>NW_006921598.1:22218054-22319230 GCF_000298275.1 Orycteropus afer afer
CTTCCTTCCGAGGAGTGGCTGGTGGGTTTGAACCGCCAGCCTTCTGGTTAGCAGTCAAGTGTCTTAGGCACTATGCTACCAGAGCTCCTATCAGTCTAGCAAGATGCAAAATCATGCTTATTAAGTGGTCTCTGTTGCCCAGTGGGACAAGACTCTGGTTGGGGCTGTGGGAAATCTTGGTGGAGCGATAAACAGCAGCTGCCGCAGTGCCCCAGGGGTTCTCAACAGCTGATTTTCCTGCATTAGATCATCAGGCCTTTCTTCTAAAGTACCTCTAGGTGGACTCAAACTTCCAACCTTTTGGTTAGCAGCCAAGTGTATTAACAGTTTGCACACAGTTTACTCTAAAATTCTCTAGAACTCCTTCAGACTGAGCAATGCTGTAAGGAAAATTTGGGAACAATATCCCTGGGGATTGGCTCCTGCCCTCCACCCAGCCTCCCCACCCTCCCTGCCACCCCCAAGAAGACAGAAACATCTACTCCCTTTAAAGATCCAGTTTCCTGACCCACTTAGGCAACTTTCTGAAATACTGCAAAGTTTCCACTTCCTCAGGCCTTTGTTTCAATATAAAGGAAATAAATATCATAAAGTATAGAAGACTTGTTTAAAAGGCAGAATTTCCTTTCCACAGCTGTAATCTCAGGTCTTTTTATGTGGTGAAAATGAAACCACAACGCCCACTCCATATATCGTACTTAGCCATCAGTCCTCTAGGTGTCACCACCACACAAGTCCTGTTAGCAAAGGGTGTCTGGCCTTGTACGTTGGTTTGTGCAAAGCATTTATTGTTTTTTCAAGTCGCCAGCAAAATGTTTTTGTGTATGTGTGTGCTTTTTCTTGTTAAATCACTGAACATTGCCATTATCCTCTGTTGCAGTCTAGCTTTCTGTGCAATATTCAAACCGATTAAGAGAATAAATGTACTGGGTTACTTTTTAATTTTATTCTTTTGTTCTATTTTCCACATTAGCACTAGAACATCCTGGAATTTGTTTGACTACCAGAGCATTCACTGAAGGTGCACCCAGTTCCATTAACACATAAAAAATTGTTTTCCTTGTACAACATTTCAGTATTTTTCCTTTCTTTTGATTCACATATATTTATGGAGGCTCCTGTGAACTGATTTGGTTTTCAAAGCAAGTGGAAAACAGCAAACATTGAAGGGCAGAAAATCCACCAAAACCCACAGAGACCATTTAGGACAGACTAGAACTGCCCTGTATGTTTTCTAAAGGCTGTGAAATTCTTTACAGAAGCAGACTGCCTTATCTTTCTCTCACAGAGCAGCTAGCAGCTTTGAACCACCAACTTTTTGGTTAGCAGCCAAATGCTTTAACCATTATGCCACCAGAGCTACTTGAGAGACAGAGTTCTGGAAACACTACGAAAGTTCACTAGTTTGGTGCTAATATTTGGTCCTTTCCCATTCTAAAATATTTCAACTTACGAATATATACTATTTTGAATCTGAAGTAAGAATGCTGGGTGAGAGGACTTAGAAAAGTTTAATTTAAAAGGGAGAAAACCTACCCTCCAGCATCTTTAGATTTTATGAGTTTTACGCCCCCTTGCTAAATTTAGAGGAATTTAAACACACCACAAACTTGTACCAAAACCATTGGTTCGTTTTTCTACTTTTTCTCTTTATGCTAGACTTACTTCCTTTGACACATGTCCTTACTCTTCATGCAATGGCATTGCTACCACTTCTGCAATCCTATTTACCACTCTTTTTCTATAATTCTTTTTAATGGCTTTGTAATTACTGCATTTGACTTCTGATAGTTTTAGTTTCTATAGGTCATACTTCATAAGCCAAGACTTAACTTGAAAAGCTGAAAAGAACATATTGTTTAGAGATATTCATTGCCTCTAGTGTTTTTTTTAACTTAAATTTAGTAGAACTAAGAATTGAGACAAATCTCCACTAAGATACATACACACACACACACATATCCAAAAAATGAGAGCCTTCCAAATCTTACATTTAATATTTACAGCAATATTATAATGCCTTACAAGCAGTCTTTTTTATTTTTGACAGCTTTGACTATAACCAAAGTTATTCTTAGGTAAGGAACTTTGACTATAATCAAGATTATGAAAGACAAGAGAACATGCTGTTTTTATCATCCACCCACTTGGCGTACCCAAGAAAAATACTGAATAGCGGTTAGCTCATATTAAGTGCTGTATCTAGTAACTGCTAAAATGTCAGGCATCTAAGAGCAATTTGTATTGGTTTCTGACTTTAGAACTAAAATTAATATGGAACCCAGGAAGGCCAAAATTTTTCTCCGCACAGAGAAATAACCAAAAGTTTATGTTAGTGATTGAAACTGGACATGCTAGTGAAGAGTAACAAAACAAAAAAAAAAAGCATTTGAATAAAAAAAAAAAAAAGTCACAAAAAAAAAAAAAAAAAAAGGGTAAATAAAAGTATCAGAGTTTTGTCTGCCTTAATTGTAACCCAGCAGTAACTCTTCTATTTCGCTATTGGAGAAATGAGAATGCTTAATTAACTACTCTGAAAAAACAAATGAAACTCACCGCCATTGAGTCCATTCTGACTCACAGCGACCCGGTAGGACAGAGCTGAACTGCTTCATAGGGTTTCCGAGGCTGTAAATCTCCACGGAAGCAGACGGCCTCACCTGGAGCAGCTGATGGGTTCAAAGCACTGACCTTTTTGTTAGCAGCTATTCTTCAGCCTTTGTACCAAGAAATCTCCCTAATTAATGTATTAACCAAAAGTTAACGAATGAACTAATTAACCTAATTAACTAATACTTCTGTAAAATAATAAATAGTCCCAAACTTCCCTGTTCTGGCATACATATTTATTAACAACTGAGAAAGTTTGGGATTATGGGGAGTGATTAATTCTGTAATTAACACCAACATTAAGTACCGATTTCTAGAAATCTGTAAAACTCATACCAAAGAACTAAAAATTCAAAGGATCCAGAGGCCCTCTAGGTGACTTGATGATGCAAATATTTTGCTCTTGGCCACGAATGGAAAAGTTGGTGGTTCAAGTCCACCCAGCGGCACCTACCACTTCCAATTAACCTTCTGCATTATCTTCTATTAGTAGTAAAACCTTTTAGGAAGAGTAAATAGATCAGATTTAACAGAGAAGCTTTTGAATTTTCTATACTTCATAGGAGTAAGTGAAAATAAGAAGAGAAATAACTAAAAGCTATGTCCTTTATCTCTGGTAGCATAGTGCCTAAGGCATCTGACTGCTAACCAGAAGGCTGGTGGTTCAAACCCACCAGCCACTCCTCAGAAGGAGGATGGGGCAATCTACTTCCGTAGTGATACTGCCTCGGAAACCCAAAGAGGGGTCAGTGAGTCAGGTCCAACTCGATTGTACATAACAACAACAACAATGTCCTTTATAGAAGTATTGTGTTCTCGGCATTTATTTTGTTGGTGTTAAATTCCAATGCTAGGATAAGACAAATACTCTCAAAATAGGTTAATGCAAATCCTCTGAGTAACTGATTTCATGGAGTCCTTTTAAGGGCTTTAAGTATATACTTTAGTGTCATGCTTTTTCTTGAAATAAAATTTCCACAGCTTTATAAAACTGACTATAGAACCACAAAGTAAGGGTGACTAAAACACTGAGCTGTGCTTCTTCCAATAACACTTTTATTCACTCACCAGTTTATTTAGTAACTGAATTTCTAGCTTCCCACAATGAAATTTTAGATACTTGGTGGTATGGCATCAGTATGGCTTATAATGCAAAAGTTCATTTAAATTAACTGTACTTTGCAAAACACTAATAATCTTTTTGCTTTTAATGAATATGTCTAATTCTAGATGAGAAGCCATTAAGAAAATGCATGATTTTATATAACATGTGATGGTTATCAATTTAATGCATTGTTGCTCCAACTTCACCTTTCAGTAATACATGCTCTGTGAAAATGGACAGATTCCTTCAAGCATGTCTCCTTCAGAATGAACATGAAGCCTTAGAGCTTTCTCAATACAGAGTGCTGGAGGGGTCCTGCAGGAAGAAGAGGCTCTCCTGAGATGTCTGCTGTTGCAGTGAGTCAGCAGTGTGGGCATGAGGCCATGCGTGTCCTGCCCCAGCTTGTGGTCCCAAAACACATGGTCCCTCGGCAACCTTGCAGCTCTAGTTTGGCCTGCTGATAACATCCCTGCAGCCCTCTCGACATAGATACTGTATGCATGCTGCAGGCCTCCAGCTCACACTGGAACCCCATTCCCTCTGCAAGGTCATACTCAGGGCCAACGCTGTGGCTTGCCTGGAGTCATGTGTACCCTGGAGGGTTGCCTCCTGCTTACCCAGTGAGGACAGTGGTGGATTACCCAATAAGTAAGGTAAGCACAGTTTACTTGTGCTTATCTGTAATAAACAATTTCACATTTTTCTATCACATCAAAGATGCTGCTTCTAGGTATGGCTGGCATCTGTCTCTCTCCCAACCCCATTAACACTTTCTGACAGAATCAAAGCCTCTCTTCAAATTTCCAGTCCTTGACAGGGATGAAGTACCCAGTGAGCAAGGTAAGCATGGGCTTACCTGTGCTTACTTAGTAATTTGTAGTGAACAATTTCACATTTTGAAACACATGTGGAACTGTTCACTCTAGATTAGTAAGTAAACACAAGTCCACGCTTCCTCTGCTTACTGGGTAATCTGTGCAGGACCAGAGACCAGTCTCACTGGGCAAACCAGGAATCTGTCATCCAGTGGCTGCAACTATTACTTCCCAATGAAGTCTTGAGTCTTGGCCTTTCAGGAGGGTCTCCATTCCAAGTTTTTGCTTCCTGGGTACTCCTCCTCAGTCTTAGGGTAATAGTTTTCTTATATGTTATACTCATTCATTTATCAGAGTTTAATAATTCTTTATATTAAACTTCTCCTGTTTAAATCCCTAGTATTTATTTCCTGCGTGGTCACAGACTGATACACATTTTAAAACCAGGCTTTTCAGTACATGGCTAGATATTTAATTATCAGCTACACTGTTGAACACATACTAATTAATCCCATATTTCCTTTGTTCAGTGCTTTTATATAACAAAATTATTGAAAGTAGCATGGACTGCTAAAAGAACTAACAAATTTGTCCTGGAAGAAGTACAGCTGGAATGCTCCTTGGAAGTGAGAATGGCCAGATTTTGTCTCACCTACTTTGGTCATGTTGTCAAAAGGGACCATTCTCTGGAGAACGATATCATACTTGGTAGAGTGGAAAGACAACAAAAAAAGGAAAGGCCCTCAACGAGATGGATTGCCATAGTGGCTGCAACGATGGGGCTCAGGTACAGCAGGGATCCTGAGGCTGGCACAGGACTGGGCGGTGTTTCGTTCTGTTGCACATAAGGTTGCTATGAGTCGGAGATGACTCACTGGTGCCTAACAACAACAACCTTGTGTACAAGTAAAAAGAGCACATACAAAAATAACTGCTCCCTCAGTGCAAAGGTGATCCAGACCAAATACTATAAAATAATAATAATAATAATAAAAACATCAATACAGCAGCTTCTGAGATACAAGACAGCAAATATTTATGGTCACGGATAAGTTACAAAGAGCATTACACTTTCATCAACATGCACACAGAAATAACAATACTAAGTAACAATAAACTGCATAGTATGGTCTTAATACAAGATAACAGATAATGGACCTATTATTACTACAATGTATTTGGGCTTAAACTGACGATTGGTGATTATGCCCTGATTGATAGTAAAAGGCTTAATCTCTTCTTCCTCAGATTTTCATCAGGTGAAAAAGACAAACCATAGTACAAATAAAAAAATATAACTTATTGGGATAGAGTTTTTAGACTTTGCCTAGAAAGCTTATTGGGTCACTCCTTTCTTGCCCATAAATCATACAAAAGATGTTATTTCAATCAGCAAAATAAGTAACATATTGAAAATACTATTCTTTTGCATGAAGGTGACTGAAACAGTGATGGTGAAAACATAAGAAAAAACAGATCTTCGTTAACACGTAAAATAATGCTCTGCTAAAACAATTTGTCCCAGGAAGGCGGCTGGTGCATGGTTGGTTACAACAGGCACTGTTGTTACCACCCAATTTCCTTTATCCTCCACTTTTCATTTTACCTGCATCTGTCTGATTTCAGTGGAACTTTTGTCTATCCTCCCTGCACAGGATAACTGTTTACACATTCTGGGGTTCTGGTAAAACTTTCACCTGTTTTACCAGGCCTGTAGGCCTGTCTGAAATGGTCCCACCTGGTGGTAATCTGTGGTTCTCAATCAGGTAATTACCCAAACCAAAACCCACTGCTGTCGAGTCAATTCCAACTCATAATGACATTAGATCCAAGTAGAACTGCTCCATAGGATTACCAAAAACCCCAGAAAACTACTGCCGTCCAGTCGATTTCGACTCATAGCAGCCCTCATTGGGTTTCCAAGGCGGTCAATCTTTACAGAAGCAGATTGCCCCATCTTCCTTTCACAGAGTGGCTAGTGAATTTGAACCACCAACCTTCTGGTTAGCAGTCAGATGCCTTAGGCACTGTGCTACCAGAGCTCCAAATAGGATTACCAAGGTGGTGAATCTTTACAAAAGCAAACTGCTACACGTCTCCAATGGAGCGACTTGTGGGTTTGAACTGCCCACCTTTTGGTTATCAGCTGAGCTCTTTAACCACTGCTCCACCAGGGGCTCCTCAGGTAATTACGGGGAAGGGGTTTTATGGTATTTTCAAAAGCCATCTATGATTTGGATGCTATAGTTATTTTACCTGCTAAATACTTAAGTGCTAAAATTGTTTGCCCAGCCAATTTAAGACTAGGATGGAAAACCTGGCAATGTTCACTTTCTCATTTATGACTGGGATACAGTAATAGTGATAAATATTGATTAGGCATGTAAAACAGGGAAGCTGCAGAGGAGAAATATTCATTCTGCTTCCATCTGGGGAGTGAAAATACTGCTGTTGTCATCACTTCTGCCATCAGTACTAGTTAGTGAGGGCATGGCGAGAAGCAGATTGTTTTTAAGAGTGATTTACCACTAAAGACGAGAGAGGAAAGTGTAAGTCTGGTCTAGGATAGCAAAGTCAGGACCAAATTGCTGGTCTTTTAGGTTCAGCTATTGATCTGAAAGTCAGCCTTTGAGTGAGCTGTGGGCTGCCCCAGAGGCCAGAATCTGGGGGCAACTCTATTTTAACCCAGTGATGTTATTAGTTATGTGACATGAAATGGACTGACAGAGAAAAAGAGAATTTAATAGGATACAAATATCAATAAACTAAATCAAATTAGCATGAACAGCTTTGTCTATGTATTTATCTTGGGCAAATTGTTCCACCCATCTCCAAAGGTGAAAGCCTACAATAGGTGTCATTGATCATTTGAATTAAAAATAATGGGAACCAAAGTAATATTCAAAGTAGCTACATAAAAGAGGTGATTTGGCAACTCTTAGCTTGCAAGGCTATAACCACCACTCCCTTATCTCAAGGAAGGATCACAAACAAAATCCAACAATTCATTCTCTAGTTAAGGAATATTATTACAATAAATAATTTTAATGACAAAAATAATAGTCTCAAAACATATTTTGCTAAGAGACCAGCAAATGGGCAAATCGTTTAAAAAATGCTGGGAAACAGCCCTACAAGGTGAATAGTAACACCCGGGGGGTACGCACTCCTTAGAACAATCAACCATAAGAGATCTAAAGGGCAGCATTCCCCCAAGGAAAAAGCTCCGAAGGCAGGGATAGGAATGAAGGACAAAGGGAAAGAGTAACACGGGGAGGAAGTGGGAAGAGTGGTGTTTCATTCTGGGGATTGTATCGCAATCAATACCAAAACCAAAATGTGCACGGACTGCTGAGTGGAAAGCTAATATGCTCTGTAAACTTTCACCCAGATAATAACAATAGCTAATCAATCAATAAATAAAATGCTGGGAAGGAAAAGGAAGACATTTTCCCTCAACACATACTCATTCTGTTTTAATCTTTGGCAAAGCAACTTTTTAAAGGCAGATTATCTGTATTTTCTTATGCGTTCAAATGAGTGTTATAGATAACTACAGTCTTAGAAAATCTAGGATTAAATTCTATCAATATTCAGCACTGGTCTGGAGATTATGGATGATTTCTGGGTGGTTCATTAAATGCCCTCTTTATAAAAAGAAAACCTGAAAAGTAACACCATGATTTAGTTTACAGATATGTATCAATTCAACAGGGGACAATTTTCTAAGACAACATATAAACAAGAGACTGGATATACGGAGAGAGGTTGCATATTATGACAACACCCATGCATTATTCTTTTATTCCAGGGGGAGAAAAATACAAAATAAAACCTATCCTTTCACTATAAAAATGCTTCAAGCAACAGGGGTAAAAGGGCAAAATGAGAAAAGCTTTTATCTTGGCAGCAGCATCAGAAAATTATATTGTAGATACTCACATTGCCCCCTTCAGTAGTATTACAAATGAAGCAGAGAGAGATTTTATCAAAACCCCCCAAATCTCTTAAAGGTACTTATTTGCTACTGTAAATCCAGGTAGATGTTGGTACAGAACTGCACTGCCTAACAGAAGTATCATGCAAGTCATGTACATAATGTTAAGTTTTCTAGTGATCATATTAATGAAAGGGGAAAAGAAACATGTGTAATTTAGTATTTTATTTAATGCAATATGCCCCAAATATTATCATCTCAACATGTAATATAAAAATTATTAATGAGCTATTTCATATCCTCTCTTTCATACTAAGTCTTCAAAATTTGGCATGCATTTTATACTTACGGCACATCGCAAATTTACGTAGGCACATATCAAGTGCTCAATAGCTACATGGGGCTCGTGGGTACCATATTGGGCTGTGCTGGTCTGTATTTTAGACTTATTTGCGTAACTTTACTGACAATAGATATTAGTCTTTTGTGCATTAGAGCTTTGGCAGTGGAAACTTTGGTTATAGGGAACTTTATTATTATAGGGCCAAAATGAAGTATATTTTTCATCATTTTTACAGAAAGGTCTAAGTTTTGATCCATTTGTTATAGCAATGCCAAGTTTTCAGTTAATATGCTTTCAAATACCAGAGCCTTCAGCCTATGAAAAATGCTGTTCCCTGAGTCAGCAGGAGCCTCAGCAGATGACTGCCATCTACTTCAGTGTTCATATCTACCAACTAACTGGTTTGCACATATGGAAACATTCTGCTACTACAACGCACTCCATTAAATTCAGCGTAATGCTGCTCTGCCTTCCTCAGCTTAAGGAGTATTTAACTATGAGTGCAAATTCAATAAAATCTCCTTTGACTTAACAAAATGTTTTAAATGTTCTTTTAACATCATCATGGCCTACTACTGTATGCCCACTATATGTTGACATACTAAGGAAATATACATATATAAACATATAGTCTATATAAAGATTTTCTTTTGGTGAAATTCTATAGCAAGAAAAAAAAACCAAAACATTAATGACATTAATTTTCTGGAATAACTCGAATTGATGGCCTCAAGGGAAGGCAGCCTTCTTGAACAGAGAGATTTCCAAAGTACACCTCTTAGCTGATATTGCTGACAAGCTAAAACCTAGTGCATAATAAAAATGCATAATGCATGCATTTAACTTTATTTCCACTAGAATAAAGTCTAACTTGCTTTTCATACTTCTGGAAATAGCCTCAGAAGATTTTCTAAATCTAGTTTCTCTTCTCTTTAATAGTTAAATAGGCATTAACTGATAAAAGTGTAAAGAACCATTAAAAATCAGTAATTAAAAACACAACCCAATAGAAAAAGTATAAAAGACATGAGGCGGCATTTCTAAGAAGAAACAGGAGTCCCTATAACAAAACATGTTGAATAGTAATCAAGAAAATGCAAAATGAAATCACAGTGAGACACCATTTTATGTTTCTCAATTGGCAAAACTTCGTTTGATGATCCCAAACACAGGCAAGGATGTGGAGCACCCAAATTCTAGTATAGTGGTGGGAATGTAAATTGCTACAATTACTTTGGAAAACAATTTGACTTTATTTATTACAGATGACATTTGTGTCACATATAAGAATGTTCATAGAAACATTTCCTTTTTCTATTTCAAACAAGAATGCAGTTCAATAAAAAAACAGCAGGAAATAAAAAAAACTATAATATACAACAGGATAATACTTAGCAGTTATAATGACTGAACTAGGGTTGTAGTTGTGGTTAGTCTGGCTCATGGCGACCATATGAGTGCAGAGTAAACTGTGCTCCTTGGGGTTTTCAAGGCTATGACCTTCCAGAAGCAGACTGCCAGACCTTTCTTCCAAGGCATCTCTGTCTTGGCTTGAACTGCCAACTTTTCAGCTACTACCCAAGCCCTTAACCGTTTGCACTACCTAAACCCAAAACACCAAACCCACTGCCACTGAGTTGATTCCTACTCATAGTGACTACAGGACATAACAGAACTGCCCCGTTGCATTTCCAAGGCTATCAGTCTTTACGGAGGCAGAATGACTCATCTTTCTCCTGCAGAGGTGCTCGTGGGTTCAAAGCACTGACCTTTCGGTTAGCAGCAAATGCCTTAACACTACACCATCAGAGTTCCTCTTTGCACCACACAGGGACTCCACAGTTTAAACTAGGGAACTTGTTTTCAAATGGCTAACTCTCATTGCAAAGAATATAAAGAAGTGACAGAAGAATACACACAGTTCATTTCCATTTATTATTCTTTAAGGATACATACATAGAGGTAAAATGATAAAAGACAAGGGGGTGATCAACACAAGGTTCAGGATAGAGGTTCCCTTTATCAGACAGGGAAGGAAGGGGATAAGATCAGGGGAAGAGCACATGGTGCCTCAAAGGAAAGGCAATAAAGTGGGTGGCAGATACACATGGGTTTGTCTGATTATTCTTTTTTATACTTTAATATGTGTGTGTGTGTTGTGATATGTATGTACATATATATATATATATATATATATATATATATATACACTATCTATTCCACTGCATGTATGAAATAATTTTAAAAATTGGAATACTTGTAAGAAACAAAAAGATTATGCATTATGTTTCAGATGATAAATTATCACCTAGAGTGTTATATACTTACCTCAACTACATCATTTACCACATGGTTGCAACTGCTATTTTTGCTTCTCTGTCTCCCTCATCCTTGAGGGTGAAGACTACTGTCCTGTTCTTATAGCACCTCAGACAGGACTCATCACATTCTAGGGGCTCAATACAATTGACTGAAAACACGGCCAGCCCAACCTGACCGGCATTTCCAGCAGAACGAGGAAAACTGAAAATCTGGGTCATAAGTAGGCAGGCTCTACTCTGGTCATTTGGTTTCCTGGTTTTTAGCACTTCCTTCACACTCCCTGCCCTGGTGTTTAAGGTTCAAAATATTTGAGCTATGATATCAACCTCACACTACCTTCAGAAATGTTTTCTTCTGCTTTCAGAGGTGGCTGCTTAAGGCAGCCCTGTAATAGGATTGCTGCTACACTCTTTGTTTTCTGCACCCAATTAGGGATAAATATCAACCAGTCCTGTCTTCAGTGTAGTCAGGGAACTACACAGTCATCCATCTGAAGTAACCAAGGGATAAGTGGTTTAACTCCATCCTAGGTCCACGTTACTGTCTGAGATGATTCCATAGTCTCATCCCAATACACAAAAATGACTACATGCACAGCCCCTTGAATCATTAAATGACCTGCCTGCATTTTTACGACTCAGTCTGTAGCTTTCATGCATGGGGTCCCTCATGAACTGGCAGGGGTGAAAGAGGGGCACAGAAACACAGCAACTCACTGAGCAGTAAGATTTCAATCAAACGCTGAACTAAAATTAGAAAAGGCATGAGAAATGGTAGAGAACAAACACTCCACGTGCAGAATATCTGTTTTCTGGAATTTATTCCCTTTTAATGGTGAGTATAAAATCCCATGCTTTCAACAGTATCTTTAGGAACAAATGCATACAAACTTAAATCTAAAAACTGATTATTTAGATCGATGCAGACCCTGATACAAAAGAAAAGCTGTTAAATGAAAAGCATTTCTAGAAAAAAACAAACTACATAGCAAAATCAAACAAACAAAACAGAGTAGCTTTGGTACCTTTCAGTAACAGAAGACAAAAATAAGTTTAGTTCATTATCAAATTCATGTATTATAAAAACATTTACGTGGGAGTGTTGAATTTAAGCTTTGAAACAGAAACAAATATAAAATATATTAGACTCGAGGAAAACCTGTTTCTCATTTATTTCAATTTGAACATCACAATTTGGAAAAACAAGTATTTCCAAACTAAATTTTCTTCTGGTCTGCATATACTTTGCAGGATGGCACTCTGTGTTTTATCTAATTTTAAAACAGCAGAATTTGATTTTTAGCAGCATATTTCCTTTGCCCCAAAATAAGACACCACAGGAAATAAAAGAAAATTTCTGTCTTGAAATGCCCTTGATCTTAACATCCATGCCTACAATTCCTATCCACTTCTTAAGTTTTTAAGACTGTGATTATGAAAATCTAAAGACGGCTAGTTAAAGAATAGAACAAGAAAACCATTTTTACATGTTTGGAATTCAGCTGTTAGAACAATACAAAGAAAGACACACTATTCTCTGAACATAGTGTGGCCCTGAGGACAACAATACTGGGTACTCTGCAGAGCCTGAACACTGGGTAAATGTCACCCACTATGCTTCTAGCACACAACAAGGACAGTACTGGCTGGACCTGTTCTATTTCTTTGCTGATCAAAAATAAAAGCAGGGTAGAAAGTGGATAGTGCATAACTGGGATCACAGTTTAGCACTACTATCTATTTAGTTTCTTGAGCATAATCATGCTGGGTTAATTCAAAAGTTATAAATCAAATTAATCTGGATACTTTAGCAAATGTGGTGTTAGATCCTACAGCCCCAGAATATAACTCACAAATTCTCAACCCTATCAAGATCATTCTTGGTGCTCCCTGGCAAGTTGTTGTTGCTGTTGTTGTTAGGTAAGAGAGCAGACTAAATACGTGGTTTAATTGTAACCAAAAAAAAAAAAAAAATTCTAAGTCTTCTCAGTGGACTCACATACTAAATATAATATCCAATTCAAAGCCAAGACATTCCTGGGTCGTTCCTGGGATTTATCAAACGGAGTTTGACCCGGTCTTATTATTTAATGCCAATTAACCAGTAATAATCATATTTGACAAGAGCCTTCCTTGGACAGAGAATCCTGGATCACTGAGCATGCATCTATTCCAGTTGAGTAGAAATCTGCGTTTTGGTTTTCTGCTGGCTGTGGTCATGGGCTACAAATCTCAGGCTGGGATTCAGCTTCATCATTCAACAGATTCTTCAGAATAGTCCATGTTTAGCAAGTCACATGGGATGAGACAGGGCTTTAATTCTTTTGCTCTTTCAATTTCTTATTAATTTCCTGCTCAGTATCTTAGCAGCACACCCAGCATCAGAGTACTAGGAATAACAGGATATTTCAGGTGGCCCTTTGAGAGTTTATCCTAGCCAAGGCTGTTCCCACATTTGGCAATCAAATAATCTAAAATATGCAAGTTTCCCTGTTGTGGACACAAAGATGCAGAAAAGTGGCCTCTGCTCTAATGAAGTCAACATATTCCATTTTGATCAGTGTCCACTCCAACGGGAGTAGAGACTTTGCATGCCAAATACAATTCAGAGTTACTCTCTAGACAGCCTGCTGCCCCTTTCCCAAATAGACTGCTCTAAAAACTCAGGCCTTATATCTGGAATGAGAGCATGTCTCTACAATACTCTGGACAAAGCTGAGCGCATGAGCCAGAAATATGAGAAAAGCAAACAGGGAAAAATAGTAACACAGGGAAAATTTTAAACTGTATAGCAATATTGGTATCTTTTAATATGCCTCATCAAGGCTTCCCAAAATATATCTAACTGAGATCTTCCTTTCTCAAAAAAATATAATCCCTTCACAAAATAGAATAAGCAGCTGTTAGTTTAGGGGAGCTGCCTTTAAAAATATATGTGTACTTACATACAAATTGCTAGAACTGGAAATGCTTTTAGATGCTATGCAGACAATTTTCCTATAAATTGACTACCTAATTAGTGTACTCTTAAAATATATCTTTCAAGCAGTCTTATGCATTTAGGTGAAACTTTCCCCCTGCAAGAGATAAAGGAGCATGTATTTTCTAAGACAGGAATTATTTTCATCCCTGTAACTTGGTTCTAATCACACATTGTTGTAAGAGATTTCTGGAAACATCTGTAGGAATTTGGAGGATTTATGGGGGTCTAAATTTTTTTCCATTACAAAAGAAGGCTAGAGCATCTCACTTTTCCTATAGGTATTATCACAAAGCACTGGAACAATGATGTTCGTGCTTCTGCAGTAAGAATCTTCAAAACCCTTTATCAATCAGCATTGTTTCTTTCTTTCTTTTTTTTTTTCCCTTCTGACCAGAAGATTCTAGTAGCACACTAATTTCAAGGATGAAATCCAGGCAGCTTAGAGAAGTGGGTTTGATCAATACTGGCATCTACTATTACTCAGGGCAGATCCAACATGTTCTCTCTGATGGTGCCACCCACTCATCTTCTTAGTCATTAAGGAAGGACATCTGTAACAGGTGACAGTGCCTCCAGGTGAGTGAGGCAACTGCAGGCAATCTGAAAGTAAGAAAAAACCCACCACAGTCCTGATTTGGTTTAAAGCAATCATACATTCCCCATTACACTCATGTCTTCCAAAAACACCTTTTCCATGGCAAGCAAACGTTACTGATGATGCATGTGGTTCTTATCACAGTGATGTATTAGATAAGCAGGTATGTGCTGAGTACCGGAGACACTTCACAATGCATCTTCCTCATCTTCTATTTTTACCTCCCTAAGGTTCTGCCTATTTAAAACAAACAAACAAACAAAAAACCAGTTATTGCATTGCGTTAACATGGAAATTCACCCCTGGCAGTGATTTTTCTTTTTTTAAATATCAAGAGCAGACATTCACACTCCTGTGTGATTGATAAAAGCAAACCCTGGGTTTCAGGATCACTGCCCAGATTTTAATCACATGCACTTGGCCTACCACATATAAATGTGGAAAGAAAGCCACATGTTTTGAACAACCTGCTAAGGCTCCCCTCAGTGGTACTATGCCTCCCACCCATGCTTGTTGAATGGAGCAAGAGTAGGGTTCCCTTGCTCAGGGGGCCTACCCTGGCTAATGGTGACCCAAATCAAAGCACAGATACCCCAAGATCCTCCAACTGTCACTCCTGTCCCCTTCTCCAGGATCCCACCACTAAAGGGCTGACACTTGATGTACTGGGGTGGGGGGCACAACTCTACAACCTGCTCCAGCTCTAACTAATCAGATCCAAGGTTCACTAGCTGTTACACATTTTGAATATCACCCTGAATGGCAGGTTTTTCAAAGCTGAAATTTCTACTGCAGGCCTAACTGAACCTATTAAAATATAAGACACTTGATGGTTTTCTATCTGAAGACTACTGGAGAAATGGCCTTCTTCTGTCAGGGTTAGGTAGGATCCAATGGTGGGTCAGGTGTGAGGGTCTGGGGAGGATATGCCCACCTGTGGGCAGCCATTGCCGCTACTCCAGCCAGCAGAAGGGAATGAGCCCACCTGGGGATCCCGCACCTTCCAGCTTCTCAAGAGAAGCTGAAGGCTCCATTTTAAATATCAGCAACTAATTTTAGTGGGGTTTTTTCCCCAAAAATTCTATGCAGAACTGTCATGACCTCTCACCTTCCTCTTGCCCCATTTTTTTAAAATTGCAGTGAGTAAATATATAACAAAGAAATAACACAAAACTTGCCATTTCAACATTTTTACATGTTCATCATGTTCTGCAACCATCATCATTTATCTGTTCCCAGATTTTCCCATCACCTTTACAGAAGCCCCGTGCCCCCTAAGCAATGACTTCCTCCCCCGCCCCACTCCTCGTAACCCTAAGAGACTTTGGTCTCTATACCTTGGCGTATTCTAGATATTTCATGTAAGTGGGATCATACAATATTTGTCCTTTTGTGACTGACACATTTCACCCATCATAAGGTTTTCAAGGTTCCTCTGTGTTACAATGTGTATCATGACTTCATTTCTCTTCGTGGCTGAGTAATATATTCCATTGTCATATACAACACATTTTGTTTATCCACTCATTTGTTGATAACAGTTGGGCTGTTTTTCACCTTTTGGCTATTGTAAACAGAGTTGCATGACCACTGGTGTGCAACTATCTGTTTTGCTGCATTCTTTTGGTCCCTGTCCACTTTTGAGAGCAGTCCAGGGTTTCCACTGAACTTGTGCTTACTGGGTCCATGAACCTTCTTTTCTTATCCATCTCTCTCCTCTCTCATCATCATGTAAGATCAATTAAAGGTACCAATTATGTCTTTATGTTCTCTGGCAGGTTCCCTGTCTTTTATGTATGTGCACTGGAGAAGGAGTAGCACAGGAGAAAAGGAGGCTTCCCGTGTTTGAATATATTACACCCTGTGAATGATGTGTCAAGACCTTAGACCACGGATTATTGTATAATTAGAATTACCTATTTTTAGACCAAAAATTTTCTAGAAGATAAGTAACGATGTCTGAAGCAAGTTTATTTATGAATTTATGAATGTCTAAAAGTAATCATGTTTAATCTTCAAGCAGGCAGTATAATACTAAACTTACATAAGGCACATTTATACACACAGAAATCCAGTTCCCAGCTTCATTTTTAAAGTATTGATCTTTGTGTCAGGGGTCCTATGCCTGCCCAAAGTGTCTCCCTTGATTTCCCAAAAGGGTAGTTTCCGAAGAAGTCAATTCTGTTGATGATTAAATCTTTCTGATCTGTCCTTAAGGAGCATGAGTACCAAAAGAATATTCTATACATCACATGTTGTTGTTGTTAGGTACTATCAGGTTCTCTCCAACTCACAGCGACTCTATGTACACCAGAATGAAACACTGCCCGGACCTGTGCCAGCCTCACGATCCTTGCTATACCTGAGCCCATTGTTGCAGCCACTATGTCAATCCACCTTGTTGAGGGCCTTCTCCTTTTTTGTTGACCCTCCACTTTACCAAGCATGATATCCTTCTCCAGGGAATGGGCCCTTCTGATAACATGACCAAAGAAGGTGAGACAAAGTCGGGCCATTCCCACTTTCAAGGAGCATTCTGGCTGCACTTTTTCCAGGACAGATTTCTTAGTTCTTTTAGCAGGCCATGGTACTTTCAGTATTTTTCGCCAACACCACAACTCAAAAGCATCAACTCTTCCTTGGTCTTCCTTACTCATTGTCCAACTCTTACATGCAAATGAGGTGATTGGTTAGGTGCACCTTAGTCTTCAAGGAGACATCTTTGCTCTTCATCACTTGAAAGAGGTCTTTTGCAGCAGATTTGTGCAATGCAATATGTCATCTGATATCCTGACTGCTGCTTCCATTGGTGTCAACTGCAGAACCAAGTAATATGAAGTCCTTGACAACTCCAATTTTTTCTCCACTTATCGTGATGCTGTGTATTGGTCCAGTTGTGACGATTTTTATTTTCTTTATATTGAGGTACAATCCATACTGAAGACTGTAGTTTTCAATCTTCATCAGTAAATGCTTCAAGTCATCCTCACTTTCAGTGAACCAGGTTATGTCATCATCGTATCTCAGGTTGTTAATGTGTCTTCCTCCAATCCTGATGCCATGTTCTTCTTTCTATAATCCAGCTTCTTGGATTATTTTTTCAGCATACAGATTAAGTAAGCATGGTGAAAGAATACAACCCCTTGATGCACTCCTTTCCTGATTTTAAACCATGCAGTATCCCCTTATTCTGTTCGAATGACAGCCTCCTGATACATGTATAGGTTCCTCATGAGCACAATTAAGTGTTCTAGAATTCCCATTCTTCTCAATGTTACCCACAATTTGTTATGATCCACACAACTGAATGTTTTTGCATAGTCAATAAAACACAAGTACATAGCTTTCTGGTATTCTTTGCTTTGAGCCAAGATCTATCTGATATTAGCAATGATATCCCTCATTCCACACCCTCTTCTCAATCCAGCTTGCATCTCGGGAAGTTCTCTGTCAATATACTGCTGCAACCGTTTTTGAACTATCTTCAGTAAGATTTTATTTGCATGCCATATTAGTGATATTGTTTGATAATTTCCACATTCTGTGGGATCACCTTTCTTTGGAATGGGTATAAATATGGATCTCTTCCAGTCAGTTGGCCAGGTAGCTGTCTTCCAAATCTCTTGGCATAGCCAAGTGAGTGCCTGCAGTGGGGCATCCGTTTGTTGAAACATCTCAATGGATATTCAGTCAATTCCTGGAGCCTTGCTTTTCACCAACTCCTTCAGTGTAGCTTCGACTTCTTCCTTGAATACCATTAGTTCTTGATCATATGTCACTTCCTGAAATGGATGATCATCTACCAATTCTTTTTGGTACAGTGACTCTGTGTATTCCTTTATCTTCTTTTGATGTTTCCTGCATTATTCAATATATTGCCCATAGAATCTTTCAGTATTGCAACTTCAGGCTTAAATTTTTTCCTTTGTTCTTTCAGCTTGAGAAATGCCAAATGTGTCCTTCCCTTTTGGTATTTCAACTCCAGGTCTTTGCACATTTCATTATAATAATTGGCTTTGTCTTCTCAAGCTACTCTTTGAAATCTCTGTTCAGCTCTTTTATCTTGTCATTTCTTCCATTTGCTTTAGCTACTCTCCATTCAAGGTCAAGTTTCAGAGTTTCTTCTGACATCTATTATGGTCTTTTCTTTCTTTCCTGTCTTTTTAATGACCTTTTGTTTTCTTCATGGATAATGTTCTTGATGCCATCACACAATCCCTCTGGTTTTTGGTCACTGGTGTTCAATGCATCAAATCTATTCTTTAGATAGTCTTTACATTCAGGAGGGATATAATCAAGGTCATATTTTGGCTCTTATGCACTTGTTTTAATTGTCTTCAGCTTCAACTTAACTTGCTATGAGCAGTTGATGGTCTGTTCCACAGTCAGACCCTGGTCTTGTTATGGAGCTCCTCCATCCTCTTTTGCCACAGATATAGTCAATTTGATTCCTGTGTACTCCATCTGGTGAAGTTCACATGTATAGTCGTGTTTGTGTTGTTGAAAAAAGGTATTTGCAATGAATAAGTTGTTGATCTTGCAAAATTCTATCATGCAATCTCCAGCGTTATTTTTATCACCAAGGCCATATTTTCCAACTACTGGTGATTCTTCTTTGTTTCCAACTTTTGCATTCTAATCACCAGTGATAATCAACATATCTTGATTGTATGTTCAGTCAATTTCAGACTGCAGAAGTTGGTAAAAATCTTCAATTTCCTCATCTTTGGCTTAGTGTTTGGTGTGCAAATTTGAATAATAGTAGTATTAACTGGACTTCCTTGTAGGTGTATGGATATTATCCTATCACTGACAGCACTGTACTTCAGGACAGATTTTGATACATTCTTTGTGATGATGAATGAGAAGCCATTCAATTCATCATTCCCAGCACAGTAGATCATATGATTATGATTATGATTATCTGATTCAAAATGGCCAAAACCAGTCCATTTCAGCTCACTAATGCCTAGCATGTCGATCTTTATGCGTTCCATTTCATTTTTGACAACTTCCAATTTTCCTAGATTCATACTTCATACATTCCATATTCCATTAAGGGATGTTTTCATCTTGAGTTGTGCCACATCAGTAAATGGCGGTCCCGAAAGCTTTACTCTATCCACATCATTAAGGTCAGTTTTACTCTGAGGAAGCAGCTCACATAACAGTAAAATTAAAAAAAAAAAAAAATGTATTATGTCCCCTTATATTTCACTACATATTTGATGAAGATCGTTGGGACCTAGTTTTTAAACTGTAAACAAAAAACAAAACTTAAAGCATAAATCAGTCTAGCAATGCACAAAATAAATGACTGGAACTGAGAGGAAATGCTGTATAAGTCCTAAAGATATTCTTGTTTTTCTTCATATGAAGATGAGATATGAGTTGCTATTAACCTCGAAGGTCCTGAATGGCTCCTGAGAGAGAGGTACAAAATCTGTACACTATGGATATTCACTCTGGTTCCATGTGTTCCTGCCCAGGTAGTGCTGATTCAGGCACCTGAAATGGGCTGAATGGGTGGGGAATGCCCAGGGCCCTTACTGTCTTGAAATGGTCTACTGAAATCAAGTGAACTTCACTGGCACCAAAATCAATTTTAATATTATGTCCATATGCCACTTGAGAATATGTATTTTATAGATTATGGATTTCCTAAGAAATTGTGAGAGAATAAATTTATTGAAAGACTAAAAATATCAATTTGTAGAGTCTCCAAGGAATCTACATCTTTGGGGAAAATTAGAACAAAGATGGCATGCATAGAGTACTTTTTTAAAATGTTCTTATACAGACAATGTTGTCCACTGGATGTGTGTATCTATTAGATTTTCTCTAATCCTTTTTTTTTTTCTAGTTTTTTTTAAGGTAATTCTGGACTGTTTAGTATCTTTGGATAAAAAGTGTTCTAAGAATACTATAATTTACATATAACAAGTACGCCAACATTCCATCTTTATAAAAAGTAGTTTTAAGAACCTTTAAATAGCGTATATGTGGGTTTTGCCTCTGCTTAAACCATACGAATGGAAACCACCCACAACCATCTGTGGACTTGCTGATGTAAAAACAAAGCATGATTTCACATCAGCTATGTACTGCTGATGCTAGTATGTAACTTACAATATTGACAGTCTCTGCCTTCCTCCCACAGGTGTTCCAGAGATGGTACAAATCTTGGGTAGCCTCTAAAGAACCTATTACTTACAGACATCAAAGTTACTGGTAATGTGCTTTCATTTCAATTCAGCGTTAAAACAAACACTTTAGAATTCAGTCTTGATTTGAAATACAATTAAAACCTCAGTTACTACATATATAAAGATTACAACAGAACACACCAAAAATGCTAGCATGGCTACCTCTTGGTAGTGAGATGGGGTGATTTGATAATTTTTTTGTATTTGCCTAATTTTTCTAAACGAGCCTAGGTTATTTTTATAATCAGAAAAAATGTTACCATTTTAATAGTGGAACAACAATCAAAGTATTAGCTTATACAATTAAGAAATATGCTTTCTTAATCTGAAAGTGAACTCATATGCTTCACAAAGTTGTGATGATATATATTATTTCTGGTCCAAACATTAGAAAAAAAAAGTAATCATGTGGCTTCAAAAACACGTTGATTAGCTTATGCACGGCACCATTTTTTTTTTCAAGGTTACTTCAGAACATCCCCCTTCCAATATAAGTTAAATATACAAAAAAAATCCCTAATAATACGGCTTTGATTCTACTATTTTAAAAATGTAAAGCAACAAAAGGGATCTTAAATAGAAAGCACCTACTACTTTTCGGTACCTTAAATTCTTTGAAGAATGGAGTACACATCATAAGTAAATACTCAAGTATTAAGCAATGTATTAAAAATAGGAATGAATAAATAAAAAGAAAAAACAGACTTCTTTGTGTGCTTCAACACCCTTAATGTTGTTTGCCACTGAGTTGATTGCGACTCATCGTGACCACATGTGACAGTAGAACCACCCCATAGGGCTTTCTTGTCTGTAACCTTTAAGAAAGCAATTTGCCAGGTCCTTCCCTCATGGATCCACTGGGTGGAATCAAACTACCAACCTTTCAGTTCCCAGCCAAGTGCTTAACTGTTGTGCCACTAGGACTCACACTAGACAGTTTCTAATTATGCATTTGAGAAAGTGAATGTTAAAAAATGTAGGAGACAATAAATACCACCCCCCCAACACCTTCACTATAACAATTCAAGAAATATAAATTTTAAAACAAGAATAGGAAAATATTTATTTACCTTTGATGCCAACCGTGGTTTCAGGCCTAAGAATGAAAAGACTGTGTTGCTTTCTTTTGATTCAAAAAAACTGTCATAATCCTAGAAAAATGAAGAAGAGAAAATAAAATGAATAACCAAAGGCAAATATCTTTATCTTTGGTGTTTTCAATAATTTCTTAATGGAAATAAAAATGTACCATTGCTCTAGCCAGGGAAGGAAGAACTATATACATCTATTGGATTTATTCTGCTTAAGCTTAAAATTCTTTCTGAGTACGATGATGAATGTAACAAGGTTTTAATTCAATCCTTGTGATAAGATTAAAATGTAAAACCAACATTTTTCTGTGTGGAATCACACTACCCTGTGATTTTACTCTAGGATTTCAATATAGAAGGCTGCCTCCCAATTGAACTCTTGATATTGTTATCTAAAGCTTAAACACACACACACACACACAAAAGCCTGAGTAAACAGAACGTTGTAAAGGTCTCCATGTGTCAGTGTGAGTGTACCTCTTCTGCTGAAGTTTTCCATATTGAGACTACGTCTTCAGAGGGAATGTTTGTCGTCATGATTAGGTGCCATCAAACAGAATGAACCATTACCTCGTCCTGCATTATGCTGACAACTGTTGCCAAGTTCAAGCCCACAGTTGCAGTCATTGTGTTAGTCAATCTTGGTGAAGTCTTCTGATCCTCTATTTTACTAAGCATGATGTCCTCCTTCTCCAGGGACTAGCCTCTCCTGTAATATGTTCAAAGTACATGCGATGAAGTCTGGCCATCCTCACTTCTAAGGAGCATTCTAGCTGTATTTCTTCCAAGACAGATTTGTTTGTTCTTCTGGAAGTCAATATTCAATATTCTTTGCCAACACTGTAATTCAAAGGCATCAATTCTTCTTTGGTCTTCCTTATTCATTGTCCAGCTTTTATGTCCATATGAGGTGACTGAAAATACCATGGCTTTGGTCAGGCACAATTTAGTCCTCAAAGTGACATCATTTCTTTTTAACACTTTAAAGAGGTCCTTTGAAGCAGGTCTGCCCAATGCAATACGTTGTTTGATTTCTTGACTGCTGCTTCTATAGGCGTGATTATGGAATCGAATAAAATGAATTCCTTGGCAATTTCAATCATTTCTCCATTTATCATAATGAAGCTTATTAGTCCAGTTGTGATGATTTTGGCTTTCTTTATGCTAGGGTGTAATCCAGACTTAAGGCTGTAGTTGTTGATCTTCGTCACTAAGTGTTTCAAGTCCTCTTTGCTTTCGGCAAGAAAGACTGTGTCATCTACATATCGTGGGTTGTTAATGAGTCTTCCTCAAATCTTGACACTATGCTCTTCTTCATACATTCTAGCTTCTTGGGTTATCTGCTTAGAGTACATATTGAATAAGTATAGTAACAGGATACAACCCTGCAACACTCTTAATTTTAAACCATGTAGTATCCTCTTGTTGTGTTTCAACAACTGTCTTTTGTGTATGTAGAGGTTCAACATTAGAACAATGAAATGTTCTGGAATTCCCATTCTTCCCAATGCCACCCATAATTTTTATGATGCACACAGTCAAATGCCTTTGCATAGTCAATAAAACACATGCAAACATCTTTCTGGTATTCCCTGCTTTCAGCCAAGATTCATCTGACACCAGCAATGATATCCCTCATTCCATGTCAGATTATGAATCCATTTTGAATTTCTGGCAGTTCCCTGTTGATGTACTCCTACAACTGTTTTTGAATTATCTTCAGCAAAACTTCACTTGCATGTGATATTAATGGCACTGTTTGATAATTTCTGCATTCTGTCCCAAAGAAAGAAATCTTTGGAATGGGCACAAAGATGAATCTCTTCCAGTTGCTCAGTTAGGTAGCTGTCTTCCAAATTTCTTGGCATGAATGAGTGAGCACTTCCAGCATTGCACCCATTTGCTAAACATCTCATTGGGTATTACACCAACTTCTGGAGTCTTGTTCTTTACTGCTACCTTTAAGCACAGCTTGGAGTTATTCTTTCATTATCATCCCTTTTTGATCATATGCTACCCCCTGAAATGGTTAATTGTCAACCAATTCATTTTGGTACAGTGACACTGTATATGTATATTCTTTCCATCTTCTTTTGATGTTTCCTGCATCATTCAATATTTTGCCCACAGAATCTTTCAATATTGCAACTCAAGTCTTGAATTTTTCCTTCAGTTTTTTTGGCTTAAGAAATGCCTAGTGTGTTATTTCCTTGTGATTTTCTAACTCCAGGTCTTTGCATATTTCCTTATAATACTTTGACTCTCGAGCTGCCCTCTGAACTCTTGTGTTTGACTCTTTGACATCATCATTTCAGATAGAATAAAAAGATCAAATAAAACTCAAGGAAACTATATTCTCTATAACATTTATCTTTGGTCTGAATACAGAATCTTCTCTGTCTCTGTCTGTCTGTCTCTCTCCTTTCACAAGAGAAGCCATCAATGAATTCTGGTTCATCAAATATTTCTTTTTTTAAAGTTTGCGTATACAATATTACACACATTCTAAGTTGATGGAAAACAGTCTTAAAATTTATTAGAAGTCCCTTGAACAACTTTATTCCAAAGACAAATATTATAAGGGACAATGATCATAGGCACTTGTTAGGCATTTAGCTCTGTGCCAGCTGGTTCACAAACATATAATTTAATTTCCACCACAGTTGACTGAGTTTTTCAGAGTGGCTCAGACCAAAAAATAAGTTGCCCAAGTTTCACAGCCAACAAACATGAGTTAATATTTAGGCTCAACTCTCACTGACCTCAAAATTCATGTTTTGCACTCTACAATTCTTCTTGCTCAAGAAGAAACCAAGTATGGGGCAGCTTCATTTGAAGGAAGTTGTTTATATCTAAAGTTAAAATACTATAGCCCTGACCAATGAGAATTAGAACAGAATGAATGATTGAATGAATGTTGTGATTTGGTTCAAAGATTACAGAGCAAATTCATTTTCCATTCAACAGTTTATACACATTTTGTTTAATGACAATGACTGCAAATCCCACAATGTAACAGCTCTCTTCCCACTTTTCCCTGTGGTTAACCTTTCCCTATGTCCTTCTTCCCTGTGCATTCCTGCCTTCTGAGTTTTCTTCCTGTGCAAATGCTGCCCTTCTGACTTCCTACAGTTGACTATTCTAAGGAATGCACCTATCTGGTATAAATGTTCACCCTGAAGTCCTGTCTATTGTTTAGCTGAAAGTTAAGCCATAGGAATGAGTTCAATTTCAGGGTCAAAGGGTGACTAGGAGCCAGGGTTTCAGGGGTCTATCAGACCAGCAAGGCTGGTCTTTTTTTTTTTTTATGACTTTGAGTTTTGTTTCACATCTTTCTCCCACTTTATCCTGGATGTGCAATATTGATCCCTTTCTGAGTGGTTGTCAGTGGCAGCCAGGCACCATTTAGTTCTTCTGGTCTCAGGGTCATGTAGGCTGAAGTTATCATGGTTCACTAGTCCCCTGGACTAATGGTTTCCATGTGTCTTTCGTTTTCTTCTCTCGTTTGCTCGGAACAAAGAGAAACCAATTGTTGCATCCTAGATGGCCACTTGAAAGTTTTTAAGACTCCAGTTGCTACTCACCAAAGTATGATGTAGAAAAATGTTTCTGTGTACTATGTTATGCCCACTGAGTTTGATGTCCTCTGCGACCATGGCCCCGAGCCCACAGCCCACAGCGACTCACTCCCTCAAGGTGTTTGGTTGTGGCTAAGAAGTTACCATAATTTTGCTCCCTGTTCACTCTATTTTATATATATATGGACAATTTTTATAGCACATACAAATGCATATATAGAAAAATCATCTGCTAAACCTCTATATGGTCATGGGTATATTCCCTTTCACCTACTGTTACCTGATCATCCTGCCTGTCTACCTATGAATCCACCCTGATACTAATGTTTGTTATTACTGATAATGCAGTATTGTGTATGTGATATCTGTACGTCTTGTCCACATCTCCAGGTATTCCTTTTCCCTTAGTGATATTGTGCTGGTCATCAGCTTTTGATATACTGCCTTTCTTTTCACCCAAATCAGTAAGTATTTCTTACCTAACCAGCAATAAAAATATTTGTTAAAGTTTAAATGCAATTTTAAGTTTTACAATTGTATTTAAACCTAAACTTCTTGAAATTTGCTTGTAAAATTGTTCATATTTGCAGGACTATATAAACTATAATAGTTGCAAGCTGACAATATTGAAGAATACAATTTTTTGAAATGTAAACCTTCTCAGCTTCTCCATCAACTGTAATGCCTCATTATCTGAGTCATTAAAATAATCATAGTATATGGATACAATAAAAGTAATAAAGGTTTATCAAATATATTTTAAACACAATAAAGGTATCAAACTAGTGACATTTCTTCATATTTCTAAGCCTATTTTTAACATTGCTGATGCAGCTAATTATCTTATCCTTTGTGTCACAAGTTTATATTGTATTGTTACTATGTAACACCTACCATAAAAATGTGTGCTTCTGATCTACTAACATGCACTCCGTAAGAGCTGGGTCCATTTCTATTCATCTGTCACCACCAGCATGTAGCACAGAGCTAGGTGCGTTGTTGGTACATAATACAAATGATGTACAAATAACTGAGTAAGTGAATGTCTATTCTATTGTGCAAAGATGGTGTTTGTATTTTTTTTAGCGTTTTTATTTGATTTGGGTAAAGGTTTACAGAGCAAGGCAGTTTTCCATTCAACAATTCATACACATTTTGTTTCATACCATTGATTGTAATCTCCACAATGTAACAGCACTTGTCCCACTTCTTCCCTGTGTTTCCCATTCTCCTTTGTCCTTCCTTCCTATCCCTTCACGCCTTCTGAACTTTGCCCATGGGCAAATGCTGCCCTTTTGATTTCATATGGTTGATTGTTCTAAGAAGTGTGTACCTCCCTGGTGTTATTGTTCATCTTATAGACCTGTCTATTGTTTGGCTGAAAGTTGAGCCATAGGGGTGAGTTCACTTCTAGGCTTCAAGGGTGACTTAGAGCCATAGTCTGTAGGAGTTCCAGCAGTCTCTATCTGACCAGACAGCCTGGTCTTTTTATGATTTTGAGTTTTGTTCCCCATTTTTCTCCCACTGTATCCAGGACCTTCTAATGTGATTCCTTTCAGAGTATTTGTCAGTGGTAGCCAGGCCCCATCTAGCTCTTCTGGTCTCAGAGTTGTGGAATCTGAGGTTCGCATAGCCCATCAGTCCTGTGGACTAACTGTTTCTTTCCATGCATCTTTGATTTTCCTCACTATTCTTTGCTCCAAATGGGAGAACAACAATAGCTGCACTTTAGATGGCTACATACAAGCTTTTACGACCCCAGTCGCTACTCACAATAATAGGATGTGGAACATTTTCTGTGAGTACTACATTGTATTAATTTCATTTTATAACTTTATGGTTGTATACACAGAATCTCTACAAAATAGTGTGTTCCTCTCTGTCCATTTTTTGAATGCCTTTTTAATAAAAACATTATCAGACGGTTCTGTTTCCTCACTGCTGAGGTACAAAAGCTTTCTTAGGGGTGGTACTCAAGCATCTCTGATGGAGGTTTTAACTTATGTCTTGGTAAAAAGGACATGATGACCAGAAGATGGCAGACCTGAAAAAGAAACTTCTGTGGGAAAATCAGAGAAGAAACCTTGCCTATGTTGTTCACACTCCTTACTCACAGCCACTCACCTCCTAACAGAAACAGTATTCTTCAGGTCTGCAATCCTCCCAGTATTTTTCCAGTTCCTTTGGTAAAGGTGTAATTATGGGCAATCAGTGATGCAAGGGGCACATACACCATACAATCTAGTGTCAGTCAGTCTGTCTGTCTCTCTCTACATATTTTTCAGATGGTCAGAAACACTTCTTTTATCCCCCCCCTCACATAATTAACATTTTATTCCCATTACTGCTTTTAGGATCCATCTATCCAACCATTCATTAATCTACAATTCATATGCCAGAGTCACTGAGCCCTAAAATTCCATTGCTAAACCAAGCCAATAGCATCACAAATACTTCTGAATCCTATATAGGAATCTAAATGAGAGTTGACAACATGCTGAGTGGAGATTTGCTTCTTGCAAAGAATGCCTCATTTGATTAAAAATCTTTGAAGTATCTGACTCAGTGTGGAGAAGCTTCTTGTCCAAAAGATTTAGAAAGTTGCATCTCATGTGATTTTGCAGGCCCCTATGATTTTAGTTCATAGCCATCTCAGCCTCAGGCTTTGTACCGGCTGCTCCTTCACATTGTTCTCCTCCTCTGTCATTCAGGATCAGCCCTATTGCCAGTCACTTCCACAGAGAGACCTTCCTGGACCATCCCAAGAAGGAGCAACACATCAGGAGAGGGAGAGTCAATAAAGACCTCTGCAAAAAGGGTGGCATCCTCTGACCCTCTAATTTCACAAAGGGAACAGAGAATCATCAGCAGCAGCAGCAGCCCAAGGCTGATTCCTGTGAGGCGGAATTTAGACATCACCCTTCAACCTTTTCCCCAATTCTGACACTAACCATCCCTCCCACAACACACTCTACTTCTGTGCTGGGTTCAATAATTCATTGCAATGGCCACAGAGAACTTACAGACAATACTCACAATTATGCAGTTTATTAGGTATAAGCAACGGGTTACAATTCAGGTTCAAAAATGCTTGATACAATTATTCTATCAGGACAGCCTTCTCTTTGCTATGCCCACAAGCATGCCTCTCTCTGGCCCTTGGCCTCTCGGTCTGGCCTCTGCCCTGCTTACACAACTGTTTCAAAGCTCTGTTAGCTCTGCCAATAGTTTCATGCTATTCTGCCAGCCAGCGTCCTGTCCAAAGGCACTCAACTTTCTCACTCTGAGTGTTGGCAAGCCCACCGCTCTGTCTTGTGCTGGTCTCTCAGTTCTGCTACCTCTGCTGCCACTGTCTTTCTGCCAAGGAGGGGCAGCACAGGGACCTCAGGTCCAAGGCCACACTCCACTCCTGGCTTTTCTTTCTGTCTTGATGGTAGTGAGATCCTCCCTTTCCACTTCTGGAATGGCTCATTTTAAGCCCAGTGGAATGACAAAACTGATCAACTCCCACATTAGGGTTCCATACACCTTATTTCCATGGTCCTACTCCCACAGGGTGCTATGTACCTTATTTACATTGTTAATAAGCTATCCAATTCCCTTGGTAGATCATAAGCACCTCACATTTGCATAGTTCCAACCAGTCATCTAGTGGAAGTCACAAAGACCATGGCTAGAAGAACCACATTAAGTAGTTCACTATACCACAACCTCTACGAAAAATGGCATTTAAGACAAATTCTGAAGGATGAGTAGAGTGAGCTAAGTGAAAGACTGGGGCAAGGACATGCAGGAAGGGGCACAGCACTTGTGAAGAGCAAAGCTGGCAAGTTCACCAAGGATCAGCATATGTCAACTTTGTAAGCCAAGGAGAAGATTATGAATTTTAACTTAAATACAAAAGAAAATTATGTAAAGATTTTGAGCAAGGGAGTAGCATGATCTAGTTTACTTTAAGAAAATACCTAAGTCAGCTGTGTGGAGAATGGTTTGGGGAGGTGGAGGGCAAGAAGGGGAAGCAGGGACAAAGTGGACAGATAAAAGTATATTTTGAATGTACAACTGTCAAACTTGGTTATGGATTTGTGTGGGAGGCTGAAACAAAAATCAAACTCACTGCCACTGAGTCAATTCCGACTCACGGCAACTCTCCATTGTGTTTCTAAGGCTGTAGATCTTTACAGAAGCAGACTGGCTCATCTTTCTTCCACAGAGCAGCTGGTGGGTTCGAACCACCAACTTTTTGGTTAGAAGCCAAATGCCTTAACCACTATTCCACCAGAGCACTTGTGGAGAAGGCTAGAGAGAAGGAATTAAAATAGTTCTGAGCTTACTGACTTGATGGAAAAGACCAGAGAAAAAGCAGGTTTTAGGTGGAAGTTTGGAGTTGAGTTTGGAAAAGTTTGAGAAACTGTATGAAAAGATATCAACTGGACATTTGGAGGCTCCTAATTAGTCATGTGATCTAGGATACTAGAGAGTCTCCTACAATTTTATATTAAGTATTATATAAGAGAGTCTCCTACAATTTTATATTAAGTATTATATTTTTCTTAAAAGGAGGATCCTAACTATACCACAATAATAGAAGTCTATGTTTGATGTAGGAAAACAAAACAAAACAAAACCCACTTCTGTCCTGTCGATTCTGAATCACAGTGACCCTACAGGACAGAACAGAACCTTCCTGTAGGGTTTGCATGGTGGTAATCTTTATGGAAGCAAGACTGCCATATCTTCCTTCCATGGAGCAGCTGGTGGGTTCAAATCATTTGACCTTTTGATTAACACCACTGTTAGCCACTGTACCTCCAGAGCTCCTTGTTTGATGCAGAATATAAGAAAAATCCCCTGAATTGAAAATATTTCTACAAATATTCTTTGTAATAAAGCTATTTCCAAATAATGAGTAACATTTTACTGATCTGGGTTCAAGGAATAACCCTGTTCAATACATACTTTATGTGATGATTTGCTGCTTATATTGAATGTATTAACAAAAGAGAGCCAAACTCCAGCTAGATTTATCCCATCTTTTTATATATCATTACATGAAAAATACTTGTTCCTTTCTGTAACACATTCTGTCTTTATTCAGAATTCAGGCTACATATTTTCCTTATGAAACTTCATTCATATGCATGGTTCAAAATAAATTTCGATCTCTAGTTCTCACCTCTTCTCTGAGCTCTAGTTCCAGATAACTTACTGCTGACAGACTCTTAAATATAATGTATCTAAACCATAATTCATGATCTTCCACCCTGCCAGCTGCACCTCTCAGAGAACGGCTCCATCATCTAATTGGCTATACAAGGCAGAAACCAAGGCATCACAGGACTTCTTTCATCTTTCAACTGCTAATACCTTAAAAACTAGTTGCTGTTGAGTTGATTCCAACTCATGACAACCCCATGTCTGTCAAAGTAGAACTGTGCTCCATAGGGTTTTCAAAGGCTGAATTCTCTAAAGCAGATCATAAGGCCTTTCCTCCGAATTACCTCTGGGTGAACTTGAACTTCCAACTTTTCAGTCAGCAGCTGAGCACATCAACCAATTATACTACCCAGAGTCCTAACTATCTTACATATCCTTTAAACCTTTCCATTTTTCTACATCTGTCTCCATTTCCTTACCACAAGCTAGATTTCCAATAATAACACCTCAACTTATCCACCCTTGTCCAATTTCACCCACTTCCAAATCATTCTCCTAAGTAAGGACAATCTTTTAAAAGGCAAATTTGCTTACATCGCCTTTCACTTAAATCCCTTCCTTTAAGACTTTTCATTATTCTTATGATTCAGATTAAAATCCTTAATGTGGAATCAAAGGCCTTAGATGGTCTGGCCCTGCCTAATTCATCAAGATTAAGAAGAGAGATCTTCCACAATGTCTGGCCACACATTTATTTCTGGGAAACTGAGTGGTGTACATGTTCAATCAACTGTGAGAGTGAATTATATGACCTGGATCAACTCATATAACCTCCTTAAACCCAGCTTCTTCCTCTCTGTATCAGATATTATCAAAGTCCCTTGGAGTTCCAGGATGCTATGAAATAATGGAACATGCAGTAGAGTAGGTCTTAAATAGACTGTTAGCTGTGTTCAGGTAGAAAGGACAGCCTAGGTAGTATTTGTGACTAGACATACTTGTGTGAAAAGTTTATCCCTCTCCTGTTTAACTAAACAAGAAAGGGAAAAGATAGCAATGAGAGGAAAAAATTGAAGACTTGTGAATTAGCAGCAAAATGCTGGTCCTGTTCCTGAGTTTTGAAAGGCCTTTACTTATATCAATTTGATTAATAATCTCTGATGTCAGTCTGACATGCAGGAATGAAAATATACATGTAGAGAAAATATGTAACATTACCAATTGTGCATTAATCCACACTGAACAAACTATTCTCATGAGTTCAAGTCACCAACAAAATTATGTAGAATTTCAGATATTTCAAAATCTCAGAATGATAGTATTTCTTATTTTAAAAATAAAAACTGCTCTGTATATGTGTCATAAAAATTATAAGCAGAATTTTTATTTTATGAGCCTTTAACTCGCTGTCACATCACCCACTGGTAGAGGGCTTCTTGTCTGCATAATTGAATTGGATCCAATCATCAATTCAGAAATTTTCAAGGAAGGTAATCAACTCCTTCCAAAGTGACAAACAGAAAAATATAGTAATTAACTATAAAAGCAGAGTGATATAAAAATAAATCATCCTTAAAAATCAATGTTAGATCTGCCCTTCAGGTCTGGAATTGAACCCACAACTGTGTTTCCAGACAAACAAAGTACAGGCATGTGAGTTAAACATTTACCTCAAGTAGACACACACCCTGGAGAGAACAATCATGGGAGAAGGAAGGGCTGCTTATGCACAGGGAGATAGCTCAGGGTGCAGAAGAGTATGAAGGGATGGACACTGGGAGGAGGTAACTATGGGGAGGAAGTGGGAGGGGAGCTGCTGCATTGTAAATTTTGGTCAATGACATGAGACAAAGTATATGTGAACTGCTGTATGAAAAGTGAATTTACTCTGTAAATCTTCACCCAAATCCTAATTAAAAAAAAAAATCAATGTTAGAACAACAGCTGGCACATAGCAGGTTATCAATATTTGTTAAGTAGATGAATGAGCTATGCTTGCCAATTAATGATTAACATGTCAACATTTTAAGTAATATCATACTTTGTTGTTGTTGTTGTTGTTGTTGTTGTTATTGTTATGTGCCATCAAGTTGGACCCAACTCACAACGACTCTTCCTTGGGTTTCCGAGGCAGTATCACTATGGAAGTAGATTGCCCAATCTTCCTTCTGAGGAGTGGCTGGTGGGTTTGAACCGCCAGCCTTCTAGTTAGCAGTCAAGTGCCTTAGGCACTACACTACCAGAGCTCCCAATATCATACCAGTAACATAAATTTGAGTGGATCCAATTTTTACTTTATTATTTACTGGTTTCAAAGAATTGTGTTTTTTTTTTTTAAAAATCGTTAGGCCACTCAAAAGCTTTGATTGGCCTGATGAATCCTAAAGAATGAAGAGGATAAACTATTTTATTTGTAATGTCTGGGCAAAGAGTAGGTGTTTGATAATTTAAAATTTATGACTTCTTAATCATTAATAGCTCCTTTCAGAAATAATAAATTGTATGATGTGAAACAAGTTAAGAGCAACATAGTGTTGTTGTTGCTGTTATTTGCCATTGAGTCAGACCCGACTCATAGCGACCTCTCCTTGGGTTTCCGAGGCAGTATCACTATGGAAGTAGATTGCCCAACCTTCCTTCTGAGGAGGGGCTGGTGGGTTTGAACCGCCAGCCTTCTGGATAGCAGTCAAGTGCCTTAGGTTCTAGCTAAAACTGAGATACAAGTTTTTATATTATGACCTTAGGCATTCTCCAATCAAAGAATGTATTTCACTATCTTATCAAATTTGTTCCCTTTGTCAGGCTTATATTTTTTGAAATATACTGGGTTCCTACTAAAATCCTAAAAAATCTATAGTTTAAAAACTCCCTATGAAGTTTTTAAATAGGTTTGCTGAATTTCTTATAGTCAAAGGCACTCTCTCTGAAGTGTTTTTAAATACAGGTCTACAAACTGCACATTTCAGAACAGTCAATTTTCTGTAACTATAGAATATTAACATGAATCGTAATGTCTCCTTTGGAAAAGGGTGAAAAAAAAATCACCAGGTGCCAGCCATCAAGTCAATTCTGACTCATGGCAACCTCATGTGTGCAGAATAGCCTTGCTCCATACTGTTTTCAAGGTTGTGATTTGTGGGAAGCAGATCACCAGGCCTGTCTTCTGAGGTGCCTCTGGGTAGATTTGAACCTCCAGCCATCCTATTAGTAGTCAAGCACTTAACTGCTCTACCCAGGGACTCAGGAAGAAGGGTAGAGACACACAAATCATATTCAAGAAAAAAATTACCCAGTTTCAGAAGCTAGGGTATTTTCCTTACATCTAAGACAAAACATGAAAAATTTACTGTTTCCAGTGCCAACTTTGGAAAAGAAAAGATGTATAAGGTATACAGAAATTAACATAACCCAGCACTTTCACTCAGTAATGGAACATTTACCTGCATACTGTAATAATAAGATTAAAACAAGCTAAAGAGCTGTTTAAAAATAAAGGAAGAGAGGAAAAAAAAAGAATGACCATCACCTACACTTCTGTTTGTACTCAAATGCAAAACCAGCGTTAGAAACATTTATAAGTTCATGATAAAACTCACAACAGGTACAGTTAACAATAGTCTCATTCTTCCACAAAGCTTACTTAAGGACATTATTCCTCAACTTCTATTAGACTATTATGGACTAGACAAGCATTGGAGACAAAGACCTTAAAGTTCGTTGCCCTTTTACCATTTCCTAAGAGAATGGTGAGGGAAACCCACAGCAGTCACTATGAAAAGCTGCACTGCTTGCCACAGCTAAGCCAATGACAATCAAGTGACAGATCTATATTATTCCTTCATGGCAAGGGCATAACCAAACAGAAGGCTGAAGGGAACAAAAACAACATGTGGCTTACCAGGAGAAAGAGGAAGCAATTAGTTCTAAATGACCCAAAGTAAATTTGATTTATTCAAGGGAAGAAAATTTAAAAAAAAAAAATTTTTTAAGACTACAAGAGTTGCTATTGCTCCTGCTGCTTCTGCTTAAAATGGGCAGAACTTCCTTCTTAATTTTCTTTCAAGCCTCTGAAAAAAATTCTTGATTTAGTGGTTAAGGATCATTAATGCTATATTCTATTTTATGAAATGTGATACAGAAGGAAAAACTAGTTGATAGCACCAATCCTGGTGGGATAGGTAAGTTGTAGTTGTCTAAAATAGCTTGGTTCAGCAATTTTTAAATTAAAAAATTTAAAACTAAATGACAAAAGTATCAGCAAGTCCAAAGCTGAGGATAAATTCCTAACTCATGCTTTGGAAGGAAGGTAGGGCAATCTACTTCCGTAGTGATACCACCTCAGAAACCCAAGGAGGAGTTGCTATGAGTCGGGTCCGACTGGATGGCACATAAGAACAACAAAACAACAACTCTTGCTTAATTACTTCTGACCATAGTGCTTCTCGATGGCACACCAATCAAATACATCTACTTCTCCTCCTACCCAAGCAAACTGATATCTGAGGAGAGAAAATCTTTATGCTAAACACAGGAAGGAACCAGCAATACCATTTTAAGAAATACCTGGAATGCATAAAACAAACAGGACAGGACTGATAGAGAAAACAGCAGGGGAAGGCCACAGCCCACAACAGAAGAGCAATCTTTCCCAAGGAATTCCCAAAGGAACTGCAAGTCTGAGACAATGAGTACAATGAACTGGAGCAGCTGTGATGGGGGAATCATTAAGGTAATGAAGCATAATGTAATGTCCTTTCCCCACTGTAGATAGTTTCCAAGAAGTGCTCTGAAAAGAATGTGACTGCCTACCTGCTGAAAACTGCCCCCAAGGCTCTAGGGCTCTGAGAGAAGACACCAGTCGGTGGTTACTCTGGGCCTCACATCAACACCCAGAAAAACTAAACCCATTGCTGTGGAGTCAATTCCAACTCAAGCAACCCTACAGAACAGAGCAGAGCTGCCCAAAGAGTTTCCAAGGCTGTAATCTTTACAGAAGCAGATTGCTACATCTTTCACCCACGGAGCGGCTGGTGGGTTCAAACTGTTGACATTCTGGTTAGCACCCGAGTGCTTAACACTTCGCCACCAGGGCTTCCTCATAGCAGATACAGAAGGGAGAAAATGAAAAGGAAACTTACCCTGGAGGGACACACTGAAGTCCTTCAATGCTGAAGGCTCTCCCTTCTTTAGCACCGGAGGAGTCAGAGCCTGCTTCTCTGCTACCACCCACCCATTTACACAGTCTTATTTAGTTATTTAGTCCTCCTAGGAGCTCTGGTAGCATAGTGGCCAAAGCACTTGACTGCTAACCAGAAGGCTGGTGGTTCAAACCCACCAGCCACTCCTCGGAAGGAAGGCTGGGCAATACTACTTCCGTAGTGATACTGCCTCGGAAACCAAGGAGGGCTCACTATGAGTCGGGGCGACTCGACGGCACATAACAACAACAACAAATTTAGTCCTCCTATTCAAAGGGTTGGGAGCTCTGGTACCATAGTGCCTAAGGCACTTGACTGCTAACCAGAAGGCTGGCGGTTCAAACCCACTAGCCACTCCTCGGAAGGAAGGTTGGGCAATCCTACTTCTGTAGTGATACTGCCTCGGAAACCCAAGGAGGAGTCGCTATGAGTCGGGGCTGACTCGACAGCACATAACAACAACAACAACAACATTCAAAGGGTTAAGGAGCTCTGGTGGCGCAGTGCCTAAGGCATTTGACTGCTAACCAGAAGGTTGGTAGTTCAAACCCATCAGCTGCTCAGCAGAAGGAAGACTGGGCAATCTATTTCCGTAAAGATTTACTGCCTTGGAAACCCAAAGGGGGTCGCAATAAGTCGGAATTGACTTAATGGCAGTGAGTTTGGTTTTTATTATTATTATTATTCATAGGGTAACATGCCTGTATAACTCTGGGGGAAACCCAAGCCACAATCCTAAGAGAGGACAACAGAAATCAACAACAAAGCTAACTCTGAAGAGCAAAGAAATAATTCATAGAACTTAATAAACTTTTAAAAATGCTTTTAAATACTACCCTCAGAGGGATAAAAGAATATACTGCATCCACAAAATAAGAACTACTATTTTTAAAGGAATGACAAGAAGCCAACGGACTAGAGCTCCTGGAAATTAAATGTGATTGCCAAATTTTAATAAGTAGATTAAACAACAGAACAAACTAGGGCTAAAAACCAAGCTGGTGACCTAAAAGATAAAAGTTGAGAACGCCTCCCAGAACACAAAGAGCATCAAAACCAAGAAACGGAAATTAGATAAGTTAAGAGTAACTGAAGTTAGAACATGAGAGTAATAAATTCAATAAAAAAAAAATCCTATAGAAAAAGAAGCAATGGAAAAGAGGGAAAAAATTAAAAGAAATAATTTCTCTAAACTAAAAATAAAATAACCTCTAGTTTCTAGATTGAAACATCCCACCAATTTTTGAGCAGAATAACTGAAAAAAAAACACCTGATGAAATGCCAGAACTCCAAGAAAATTCTAACACCTTTCAAAAAGAAAAAGTAAAATAATATACCTGTAAAAATCAAGCAGACATGAAGGCTTCAGATGAGTATCAAGAATACAGAAGATATTACATGAAGACTTCAGATGAATATCACGAATATAGAAGAATATACATGAAGACTTCAGATGAGTATCATGAATATACAATTGCCAATGTGGATTTCAGTTAAGTTATACTGCTTACCATGGAATTGGGGTGACCTCAAACTGTCTGGTTGAAGGTTTTCAATATTCACAGCACTAGTCACAATTTTTATGAAAGTAACACCTCAGCAATTCATCACCATAGAATGTTGATGCAAACAAATGAGAGATTCAACATTTATAGACAGAAGAATAAAAACTAGAGTTATATGGAAAAGTTACAACTACAAGGAACAGCTAATTAAACCGTTACACTTACAGGCACATATCTGATCAGTAATCAGGGAGGAACAGGAATTTATATCACCCTCTTCTTGTTGTTTTGTTAGCTGCCATGATTTCAACTCATGGCAACCCCATGTGTGCAGAGTAGAACTGCTCCATAGGGTTTTCAAAGCTCTGACTTTTCAGAAGCAGATCACCAAGTCTGTCTTCTGAGGCATCTGTGGAGTGGGTTTGAACAATAATCTTTCAGCTAGTAGCTAAGCATGTAACTGTGCCACCCAGAAAGCTTTCCTACCACTCCGTATGTCCCTTCCTGTTATCTGTGATGATGTCATAGAAGATTATACAGTGAAACCTGTGAAAGTCAAAACCTGTATAAGGCAGAAACCTGTCAGAGAAGGATAATTCAAACATTTTCCACTAAAACTTGTGATAGAAAACTGGTAAGACTGTACTCTGTCAAAGGCAGAAAACTTGCAAGACCTGGAAAACAATGCAACCTTGTCAAGTTCTGGTTCTTACAGGTTTCACTGCATATGCCATTCACTTAAGACAGCTGGAGGAAAAGATTCTCCTTGATTAGATAAGTGATCTTTTAGACACAAGGCCTTGAAATACAAACTTTTAAATTCAGATCAAAAGTTTCCTAAGATAATTCTATCTTTGGGATAAATGAGCTTCTAAAAGAGGTAGTTTCTGAAACAGATTTCATTGTATGTAAGTTCAGAAGGCAATTCAATAGCCTTGCTTTTCATCTTTGACCTTTATTAATAAAACAGGAATGCAGCATGGTCAGGTCTAATAGACCTAAACCATATACCAAAATGCTCAAAACCTTGACAAGGCAAGATCCAATAGAATGGGTCAGCCACCTCCTCAGGTGAAAACATTTGTGTATGTATTTACCCATTCACATAATCCATGTTTGTTAAGCATGTTCCATGTTCCAATATTCTGGTGGATCCCAAACATATGAAGATTAAATAGGTCACAGCTGAGGATGAGTACAAGGAGTTCGGAAACCAGATGAAGACAAATGTATGTATAAATAAATAAATAAATTTCAGTACATGAAGATAAATATCGTAACGGCAGTTTTGAAAAAAAAAAAAAACACAGATATGTTGGAAATGGCGGAAGAGTGAGCAGAGTCCTTATTTAGATAGATGGATGGATGGATGGATAGATGATAGACAGAGATAACTGCCAACGAGTGGACTCCAACTGGTAACAACCTTGCATACAACAGAACAAAACGTTGCTCAGTCCCGTGTCATCCTTTCAACAAGCATGTTCAATTCCATCGCTGCAGCTACTGTACCAATCCATTTCACTGAGGGTCTCCCTCACCCTTCTTGGCCCTCTGCTTCACCAAGCATACCCTCCTCTAGCAACTCATCCTTCCTGATGACATGTCCATAGCAAGTGAGTCAGGAAATCTTCTGTTGTGATTCTTATGGTTTTCAATAGTTAATTTATAGAAATAGATCACCAGACCTTTCTGCCTAATTTGTCTTAGTCTGGAAGCTCTACTGAAACCTGTCCACCATGGCTGATCCTTCTGGTATTTGACATACCAGTACCACAGTATCCACCATCACAGAAACATGCAAGCTACCACAGTACGATAAACTGACAAATGGGTGGTGGCCCAGTTACTTAGACGAAGCTTAACAATAAGGCATGTTTAAATTGAGTTGTGAGCAAAAGAATAGGCCAGAATTCTATAGGAAGTTAAAATTCTCATAACCAACTGGGTGTATGAGGTTAGGAAATGAGTGTGGGGGTGATTTTCAGAGCTTTGTCTTGAAGTTCAAGTAAAATAACATATGGATAAAGATGAAAATTTTAGACATTAGCTTTCTTTTTTTTTTTTCATTCTTGACTCTAAACAGACCACCAATGTTCTACCAACACGTAATTACTGTAGACTACAATTTACTCAGGCTATGATTTAGGCCAAAGATCCTGTCCAACATTATGCTCTATTCTCTTCTGCCAGGAGATATACCTTATCCTTACGAAGGAGATTTAGGAAACAGCTAATCTAGTGTTTTACAAATGTTATCACCAAAGAGCCCCCAAAGACAAAAGGAATTATAAAGGGTCAGCTAGGACACGGGTAAATGGTAGGGGGGCCTGAGTGCTAAGAATGACTTTTACATTTTTTATAGAGTTCATTACAGCCAAGAAAAGCCTATGGGCCAGTGCTACTCTGTCATATGGGGTCTCTATGAGTGGAAAATTGACTGGAAAGCACCTAACAAAAACAAAGAGCAAAATAAGAAACAAAGAAGAGTATGTGACAAAGTACGTGACCTGAAAAACCTAAAATATTACTTATTAGGTGGCCTACCCTGATCTAGAGGACTGCAGAACATATTTTGAAGCAGCCCCTGCAAAAGTGACATTCCTTTGCAGTCTTCTATTTTATTTTATCCATGAAAAAGTGGCATCTTACCCCATAATATAGTGTTTACTTTGTTATAGAAAATTTATACAACTTTCCATGTCAAATGGATATTCTGAGAAGATAAGCATCTTCATTCTATTACTTTGGGCATCCTCAGCCACTGAGAAGTCTGGTTTTACCAGCAACACATGTATAGTAATCAACTTTCACTAGTTTTCATTCCACTAGCTTTTCTTTTACCTTGAATCCAAATTCTGGGACTGCCAATAGTAACCCTTTATATCTTGATCACAGTATACCCCAAAACAGTTTTGTTGACAATGGACCATAAGGAGAGGAAGAGGAGTGGGAATAGCTTCTAATGAGAATGAACTTTCAAAAACAGCTTTCAATGTAGTGCACTCTACAGAACAGTTTGTCAGTAATGAACTATTGTTTCCAGTGACTAGAAACAAACTAAATAGGCCACAGTAGGGAGAAGATTAAGTTAATTATGATAATTCACTCAGGGGAATAATATGCAACCTCTAAAAAATACGTTTACAATGACATGGAAACTATATCTGTTAAAAAATAAAGTAGGACACAAAATACTATATATAGTTGATCAAAAACTATGATTTAAAAAATTTAGAGCTACTTATAAGGAGCTCTGGTAGTATAGTGCCTAAGGCATTTGACTGCTAACCAGAAGGCTGGTGGCTGGTGGTTCAAACCCACCAGCCACTCCTCGAAAGGAAGGTTGGGCAATCTACTTCCATAGTGCTACTGCCTTGGAGGCCCAAGGGGGGGTTGCTATGAGTTGGATGTGACTCAATAGCAGTGAGTTTTTATAAGTAAAAGAAAGGGTATATACAGTCTTATTTGAAAAGTAAAACTGGTTGTTCTCCTTTCTTTCCTATTCTCATTTCTCAAATTTTCTGCATTTAGCACACATGTCTTACTGTTGGGGGGAAAAAGAAACTAAGGAATAATAATAAGATGCTGCTGCATGATCAATTAACTCAGTACCAAAACTTTTAACTATCTCTTTGCAACCACTTCTTGTGAGACCTCTGCAAAAGACTATTTCTTTTATTAGTGCGTGAGCACTTAAAAAAAACAAACAAAAACATATTCACGTGTGAGTGTGTGTATGTGTATGAATGTGTGGGTGTACAGAATAAGACTAACTAGTTCAGTTTCTTGATTTTAAGAATATAAATATAATAATCGTTTTTGAATGAAATCTTATGTATCAGAGATTTGTAGAAACTGATAATTAAGGGAGCAGTTTTTCCATGCTTTAAGAAAAGATTCCCAAACATTTAAAATATACAATTCCAAGACAATCTTCTCAAACGTTTTACATAAAGAGAACTCTTGGGAACAATAACACTGCAAATATTAAAGTACACTTGGGATGCACTTCTGGGCCTCCATCAGAGCTTAGAAGAGACTAACATGCTTGTCTCCTTTCATGGGAAGGGAAGGTGGGGGAGAGATGCCACTCACAGCTGGTCATATATTCCTTCTGTTCCTCCTGAAGATTAGTCTAATCCATTTCCAGCCTACTTTACACTCCCATTAACCAAAGTAATAATGGTCAGAGGCAAGCACAGTCAATCCCAAATCACTAATTAAACACCAGTTAATAGCTTTAATGTAACCTTATTTGGTTTGCAACACATCCTATGCTTGAGCACAAATTTAACATTCCACAAATACTATCTCAAAGTGCAGACAAATAATTCAATAATTTTAAAACATTAATAGTCATAAATCACTTCATGTAAAATGTTCAAAAGGTTAATTTCTACAAAAATAGTTTGTTATCTGTCTCTCAGCTGAGCAGTCCTTTCTTTGTTATCAGACAGGACTTTGTGTGAGTAACTCCAGCCACATGTTCCACCATTCCCTTTTACTCCCTACCTGCACCCAATGCGTGACGGTGAGTATTGGTACCCACAGCCAAACCTTCCCCACCTTGCCTAAGCTATCTGAATGACCACTGTATATTTTTGTCCCTTGACTGTTAACCCACAAACTGGTTCATGTGTCACCAGGTAAATGAGACTTGACTACATTTCTACTTCTACCAGTTAAAAAACAAAACATAATCTGAAGCATTTGTTTTCTGAACAGGGAAGAACAAGAGAAATGAGACAGGAGTAGCTATTTTCCTTTTGTGCATATGAGTGTGTTTTAATTTTCTGTGTATTTTGCACATACCAGTAACGTAGAGAGAGAATAACCCCCCAAAAAATAAATAAATAAAACAAAACAAAGAACAACCAAATTCATTGCCATGGAGTCGATTCTGACCCACAGCAACCCTACAGAACAGAGCAGAATTGCTCACTGGGTGTCCAAGGCTCTAAATCTTTATAGAAGCAGACTGCCACATCTTTCTCCCGCCTAGGAACAGGTGGGTTCTAACCACTGACCTTTCAGTTAACAGTTGAGCATTTAACCAATGTGCCATTAGGAATCCTTCAGAGAGAGAATAAATCTGTAAAACCTTGAATATCAGGTCTTGAGCTTTCTAAAATCCAAGGTGTTGGGGTGTTGACCTTAGGATCCCATCAGCCACAGTCTGAGGTGACTCTAGGTCATGGTGGGACATTCCAAGGAATGAACAAGACCAGTCAGCCCAGGTTCTTGACTGCAAACAGATGACAGGCACACTGACAACTTAGGATAAAAGGAACTTCCTGGAGGGATAGTGGGGAACTCACAGACTCCACACAAAAGCTGGAGAGTAAGTTTAGAAAACAGTCAGGAGCCTCAGCATTCATGTGGCCAGGAACAAACTCCAGCCACACCCCAGGATCAACCTCATCTGGACAGCAGCTACTGCTTCCACTGCCCCCACCACCTCTGGATCCTCAGTGCCACAAATACCCTCCAACTGACTTTTCTGTATCACCTGCCCTCCATGCTCAAATTCTGGGTGGGAGAAACTGATTAGTCATGCCACAAAGCTTCCAAACAGCAGGAAATTCTTCCCAAAAAGGCAGGATATTTAAATGCTAAATGAGAGAGAAGAATTGTCCACACTGGTTACCAAGTAGCTTAAAAAAAAAAAAAAAAAATCTAACTCATAGCAACCCCTCCTTGGGTTTCCAAGGCAGTATCTCTATGGAAGCAGATTGCCCAGTCTTCCTTCTGAGGAGTGGCTGGTGGGTTTGAACCACCAGCCTTCTGGTTAGCAGTCAAATGCCGTAGGTAGTACACCACCAGAGTTCCGACCAAGAAGCTTAGCAGCTGCTTATTCTGACTTACAAGCCTAACTTATCCAGTTTAAAATAAAGTAATAAATTTCTAGCCAATTCCGGGAAACAGGAGACTGTGCAGGGCTTTCTGAATCTTGTCACTTGAAATGTGGTACATTTCCAGAGGTTAAGCAAGCAGATGAGACCACTCACAAACTATCACTGGTGCACAAGGTAGTGGGGTGAGCAGAATGAATGAAGCCTGTGGTCAGTTACTCCTCTAATGCTTTGTCAAAGTCACATTTGCTAAGAACACCACATCCTTCAAACCCCTGCCAGAAAAGACTATAATGATGGCGTGCATACACCAGAAGCTGCTGTCACCACCACCATGGGGCAAACACTGCTCAAGTAGGGAAGATACTATTTATTGGGCACAGTTTAATCTACTGATTAAATAAGCCTCTATCCAGCTTCCAGACAGTCTACCTGAAAGAATTCCCAGAGACCCTACAGGGCAACAATACACAGATTTAGAAAGTCATAAAGAAAGGAAAACCAAAGAAGGCTTAACTTCATTTCACATTAGATTCTTTCACACATTCTCCTATTCAAAGGATTCTAAAGATTTCTGATTTTATGACAATAAAGCAAAGATGTCCCTACCCTCTCTCAATTGAAAAGCCAACAAAACTACAAAGGAGAATGAAAAAAAGAAACAAACTCCATTTCTGATAATACTAGGAGACATCTACTAGTCTTAAACCATACTTATGCAGGAAATGTGTGGAGAAAAGGTGAGGGAAGTTAGAGAGAAAGTGGTCAAACCTCAGTGTCTACAGAAGGAACATCAACAAGAAGCAAGCTATGGGGTCCCAGAAAAGGCCAGGAATTAGAGGCATCAGATATTGTGTAGGTGAGGACATGGGGAAAGGTAGAAAACAGAGAGATTGCTAGAAACTCCATATAAAAAGTTAGACCCCAAGGGCACCTCCCTCCCCTTGAAGGAACCTGGAAATACATGGACTTTCATAGATAGATACAGAAAAGATACATAAAGAAAAGATCTACAGTGCTACCGTCAGTCAGTATTCACAGTGAAAACACTAACAGGCGACCCAATCATTCCACAGTGAAGCCTATCACGCAGCAAGTATCATGCATATACAGGCACTCACACAGCTTCCAGTCAGCTCATCTCTTACATGAATAAATGACAAGGATCAACAGATATATGAAGAAAGCCCATCAGTCTCAAAAAGGAAGTTAGTGGAAACAGAGACAATATTGGTAACAGAGGAAAACTTAAAGTCACATTTAGTATTTCCCTTGAGTAAAGATCTTGCATTCATATCATAATAACATAAAACCGTTAAAAGGAAAACAATCAAAGGACCAGGAAAGGGGAAAAAAACTACATAAAAAATTCAAAGAAAGAATTAAAAATCTCCCAGAAAGTAGAATAAAAAGTCCAAGAGGCTGATAATGGGGTGGAGAGGGGGTAAAGGTGGGGATAAGACAATGAAAGAATCAATGTAAAGCCCAATATTCAATTAATAGGCACTCCAGAGAAAGAAAACAGGGGAAAAGGTGGGAAGAAAACTTTCAAAGAAATAATAAATATAAAAACATATTTAATAACTCAGTCATAAAATTATTAGATTAAAAGGGTCCAATGAGTACTCAGCACAGTGAAATTTTAGGACACACATATAAAGAAGAGATCCTAAAAACCTGTACAGAAAACAGATCACATACAAAAGATGAAGGATAAAGATATTACACTTCTCAATAGCTGCTCTAGAAACTGGATGATAATGAAGCAACTCCATAAAAATTCTTTCTAACCTAGACTTTTACACTCAGCCAAACTACCACTCAACTATGAAGCCAGAAAAAAACATTTTCACACCTTCAAAGTCCTACAGATGGAAAACTGCCAAATTTTTGTTTTAAGCCATCCAGCAGTATTTTACTATTGTTATTGTCTTGTGCCATAAAGTCAATTCTGACTTACAGTGGCCTTCTGTGTTACTGAGAACTGCTCCATAAAGTTTTTTTGGCTGTAATGTTCACAGAAGCAGAACGACAAAACTATTTTTCCACTGGAAATGAAGACTTAACCAAACGCAGGATCCTTTCTATATACACTGGAAGCAGGCCATGCCCTGAAGGCAACGCTCCTTCAACTGATTAACTGCTCACAAGAGATTCCACTATGGAAGTGCTTACACCACATCCAATCTCATCACAGGGAATAACTACACCCAGATGCCAAATCACCCAAACTGACACACCACCTTCAACTACCACAACAGTTTACAAACATTTTCAACTATTACCACATTTTGTCTGTAGACCTAAGAGTACTTTTCTGTTGTCTGTAACCATGCATGGGATACGACCTTGGTTTCTGCATATTTTCTCTAATAAAACATAAAATTATGATATTAATAAACTCCACAGGGAACAAAGTTATGAAAACCTCTTAGCCATAACCAAACACTTTAAGGGAATCAGTCACTGGGTCTGGGGGCTCAGGACCATAGTATCAGGGGATATCAAGGTCAAATGGCTTAACAGAGACAAGTTTCTACTTTGGTGAGCAGAGACTAGGGTCTTAAAAACTGATGAACAACCATCTAAGGTACAACAATTGGTCTCTCTCCATTAGGAGCAAAGAAGAGTGAAGAAAATCAAACAATTAGTCCAAAGAATTAACAGACCACATGAACTTCAGCCTCCATGACCCTCAGCCTCCATGACCCTGAGATGAGAAGAACTAGATGATACCCAGCTACCACTGCCAGTCACTCTAAAAGAGATCACAATAGGAAGTCCTGGATAGAATGGGAGAAAAACGTGGAACAAAACTCAAAATAATAATAATAAAAAGAAAAACAGGCTTATTGGTCTGACAGAAACTGGTACAACTCCCAAGACTATGACCTTCAGTCACCCTTTAACCATTTAATCCACCTCCATGGCTTAATATTCAGCCAAACAATAGTCAAGCCTATAAGATAAACAGTAACACCAGGGAGGCACATATTCCCTAAACCAACCAACTATATAAGATAAAAGGGCAGCATTTGTCCAGTGGATAAAGTTCAGAAGGCAGGACAGGATAGGAAAGAAGGACAAATGGAAATGGTTAACACAGAGAAGAAGTAGAAATTGTGGGGATTGCAATTAATGTCACAAATCAAATTTTAAATGTGTTAAATGGAAAACAAATTTGCTCTGTAAATTTGCACCCAAATAACAATAAAAAGTTAAAAACAAAAAGAAACCCACAAAATAATCCTTATTTTTGCATAAAAATTAATGTACTTAAGCAGTGCTTTAGAAACGCTCACAAGCATCTTATGAAATAAGACAGATATTTTGCTGAAAGATGAGAAAACTGAAGTTTAAAGAAAGAAATGACTTTCCAAAGATGTCATAGCCAATGTGAGGTAGTCCTAGAACTCAAAATAATGCCTAGTACCATGTTCAGAATTCTCCCCACGACATGTAGGTAAGAAGTCTACACAACTGATTCATGCCTTCATGGTTCAACTTCTCATATTCCTTTAAGCACACAGGGGGAAGGAACTGTTTCAAGCCACCAAAAGCATACTGTTTTTCCCTTTTGTCCAAACTAGATATTAATTTCATCTCAAGCATTGCAGCACCGCAGCCTCTTTGACTTCTCCATGCCATTCTTCAAGAACCTGAAGTACAGGTCTCCAAAATAAACACTAATTTACACACTAGAGCTATGTTAAAAGGCAAGCTCAATGTATTCACTAGAAAGAAACTTCTCATTTTTTTTTTTTTAACATATATAGAGAAAAGAAAGATAGAAAAGTGATTTCATCTTGTTATTTCTACATACACCAGGAAGGTACCTAATATAGTTTAGATGTTCATAATCATCTATCAGGCTCATTATCATTAAAAAAAAAAAAAAATAAGGAAGTCTGGTTTATAATCAGCTAATAGAAGTTATTTATACTATAGAGGGATAAAATAAAGATTCAAGAATAATTATCCCTTCTATTCTGTCTTCAAAAATGTGTTAATTAAAATGTTGATCAGACTTCACAGTTGAAAATAACCTCATCTTCTCATTTGGAAGTTACCTACCAGTAACATGATGGAGGTTAGAGGAACAAGCCAAAGTCAATGGTAGAATCTACATAAAGGTTGTTGCTAACATTATGATTTGTAATTTATATACTTAAGTATTTAGAAGTAGTATCTTGGGTCACATTCCCATTGCTTTCTAAGTGAGATAATCCTTGACATATTAGACAAATATGTATGCTTTAACATTTGGAACACAATAAAAATATACACACAGCTTCCCTTCTCAACCCGTTTTCCAAAACAAACAGAGACAGGCAGACTGATAGACATACAGGCACCTGCACTCACATATCACACAACCACCCACCCATATGCACCCTGTCTGTAATCATGGACTTACATTGTCTCTCAACTTCACCCTCTGTAAGATTTGTGGACGGAATAGGCACTGGGTGAAGAAGTCACAGTTCTCACTGAAAAAACCCAAATGTACTCCAGGTGGCTATGTGTTTCAAGTAACACAAACAAATGGTGTTATAAAAATAGAGCTACTCACTCCACAGTATCGGTCACCATTAAATATCTGAGGGGGCAGAGGGTTGCCCTGAGCAGGCTTCTTTTCTGGAGGGACGTTTTTGTACATCCATTGCCTCTGCTCTTCTGACATTGTGATGTCCACCTCCTCAAACTCTATCTTGTTGGCTTCCAGAAATCTAACCACATCCTGCTGCTTCTTCTTTATCTAGAGAGAGAAGACAAATAAGGAGAAATGCTAATCAAAAACAGTATGTCGATATTTCCAAATTGAACCACATTTGACTTCTCATTGTCAAAGGTCACTGATACCAAAAAAGAGATGACATATGCAGACATCAGGCAATGTCCACTCATTAGATGTCCAACAGAACCACTTGGAGAGGTATTGGTGCAGGAGATCCTGGATAGAGTGGAAAAACAATGTGGAACAAAATCAAAATCATATATAGAGCCTGGTGAGACCTCTGAGATTATGGCCGCAGTTACCCTTCAGGTCTGGAACTAAACTCACTCCTGTGGCTTCCAGCCAAACAACAGACAGCCTTATGGGGTGAACATTTACATCAAGTAGATACACTCCTTGGAGCAATCAATCCTGGGAGAACAGAAGGGCAGTGTTTGCACAGGGAGACAGCTCAGGGGTGGGAGTGCATGGGAAGGAAGGACATAGGAAAAAGGTAACTATGGGGAGGAAGTGGGAAGACAGCTATTACATTGTGGGGAATTGCAGTCAATATCGTGAAATACATGTGTATGAACTGCTATACGGAAAATGAATTTGCTCTGTAAACTTTCACCCAAACCACAATTTAAAAAAAAGATGTCCAACAGAGAACTAAGCAAGTCCCAACACAGTGATTTCTTCCCCTAGACTCCCCAGAACTCTGGGAACAAATCAGATGGCCTGGAAAGAACAGGCTATGGAGGTGAAATTTATTTAGTTCTCAATGGGCCATAACTCACGCCTCCCCCATCCTCAGGAAGTTGACCTTTGCAGTCATGAAAGCTCCCTCCACCTATTTGAAAATCACGTATAGCCCATCTGAGATGTCAACATTTCAATGATTCTCAGGATCAACAACATTTTTATTCCCATCAGCGGCCTCTTTCAGATACTCCACAGCTATAGCCAATGTCACAAAAACATCCTTTAATCAATTCACAAGAGAAAAATGTTCTTCGCTTCTTCAGAGTAAACAACATCCACCATCTTACTTAGAACTCTATTTCTTAACCCTTTTCATTACTCTGATCTTTCCCTTTCGTGGTTCAGGCACTAGGGGTTAGGTGTGCTCTTGAAAAGCTACAAAAAAAAAAAAAAAAAAAAACCTGCATATTTTCAAAATGTTACCCCTCTTATTTATTTATTGGTACATAGTAAATAATTCGGAAGGCAGATCAGTCAATCTACTTCTGTAGAGATACTGCCTTGGAAACCCAAGGAGGGGTCGCTATAAGTTGGGATTGACTCGATGGCAGTGAATTTGGGCTTTTTTAATTAAATAATTTAGATGGGTGATGACATCCAATGTTTTAAATACAATATGTAAACCATGAGAAAACAAGTTTGCTTTTTTAAGCAACTCTGGGAAATCTGCTTACAGAACAAACTGAAGTGGTGAAGTAAATTTGACAATGACCAGCAAAAAGAATAACTTTGAGAGGTCAAGCAGCCACTTGTCTTGGAAGAAAAATATGCTGTGCTTAAAGATCACTTTTACATCACTGTCTCTCCCTACCAATCTCTCCCTGTCCCCTGGAAAAGCCTCACTGAGATGTGTCGCTGGCTGTTACACACTATTTGATAAGAAATCTGATCAATGGGTTGATGTCTATGAGTGATTTCTGATACAGTATAGTTAGTATGACCAGAAATAAAAAGCTGGCAAAATAGGATATTCTTAAACTCAGTAATATTACCAAATGAGAAAATTAATGTATGGTTATGATACACTAATTAATTTGATATTGCCATTATCTCAATTTCTTGAATTATTTCTCACGTCTAAAGAAGTTAACATTTTCTTCTTTACTGATGTGCAATTTTAGGAGCTCTAGTGGCATAGTGCCTAAGGCATTAGACTGCTAACCAGAAGGCTGGGGGTTCAAACCCACCAGCCACTCCTCGGAAGGAAGGTTGGGCAATCTACTTCTGTAGTGATACTGCCTCTGAAACCCAAGGAGGCGTTGCTATGGGTCAGATCTGACTCAACTACAATGAGTTTTGGATGTGCAATTTGGGAAATGTGATAATATTATTTCAAAACTACAGCTTAAAAAAAGCACCATCCTGCTTAATTTTCCCTTAAAGCCCTGTAAGGTAGATTTTATTGTTCCCATTTTAAAGAAAAGGAAATTGAGAAGGTGGAAATTTCTATCAAGGTCTTATAGCTAGTACGTGTTCTTGTCAAATCAATCAAGTAATCCTCCTACTTAAAATCCTTCTTTAGTGACTCCCCGATGCCCTTGGGAGGACACACACACTTCTTAGCATAGCATAATGTACTTCCTGATCCAGCTTCTTTGATTGTAATTTTTTAAATTCCAGAAAGCATGAAAGAAAAAAAAGCTATGCAATTCCTCTGCTCAAACAATCATTGTTGAAATTTAATTAATGAATAGCATCTAGAGATTCTATCCATATGTAGAATGCTATGGTAGCTAACACATTTGATATGCTCATTACGCTGGTATTGTTGTTGTTATGTGCCATTGAGTCCACCAACTCATAGCGATCCCTCCTTGGGTTTCTGAGGTGGTATCACTAGGGAAGTAGATTGCCCAACCTTCCTTCCGAGGAGTGGCTGGTGGGTTTGAACCACCAGCCTTCTGGTTAGCAAGCAAATGCCTTAAGCACTATGCTGCTCATTACAGTGATTAAAAATGAAACTGGTATGAAACTTTAATTTTCCATGTAAATACACGTAACATGCTCCCCCCAAAAAAGTGTAGCTACTTAAAAACTCCTACATTTCTAATGTTGAGATTTGATCAAAAATACATACACAGCTTCCTTACTTCCCTACTCCTCTGCTCTACACACACACACACACACACACACACATACACACACACACACCACCTACATTTGTGACTGGACTATAATCTCCCACAGTTCAACTGGAGATAGGAACTTAACTGTGTTTTAGGAAGAGTCAACAGGTCTTTCTTTTCACAGGATCACACTTGGTAAAAATAACTGCATCTTTGCCCTTTCACTCAAAAATGTGTCATAAGAACTGTCCCCATCACTGAAGAGTTTTCAAAAAGCATTAATTTTAGTATCTTCCTGGCAATTCCATCATGTAGATAGTTAACTGCTATTCTACTGTTGGATATTTAGGATACTTCTAATTTTCATTGTGCAGTGAACTTCTTATATACAAATCTTCAACTGTGTCTATCAATATTGCTTAAAGAGAAAGCCACACGCAGGAAGCGCAAGTGTCAAAGGGTCCAGACATTGCTCAGTCTCCTAAAGGACTCAGGCTGAACTGCTTCTCAGCAAGGTCACACCAATTTACACTCCCATTAACAGTGTCTCAATATGTCTGTGTCCCAACCCCTCAGCAGACCCAATGTTTGAAAATTAAAATATTAAAATTAACATGAATCATTAACCACCCTAGTAATTCTCAGAAAATTAGCTAACACTACAGCAAATCACCCAAATAAACAAGGTCAAAGAAATTTAACCAGAGAAGGAAGTTTTCAAGTGGATGTTCGTGACAGTAGTATCCGGAAGGAAGATGAGTCACACCAGCAGGGGCTGTTCATTAGTTCTGCTAAGGTGAGCCTAGAACTATAGGATTGGCAGGGGGACAACCCAGCTCAGGAGCTACAGATTTGGATGGGTGGTTTCCAAGTAATTAAAAAAGGCTTCCCAAGTGACAACAGGAAGCCTTCAAGAGCACATCAGGTGTTGGGCATAAACCCAGGGTCTAAATACAACAATATATACAGTCAGTTCTTTGACAGAAAAAGCTTCCTTCTTCCCATGTTTCAACTTCACTGAAATGAAATGTATCTTATAACCAATAACAAAAGAAATTTGCTGAGCAAATAGAAAAAAAAAAACAAAGTCACTGCCATCGAGTCAATCTCAACTCACAGTGACCCCTCTTTGGGTTTCTGAGGCAGTATCTCTACAGAAGTAGATTGCCCAATTTTCCCTCTGAGAAGTGGATGGTGGGTTCGAACCGCCAATCTTCTGGTTAGCAGTCAAATACCTTAGGCACTACGCCACCAGAACTCCCAGAGAAGGAATAAACTGTGGAGCAAAAGTTGCTGCCTTCACATATGTCTATTTATCCATAAGTAGATAGTACCTCAACTCACATTTAAAAAAGGAAAAGAAAAGAAAACTTATTTAACGAGTAGCTAATCTCCCTTTCTTTCTTACTAATAGAAGCTTGATTTTGTTTAGGAAAGTAATGTGTTCAGCTACAAAACCTTGTTTACCCATACTCCTTTGCTGTTTACCCAAATGCCCCTGCAGTTAGAGGTGATCACATGACACAGTCCTGGCAATGTGATTGTAACCAGGTTTTTCTAAGGAAGGCTTCACTTCCTGGCAAGGGAAAACTTCTTTTGCCACTGGCCCTTCTTTCTTCTTTGCAGAAATGCATAGATAATGCCTAGAGGTTCAGCAACTATTTCACAAATCTGAAAATAAGCACCATATGCTAAGGATGGTCAAGGAGAAAGATAGGAGGCTGGGTCCTAGGTGACATTTTGCAGCTGACACACCAGTCTTACACAGGCTATTCAAAGCCTTTCTGTATGAATAAATAACAAATGCTGGCAAGGACATGGAGAGATTGGGACTTTCATACACTGCTGGTGAGACTGTTAAAATGATACAACCACTGTGGAAATCAGTATGGAAATTCCTTAAAAAATTGAAATAGAAATAACATTTAATCCAGTAATCCCATTAGTAGATGTATAACCTAAAGAAGTGAGAGCCAAGACACAAACAGATATATGCACACCAATGTTCACTACAGCACAATTCATAATAACAAAGATATGGAAACAATCTAAATGCTCAACAACAGAAGAATGGATAATCAAACTATAGTACATACATACAACTGAATACTATGCATCACTAAAGAATAATGTAGAATCTGTGAAACACCACATAACATGGATGAACTTGGAGGTCATTATGCTGAGTCAAAGAAAGAAATCACAGAAGGACAGATACTGCATTAGTTCACTATTGTAAAAAGTCAAGGGAAGTTTTATATATGGAAGGGAACTTTCTTGGTTACCAGGGATGGGAGGTGAGAGGAGGGAACACTGCTAGATAGGTAGAGACAAGTATTGATTTGGGTGAAGGAAAAGGCAATATACCAAAAGTGAGTGACCAACACAGTAACACTAAGGAAAAGGCACAGAGAGGTGCACAAGAGATACAGACAGCAAAGATAAACCCGTCTACATATATAATATTGCATTACCAGTGATAATAAACATTAACCTGGGAGTAAACAGATGGGTAGACAGGCCCATAGAATGATTAGGTATGTCTAGGCAAAAGAGAATATACCCCTGCCCCTGACCATATATAATGTTGTCAGATGATATTTCCACATACATATTAGTATGTGCTATAAGAATGTCCACAGAACTAGAACTACCAGGGGGCAAAGTTATGATAACTTCTTAGGCACAGTCAACCACCCTGATGAAGCAAGTTGTTGGACCTGTGGGTTCAGGACCATGATTACAGGTGACATCAAGCTCAAGTGGCATAACATATTACACAAAAACATTGTTCTACATCCTACTTTGGTGAGTAGTGACTGGGGTCTTAAAAGCTTGCAAGCGGCCATCTAGATGCAACAATGGGTCTCTCCTTGTCCAGAGCAAAGAAGGATGAAGAAAACTAAAGATGCATGGAAACAATTAGTCCAGGGAACTAGTGGGCCATGACAACCTCAGTCTATATGTCCATGAAACTAGAAGAACTAGATGCTGCCCGGCTACTACTGTCAACCACTCACAAAGGGATAAGTACAGGAGATCCTGGATAGAGTGGGAGAAAAATGTGGAGCAAAACTCAGAATCATAAAAAAAGACCAGGTTTAATGGTCTGATAAAGCCTGGTGAGAGCCCCCCCCCCCAAGACTATGACCCCTAGTTACCCTTCAGGTCTGGAATTGAACTCATTCCTATGGCTTCCAGTCAAACAACAGACAGGCACATAGGGTGAACATTTACACCAGTAAATCATGGGAGAATAGAAAGAGTAGCTCAGGGGGCAGGAATGCATAGGAAAGAAGGACACAGGGAAGAGGTAGCTACAGGGAGAAAGTGGCAAGAGAGTTGTTATACTGTGGAGAATTGCAGTAAATGTCATGAAACAAAATGTGTATGAACTGCTATATGGAAAATGAATTCGCTCTAGAAAATTTCACCCAAATCACAATAAAAATTAAAAAAATAAAATACCACCTTGGCCAAGAAGGAAAAAAAAATGACTTTCTGTCTGAGACAAATAAACTCTTTAATTGAGTCACTCTTTATCAAATTTTCTGTAGCGCACATGCAAATGCAATGCTACCTGATAAAATACTTAAATGCCACTTAAACTGTTTTCAGAAATACTGTATTATGATTAAAGATTGAAAATAAAAGCTATTAACATCATAGCAGAGCCTGGAAACAAATGCTGTAGGACATAAGTTTAATATTACTGAAGTGAAAATTTGCCAATGGATAAACAGATGAAATTTCATTATTTTCTTCATAAAGCAGCAATTAAGTTGTTGGACCTCAAACTGGAATATATCTACAAAAGGATCAAAGTTGCATTTCACCATACTGTTGAAACATATGCCATTATGCATCACACAGAGCAATTAAAAGGTACCAAAACCCAAATCTACTGCTGTCTCAGAGTAGAAATGCCCCACAGGATTTCCAAAGCTGTAAATCTTTATGGAAACAGACTATCTTATCTTTCACCCACTGAGCAGCTGATGGATTCAAACCCCTGACTCTCTGGTTATTGGTTAGCAGCCAAGCACTTTAACCACTATGTTACCGGGACTCATTTAAAGGACACCAAACAAACAAACAAACAAAACCCTCACTGCCATCCAGTTGATTCTTACTCATATCGACTCCCACTGGGTTTCCAAGGCAGCAAATCTTTAGGAAAGTAGATTGCCCCATCTTCCTTCCACAGATCAGCGGCAACCTTCTGATTAGCAGTCAAATGCCTTAGGCACTGAGCCACCAGAGCTCCTTTAAAGGGCACACACAAAATAAACCAAACTCACTGTCAAAATCTGATCCTACTCATAGTGATCCCTCCTTGAGTTTCCGAGGCAGTATCTCTACAGAAGTAGACTGCCCAATCTTCCCTCCGAGGAGTGGCTGGTGGGTTTGAACTGCTAGTCTTCTGGTTAGCAGTCAAATGCCTTAGGCACTATGCCACCAGAGCTCCCATTTAAAGGGCACCAAAAAAACCAAACTCACTGCTGTTGAGTCGGATCCAACTCATAGCGACTCCTCCTTGGGTTTCTGAGGCGTTATCACTATGGAAGAATATTGCCCAACCTTCCTTACAAGGAGTGGCTGGTGGATTTGAACCTCCAGCCTTCTGGTTAGCAGGCAAATGCCTGAGGCACTATGCCACCAGAGCTCCCTTAAAGGGCACAGATATTACTAAATGTCTTGGGTTAGATCAGGCAGATGGAGACAAAGTATGGCCCGCAAGACAAATCTGGCCCATTGTTTTTGTATGGCTTGGCAAGAAAATTTAAATGATTGAAAAAAGCAATCAAAAGAATAGTATTTCCTAACATATAAAAAATATATGATATTCAAATTTCAGTGTCCATAAATGGAGTTTTACTGGAATACAGCCACAATCATTTGTTTATGTAGAGTCTATGGCTGCTTTTATGCTATAATGGCAGAGCTGAGTAGTTGCAACAGAGACCATATGGTCCTGGAAACCTAAAGTAATTACTGGTTGTCTTTATATAAAATCTGTGCCAACCACTGGGCTAGAGGACAGATCTTAACTTCTGGCTCAAAGTTCACTTTCTCAGTGAGGACTTCTCTGACCACCTGATTTTAGATTTTACCAGCCACTGAGAACTTCCTATTACTCCTCTTCAATGCTTTATTTTTTCACCATAGCACTTGACATCTGACATATTATATATCTTATGTATATGTATTTGTCTACCTTCTCTAAATAGAATATAAATTCCTTAAGGAATTTTTGTTTGTTTTGTTCACTGCTATATCTTTGATAACTAGAATGGCATCTGGTACATGCTAGGCACTCAGTGAACATCCACTACGGAAAAGACAGCATTTTGAGGAACCCTGATGGCTCACTGGTTAAGCACTTGGCTTCTAATCAAAAGGTCAACAGTTCAAATCTACCAGCTGCTTTGTGAGAGAAAGGTATGCAGTCCATTGCAGTAAAGACTCACTGCTTTGGAAACCCTATGGGGCAGTTCTACTCTGTCCTACAGGATCACTATGAGTCAGATCTGATTTTGAATTTAGACAGCATTTTCAGGAATAGGGGCTCACGTGACAGGAAGCTTTCCTCCTAACAGCAAGTGCCAACTCACTCACCCTTTAAGTCTCACCTTGAGTATCATTTCCTTTGAAAGCCCTCCTTGGCCACCTAAGCTGATGTTTTATTCTTTTGCAGCCCCTCTTTATCTCCTTGTAAAACTTATCTAAATGCATAAAAATTTATCTGGTTGCTTCTTTATGTGCTCATCTCTGACTCTACCTTGTTGATTTTAACCACAGGGATGATCAAGGAATTATCACTCTAGCACTGAACATCAAAGATGTCCATGATGTTCAAGAAATCCCAAAGGGTATTGGTAATTTGATTCAGGAACAAATGTAACTAAAGTTGAGCCAAACAAGAGTGTGGATCATACTCTAATATTTCTCAATTAATACCAAAGCTGCATAAATTCATAAAGCAAGGTATTTAGAATGCAATATATAACTGTAAATTACCAAAATGATTCAGAAGAATCTCTAGACCCTGAATGTCAGAAGTTTCACTTTTAACTTTGATGATATTGAAAAAGAAAGTTGTATATGATTACATGTTTAACCAATTCTTTTGCCAATTTACAAAACAGTAACGTAGTGCTGCTTTGTGCAAATGTTTTCATTAAACTGTTGATGTATTTGTAATTGACGGCAATATAGAATTAAGTAAATGAGTTGGTATTTCCCTGACTCTGCTTCTAATTGCTGCTACTGTAGGACTCTATGAGCTTAAATCACTTTCTCCAAATACCTCCAGGAGCTCTGAAACAAGTTCCTCGGATATGCTTCCAAGCTATTTTCTCAGTCACTATGTGGATAAGCCTTTTACCCTTTCGACTCCAGACCCTGCAGACCTGGATCTGCAGAAGACCCTAATGCCTGCACCGGTGACTCACCTCAACAGGCACCTGGGCCGGAAGCTGTCTGGGCAATGCTGCTGAGTCTGCTGACACAGCTTGTATACTCAATGACCCATGGAACTCTTAGTGAAGAACTCAGTGTAGCTTTCACTAGCAAGCTCTTGACTCCAGGACTCCCTAGGCATTGGATCAGAGGACAGTACTGACTCAGACTTACCCCCTACTCTGTAGCACTGACCTCTAAGTAAACTTGTACACTTCCATGCTCTCTCCTTGTAGGATTAGTTCTTTAATAGTTGATGCTGCCAGTTAATTTATAAAATTAAGCAGCTACTACCAGATTCCTTTTGGGAGCTCTGGTAGCATAGTGGCTAAGTCGCTTGCCTGCTAACCAAAAGGCTGACGGTTCAAACCCACCAGCCACTCCTCGGAAGGAAGGTTGGGCAATCCTACTTCCGTAGTGATACTGCCTCGGAAACCCAAGGAGGGGTCGCTATGAGTCGGGTTTGACTTGACGGCACATAACAACAACAACAACCAGATTCCTTCAGTCGGCTTTCAGACATGTCTAGTCATGTATGAATTCTGGGGTGTACAAAGCTGATGCTAGGACCTTGGGACGCACTACTAAATAGACTTAATTAGATTGAACATTGTGAAAATGTCATTTCTTCCCAAAGCAATCTATACATTCAATGTTATCCAAATCCAGATCCCATTAACATTCTTTAAGGATATGGAAAAACCAATCACTAACTTGACATGGAAAGGAAAGAGACCTCAAATAAGGAAAGCCCTATTGAAGAAGAAGAGCAAAGTAGGAGGACTCACACTCTCGGATTTTAAAACCTACTATACAGCCACTGTAGTCAAAACTGCCTGGTATTGGTACAATGACAAACACACACACCAATGGAATAGAATTGAGAACCCAGAAATAGATCCATCGACCTATGGTCAGCTGATCTTTGACAAAGGGCTGAAATTCATTAAATGGGGAAGAGAATGTTTAACAAATGGTGCTGGCAAAACTGGATATCCATTCGTAGAAAAATGAAACAAGATGTGTACCTCACACCATACACAAAAATTAACTCCAGATGGATCAAAGACTTAAATGTGAAACCTAAAACTATAAAGTTCCTCAAGGAAAAGCTAGGGGCAAATTTAGGGGCCCTATTATAAGGCATAAATAGACTATCTAGCATAACCCAAAATGTACAAACAGCAGAAGATAAACAGATGAATGGGACCTTCTCAAAATTAAATTGTTATGTGGTTCCAAAGACTTATCCAGAAGAGTCAAAAGAGAACCTACAGTTTGGGGGGAAATATTTGGCAACGACATATCTGACACAAGACTTATCTCTAGAATTTATAGAAAATTCCAATACCTCAACAACAAAAACACAAATAATCCAATTAAATACACAGGTTTGTTTCTTTCTTTTAATTGATACATAATGTGAGTAACAATAGGAAAGCAAGTTTAATTAAAGACAAAAGAGACAAAAATGGAAGACAATGAGGAAAACTGAAAATTATTTGACTATCCTGGTTCTAATCCAGGAATTCTGGTGGCGCAGTGCCTACCTAAGGCAACTGACTGCTAACCAGAAGGCTGGTGGTTCAAACCCACCAGCCACTCCTCGGAAGGAAGATTGGGTAATCTACTTACGTAGAGATATCGCCTCGGAAGCCCAAGGAGAGGTCACCATGAGTTGGATCCAACTCAACAGCAGTGAGTTTGGGTTTTTTTTATTTTTGGTTCTAATCCTGTACTGTTAGTTCAATAGCCTAGGAGGTAGTACTTACCTTCTCTCTCAGGGTCACTTTCCAAATCTGTGAAATGGACCGAATATCCTTTTTTCACAGGTTCACTGTTGTTAGGTGCCATTTAGTTGGTTTCAACTCATGGCAACCCTATGTACAACAGAACAAAACACTGTCCAGCCGTATACTATCCTCACAATTGTTGTCATGGTGGAGCCCATTTTTGCAGCCACTGTGTTACTCCATCTCATGGGTCTTCAACTTTTTCACTGTCCCTCTACTTTTCCAAAAAATGATATCCTTTTCCAGGGAACGGTCCCTCCTGATAACATGACCAAAGTAAGAGAGCTAAAATCTGGCCATACTCACTTCTAAGGAGCACTCTGGCTATACCTCTTCCAAGGCAGATTCGTTTGTTCTTCAGGAAGACCATAGTATATTCAATATTCTTCGCCAACACCATAAATCAAAGGCATCAGTTCTTCAGTCTTCCTTATACCTTGCCTACCTTTCACATGCATGTGAGGCTATTAAAAAGATAATGGCTTGGGTCAGGCTCACCTCCACCTTCCAAGCGACATCTTTGCTCTTTAACACTTTAAAGAGGTTTTTTGCAGCAGATATGTCAAGTGCAATATGTCAGTCATCAGTCCTTTGATCTTCATGAGAGAGTGCTTCAAGTCTTCACTTTCAGTAAGCAATGCTATGTCATCTACATACTGCACGTTATTAACGAGTTTCCTCCAATCCTGATGCCACATTCTTGTTCATATAGTCCAGCTTGTCAGATTATGTGCTCTACACACAGACTGAGTAAGTATGGTGAAAATATAATACAGTTCTGAAGCACACCTTTCCTGATTTTAAACAGCAGTATCCCCTTGTTCTGTTTCTGCTGGTCTATATATAAGGTTATTCATAAGCAAAATTAAGTGTTCTGGAATTCTCAGTCTTTGCAATGTTATCCATAATTTGTTATGATGCATAAAGTCAAATGCCTTCACACAGTCGATAAAACACAGGCAAACATCTTTCTGGTATTCTGTGTTTTCAGCTAAGATCCATCTGACATCAACAATGATATCCCTCATTCCATGTCCTTTTCTGAGGCCGGTTTGAATTTCTGGTATTTCCCTGTCAATGAGAGGTTCACTAGGAGGATTAAATTAACAAAATAAGTTGTCTCGTGCCACTGAGTTGATTCCAACCCATAAAGACCCTATAGGACAGAGTAGAACTGTTCTATAGGGTGGCTTCCTAGGCTACCATCTTTACGTGGGGAAAACGGTTAAGTACTCGACCGCTAGATGAAGGGTGGCTGTTTGAAGCCATCCAGGGGTGCCTCGGAAGACAAGCATTGTGATCTGCTGTGGAAAGGTCACAGTCCTGAAAACCCTACGGAGAAGTTCTACACTGTATACATGGGGGTGCAATGAGTCAGAACTGCCTCAATGACAACTAAGAACAACAATGAGCCCTTTCTTCATTCTTTCTACTTGAAACACAGATGTGAGACCCAGAGATATAAAACCACTGCCACTGATTCAACTGCAACTCATAGTAACCTTATAGGACAGAGTAAACCTGTCCCATAGAGTTTTCAAGGCTGTAATCTTCATGGAAGCAGACTGCCAAATTTTTCTCCTACATAGTGGCTGGAGGGTTCTAACATTTTGATTAGCAGCCGGTGCTCAACCACTGTGCCACCAGGGCTCCTTCCTAGAGATACGGTGGTAGCCTTTCCATCATGAGGCAAAAGGCAGGAAAAGGCCAAAAGAACAAGTCCAGCTTCAGAATCAAGAGGAGCCACCCACTTCCAGCCTCATTAGGAGGGACAAAACAACTCTATTTAAGTTCACATTAGCCAGGTTCTCTGCTCCTCACAGATGAACACATTCCTAATTGAAACATTTACTAATAGATACGGTGGGGGCAAGGCAGAGGTATACAATAAATCCCAAGAAACCACCTGTCAACATTCTGAATCTGTTTAACTGAACTTGAGATTACATGTGTAAAGTACTGTTTCTGGTTTCTATTTCAGTTTATCTTACTAGAAAGCAAATACCAAGTTACTAAACCAAAGGTAACAATGGAAAAGGCTGTCATTCAAGAGATTGAAGCTTCAGTCTTAGGGAATCAGAGTACCAGAAAGATGAGTTACAAAATACAAAATGTGATTTCTGAAAGAACCATTGTTATACGTTGTAAATTGGAGAAATAAAATGTTACTAATGGGAAAGGCTGTGCTTTTTCATCTATGTATCTTAGCACAGATTCTGTAAGCATTACTATAACATTGAAAATTCAGATGCATTCTAAAGATTTTTATTTTATAAGAGAAAAAGTGTTCTCAAATTTGCTGTCTTTTTCATACAACAAAAAAGGTTATCAGTAATAGGCTACCCAGCAGGTATAAGACATACATATACTCTTACACCACACACGCACACACACATGCACACATATCCTCTTGTTTCTTGATCTGCCCCTTTAAGGTACAGATGGCATTTTTTAAAACAGTTTTCTTGTTCATGGTAAGTATTTAAAAATAGGGATTTAGGAAACATTGCCATTAAGTTATTTTGTTACTTAGTCCACCAAAATAATCCTCTCCATCCTACTTTGGTGAATAGCAACTGGCGTCCTAAAAGCTTGTGTACAGCTATCTAAGACACAACTTTTGGGTTTTCCTGGTCCAGGGCAAGGAAGAGTGAAGGAAATCAAAGATTCAAGGAAATACTTAGTCCAAAGGACTAACAGTCCACCTGAACTACAGCCTCCATTACCCTGAGACCAGAAGAACTAAATAGTGCCCAGCTACCACCAGAGGGAGAGAAAAAAATGTAGAACAAAATTCAAAATCATCAAAAAGACCAAACTTACTGGTCTGACAGACACTGGTGAAACTCCCCAGACTGTGGCTCTCAGACACCCTTCAAGCCGGGAACTGAATCCACCCCCAGGAATCAACTTTTAGCGAAACAACAGGCCTAAAATGGAGGAACATACTCCTCAGTGTAATCAATCATACAAGACCAACAGTGCAGCATATGCCCAAAATCAAATCTCAGAAGGCAGGAAGGGGCAGGAAAGGACAAAAAGAAACAGGGAACCCAGGTAGGAAGTGGGAAGACTGCCACTGAAACAAAATGCCATGAAACAAAATGTGTATAAATTATTGAAGGCGAAACTAATTTGTTTTGTACACTTTTACCCAAACTACAATAAAGTTAAATAAAAATTATTTTGTTACTGAAAACAATATCCGTCATCTACAAAAACCTAGTGTTTTAGTTATGTAGTGCTATTGGAACAGAAATGCCACAAATAGATGGTTTTTACAAACAAATTTATTTTTTCATAGTTCAGGAGGCTAGCAGTCTGAATTCAGGGTGCTACCTCGAGAGGAAGGCTTTCTCTTTCTCTGTGGGCTCTGGAGGAAGGTCTTTACCTCTTGTGAGCTTCTGCTGCTGGTCATCTTCATGTGGCTTGGCATGTCTGTTCCCCAGTCTCTGCTGGGCTTACTTGTTTAATCTCTTTTATATCTCAAAAGAGATTGACTCAAAATAACCCTACACTAATACTGCCACTTTAATATAAAGAAGACAACTCATTTCCAGATGGGATTTTAACCACAGGCATAGAGGTTAGGATTTACAACACATATTTTTTTGGGAAAATAATTCAATCCATTAACTAGAAATAATTTTCTAAGTCTTTGAAATGAATAATTTCAGTGTTTTGTTTTTCTTTAAATGTGAAAATACAGTATCTTTCATCACATGGTTTTCAAGAAGAACTAATTAAGATGAAGGACAGCATGATTTTCATTATCAAAATTCTAACAAGAACTTTTGCAAGACTGATGAATGAGATCAGGGAACTGATTAACCTTATTCTGAAACCCCAATAATGCTCTTTCTCCATCTGTATCTATGTACTTTTGTGAAGTACTTTTTGCAGCAACAGCAGCCATTAAAATCAAACTTTCAAACACTGTAGCAGTAAGTGCTAGATCACATGGTTCTCACCAAGAAAATTAATGTTTTTGATGAGAGAGAAAAAAATGGAATTTTTTATCATTAGCAATAAAATTAAGAATAGTGTTTCAACTGTATCATCATGTTAATTTCTATTTTGTACATATTTTATAATACACCTATTAATATGGTAACATATACATAGAATTTATTTAAAATACACATATGGAGTATGGACATATGCACAAAGTTTTGTGTTTTTTGTTTTTTTAAATTACTGATCAGGTATGCAATTACCAAATTTTGACCTTGTGACTCACCAATTTCATTCCCAGGTATAAATCCAAATGAACTGAAGAACTAAAACAGATACTTGTTCACCAATGTTCACTGCAACAGCATTCACAATAGCCAAAGGCTGCAAATAACTCGTGTCTATCAGCAGATGACTGCATAAACACAATGTGGTGTATATATATGTATATACACACACACACACACACACACAATGGAGCATTATTCAACCATAAAAAGAACTAACATATGCTACAACATGGATGAATTTTGAAAACATTATACTGAGTGAAATAAGTCATAAAAGGGCAAATACTGTATGATTCCACTTACATGAAATATCTAGAATAGGCAAATCCATGCAGACAAATGGTTGTTAGTGGTTACCATGGACGGAGAGGGCGGATGGGAATTTTTGCTTAAAGGGGACTGAGTTTCTGTTTAGGGAGATGGAAAACTTTTGGAAATAGGTAGTGGTGGTGGATGTACTGCATGGTGAACATAATTAATGTCACTGAGTTTTACACTTAAAAATAGTTAAAAGACTACATTTTTGTTATATATTTTCTTGCCATAATAAAATTTAAAAAAAAAAAACAAACTTTGAAAACCATTACAATGGAGAACTGTGGCAACTGGAAGAAATGTGAGTGAGCACATACAAGATTATATGTTATGTTCCTTCATAATATTAAAATCTAAATTACTTCCAAGCTAGAAGGCAAATCTCTGTTCCAAACATCTGAAAAAATACATTGCACTTTACTAATTTTCCAATGCATTTTTTTCTTCTAATAGCTTTCAAAAGTTAGTTTCTTATAAATTCCTATTTCATAAAATCAGCAAAAATGGAGGAAAAAAAAAAAGATAACCCTCATATTTTATAAAAGCATGGCACAAATCTTAGTATTATTTACTTAGGCATATTCTAGCATACTTGTGAGGGAGGAAATTACTAAACTGATAAACTCTAGAAAATTAACCTGTAAATACAGACATATACTATGTATGATACTAATGTATATATTTTATGGATTAACACAAATCAGACATGGTAATAAATTCAGAGACAGAAAAAAAAACATATTGTAGCACATCATAACATACTGAATCAGGCAAAATAGAGACATAGTGTCTTTCAAAATTCTGTATAACCTTTTTCCTTCTTCATGCTAATATTTTTGCCCTTGAAGACTTCACATACTTACAGGACCTCAACTATCACCTCCAAGAAGATACATCCAAAATTTGCCTTTCAAAACTGTCCTCCTTTACAAGGAGCTAATCCATAGCTCCAGAGGTCTTCTGAAAATTTATGCTTAAACCATCATTTCAAACTTCACTGGTCAAATAAAACAAGCAATAAAAACAACAACAAAAATCTATAAGAAAAAATACATTGCAAAGTTAGTAAAGTGGAATGCTACACCCTCAATTCATCAGCTCATCTTCTTCTACCCTTCTTGTTTCTGTTAATACCACCATTCTGTTGTCATCATGACTCAGGACTACAACAGAACCGCCTATCAGTCCAAATCTTAAAACTGTTTCAAAAATAGTCTGCTTAAATGAAAACTTTCATATGCACACATATTAAACTAGATGAAGGTCTCATCTGTGCTCAGTTAGGCAACACTAAAACAGGAACAGGGTAGAAAAGTTAGAAAGGTGTCAGTCCAATAAAGAATTTGATCTTACCCAAAATGAAGTCTGGTGCCCTTGGCTTCTGGGAAGTGATCTATGTTATAACAAAGAAAGGAATGTTTTTGTTTAGGGCAGGGGCTAAACAGACAGAATCTTGGGATGGAGCTGCCCGTACCTAATAGTCTTAGGGTGAGGGCTGGCATTGCCAGAGAGAGCAACCATGTGATTTAGGATTGGGGCTTTGTGTATGCTGACCTGGAACAATCATGGGGCCAATCAATCAATCATGTCTATGTACTGAAGTCCAAATAAATATTCGACACCAAAAGCTTAGGTGAGCTTCCTTGGTTGACAATACTCTACATGTACTCTTTCACACTGCTGCCAAGAGGTAGTACATGCTGAAAACAACGGAACCTTTGGAACCCTCCCAGGTTCTATCCAATGTATCTCCTTCTTTGGCTGATTTTAATCTGTACCTTTTTCCTGCAATAAACCGTAACTCTGAGCATATTAGCTTTAGGGGAGTTCTGAGTCCTTCTAGTGGACTATGAAAACTGAGGGTAGTTTGGGAACCCCTCGAACTTGTAGTTAGTGTCAGAAGTGTCAACAGTCTTGGAAACTGTTCCAACTCTGTAGTTACCAGAAAGATATCTACTTGTGTTTTATTGACTATGCAAAGGCATTTGATTGTGTGGATCATGATAAATTATGGATGACATTGAGAAGAATGGCAATTCCCGAGCACTTGATTGTACTCATGAAGAAACTGTACCGTGACCAGGAGGCTGTCGTTCGAACGGAACAAGGGGACACTGAATGGTTTAAAATCAGGAAGGGAGTGCGTCGGGTTGTATCCTTTCCCCATACTTATTCAATCTATATGCTGAGCAAATAATCCGAGAAGCCAGACTATATGAAGAAAAACGTGGCATCAGGATTGGAGGAAGAATCATTAACAACCTGAGATACGCAGACAATACAACTTTGCTTGCTGAAAGTGAGGATGACTTAAGGCACCTACTGATGAAGGTTGAAGAATACAGTCTATAGTATGGATTACGTCTCAATATAAAGAAAACAAAAATCCTCACAACTGGACCAATGAGCAGCATCACAATAAATGGAGAGAAGATTGAGGTTGTTAAAGAATTCACGTTGCTTGGTTCTACAATCGATGCCAATGGAAGCAGCAGTCAGGACATTAGATGATGTGTAGCATTGGGAAAGTCAACCGCAAAGGAACTGTTTCAAGTGCTGAGGAGCAAGGATGTCTCCTTGAGGACTAAGATGTGCCTGACACAAGCCATGATATTTCCAATTGCCTCGTATGCATGTGAGAGCTGGACAATGAATAAGGAAGACCGAAGAAGAGTTGATGCTTTTGAGTTGTGGTGCTGGCGAAGAATGCTGAAAGTACCATGGACTGCTAAAAGAACTAACAGATCTGTCCTGGAGGAAGTGCACCCAGAATGCTCCTTGGAAGCGAGAATGGCCAGACTTCGTCTCACCTATTTTGGTTATGTTGTCAGAAGAGACCATTCCTTGGAGAAGGATGTCATGCTTGGTAGGGTGGAGGGTCGACAAAAGAGGGGGAGGCCTTCAACGAGATGGATTGACATGGTGGCTGTGATGATGGGCTCAAGTATAGCAGGGATTGTGGAGCTGGCGTGGGATCAGGCAGTGTTTCATTGTGCTGTGCATGGGGTCGCTCTGCGTTGGAAATGACTAAATGGCACCTAACAACAACAACTCTGTAGTTGGCCAAAACTCCTTGTTGTTGATGGCAATACTGAAGATGATCTTGAGTACAGACTATGCTCTCAAACTTTGCAGATTGGCTAACTCTGGTCAGAAGGAAAGCCTGAACACTGCACGTATGACTCTGAGATCTGTGAGCAGATCCATGCACAGTTAGCTCTGCTGGTTAGAACATTTGTTAAATTTGGGCCAGTCAGCTTTGATTTTATGTCCTAGTACTAAACTATCCTAGTACTAAAGTTATCGCTAAGATTGCAAGTTACATAGTCAGAAAGGGATGAATCTGTGCCACCTTGAGTGAGTTACTTATTCTATCAAAGCCTTGGTTCCTTCAACTGTGAAGTACATACAGTAAATCAGCTCAGAGGGTGGTGACAAAAATTAAATGAGTTTTTAGTGTAACAGTGTCTGTAATCTTCCCTTCATTGATGCTACCTGGGCCCAGTACTAACCCACTGCTACTTTGCCTCTCTTTCTTCATTCATCACTGAGTTCACTCATTGGTTCATTCCACAAGTGTTTTTTGTGGGTCTAGCAGGTAGGTGCCAGGTACTGTTGGAGGTACCAGGGAGTGCACAGAGAACTCCTGCCATGGCCTTACTTCAGTCTGTCACCAAGAGAGTGTGAGTTACAAAGTAGGAATCAAAACTCAAGGAGCTCTCGTGGCATCGTGCCTAATGCAACTGACTACTAACCAGAAGAGTGGTAATTCAAACCCACCATCCGCTCCTTGGAAGGAAAACTGGACAATCTACTTCTGTAGAGATAATGCCTCAGAAACCCAAGGAGGGATCACTTTGAGTTAGAATCAAGTCAACGCCAATGAGTTTGGGTTTTCTTGGTTTGGCAGTGCCAAAACTATGCAAGGCTTGATTTAAACATACGATTCACCCCCTTGGGTCATACAATTTACAAAAATAGATTTCCTTCTAAATACAAGCATAATGCTGCCACAGTAGCAGAATATGTCCTTGGGAGATTTTTTCCACCCAGGTTTATGCCAGGGCTTCCAACCAAACTTACTTACAAACTCCTACTGAAAATTTGCATTTCTACCCCAGATACACTGAATCAGAATCTACATTTTAACAAGATCCCAAGGTGATCTATAAGAACGTATAAATAAGAATGCACACGTAAGAATCACCTGGGGATCTTGTTAAAATATAGATTCACAGTCCGTATATCAGGGGCAGACATGCAAATTCTCAGCAAGGGGTAGAACCAGAATGAAACAGTTCCAAGCCCTGGTTTACACTAACCTGGCCATATTCTCAGCCCAGCCCAGACAGCAGGCTAACTTGGATTCAAAGTGATAAAGGCAGAATAGAGTCTCCTGTCCATGGACCTAACCAACTTGCACAGAGGTTTGTGATTAGCACAATGGAAATGAACTGCCCCATCTATACTGCCAAACCAGGAAAAAACGGTAGCTATCCATTTTTGTGTGTTCACAAGAACAACTTTTTCGATGATTTCCCATTTCTGCTGCATACTGGAGTTGAGAAACAGGGCACTAAATTTAAAACTAGAAAAAGGAATAGGGAGAACAAGAGATTTCAGCAAGCAAAGAGGAATTAACAAAAGTCCCCTAAATTGTCCCCGTGAGATGTAAAGTTCATCCTGATATATTTTTAAACTAATACTGTGGTAGTTAAAGTTGTGTGTCAACTTGGCTGAGCCATGAGTCTGAGTGGCTTGGCAGGTGGATGTGATTACTCTCCATGATGAGACTGGATGTGGTGTAATCACCTCCAGGTGGAATCTGTGCTGTAATCACCTCCATGGCGGAATCTGCTGTGAACAGCTAATCAGTTGCCTTGGGGTGTGGCCTGCTTCTAGTATATATGGAGAAGCTCTGAGGAAGGTCTCTAGCTTTTTGGCACATTTTGGATCTTGCATTTGGCTGAGTCTTCATCTCTAGTTCCCATAGTTGCACCACTGGCCTGCTGTGTTGCTTGCCAGTCTTGGGATTGTGCCATTTTACCTGCCGATTTTGGGTTCGTCGGCCTCAGCAGCCAGTAGCCATGTGAGTCAGAAGAAGCCTCCAGCTCCAGGGGGCCTGGAACAGGAGGCAGATTTGAAGCCAAAGGTTGAGGGGCTGTGGTAGTTAAGTGTCAACCTGGCTAGGTCTGTTTTTGAGGGGCTGGGAAGCTGGGTATAGTTATTCCCATGGTGAGATTGGTAATCAAGTCCATGGTGGAATCTACTAGAGCAGCTGACTAGCTACCTTAGAGATGTGATCTGCTTCCAGTTTATAAGGAGAACCACTGAGAATAGTTTCTGCAGCCTTTGGCATGCCTGAATCCTACATGTTGCTGAGTTATTGTTCAGCAGCCTGCCAGGTTTTCCGCTGATCTTAGGACTCTTAATGGACTTGAATCCATGTGGTTTGGTAATATTGGGACTGTGCCTTTTCATTTGTCTACCTTGAGTTTGCCAGCCTCAGCGGCCAGCAGCTGCGTGAATGAAAAAAAAAACTCTCCAGCTTCAGTGGGCCGGGAGCAAGAGGCAGAGCTAAAGCCCAAGTTGATGGGTTTTCACCCAGCCCCTAGAGCCTGGCACTTTGAACTTGGACTTTTAGCCTCCAAAACTGTAAGGGAATAAACTCCTGCATGTTAAAGCCATCCACCTGTGGTATTTCTGTTAGAGCAGCACAAAGTAACCAAAACAGGAGCCTTCAGGCAGCTGCTAGAGTCAGCACTCTGAATTCACTCTTCTAGCCTCCTGAACTGTAAAAGAATAAATGTCTGTTTGTTAAAGTCATCCACTTGTGGTATTTCTGTTATAGCAGCAATAAAGAACCAAGACAAGCTACTAACATCAATTTAAACAATCTTTCCATTTTGGGTCATAGTCATTTTGGAAATGCAGATTAAGATTAAGATCAGGAAGTTAATATATAATTAAATTCAATCACTTTAGTTTCTCAACTGTAACTTGGACAGGTTTCAGAATTTGTGGTCTTGGTCTTGTGTTTAACCCTTTCATAACTGAATTATTTTCTGCTTTGAATTTTTTTGTTGATACCATGTGTTTTCAGTAATGGAAGGCATGCTGAAATCAAGGGGAAAAAATTTTAAGGTAATATGGATTTTGATGCAATTATGTGGGACATACATATTCTAAGTGGACTCATGGTGGGATAGGTGAGGGGCAGCCCATTTCTTCAGATTCACACAGTTATACAGGTCTCTGCCAGGCAGCAGCATGTACTTCAACTGGGATAGGAGCAGCCCCAAAAATCTAAGAGGCTGAAAATGTTAGTGGGCAGCATGTCTCATGGGTGATTAAAGGTTTAAAGGAGTATTCCAGAATATGTAGATCAGAGAGATGTTACTACTGACCTTCAGCTGACAGAATGATTCCTCCTATGAACTCAAATCTTATCTACCACTAATAAACACTGTATGTATTTTCTGATTGGGAAATAACAGTTTCCAAATAGCTTATTCAATCCCCCTCACATTCCAAATCATAGACCACTTACTGAAATGATATTTGATCCTAATTCTTTTGTGTAATTTAAAAGGACACCTAAGTACTGTAATACTAAAAGTGAACTAGAATTAAAAAGATAAACAAGTCTATCTAATCTGCAACCTTAAATTTTAATAACCCTGTATTTTCAAAACTACATTTACATGTTTAATCTCATTTAATTACAGGTATACTTCAGAGATATTGCAGGTTTGGTTCCAGGCCACCAAAGTGAATACTGCAATAAAGCGAATCACACACTTTTTTGGCTTCCTACCACAAATGAAAGTTAGGTTTACACTACAGTGTGGTCAATTAAGTGTGCAATACCATTATGAAAAAGTTTGAGATACTGTGAGATTTACCAGAATGTGACAGAAACACAAAGTGAGAATGTGCTGTTGGAAAAATGACACTAACAGACTTGCTCAATGTAGCTGTCACAAATCCTCAATTTGTGAAAAAATGCATTATCTGTAAACTGCAATAAAACGAAGTATGCCTGTACTTATTCATGTTAAAAAAACAACTAAAATTAATGTCTTCTACCGTCCTTCTCTCTCCACAATTCCTCTACCACCAGCTACAACAGTTGTATCTTCCAGTTTCCTAGTAACCATGAAGTAATCATCTTACCTTTTTATTCACAGTTTTACTTCAATTGCCAAGCTCTGGCGATTCTATTTTTCCTCGTATTTGCCTCCTATTTCCCCATTTCTACAGCCTGTATTCTACTGCTCCCCATAACTTTCTTAACTGCCTTGCCTACTCCCATCTAAAATCAGAAAAGATTATTCTTCTCAAGTACATATCACTGTCTTTTCAAGATTTTATAACAATTCTTCATTGAATCCTGATTTTAAAAACAAAAACAAAAACACTACTGCCATACCAGGACCATGGTCTTTTCAGCCTTGCCTCATTTGGAATCCAAGGATCTTGACATGCATGGGACCTTCTCTCCCATCTCCAATTGGAGCACCTCAGCTCACATTGTAGGCTCTTTCAGAATCAACTGCAATCCCAAATCTCCTCTCTCTCCTAATTAAAGCACTCCATCTCTTCTTTCTAAATTGAAAGTCCTGGCAAGACTTCTTATATATACACCTGAGTCCAAACAATGGATTACACCTTTTTTATTTTCCACCTTCTCAAACATTTACATATTCTTTATTTTTGTATAGTTACTGCTGGTTGAGTGTGTCCATACATGCATTAATATTTTGTTACTAATGGTTGTAACTGAGTGGGCCATGTCTTCCCAAGGGTTTTCCACATAGTATATACTCAAACGTCATCCAATATGTTGTCTCTGGGGATTACCTGAAAGAGTAGTTCCAGGGGCACAAACAGATGACTAAGATGTTCCACCTATATGAGAACACTAAAATATTCAGAATATCTTGGCACCACCACTACCATTTACCTGCCCAACCCAGAACCACCACCCATTCACCTGCCCAACCCAGAACACAGGATTTCATTTTTGCCTCTTTCTGATAATGCAGTTAATCATCAAGTCCTGGCCTTTCTACTTTCAAACATTTTCTTGAACCTGTACATGTTTCTCTGTTTTCACTACCACTAGATCACACAGAGCCACCATCTCATCTGGAGTTTCTTCTAGCCAGAGTCCTCCAAGCTGCTTCTCACAGAAAGGCCATAATGAATTTTGAAAGCATAAATCTGGTGATTCCACACTTCCATTCAAAAACTTTCCAATAATTTCCCATTATTGTTGAGATAGAGGCAAAAAGTCTTATCTAAGCGACAAGGTCCAATAGTGATGAGAATCACCCACCTCTCCAGGTTCATGTGCCTAAGAGTGACTGTTAGGTGCATCTGAGTCCCCAGGAGGGCTTGTTAAAGCCCAGCTTATGTAAAGGGACCACCCACAGAGTTTCTGACTCAGCAGGACTACAGTGGTGCTCAATAATTTACATTTTATCTCCATACAATGGAATATTATTTGGCAATAAAAAGGAATGAAGAATTGATCATGCTACAACATAGATGAACTTTAAAAATGTGGTGCAAAGTGAAAGAAGCTAGTCATAAGGACCACAGATTGTATGATTCCATTAATATGAAATGTCCAGAAAAGACAAATCTATAAACAGAAAGTAGATCAGTGGTTGCCTAAACCCCCCCCAAAAAAAAAACCCATTGCCATTAAGTCAATTCCAATTTACAGCAACCCTGTAGCAAAGAGGCAATCTGTTCCATAGGGTTTCCAACATGGTTCATCTTTACAAAAGCAGACTACCACATCTTCCACTTGCAGAGCAGCTGGTGGGTTTAAACTATCAACTTTCTGGTTAGTAGCCAAGTATTTTAACCACTGCACACCACTAGGGCTCCACGGTGGTTGCCTACTGTTGTCATTACATACCGTGGAGTCGGACCCAACTCAAAGAGATCTCTCCTCGGGTTTCCGAGGCGGTATCACTATGGAAATAGATTGCCCAACGTGGAAATAGATTGCGCAATCTTCCTTCCAAGGAGTGGCTGGTGGGTTTTAACAACCAGCCTTCTGGTTAGCAGTCAAGTGCTTTAGGCACTACACTACCAGAGCTCCTAGTGGTTGCATAGGGCTAGGAAAAAAGGAGACCTGGTGGTACAGTGGTTAAGCATTTTATTACTAAGGGAAAAGTCGGCAGTTCAAACCTAACCAGTGACTCTTCTGGAGAAAGACCTGGTGATATGATCCTGTAAAGATTACAGCTAATAAAACCTTATATGGCAGTTCTACTCTCTCATATTGGGTTGTTAAGAGTTGGAAACAACAACAGAGCTGGGGAAGGAGGATGGGAAGCTGAGTGTGACAGCTAAGGTGTGCAGTTTTATTTGGAAGTGATAAAATGTTCTAAAATTGTGATAATGGTTACATAACTGAATTACGTACTTTAAATGGATGACTTGTATGGCATATGAATTATAACTCAACAAACCTGTTATTTATTTTTTAACTTCATTTCTAACAAGTTCCCAGGTTATCTGTGGAATGCAGACCACAACACTTCAAAACAACTGCTTTACACTAACCCTAAAAGATCTCCTTTTATTCACTCAATTCTACATCCTCCTTCCTGCATCAGAACTTTCACATAAGGTGACCCACCTGTTTTATAATTTCCTTCCATCCCCTATCCCCTTTCACCTAGGTAACTCAACTTTCTCTTCCTTCTGACTTCCTACTTCCTCTGTCATCCACTCAAGCAAATATTCTCTGGTAACAGGCCCAAATCCAGGCTAGGTGAGGTCTTCCTTGTAAACATGAAAACTGTATCCTGAATCCTCCATGACATTAACTGTAGTTTTAATCACTTGGGTAATGTTGTTGTTGTTGTTATGTGCCGTCAAGTCGGCCCCTACTCATAGCGACCCCTCCTTGGGTTTCCGAGGCAGTATCACTACGGAAGTAGGATTGCCCAACCTTCCTTCCGAGGAGTGGCTGGTGGGTTTGAACCGCCAGCCTTCTGGTTAGCAGTCAAGTGCTTTACCCACTATGCTACCAGAGCTCTGTAAAGTACACTTTTCAATTAGGATGTAAACTCAGTAAGATGATAGGAATGTCTGTCTTGTTTTCCTATGGATCTCCAGGCACAGGATAACAGAATCTCAGTAGCTATTTGCATAGGGAAGGAATGAAGGTCCCTGTGAAAGTGACTAAATGTCCTCTAACACCATCAACCTTGAGCAGTAACATGAAGTTTCCAATCCCACCTGCCTCTTCCTCATGTTTGCCCAGAGGTATATCAAGTTCTCCAAGAGGAAGACAACACAGCACACATCAAAGCAACTCTGTCAGACCTCTTGAAGCTTGTAGGGGGACTTATAATACACAGCCCAAAGGAGAAACTAAGATAAAGCAGAACTTCACTCTGTGGGTCTAATTTAGTTCACCTCTGGTTTAGAAGACCTAACAGAATAGAGATTAAGTGGTAATTCTTTTTCTTTTCCATTCCCTTTCCCTTGAATGTCCTCTTGCCTTGTCAACATTTAAGTCCTCTTCCAACAAGGCCCAATCGATTTATAGCCTACCTCATACAATACACTTCTGTGGATCTGGATCCTGTTGTGTTGCCTACAACTGTCCGTGAGTGAACAATCCATCATTTGGCCTGGTGATTTTGGATTTGTCATCCACTGGAGTCAACAGCCAGTATACTACATGGCAACCTTGAGCTTGTGAGCCCCTGCAGCTGACTGAGTCAGGAAAACTCTCAAGTATGATGTCTGACCCTGGAACTTGGGAATTGCCAGCTTGTATAAGTGTATTTCTGAAACAGCTAAGAGAGACCAGGAAGTGAGCTGGTGGCAGTTTGCACCACCTAAGGGAGACCAGGAAGCCAGACAGCTAGGTTTGGAACAGCTAAGGGAGACCAAGAAGTGAACAGAGTGGTTTGGAACAGCTAAGGGAGATGAACTTCTCTGTCAGTTTGTTGTACTGTGGTGGCTTGTGTGTTGCTATGAGCCTGGAGGCTATGCAACCGGTGTTTCAAATGCCAGCAGGATTACCCCTGGAGGGCAGGTTTCAGCAGAGCTTCCAGAGTAAGACAGACTTAGAAGAATGAAAACGCCATCCACATCTCAAAGAACTGGCCAGTGAAAACCTTATGAACAGCAGTGAAACACTGTCTGATATATCACTGGAAAACTTTATGAATAGTCCTAAACACTGTACAATATAGTGCCAGAAGATGAGCCCTTCAGGTCGGAGGTCACTCAAGATACAACTGGGGAAGAGCTGCCTCCTCAGAGTAAAGCCAACCTTAATGATGTGGATAAAGTAAAGCTTCCGGGACGTCCATTTATTGATGTGGCAAAACTCAAAATGAGAAGAAACAGCTGCAAACATCCATTAATAATTGGAACATGGAATGTACAAAGTATGAATCTATGAAAATTAGAAGCTGTTGAAAATGAAATGGAACACATGAAGACTGATATCCTAGGCATTAGGGAGCTGAAATGGACTAGTTTTGGCCATTTTGAATCAGATAATCATATGATCTATTATGCCAGGAATGACAAATTGAATGGCATCACATTCACTATCACAAAGAATGTATTGAGATCTGTCCTGAGGTACAATGCTGTCAGTGATAGGATAATATCCATACGCCTACAAGGAACACCAGATAATACTACTATAATTCAAATTTATGCACTAACCACCAAAGCAAGGATAAGGAAGTTGAAGATTTTTACCAACTTCTGCAGTCTGAAATTGAATGAACATGCAATCTAGATGTGTTAGTTATCACTGGTGATTGGAATGCAAACGTTGGAAAGAAAGAAGAATCACCAGTAGTTGGAAAATATGACCTTGGTGATAGAAACGCTGGAGATCACATAATATAATTTTGCAAGACCAACGACTTATTCATTGCAAATACCTGTTTTCAACAACACAAACAGCAGCTATATACATGGACTTTGCTAGATGGAGTAGCTCAGTATCTTCAGCCAAAACAAGGCCAAGGAGCTGATTGTGGACCATCAACTGCTCATATGCAAGTTCAAGTTGAAGCTGAAGGCAATTAAAAAAAGTCCACAAGAGCCAAAATATGACCTTGATTGTTGTTATGTGCCGTCGAGTTGGACCCGACTCATAGCGACCCCTCCTTGGGTTTCCGAGGCAGTATCGCTATGGAAGTAGATTGCCCAACGTTCCTTCTGAGGAGTGGCTGGTGGGTTTGAACCGCCAGCTTTCTGGTTAGCAGTCAAGTGCCTTAGGCACTATAATACCATGACCTTGATTATATCTTCCGAATTTAGAGACCATCTAAAGAACAGATTTGATGCACTGAACACCAATGACTGAAAACCAGAAGAATTATGGGATGACATCAAGAACATAATTCATGAAGAAAGCAAAAGGTCATTAAAAAGATGAGAAAGGAAGGATATCAGAAGGACCAAAAGGATATCAGAAGAGACTGTGAAAATTGCCCTTGAGTGGAGAGCAGCTAAAGCAAATGGAAGAAATGCCAAGATTAACAGATTTTAAAGAGCAGCTCAAGCAGACAAAGTCAATTACTATAATGAAATGTGCAAAGACTTGCAGTTAGAAAACCAAAAGGGAAGAACACACTTGGCATCAAATTACACAAACTACAGTTTCAAGTGGGCAATTATCAGTTCAAAATTATGGTCAAAGGGTAAACAATTACAGACAGTCTGGATCATCAGAAGACTTTGAGTACAACTTCAGAGACAGACAAAATGATATTAACATATCCTTCTAAAACTGACTCCCATTTCAAAAATATCCACTGGATCCCTCCTCCTTATTCCCAGGTCCATTCTCCTCTGCTTGAAGGCTCTAAGCATTAATTCATCCTGAAAAACTCTGACTACCAGGCCTAAGAGGTGCTAGACACCCTGACAGACCTTAAAAGCCACGCTGACATCATGGTCCATCTTAGTCATAGGTGGTGGTGGTGTTGTTACGTGCCATTGAGTCAATTCCAACCTATAGCAACTCCATGTGACAGTGCTGAACTGCTCTATAGGGTTTTCTTGGCTGTAATCTTTAACAAAGAAGATCACCAGGTCTTTTTCCCATGGAGCTGCTAAGTAGGTTCAAACCACTAACCTTTAGATTAGCAGCTGAGCACCTAATTGTTATGCCACCAGGTTTCCTTAGTCATACGTAGCCCATCTTATTTCCCTACCATATATCCTAAATCTAGTGTGGTCAGAGACTCAACACTTCTCAAAGTATCAGAAGTGAAAGACCAGTTTGTGGCCATTCTTGTTGTACTGAGATGTTCTAATCTGTTGCAGACTAATGATACCCTTATAAAATACAAGAAAAACTGATTTCTAGAAAAATGAAATAACAAAGACATACAAGGCAGAAGCCCAAAGTTTTCATCACTGTAATCAACAGATGTAAAATTACTCTGTAAAGTTGCTATTTAAGTTTCTAACTGTTTAACCTCAATTGCTATACTTATACCAGTAACAAAGCCTGGTTCATGGACCACACTTTGAGTAGCCCTGCTCCAGTCACCTCCTGTACCAGCACACTTCCGAGTCTTACTTACATGTTCCTAAAACTGCTTCCACACTGTCCACATTTCTCATTCAAGCTCTACTTACACTTCAAAGCTCAGCCCTAAATCCACATACTCAACTAAGCCTACCAGGAGGGTCTCAATCTAGAGCAATTTTATATCCCACCACCCTAAGGGACATATGTCCAAGAGAAATTTTTGCTTGTCACAACTGGGAATAGGGGTTGCTAATAGCTTTAGTGGGTGGAAGAAAGGGATACTATTAAACATCCTACAATTCATAGGAGAGCCTATCATAACAAAGAATTATCTCGCCCAAAATGTCGATAGAAACTCTGGCTTACCCAAACCACTGCCCTCCCAGATCATCCCCTTCACCAGGCTCCCATTATACCCAGTCACCATCAACCTAGCATTTTATGACACACAGCCTGGCAATGTTTAGTAACAGTTGTTTGTGTCTAAGCTTTGTTCCCCACACTAGCCATAAATTTCTCTGGAGAACGAAGAACATGTCTGCAACACATCTGGTTCCCCCCTCCACCCCACTATCCCTGGGGTTTAGTATAGTATGGCTTCACAGGAGCTGCTCATCAAATACCTGTCTGCTGATTTATCTCCTTTCCCATCTGCTTGATGCAATGTAAATGTTTCTACCTAGTTTCTCTGTCAACATGTGTATTAAATTCCTTTCAGTCTGCATTACCAAAAAAAAAAAAAAAAAAAACCTGTATTACTTAGGGATGTGAAGCCATAATAAAACATTAGCAGAAATGTAGAATAAGAAATGTGAGTGGTTTGGTTTTATTGTTTTCACATTCCCTGTCAAGATGATACGTTTACTTTCCTAAAGAAAAAAAAGTCAGTCAAGCATAAAATATGCGTTTAGGATGACACTATTTTACAAGACTTTCTGAAAATTATATACAACTCTTCATACACATGCTTCCTGTTAATTACAGGATACTTTGTAGAAGAGCAAAATGTGCTATAACAGTGAAAATCCACTGTAATAAGGAGAAAATCCTGCTGAGGATAGTAGTTTCCACCAGCAAGAATCATAGGACTTTAGCTAAAGGTCATGCCTTTATCAATGTCCAGAGATGCTGCTTAGCGACTTAGTGTTTGGAAATATTTTGTTCCTATTTCTACCTCAGTCAGTTCTCAACTGTGGGCTCAACCAAGTCCATTTACAAGTAAAAAGTCTGTTCTTTTTAACTGTACACCAAACACAGCCCCAAACTGTGCTTCCAGAGTTCTTCAGTTCTGCCTTAAGGAGGCAGCTGTCATTTCTGAGAACTTCCCCTTCTGGTTCCTTCACTTTGGCCAAAGACTATTTCACTGTCGCGGCCGGCACGACAATTCTAGAACAGGGGGTAAGAGAATGAGTTAAAAATGAGAGAAAAGTTAAAGGATGGGAACGGGAGGGACACTCAGAGCCATTGCAAAGCAGTGCCCTTTTTTATTATGATTATTCTCAAACTTATATAAGTTTAACATGGGAAAAGTGCACGATTCTTATGTCATACAATCAATCACAAGTTAATCAATATTGGGAAAAGTACATGCATACACAATTGGCATATTAAATTTTATACTAACATTCCTGTTCCCATAATTCAAGTCACCACAACTCAGGTCACCATAACCTCTTAAATTCTATACTCATTCTTCTATACAACTATGTTCCCTAGAAACCTATGTTCCCTAGCAACTAGTTTAGATTGGCTTCCGCATATTCTGGGTTCAATCAAAGGTTATGCCTCTTTTGCACCTGCTGTTTCTCTGAACAACACAAGGGAGAAAATGGCTTATGGTGTTCTAAGAGCAGGGCAGTCCTAGTCCTTATGGGGACACTGAAAGTATCAACCTATTTATGAGAGCCGTTGCTCAATTAGTCACTCACCATGTCCCAAACAGTCCTGTACGACTTAAGGCTCTCCACATCTCCCCCTATTTTATTTTATTGAGATGCTGCCTGTCTTAGGTGTTTTGTTACTATCATTTCTGAGTTGCCCGTCATGGGGATCAAAAATTTATATTCTTAATCCCTGTCTTAGGTCACAGAATGAGAACAAAACTTACCCGTCATTGGCTACACATCTTGCATTAGTCGGGGGAAAGTCGCCCCCTATAGATTTTAAGTGCAGCATGTGCATACGGGCTTGAGTATTAAATTGATATCGTCTCCAACAACCCCATAATATACAACAAGCCAATCCCAATAACAATACAATAATCAATAAACCTTCAAAAAACCAAAAAGAATGTTGCAACAAATTTAAAGGATTAATTAAATCCATTCAATTTATCTAATACCTTTAATGCAATTTTAGAAGGATCTATAATATCAAGCTTAGAATGGCTTATTGCAGTTATATCTTTTTGTAAATCTTCAAGATCTAAACTCATATCTGTGTCATGCCAAATTCCCTGCAAATGTCTTTGGACCTGTTCCCAGGTAGTAGTATTCTGATATTCTAAAGGAGTTACACAAATGTGTTGAAATCCCCCATGACATATTAGAGACAACTGCGTTTTCAAAATTGATAATTGTTTTCCCAAGAATTCAACTGCTTCTTCTAAAGCTTCAATACAAGCTAATACTTTGTGATCAATTCGATCTTGAATAGCTAAAGCATCTGCTGTATGTACAGTTTGTGCCAAAGCAATAGTAGACACAGTGGCTGTAGCTATTAAGGACACCAAAGTTATTCCAGTAATCAATAATCCTAAAAATCGTTTTGTTCTAGATAATAAATAATGTAACTCAACAGCAAATTGATACCCATAGCCAGTATACCAAGGGCCAGTAACTTCTACAGGGATCATCAAATAAGGAGGTTGCATGGCTAAAAATACCAAAACATTTTGAAAAGAAGAAGTACTTTTCCCTGGCAAACAATTGGTCAAAACACATCTTGAACAGATAACTTTATACATAGTTCCATTTGACAAACGTATTGGAGTTATTTGTCCTGGTCCCATGACCGGCCGCAACATTCACTCAAGGAGCTCTAGTGGTACAGTCATTAAAACATTTGGCTGCATACAGGGTGAACATTTACACCAGGTAGACACACACCTAAGAACAATCAACCATGGCAGAACAGAAGGGCAGTATTTGCACAAGGAGGTAGCTCAGGAGGCAGCTCTGAGTCGGAATTGACTCGATGGCAAAGAGTTTGGCTTTTTTGGTTTTATTTCACTCACGGCTATCTGGGTAAGTCCTTAAAGGTCAGCCTCCCTGGCCTGCAAAATGTAGAGCACTGTATGAGTGTTCTGTTTCCTTCCAGGCTTATAGCTTCATTCCACACAGGGGTTTTAGAATTCTGATCTCTGGATTAAAGCAGTAATACTATAATAAAATTACCTCTAACAACATAGGATGTTCCATGTCACTTATTTAAGAAGCAGTAAAATAAATCATGTCCCTCACAGCTTTTGTTTCCGTTGCAGATTTCTATCTACATACTCCACTCCTGTTTCTTTGGCAAGGTCAAAAAATCTTGATTAGCTTTATATTGTGGGTTATTTTTGATATGGAGGCAAAACTATTTGTTTTCCTTTATTCAGTAAAATACACTACATGCCAAGTTCTCTAACAGGGAATGAAGGGGTATTTAATTTAAAAAAAAAAAAAAGCAACGGAAACGATCCCTGGTCTCTAAGAACTTAAGACCTTGGAGTGAAGCAACCTAGATATGAAATAATTATACCCAAGAGTAGACAGTATTGAGGCTGCAGGCAATGCCATGGAGGTTGTGGAAGCACAGGCCTTCCCGTTTGGAGGGGAAAAAAGGAAGGGAGGGGAGGAGCAGCAAAGGCTTCATGGAGACACAGCATTGGCACCAGCCTTCAAAACAAGGGAAGGAATCTGAAAACTGCCATGTCAGGAGAATACAAACATTCTAGAGAAAGAAAATGGCAAGAGAAAAGGCACAGGAGGGAGAGAAAAAAGCATGGTATATTTATAAAGCAGTCAAAAGAACAGTGAGCAGAAGTGCTCCAAAGGTAGGTCAGAATTAGATCCCAGGGACCTCAAATGCCAGGCCAAGAGGTTAAGGCTTTGTGGGTGTCAGCTCTGAGGAGCAATGAGGTCAAATTTCTAGGCTTTTTGAACCTAAGACACAGACTTCATCTTGTAAAAAGGATGATGGTTGTTGTCTTTTCCTTTAATAAAAAAGTAATTCAAAAAACCCACTGTCAACCATAGTCACAGGGGACATCAAGCTCAACTGGCATAACATACTATACAAAACATTGTTCCACCTTCTACTTTGGTGAGTAGCAACTGGAATCTTAAAAGCTTGGAAGCAGCCATCTGATGCAACAATGGGTCTCTCCTCGTCCAGAGCAAAGAAGAATGAAGAAAACCAAAGATAAGTGGAAACAATCAGTCCAAGCAACTGGTACACCATATGATCCTCAGCCTATATGACTATGAGACCAGAAGAACTAGATGGTGCCCGGCTACCACTGTCAACCACTCAGAGGGGGCTCTAGGTAGGAGATCCTGGATAGAGTAGGAGAAAAATGTGGAACAAAACTCACAATCATTTGGAAAAAAAAAAAGGGTACCAGGTTTGCTGGTCTGATAGAGCCTGATGAAACCACTGAGACTATGGCCCCTAGCTGCCCTTCAGGTCTGGAACTGAACCCACACCTGTGGCTTCCAGCCAAACAAAAGACAGGCATAAGAGGTGAACATTTATACTAGGTAGATACACTCCTTGGAGAGAACAATCATGGGAGAAAGAAGGACTGTTTATGTACAGGGAGACAGCTCAGGGAACAGAGTACATGGAAGGATGGACACAGGGAGGAGGTAACTGTGGGGACAATGTGGAGGGGAGCTATTGCATTGTGGTAAACTGTAGTCAATGTCATGGGACAAAGTGTATGTAAACTGCTATATGGAAAGTGAATTTGCTCTGTAAACTTTCACCCAAATCACAATTAAAAAAAAAAAAAACCCACTGCCATCAAGTCAATTCTGACTCATAGTTAGCCTATATGACAGAAAAGAACTGCTTCAATAGGGTTTCAAGCTTGTTAGCAATCTTGGGCATTCTTTTTGTTAAAGGAAATATTTCTCTGTACTACATTTATCAAAAGAGGTCACTGGTAGTTCAGTGATAAAATTCTTGCCTTCCATGGGAGAGTCTCTAGGTTGGATTCCTGGCCAACGTACCTCCTGTGTAGCCATCACTCTTCTGCCAGTGTTGGATTGAGCATTTCAACAACAACATAAGTTTAAATATTGTGCTATAAATCTTTACAGAAGTAGACTGCCTCATCTTTCTCCCACAGACCGGCTGGTGGGCTCGAACCACCAACCTTTTGGTTAGCAGGCAAATTGTTTAACCATGGTGCCACCAAAGCTCTTACAAATTCAAAAGGTAAATTAATCATCATCTCATTCCTGTTAATTATCTTTTAGAAGTAAGCTCACTATTAAAATATCACTGTGGAACTAACTACAGAGCACCTAATTGTCTTACTGTCACACTACAGGAAATACAAATGGAACGGGAGTCAGCTAGTCTAAAATAAAGGGCAGCCTGGATATACAAATCAAATTCATTTCGTCCACAAAAAAGAACTGGGATGACATCTATTCCAGTTCACAAGCTCATGTAAAATATTCTGGAAAAAAAATCTTTAATATTTCACTGGAGCTTTTTATTAACTGAAATTTTCTAGAATCTTAAAAGAGTCACTTCCCTTCCAACTCAACAGACGTAATTTTTCAATCTCTGAATACGATTTTCTTTGCTTCCATCCAAATAAATATACCTGCCCTTGTGACTTACCTATAAAATAGATAACTTCAGCATTACAGTCTATATGACCCTATGTTGTTTTTCTGTGTTCATCTTTTTTCCCCAATCAGATTATAAGTTCAGCAGCAAAGGATCATGCCATATACTTGTTCTGCATCCTGAACACAGCTGAACACAGTTCTGGGCAATAGAAGGTATTCATAAATACCTGGTAACTAACTCACTTAACTTTCAAAATATATATCCCCTTAAGACTAAATAGGAACTCTGGTAGCATAGTGCCTAAGGCACTTGACTGCTAACCAGAAGGCTGGTGGTTCAAACCCACCAGCCACTCCTCGGAAGGAAGGCTGGACAATCTACTTCTGTAGCTATACTGCCTCAGAAATCCAAGGAGGGGTCATTATGAGTTAGGTCTGACTCGACGGCACATAGCAACAACAACAACATAAGATTAAATACTGTGTTATTTGTATTGGTTTGTGTGTGGAATATAAGAAAAAGTTAAAATTCAGAGCTAGAACATATCTTAAAAAAATAAACCAATTCTGGAAAACATCAATATCATTAGTCAATTGTTGTTGTTAGGTGCTGCAAAGTTGGCCATGACTCATGGTGAATCCATGAGTTGTAAATCAGACTACTGTGAGCCATAGGGTTTTCACTGGCTAATTTTTGGAAGTAGATCACCAGGCCTTTTTTTCCTAGTCTATCTTAATCTGGAAGCTCCACTGAAACCCATTCAGCATTATAGCAACCCTCAGTCCAACACTGGCTGAAGAGTGATGGCTACACAGGAGGTACACTGGCCAGGAATGCAACCTAGAGTCTCCCCCACAGAAGGCAAGAATTTTATCACTGAACTACCAGTGACCTCTTTTGATAAACATAGTACAGAGAAATATTTCCTCTAACAAGAAAAAGAACACCCCAAGCTTGATAACAAATGGCTCAAAATTAGGAAGGTGGTAGCAATGGTAGGGGGTTGCAAATTCCCAGAGGGTACATACTCTGGCCAAATGTGCCATATTATGTGTGTGAGAGAAAGAGAGAAGAGATCTCCCAGTATTTAAAATCTCCCAGTATTTAAAATATTTGCTCAAAAAATTCTGAAACACTGTCTCAACCCAAAAAAGGTACAAGTGCTAGCCTTTGCAATCAGATTGTATAGTCTATACCAACCCTAATAAACAATGTCAGTTATGGGTCTTCCTAGAAAAATGTTCCTCCAACCTCAGGACCTACCAAAGGTAGTCCGAACTCCCTATTCTAATTTTCCCTTAACCCCTGGCTCCTTCCTCTGGGTCATGGTCCTTAGGAAGAAGGATTACACAGATCTAGGTGTCTGGACCTCACTCATTCTGAGACAAGGCAAATTATTTAAAGTTTCTGAGCTTTAGTTTCTTCATCTATTAGAAAGAGAGAGAGACAAAGAGAATATGAATTGTTACCATATTTAGTTACTAAAAGCTAGAAATAACAAGCACAAAGTCCCTGACATACTTCCTGAACATAATATAAATGATAATTTGATTAAAGGAACAAGTTTTTTAAATTAAATTTTAATAGCTCATTTAAAGCTAAAAAAAGCTAAAGATCAGAGAATTGATGCTAACTTAATTTAAATGATGCTCATAATAATAATGACTGCCATTTAATTAATCTCCAACAACTTTACAAGTGGAAATCTGAGACTGAGAGATGCTAAAGGACTTGCTAAAGCCACCACGCCAGTGAGGGTGCCCGGGTCATCACGCAAGCCAGGTCTTTCTGCTTCTAAAGTTCACATTCTTTCCACTCAATGGCTCACTTGCGAGTTGTTATCTACTTCCCTGGGTGGTGCAAAGTTAACACACTCGGCTGCTAAACAAAAGGTAGAAGGTTAGAGTCCACCCAGAGATACCTTGGAAGAAAGACCTGGCAACCCACTTCTGAAAAATCAGGCATTGAAAACTCTATAGAGCACTGATACACATGGGGTCACTATGAGTCAGAACCCACTTAACAGCAAGTTTAACCAGGTTTATAAGTCTCTCTCAGTAACTGCTAAGAATCTGATTTTAGAAAGGGAGAAGGCCAACAATGAACAAGGCACAAAGATCTTGGAACAATTAAACTGGGTAGATGAAGTTTATGAACTTAGGCTTCAAACTTACTCCCTACAGACTTTCTGCCTTCCTGGGCAGCATAGTCACATCTTTCTCCTTACACTGGCTGGTTGTCTGCACTCCCAGAGGCCCTCATTTCCCTCCCTTCCAACCACCAATAGCCTCCCACTTTCCACTCCCTCCCTTGTATTTAATTCCCACAGAAGGCTACAATATACTGATAAACTCCCACCACCTGTCTTAGTTTCCCAGGACTGCAGTAATACAAATACCACAAATGGGTGGCTTTAAAGAACAGACATTTATTTTCTCACAGTTCTGGAGGCTCAATGTCCAAATAAGAGTCTCGGTCCTGCCAATTTCTCTGGTAGCATAGTAGCTAAGGCACTTGACTGCTCACCAGATGGCTGGCGGTTCAAACCCATCAGCCACTCCTCGGAAGGAAGGTTGGGCAATCCTACTTCCATAGTGATAACTGCCTCGGAAACCCAAGGAGGGGTCGCTATGAGTCAGGGCTGACTCGACGGCACATAACAACAACAACAACAACAGCACTCTTGGGCTTGTAGACCATCCTCACATGACCATATTATCCCCTGAGTGTGTCTCTTTATCACTCAGAAGTGATTAGTTTTAGGATCCATTCTACACTGGTATGACCTCATTAACAAAACAACCTTATTTCCAAATAGGATCATGCAAGAAAATAAACTCTGGTTTGTTAAAAACCATCCTATTTGTGGTATATTTTCTGTTAGAGCAGCACATAGGTAACCAAAACAGTGGCAGAGCTAGGATTTGGAATCTCAGCCTCTGCCTTAACCATAATATACTACACTGCCCTCCAACGATAGACAATCCATGGAAAGGGCAGCTGGTGTTTGGTTTGAATACAAACAGACTCCAAAATTAAATAAGTCTGTACAAGTTTAACCCAAACACATACTTCAGCTATTAAGTAGTTTATTTATCATAAAAAGACAGTATAACCCAAAGCTCCTGTCAGTTGAGGGTCCAGGCTTATGGAGGTAGCAAATTCCTATTCAAAAAAACTATCCCAGTGAAAGTTAAGAAGAGGACCAGCAAGCTTCAACCCACATGGGAATGTCATGAATAAAGACAACCACTCTCCCAGCTTCTTGTATTATTAAGAGAATGAAAACAAACCAACTCAAAAAAGCTATGTTGCTTGTTGTCGCTTTGAGTTTTTGCTTTGTTTTGGTTTAATACTGAAACGGTATGCTCCAACAGCTGCTAACTCTATCTGCATTTACCAAATAGCACTGAACTGACCAGTCAAATAAGTACCTAATTGGGTTCCTCCTACTCTCAGCCTTCTATTCCAAAGTCAGTAGGTCCAAAATGAAAAAAGATATTTCTAGATTTGGGCCATCAGCAGTAGGAAGTGGAAAACGCATCCTGAAGTAGTTAGAACCCTCTGTCCTCAGTCACAGCCAACATTCCATTTCCTCTTCAGGAGCTCAGAAGCAGTGCTGGCAGAAGGCCCACAAAGGTCCCACAAACAAGATGGACACTCCCTGAGGTACAATCACCCTGTGCTCTCATGTTCAGGGTTACAAAAGGAACCAGATCAAGGGAACCAACCAACTTGTTCCAGCCTGAAAGTAAGTGGGTATGTAGGTAGGTAGAGGCCTATTTGCCTCCATGTTGGTACCTAAGCTCAGCTTTCTGTCCTACTGCACAGTTGTCATGAGTCCAGAAGGGAAACATTCAATTAAGTGTTTTTCCTATGTTGATTTCAGAGTATGAGGGAAAAAATGAACATAAATGTGGTAACAATGCTAACTAACCCTTTAAGTTACCTTAATGCAGAGGATGGTGAGGCTGTCTCTCATACTTTGGACATGTTATCAGGAGGGACTGGTCCTGGAAGAAGGACATCATACTTGGTAATGGAAAGGGTCAGTAAAAAAGAGGAAGACCCTCTATGAGATGGACTGACACAGTGACTACAACTATGGACTCAAACATACCTAAGGTTGTGAGGATGGTGCAGGACCAGGCAGTGTTTTGTTTGTTGTACACAGGGTCACTGTAAGTCAGAAATGACTCAACAGCACCTGACAACAACAGTGCTGTTCCAGAGTAACTAGACAATGCTGGCAGATAAACTCAAAGACGCCCATTACAAGAAACTGAGTGCAGGGAAACCTGGCACCTTCTTTAACTAGATTACTCCATTTCTAGCTAGTAGAGATTTTTAATCTCCAACTCCTCCCTCCTACCCTTACCTCTCATAGCCAACCCTAACCACCCCCAGAAATGAGGCAAACATACATATACCACAATTAGTCTAAAAAAACACTCAACAACAGCTCAATTAGAAAGGTAACACACACAAAAAAAGGCAAGTGTACATAATTAGAAATAGGAAATTTTTCTCAAATGTCAGGAAGCATGTACCACCTCATAGGGAAAAAAGCAAATTTATCATTAAATTTCCAATCTGGAAAGCTAAGGTGCTTTTTTTGTGTCAAGGCTAGATGTTGTTGTTGCTGTTACGTACCATCAAGTTGGACCTGACTCCTAACAATCCCTCCTTGGGTTTCCAAGGCAGTATAACTATGGAGTAGATTGCCCAACCTTCCTTCCGAGGAGGAGCTGATGGGTTTGAACGCCCAGCCTTCTGGTTAGCAGTCAAGTGCCTTAGGCACTACGCTACCAGAGTTCCTCAAGGCTAGATAGTATAATAGAAAACAAATCACAGAAAAATAATGAATAGAGGAATGTGATTTCAATCAGAACAACTTAAGTTTCTAAGTAACATTGCAACTAAAATATATACATTAGAGCAGCCTAAGGAGCCCTGGTGGTGCAGTGGTTAAGTACTCTGCTGCTAACCAGGTGATCCATGGAAGAAAGATGTGTCAGTCTCCTTCCATAAAGACTTTGAAAACTTACAGGGCATTTTACTCTGTCTTATAGGGTCGTTATGAGTCACAATCAACTTGATGGCAATGAGTTTGGTTTTGGTTATTTACGCCAATGAGGAGTCCCTGGGTGGGGCAATTAATGCACTCAGCTGCTAACCCAAAGGTTGGCAATTTGAGTCCAACCAGTGGCTCCTCAACAGAAAGGCCTGGTGATCTACTTCTAAAAGTTCAGCCACTGAAAATCCTATGGAACACAGTTCTACTCATACACACGGAGTCACCATGAGGCAGAACTCACTTGATGGTAACCGGTAAATCAAATAAATAAAATGTCCCTAACTTTGTAAAGGAGTCTATGCCCTTGATTGTTATTTATATTTATAATGTAAAATGTTATCATGAAAGGGAAAAACATCAAATTTTGGAAAAATTTAAATGAACTGGAAAAACTGAAGTCAGTCCTTCACTTGAGATAATGATCAATCTCCTTCTCTAGCAACAGTCCTTATGTTGCTGTTGTTATTAGGGGCCATTGAGTCATCTCCAACTCACAGTGACTCTATGTACAGCAAAATGAAACACTGTCTGGTCCTATGCCACGTCCACAATCCTTGCTATACTTGAGCCCATCATTGCAGCCACTGTGTCAACCCACCTTGTTGAGGGCCTTCCCCTTTTTCACTGAGCCTCCACTTTACCAAGCAGGATATCCCTCTCCAGGGAATGGTCCCTTCTTACAACATGACCAAAGTACGTGAGACAAAGTCTGGCCATTCTCGCTTCCATAGAACATCCCAGGTGTACTTATTCCAGGACAGATTTGTTAGTTCTTTTAGCAATCCATGATACTTTCAACATTTTCTGCCAACACCGCAACTCAAAAGCATCAACTCTTCTTCGGTCTTCCCTATTCATTGGCCAACTCTGACATGCATGCAAGGTAACTGAAAACACCATGGCTTGTGTCATGTGCACTTTAGTCTTCAAGGAGATATCTTTGCTCTTCAGCACCTCAAAGAGGTCTCTTCCAGCAGATTTGCCCAATGCAATACGTCTTCTGGTATCTTGACTGCTGCTTCCATTGGTGTTGACTGTAGAACCAAGTAATAGGAAGCCTTTGACAACTTCAATCTTCTCTCCATTTATCATGATGCTGCTTATTGGTCCAGTTGTAAGGACTTTTGCTCTCTTTATAGAGATGTAAACCATACTAACGACTGTAGTCTTCAATCTTCATTAGTAAATATCTCAAGTCATCCTCACTTTCAGCAAGCAAAGTTGTGTCATCAATGTATCGCAGGTTGTTAATGTGTCTTCCTCCAATCCTGATGCCACGTTCTTTTTCATATAGTCCAGCTTCCTGGATTATCTGCTCAGCATTCAGATTGAATAAGCGCAGTGAAAGGATAAAACCCCAACACACTCCCTTCCTGATTTTACACCATGCAGTGTCCCCTTGTTCTGTTAGAACAACAGCCTCCTGGTCTACATACAAGTTCCTCATGAGCACAATTAAGTGTTCTGGAATTCCCATTCTTCTCAAGGCTATCCATAATTTTTTTTATGATCCACACAATCAAATGCTTTGGCATAGTCAATAAAACACAAGTAAACATTTTTCTGATACTCTTTGCTTTCAGTCAAAATCCATCTGACATCAGCAATGATATACCTCATTCCATGTCCTCTTCTGAATCCAGCTTGCATTTCTCAAAGTTCTCTGTCGATATACAGCTGCAACCATTTTTGAATTATCTTTGGTAAGATTTTACTTGTGTGCATTATTAATGTAATCCTTCAATAATTTACACATTCTGTGGGATCACCTTTCTTTGGAATGGGTACAAATATGGATCTCTTCCAGTCAGTTGGCCAGGAAGCTCTGTTCCAAATCTCTTGGTGTAGCCAAGTGAGTGCCTCCAGTGTGGCATCTATTTATTGAAACATCTCAATGGGTATCCCATCAATTCCTGGAGCCCTGTTTTTCACCACTTCCTTCAGTGCAGCTTCAACTTCTTCCTTCAACACCATTGGTTCTTGATCATATGCCACGTCCTGAAATGGATGAACATCAACCAATTCTTTTCGGTACAGTGATTCTGTATAGTCCTTCCATCTTCTTTTGATGTTTCCTGCATCATTCAATATTTTGCCCATAGAATCTTTCAATATTGCAACTTGGAGCTTAAATTTTTTCTTCAGTTCTTTCAGGTTGAGAAATGACGAGCCTGTTTTTCCCTTTTGGCTTTCTAACTCCTGGTCTTTGCACATTTCATTATAATATTATAATTGACTCTGTCTTCTTGAGCTGCCCTTTGAAATCTTCTGTTCAGCTCTTTTATCTTGTCATTTCTTCCATTTGCTTTAGCTACTCTTCATTCAAAGGCAAGTTTCAAAGTCTCCTCTGACATCCATTTTTGTCTTTTCTTTCTTTCTTGTATTTTTAATGACCTTTTGCTTTCTTCATGGATGATGTTCTTGATGTCATCCCGCAATTCTTCGAGTTTTCGGTCACTGGTGTTCAATGTATCAAATCTATTCTTTAGACAGTCTCTAAATTCAGAAGCACTATATTCAAGGTCATATTTTGGCTCTTGTGGACTTGTTTTAATTATCTTCAACTTCAAGTTGAACTTGCATATGAGCAGTTGATGGTCTGCTCCACAATCAGCTCTTGACCTTGTTTTGGCTGAAGATAACAAGTTTCTCCATTGACTCTTGCTGCAGATGTAGTCAACTGATTCCTGTGCACTCCATCTGGTGAAGTCCGCATGTATAGCCTCTGTTTGTGTTGTTGAAAAATGTTATTTTCAATGAATAAGTCATTGGTCTTGCAAAATTCTATCATGCCATCTCCAGCATCATTTCTATCAGCAAGGTGAAATTTTCCAACTACCAGTGATTCTACTTCGTTTCCAACTTTTGCATTCTAGTCACCAGTGATAATCAGCACATCTTGGTTGCATGTTCAGTCAATTTCAGACTGCAGAAGTTGTTGAAAATCTTCAATTTCCTCATCTTTGGCTCTGGTGGTTAGTGCATAAATTTGAAAATAGTAGTAGTAACTGGCCTTCCTAGTAGGCATATGGATATTATCCTATCACTGACAGCACTGTACTTCAGGATATATCTTGAAACATTCTTTGTGATGATGAATGCCATGCCATTCTTCTTTAATTTGTCATTTCTGGTATAGCAGATCATATGGTTGTCTGATTCGAAATGGCCAAAACTGGTCCATTTCAGCTCACTAATTCCTAGGATATCAATCTTTATATGTCCCATTTCATTTTAGACAACTTCCAATTTTCCTTGATTCATACTTCATACATTCCATGTTCCTATTATTAATGGATGTTTGCAGCTGTTTCTTCTCATTTTGAGTTGTGCCATATCAGCAAATGGAGGTCCAAAAAGCTCTACTTTATCTATATCATTAAGGACGGCTCTATTTTGATGAGGCAGCTCCTTCCCAGTCATATCTTGAGTGCCTTCCAACCTGAGAGGCTCATCTTCCAGCACTGTATAGGACAATGTTTCAGGGGTATTCATAAAGTTGTCCAATAATATATCAGACAATATTTCACTGCTATTCATAAGGTTTTCACTGGCCAATTCTTTGAGAAGTGGATGGCCTCTTCCTTCTTCCGAATCTGTCTCAGTCTGGAAGCTCAGCTGAAACCCATCCACCATGGGCAACACCACTGGCATTTGAAACACCAATGGCACAGCCTCCAACCTCACAGCAACACACAAGCCATCACAGTACCACCAACTGATAGACAATTTCATCTCCCTTAGCTTCCTGCTTGGGGGTTCTTCCTCTTACCTGTCTGGGCATTGGCCCTCGCTGCCACTTCCTGCCTGCGGTCTCTCTCCCTCTTACCTGTTCCAGCCATTGTCCCTAGCTGTTGCTTCCTGCCTAGGGGCCTCATAGACAGACTATCATTCCATTCTCAGTTGCTGAATTTTAATATTTAAGTTTGCCCATAGTCTTTCCAATTAAAGGGATAAAAATATTTTAATTAAAACACTTTCCATCAATTAGTCTTTTTATTTCAACCCTCATTTTACATGCCTTCCCAGCCTGACTTTTTATTACACTACATCCTTGTCCCTGCATCCACAACACATTCATACTTCTCCTAATCATTTCTTGTATGTTCCACCCCTTTCCTAACACCTTGCCCTAACCCTCTCCTGCCAATGCCTTTTAACACTGTTTCTCATCAGGAATACCACTGGCATTTTGGATGGGCAGTTCTCTGTGCAGGATGTCTAGCATCCCTAGTACTCCCATCGCCCCAAGGGGCAATAGTGCTTATAGTGGGGAATCTGTCCTCTTGAGCTTTGGAGCCACCCACTTACCTAGGTTTTCTCCAGCTCCCACTACCTACTGAGTATGATCTCAAACAGGTCAATTAATGTCACCTTCTTCATCTATCATATGGGAATAAATAACTATCTCACCATGTGGCTCTGAGGATTCAATGAGTTAAAGATCCTAAAGAGCCCAGGCCTACCCTCATGACCTCCTCTGGCACACGGAGCACCACAGGAATTAGTACCCAGGGTGTTCTTTATGATCATGTCCTGACTTTAGCTGCCTTGGAACTCTTTTCTGGACAGTGAACTTCACTGAATACATTCTGTAGGGCTGCAACTCCTTAACTGGTAACTGGGTATTTAAAAGAGTTATAAATCATACAAAGCAATAGAGCATGCACTGTACAGTGGCAAAGAGCCTAATTTCTATGTGGTCCTCCTCTACCTCTGCCCCTTCTAACATTCAACTGTGCAAAGTTGTATATTTTCCAACTCTGAATTCAATTTCTTTCTATCCTTTGTTCCCAGTATGGCTGTCCCTCTCCAGCATCTAGGAGTATAGCTGTCTAGCTCATTTCTCCCTGCTGCATGGAAACATCCCCAAAGCCAGCATCAGTCCTTCATTCTCTTTGATTAAATGGATTGTATCCTCCGTCTTTGATCTGGCGAGTCAGCACAGAGTTCATGTTGTTCTCCTGATCATCATACACCCAGCACCTACAACACCTAACAGAGCCTGCTGCATAGCAGGTTCTTAAACGATCACTTGATGACTACATGAATGTACGAATGTGTGAATAAATACACAAATGAATGCATTCAACAGTCAGGAGGTCTGGCTTCCAATTCAAATCTTATCTTGGCACTGACTGACAGAAATGACCTCGGGGCAAGCCATTTAATGTCTGTGCCCAAATTTCCTTCTCTGTAAAATGAGATAGTCTTTACTTTGAAAAATCTCTTTAACATTTCTTTCCAGCTTTAACAATTCAAGAAATAAAAGACTTCATTTACTTTCTGAGAAATTTTCATCCCAGCAAGCAGGGAGGTAAAGATTTTTCTGAAATCACACACCCTGCCAGACAGCACCTTGTTCCCTGAGAGACTAAAGGCTCCAGGCAACTGAGAACACACTACAGGTATTAAGGATGTCTCTGAGATGCCAAGTACTGTGGAGTCAGGGACCTCTGCTACCCACTGCATCCCATCCAAAGCTTTTCCCTTTTCAGTCTGAGCAAGGTGGGCTTACCCTTCCCATCTCCCAGCCTTCAAATTTAACCCAATCCCTCTCCCTGCCATCTGCCAAAGGCTCCCACATGCATATTTTATGATTTCTGGCACATTTCCTCCTTATCTGACATCCTGCAATGCATCCCTCTGCCACCAATATTATTTCTATCTTGGGTAAGAATGATCTTAAAAGAGGCATGTATCCTTGGGATGTACTTTATTATTTCTGGCTTTACCTTTCCTATTTTATCTCTCCACCTGATCTATGAATTCCTTGAGGACAAAGACCACACCCTTTATCCTCCAGAGCTAGGCAAACAACAGCCTCTTAAAATACACTTGTTGAATGAGTGAAGTTATCTGACTGCTTTCAATGTTTTTAAATTTATGTCATATTAATATCCTTCCTAGAGAAAGTTACCAGGATCTCTTCTTTTGAGAGTATACTCAGAATAAATTAAATTTTTAAATATTTATATGAATATACTAATTTCTTAGAATTTAAATAAAATGCCCTTCACCAAGGTGAGTAACAGCAACCTTATCAGCTGCATAGGAAATGTGAATTTTTAGTGCCCACCGCATGATAATGAGGCATCGTTTTCATTTCTAGTAAAAGCAGACTATATGAGGAGTATAGAAGCACAGCCGCTAGCTTTCTGGTTAGCAGTCTAATGCCTTAGGCACTAGGCCACCAGAGCTCCTAATCATCTCTTAGAATTAGTTATTTCCATTTCTAGGTGCTAAAGCTGAAGAGTTCAAGGAAATCCAAACAAGATACAAGTATTTTCTCTAAACAAACTGCCTGTTTAAATGTATTGCTGCTTAGATAGATACTGCTGGAGAATGTTTGGAGGTTCCTGGGACTGATTTACTAAATCTAATTCTAGTCACATTCCTTCCTTGGTAGTTTAATAAGTTTCAAACAAAACTGACTTGGGAATCAAATTATTTGTCCTCCCACATGCTTGCTGGTCAGGGCTGGGCATCAAATAAAACAGCACAGATGGTCAACCCAACACTGCCAGAGAAAAAAATATTATGACTTGACTTCTCAATTTTTTATGGCTATGACATCAAAGCTCAATATAGCTTAATGCTATAAATCCAATAGGTGACCTAAACAACTTCATTATTTCTTAGGATAATCATTATTTTTACATGTGAACGTAAACTTGTTGTTAGGTGCCATTGAGTTGGCTCTGACTCATAGCAACGCTATGTACAACAGAAACACTGCCCAGTCCTGCGCCAGCCTCACGATCCTTGCTATACCTGAGCCCACTGTTGCAGCCACTATGCCAATCCATCTTGTTGAGGGCCTTAGTACCACCAAAAATACAAATATTACATTATTACTGTTATAGGAGATAATATATGTAATTGAGGAGACTCAATGAATGTCCTGAAATGATTGGATCTTCAAGAAGCAGAACCACTAAAACACCTAATTAGTTTGTATGTGCTACAGGTATGGCATAAGGCATTTGACTGCTAACCTGAAGGCTGGTGGTTCAAACCCACCAGCCACTCCTTGGAAGGAAGACTGGGCAATCTACTTCCGTAGCGATACCACCTCGGAAACCCAAGGAGGGGTCGCTATGAGTCAGATCCAACTAGACAGCAGTGAGTTTGATTTGGTTTGGTATAGGTATATGGTAACTGAGTATGCCTTCCAGTTTAAATGAAACATCTCAGAATACCTACAGCCAGGTGGGTTATTGAGGGGACCTGAGATATCACAGTAATGCAAACGGAAAAGGAAAAATTCACTTTGAGGCTAATATCCATATCGTTAAAGAAGCTGTTATAAGGATTTATCCAAGTCAAAGTATTTTAAAACTAGAATGCAGTTCAAAGTTTATGAATCAAAATCTTTTATTTTCCAAAAAAGAAATTCAGGCAAAGACGGAGCACCTCATCTAGGCTTACACCACTAAGTCAAAGCCGGCACTAAACCTTACATCTCTTAACTCTAGCTTCATGCACAAAGCACATTATCATTAAATTTAAAAATTAAAAAGGCTCATAGCAGGCAAGGCAATAAATATTTGCTAATGGAACTGAGGTAACAGTTGCAGAGTTCCAAAATTATATTGATATACTACATACTGACAAGTAAGGAACCCTGGTGACTCAGTGGTTAAAGCACTTGGGTCCAAACCAAAAGGCTGGCCCATAAGCAACAGGACAAAGATGGGGCAGTCTGCTTCTGTAAAGATTTATAGCCTTGGAAACCCTATGGGGTAGTTACACTTTTGTCCCATAGGGTCACTATGAGTTGGAATCTAATTCACACTAATGGGAGTTTGGTTAGGTTTTGAACACAATAAATCAAGTAATTATCTCAAGCTTTGACTTTGACTTGCTTCTTAATACTTTAGCAAAGTATCTCTTCTGCAATCAATAAAGGGCCACTGGAACCATAATTGAAGCACGCAAATTGGTGGTGAAACCAAAAGCTTTCTAGCATTCTTTTAAGGAGTGCATTTGGATATTTAGATATGTAAATATTTACATCTATCCACAAAACACTATGTGTTTCCAAACACAAGACGTATATCTTTAGTGGAGAAATCTACAAAGAGCAGGTATGACTAAGCAACCACAAAGAACTAGAAACACCAAAAACTATCAGGAGTCTGTGAACCAGCCCCGTCTGCATATAAAGATAAGTTGGAATTTCTGACCTACTGTTCTTAATGAAAAAGGTCTTTATACAATAATGTCCATTTATTTTTAAGTTAAAAAATCTCCATGGTATATAAGGATTTGCAAACAATACTCTACTCCATCCTCTACTTCACTGCTTGAGGAACAAATTGTGGGACAATCAAGTTGAATTGCTGGGCTGAGAACTGGTCAGTCCAAGTTTTAAGCAATCAGTATTGCACTTTTTGATGTATTTGATTACACATGTCACCAAAGAGCCTTTTAAAGTTATATTTTAACTCTTAGCTAAGGAAACCAACTCTCAATAATCATGCAACACAACAGGTGCTAGTCTTTCTTAATGGGCTGCCAAGTATATCACTGAATTTTTCTTTAAAGTCTGAAATCTCTGGCTATTCTTTCTAAAAAATATTCAAGAGCAGTTGAAAAATGGATAAACAAATATACTGAACCCAATTTATACATCAAGATGAAACTAACCACAGTATAAGGAGGAAAGAAAACAAACACGTTTACATAAAGACGTAAAAATATTTCTAGCATAGTAGGCAAAAAAAAAAAAAGCAGGGACAATTAAGCAAAAACCCCTGCCACGACAGGCCAAACCTGGTTTACCTTTCTCCTGGGACAAGTATAAAACTAAAGAAATGTATCTGAGGGCGAGAAAGAGAGAGTGGAGATCAATTTCCCACTTAAACTTGTTTCGTTTGCTAGGTTAGCAAATTATGCAGCTCAAAAAATTCAGGTACAGAAATTAAGCAGGCTGAGTTCCAAATCGGGAAGAGTTAACACTTCGGGAACCGGGACCCTTGACGCTCCCGGACAATCCCTTACCCAAATTCCCGAGCCACACAACTAGAAGCTGGGGGCTTCCCGCGTACTCCATCTCTCATGCCGCGCTTTCTCCCTCTCAGGGTGGGCATGTGGGTGAGCGAGAGATCCCCCACCCATCTCGTTTCCTATCCCTTTTCATTGTAGTCCAAGAGTGATGATCACCTGCCGGGTGCGGCAACCACGGCCGGACATGCTGCGCGTCGGGATGCGCGCGAGAAAGCGCCGCGCGCCTCCCGCAGGACGCACGCCCGGCGTCCGGCGCCCCTGGCCCCACCAGTCGCGACCCCCGCGGGCTGCCAGCTTTCACTGCGCTCACCGCCACGAAGCCTGAGGAGGAGGCGATGAACACGCGGATGACCATCCTTTCGCCGCGCCCAGAAGGAACCCTTTTGCCCACCAGGGACTCCGGGTTAGCTTGGACGCGGAGGCAGAACCACGGTTGTAGCAGCTGCCGCCCGGCTGAGCGCAACCGTCGGGGAAGATTCCGAGGCTCCTGGTTCTCTCCCGCCGGGTCTGCAGATAAAAGCCCAGCACCGCCCGGCCGCCTGCAGAGGGAGAGGAGGAGAGTGCCGGCTGCGGGGCCTGATGGGAGTTGTAGTTTAGGTCTCTCCCTCGAGTGGCTGGTGGACTGAGCTCTCTCCAGTCCCCTCCTTCCAGTGCGTCAAACCCAAAAGAGGGAAGGTCACCGGAGGGGAGTCTGAGGGCCGGGGAGTAACTGTGAGATAAGGCGACCGGAATCCCGAGGAGACGAGGAAAAAGGAACTAGGCAAAAGGACACAGTTCAGAGTCCAAGCTTGGATTCTGTTTTGTGCTTTACTGGCTTGGAGCATCCCCACCCAGAAACACCAACATACAGTATCATGCCGCGGAGACCCCTCGTTTCAGGGCAAAGTGCTCTCAGGGATAGCGTGTGCGACCCGCGGACGGCAGGTTCTGGCAGACCAGGTTCTCAGGAGGTGGCAGTGGTGGGCCTGGGCTCTCTCCTGTTTTCCCAACTACGCTGGAGATTGCAGTAAAGTGATTCTTTTAGGTAAATGAGAGATTTTCTTTTTTCTATAGATGTTGGAAATTTAGAAATCAGATGAGAACACAACCAATATTTTATTTTTCTTAGCAAACTGTAATTATAGTGGAAAAAATAAACACCAACTGAAATTAGAATCCCTTCTATCAACACTGGGAATCAGGACCCCACCCGCCCCACCCCCTACCTTACACAATGGCTTCACCTCTGTGCACCTAATATTTACAGTTGAGTCTAATCTGTCTCTTTTTGACCATTCCAGCGCAGTCTCCCAGGAGGCTACTGTTAAATAAAAAGCTTTTATGTAGTTGCTAATAGTTTAGTAATAGTTCTTTAGCAAGTATTTTCCATTTGACAAAAGAGCAACACTCTCACAGTTCTGTGGAAATGAACCAGTTTTCCCTGCAGTGCTGTATTTACTTTCTTTCTTTCAGCAGGGAGTTTAGCAGAGTTCTGGGAACAATGTTAATTAATAGTTCTAGAAAGAAAAAAATTACTTCATGAGGTCTCTGGCCCTGTGGTTAATTTCTTGCATAAATAGTAATCGTTTTGTAGTTTTTTAAGGAGCCATTTTAAGTATTTCAACTTTATAATATTCCTATTGCTCGTGTTTAAAAAGTCATTTCTGTAGTTCTGTTTTTTAATTTTAGTACAATAACCCAAGATGCAATCCTTTTGGGACTTTATTTCTTCATGTTCAAAGTCTTTAAAGATAAATTTACTGTTGTTAATATCTCTCTGTAAATGTACTTTACTTTTGTTAACATAAATGTGGAAATGAATGTTTATAAAATATAATTTCCTTAAAGCTAGATGTTATATTTTCTGTATAAATGTAAGTCTTATAAAAGTCAACATTTTCTTCAGTTTGGAATTAGTCAGCTATGATTATGTATTAAACTCAGCAAACAGGAACTCGGTGCCTACTCTGTGAAAGGTACCATAATGGATAAAAAGTTGAAGAATTAATATATTCAGCCAGCAGACTAAAAGAGCTCTGGTGGTGTAGTGGTCAAGCACTTGGCTGCTAAAGAGATAGGCAGTTGGAACCCACCCGCTGCTCCATGAGAGAAAGATGTAGCATTTAGCTTTCATAGAGATTTAAAAACCAAACCAAACCTACCACCATGGAGTTGATTCTAGCTCATAGCGACCCTCATAGGGTTTTCAAGGCTATAAGTCATTGTGAAAGCAGATTGTCTCATCTTTCTGCTGTAGAGTGGCTGGTGGGTTTGAACCACTGACTTCTTGGTTAGCAAACCCAATGTCTGAACTACAGTGGCCTAGGAACTCTGCGGGGAAGTTCTGCTCTATCATACAGGGTCACTATGGCATTGACTCTATGGCAACGGATTTTTTTTTTTTTTTTTTTTCCCGCCCAGTACTGTGCCTGTCATCCAGGAAAAGAAAAAGACAGGTACAGAAATAGTAGCAGAGCCAAGACACATTGTACCAGTAGGGTGCAATGGGGATAAAAAGGAAAAGAGGGAAGAGGTGATCTTTTAGAAAGGACTTTAAGCATTTCAGTTGGCAGCTAGGGGAAATGCAGTATAAGAATATAAAAAGTATGTGAGGAGAACAACAGAGTCAGTTTTGGTTTCAGAGAGGGACATGACAGGCCCAATAGGAGACTATGCTGAAAAAATAGATTTGCGTGAATGCAGCAGAGGACTGTCACTGGGTTGTCTGTCCAACTTCTTGCCCTTTTCTGGCATCTGTTCTGCCTGCTCTGATCCAAAAGGTTGTAGGGTGGTGCCCCGCAACTATGTTCATACAGCAAGACTCAATTCCATGGCCACAGCTAAGTGTCTAGGGGTAAGCACCTGACTCAAGGAAAGCCAAGCAGTATCCCTACCCTAAGGATTTGGATTTATGTCTGGAAAATGAGAAACCTTTCTCTGACCTACACTTGAGACATAGAAGGTCAGAGGTTCCAGAAGCCATGTTGCAAAACAAAAGCCAGAGAAGCTGAAGAGGCTAGTCAGTAGGGAGAGAAAAATGAAACAGACATGCAGAGGGTAACAGTGATAGAGAGGATCCTGGTAATGCTTTAAGTCAGGGGATCAAGTCATGACCTAATGGCAAAATTCACCTGACTGTCTGTTTATAAATAAAGTTGTATTTGAATGGACTCCTTTATTTGTTGTCTATGGCAAAGAGACAGAGACCATATGGCCCACACAGCCTAATATATTTGGCCCTTTACAGAAAAGTTTGCCAATTCCTGTTTATGATTCGAACATCTTCGTATATCCTTGCTCTTGAGTCCTGTGTGATATCCCTGTATCACTATCAAAATCCTCATCTTAAACCAGCTCAATGAGTTTCTGTTTCCTACAAAACTTGCTACTTAGGGTTGTAAGTACCCTAATTGAGAAGTTTGTACTTAATTTTTAAGCCTTCTGAGGAAGCGAAGGATACAATCAGAACTATACTTCAAGATTACTGTGGTAGAATTTAGCTCCATTATTTCTATTCTGGATGAAAAATTCACCTCTAGAGCTTATGGGCAAGACAAAGTGCACTTAACAGCCCAGGAACCCACGGAGGCCAATGTCAGGCTGAGACCCAGAGTTAGTGAACAAAGTGAAGAAGTGACCGAGAACAGAAAAGCAATCTGGGATGTGAGCTAGAGTTCCAACACCAACACTGTGGTATCATACCACAGACAGGATTAGATGCCAATCTGCAAGTAAAGTCTACAGATGGTGTAAGGTGGCTGAAACTTGAAGACCCAACTCAGGAAACTGAGGTCATTAGGCTTTAGGGAAGTTGCCTAATACTTGATCCTCATTAAGGGTTGTGATAGATTGTCTGGCTAAAGTGTTTTAAAGCAGGCATTCTTAGCTTTGTGTGTGTGTGTGTGCCAAGGACCTTTTGGCAGTCTAGTGAAATCCATGGGCCCTTTCTTTAAAAAGTATGTTTTAAACTTAGCAACTAAAAAACATAGAATTACAAAGAAGACTAATTATATTGAAAAACTTATCAAAATATTAAACAGTCAAATTTGTGATACAGTAATATTTATGTGAGGAGCTCTGGTAGCATAGTGCCTAAGGCACTTGACTGCT
>NW_006921598.1:22319330-22328721 GCF_000298275.1 Orycteropus afer afer
TCGGAAGGAAGGTTGGGCAATCCTGCTTCCGTAGTGATACTGCCTCGGAAACCCAAGGAGGGGTCGCTATGAGTCGGGGCCGACTCGACGGCAAACAACAACAACAACAATACTTATGTGAAGGAGCTCTGGTGGTTAAGGCATTTGGCTCCTAACCTAAAGGTTAGTGGTTTGAACCTACCAGCCACTCCATTAAAAAAAAGATGAGGCAATCTGCTTCTGTAGAGATTTACAGCCTTGGAAACCCTATGGGGCATTTATACTCTATCCTGTAGGGTAACTATGACCTATTGAGTAGAAATTGACTCAGTGGCAATGAGTTTAATATATATGTTTCTGTATCAATGCATTAAATACCAAAATCTAGTGGTGAGTCTAATAGCCACCATGATTTTGAAGTAGTGATGGGGAAAAAAAAATAAGTTTTGAGATATTCACAATAATTGTAAAATATGAAAATACTGCCAATGTTTGTTGATGACAAAGTCACAAGTATTGCTGCTATTAACAGTGGTGTGTTGCCTACATTCATAACTGAAGGAATTGTTACATTTCATTTAGAGTTTAGTGAAAATATAAAGGTGTGATATTTTTCCTCACTGAAGTTCATGGACAGCTTAAATTCTATTCAGAAATCCCTTGGAGAAGATGATTGGAGAATCTGAGGTTAAGAAACTATAGGACCTGACTATATCCAAATCTGTACAAGTCTATAAATTTGCCTCAGGAGAAAGTACAGAAAGACAAGAAGGAACCATGAAGAGTCCTTTGGAAACTACATTCATGAATCAGAAAGAGTGCAAGGAATGAAAAAGAATAGAGGAGTCATCAGAAAAGTACAAATCCAAAAGAGCACAATATCACAGAACCCAAGAGAAGAGTTTCAACTTTCAAGAAGTAGAGAATAGCTGAGGATGTTACTCAGCCTGCAAATCAAAAAAGATGATAATGAAACTGGGTGCTTTGTCAGTGAGGGAGTTAGGCAGCCTTAGCTCGCATTCCAGCTGTGCCACTTAATATCTAGGGCAAATTCCATCACCTCTCTAAGCCTCAGTTTGCTTGTCTATAAGATGAATGTAAAGAATGTCTATCACTCAAGAGTGTGAGGATTAATTATACTTAGGATATTGCCTAAATTATGTTTTATGGTGCCTGCCAACACACTGCCCTTCTAAAGGAAACTCCCAGTCCACATGGCCACAGATGTTTGGACTACATCTGGATACTTTCACTAACATGATCTGTTACATCTTGAAGGTATTTTATGACATATATGGCCAGGCTTGAAAATATATATTGATCTACTGAATTCTTCTTTCAGGAATTTACAATTAGAAAATAGACTGAGGCAGTTAGCATTAGGAGCAGAAGAGAAATGATGCCCTGAAGGATCCAGAGGTAGAGGGAAGCCTTGAGCAAGCTGAGGCAATAAAGTAACTAAAATGATGAGTAAACAGAGGAAGCCAACCTGTGGTGAAAGAAGAAGCAGAGACACCTAAAAGAGGCTGCCAGCTGTCTTACTTCCAGTCTCAGTTCTCATGAGACCAGGTCTGCCACAGTTACAGCCTTTGAGTTGCTGTCCTGATATATCTGTTTAACAGCCTCCCTCCTCTTTTATCTTGAGTTAGTTTAAGCAGTTCTCTTTTCCTGGCAACTATCTATACTGTTATGCCCAGAATGTTGTTGTTGTTGTTGTTATGTGCCATCAAGTCGGCCCAACTCATAGCGACCCCTCCTTGGGTTTCCGAGGCAGTATCACTACGGAAGTAGGCTTGCCCAACCTTCCTTCCGAGGAGTGGCTGGTGGGTTTGAACCGCCAGCCATCTGGTTAGCAGGCAAGTGTCTTAGCCACTATGCTAGCAGAGCTCCCAAAAGAACACACAGGTTCCACCGATATTTTGAACTCGGATCGCTGGATTCAGAGTCCAGAGTGCTAACCATTACACCATGGAACCAGCTATACTGATAGAAAACATGGAAAGTAAATCAGGTTCCTAACAGGGTCAGGCAGGTGACATCGATGGGGGAGGTGAGCATGTCAAAGTGTTTGTGAATTCACACTGTGTGAAAGCTGGGCACCGTAAGAACCACAACAAACTGGAAATCACATCTCATTTGGTGGGTTCAAACCCACCAGTGGCTCCGCAGGAGAAGTGAATTGACGATCTGCTCCCATAAAAAGTTCAGCCCAGGAAACCTTAAGGGGCAGTTCTACCTGTGAGTTAGAATAGATATATTCCTTCCTGTTCACCAGATTTCTCCCTCCAATGATGTAAAACACTGAGCCCCGTGATTGTTGTTGTTATGTGCCATGGCGTCGTACCTGACTCACAGCGACCCCTCCTTGGGTTTCCGAGGCAGTATCATGCAGAAGTTGTTGTTGTTGTTGTTGTTGTTTGCCCTCGAGTCGGCCCCGACTCATAGCGACCCCTCCTTGGGTTTCCGAGGCAGTATCACTATGGAAGTAGGATTGCCCAACCTTCCTTCCGAGGAGTGGCTGGTGGGTTTGAACCGCCAGCCTTCTGGTTAGCAGTCAAGTGCCTTAGGCACTATGCTACCAGAGCTCCTATCATGCAGAAGTAGGTTGCCCAATCTTCCTTCTGAAGAGTGGCTGGTGGGTTTGAACCTCCAGCCTTCTGGTTAGCAGTCAAGTGCTTTAGGCACTACACTACCAGAGCTCCCAGCCCCGTAAATGGCATCCGATAAATCCTCAAGCAGCACTAACTATTATTATAACGATGGCTTGTTATCATTTTTGACCTTTGTGAGAGCACTGCCATTAGAGGAATGGAGGAAGAAGCCAGATTGCAGTGGCCTGAGGAGTGATGGCTGATGAGGCAGGAAACAGAAGTAGATTGCCCCATCTTCCGAGGAGTGGCTGGTGGGTTTGAACCACCAACCTTCTGGTTAGCAGTCAAATGCCTTAGTCACTATGCCACCAGAGCTCCTTGTAGGGGCTAAGACGTACTCTCTTCTATTTGGATGTCAGATGACAGGAGAGGAAGAGAGCAAGGGCAGAGGCTTGAAGGGGAACCAGGGAGCATAAACTTCATTCAGGTTTATCTACAGATTAAATAATGAAGAGTTCTTTTAAACAGTCTGTAGGCTCAACTGTCCAGATTTTGTTTTTCGGATGGAATTGAATCTGATGGATAATTCTGTTCTGTCAGGAATACCCTGTTCTTAGCAGCACTTAAAACAGTACTTTCTGCCTCCCCAAGGAATTAACTTCCTAGGAACTTCACATTCTCCATTCTATTTGCCTGTCACAATACCTGCCTGACTGAAAGCGGATGTTCCTCCCAAATCAGAGTCAGCACATTTAGCTTTTAGTGGATGACAGGGTTATGGAAGAGGAGGATATGAGCCAGGGGACAGTGATAGGTCAGAGAAGGCTCAGCCACTAAGAGTATGGGCCTTGAAGCCAAACTTGGATTAATGATGCTATATGACCTTAGGCAGTTTACTTAATTTGCTGATACCTCACCTTCCTCATCTATATACTAAAGATACTAATACTTGTGTCAGAGTTGTTGGGGGGAATTACTGGATAGAGTGTGTGTAAAGTACTTTTTTTTACACAATTCCTGGCACATGGTAAAGACCCAATAAGTACTAGTTACAATTGATCATGCAAAATAAATCAGGAAACTGCCTGCATTTGCATAAGGCATATAAACCCTGTAATTATTTCCCCTCATGTCTGTGATTTTAAATTCTTAAATGACAGGGCAATGGGCAGTAGTATGGGTAAATGACAAGGGTTCAGTTTGTATAAACCTCTTTATACAATGCCATGTTCAGTTAGAGTATTTAAACAAATCTTTTTTACTTTAAGCCAGACATAAGATAAAAGGAATATTAGTGAAAATAAGCAATAATAAAGTCAAATAATGCAGCTAGAATTTCATGGTAATAGAATTTATCCACTGCTTAGGGAGCTCTGGTAGCATAGTGCCTAAGGCACTTGACTGCTAACCAGAAGGTTGGCAGTTCAAATCCACCAGCCACTCCTCGGAAGGAAGATGGGGCAATCTACTTCCATAGTGATACTGCCTCGGAAACCCAGGGAGGGGTCGCTATGAGTCGGGTCTGACTCCACGGCATATAACAACAGCAACAACTTACTTTGTTTCATCAGGCAAATTATGTCTATTATTGAAAACATAAAATCTTAGTTAATAGAAACCATGATAATCAACCACAACCTGCCTGTCAGTTAGTTGCACGTTGTTATGATGTTGGAAGCTATGCCACTGGTATTTCAAATATCAGCATTGTCACCCATGGTGGGAAGGTTTTAGTGGAGTTTACATACTAAAACAGACTAGGAGGAAAGGCCTGGCAATCCATTTCTAAAAACTAGCCCATGAAAACCGTATGGATCACAACAGAACATTTTCTGACTCTCTTACTTTGGGCACATAATCAGGAGGGATAAATTTCTGGAAAAGACATCTTGTTTGGTGATGTAGCAGGCCAGTGAGGATGAGGGAGACGCTCGAGGAGGTGAATCAGCACAATTGCTGCAGCAATGGACTTGAACATGGCAGTGATTGTGAGGGTGATGCAGGACAGGCAACATTTTATCCTATTGTGCATAGGGTCACTATGAGTCAGAGTCAGCTCAACAGCAGCTATCTAACTCTATCTCTCTATCCTAACAAAATCCCTGAATTAGATGGGACTTCCTACCACTCATGTTTAAGGAATGGAGGAAAATCATAAAGAAATTATGCTTGAAACAACATCCAGGACATACTGTTGAATCGGTTCACATTCAACCCAGTCAATAGGGTCCCCTACCCTCTCTGACAGGAGGAAGCACTTTCATTTCCCCAATGGCTTATTCCCACTCAAAATCCTACCATCTTGAAACTGTAACAAGGAGGTTTTGAGATCTGGTAACTACAGGAAGAACTAAAGCCCTTCCATGCAGTTCGTTTCTTGCAGCTGTATTCATAAGTAAAATACGTCAATGTCTTTTATGTGCAGGAAGCTATGCTAGGTGCTGGGGATTCAGCAATAAATCAAAGTCCCTACACTCTCATCAGGGTCTCTCATGGAGATCATGACCTAAACATGGGCTAAACGTTTGAAGGAAAAGACTCATTTTTTTTCTTTTGTTCATAGGATTCTCCTAGTAACTTTTTCTCTGGTAGTACAGTGCTTAAAGCACTCAGCTGCTAACCAAAAGATTGGTGGTTTGAATCCACCAGTTGCTTTACAGGGGGGAAATGTGGCAGTCTGCTCCCATAAAATTACAGCCTTGGAAACCCTATGGGGCAGGTCTACTCTGTTCCATAGGGTTGCTATGAGTCAAAATGAACTCGATGGCAATAGGTAAAGTGGATATGTATGTGTGTGTGTGTGTGTGTGTGTGTGCATTTCCTCCACAATTACATTCTAGGTAAGGAGATGACATCACTATAATAAAACGAAGTTGGTTATTGCTTATATAGTTCTAACTCACTGACATAGAGTCGATTCCAACTCATTTCGAACCCTGTTTGTTTTTCAAGGTGGTAAATCTTTACAGAAGTAGATTGCCCCATCTTCCTTCTGCAGAGTGGCTGTTGGGTTTGAACTTCCAACCCTCTGGTTAGTAATCAGACGCCTTAGGCACTGCACCACCAGAGCTCCTTTATATAGTTCTAAACGCAACTCACTACCATCGAGTTGGTCCTGACTCACAGCGACCCCTCCTTGGTTTTCTGAGGTGGTATCTCTACAGAAGTAGATTGCCCATCTTCCTTCCAAGGAGTGTCTGGTGGATTTGAACTACCAGCCTTCTGGTTAGCAGTCAAATGCCTTAGGTACTACACCACCAGAACTTCCTTATATAGTTCTAGGCAACACAAAATTTAGGAATTTCTAATACTCTACTCTGTTTCTTGGTTATTAATTCACTACTTTCTACATGATTACCATATTACCAAAACATAAAATTTGCATCTAGGTTGAATTCTGAAATTATTTTGATTCCTCATAAATACATTGCTAATGAGTGTTCACAAATCATTATAATTTCTCATTATGTTAGGCATAAAGGCCATTCAGAATAATTGCAACAGAGGAAGTAAAAGAAAATCTTTATATATAGATACAATTTCAGAAAATAGAAAAGTGAGGTTCAACAACAAAGTGTTATTGTTATAATAATTAATTTTATTCAAACCCACCAGCCACTCCTTGGAAGGAAGATCGGGCAATCTAGTTCTGCAGTGATACCACATTGGAAACCCAAGCAGGGGTCACTGTGAGTTGGATCTGATGTGACAGCAGTGAATTTGGTTTTTTAGTTTTTTTTATTGAGAGAAAATCATTAACATTTGCTTTTAGTACTTTAGTATTTTTTACCACCTTAAGCCATACTGTTACGAAAAGACTAAAGAGTCTTTACCTTTACTTTTTCCACTATTTCCTAGAAATAAAATCAAAGGAATAAGAAAAATGTTAGAGCACCTTAACAGTAAGTACTTTTTCTTTTGCTGGTTTTTTGTGTCCATCTCTATACAATTCATTTTGAAGCAGTTTAGATTGTGGTTATCACTCTACTTTGGCCTATACTACAATGAAAACTTTGAGCTTAAATAATATCTTTAGAGGGGGAAAGGATTTTTGCATTAAGCAGAATTCCATTTAACACTACATCAAGGAACAAGATTTCCCTGTGAATGCAACTCACCGTACTCTGAGATCACTAAGTTTATGACAAAATGAAGCACTCAGTAATGGAATTCTAATGTTTCTAGTGATCAGGAAGTTGAAGCTGCACTGAAGACATTGACAAAAGATGAGATTCCAGGAATTGATGGGATACCCATTGAGGTATTTCAACAAACAGATGCATCTCTGGAAGCACTCACTTGTGTGTGCCAAGAAACTTGGAAGAGAGCTACCTGGCCAACCAGCTGGAAGAGATCCATATTGATCCCCATTCCAAAGAAAGGTGATTCAACAGAATGCAGAAGTTATCAAATATCATTAATATTACACACAAGCAAAATTGTGCTGAAGATAATTAAAAAATCATTGCAATAGTACATAAATAAAGAACTGCCAGAAATTCAAGACAGATTCAGAAGAGGACATGGAACAAGGAATATCATTGTTGTTGTCAGATGGATCTTGGCTGAAAGCAGAGAATATCAGAAAGATGTTTACCTGTGTTTTATTGACTATACAAAGACATTTGACTGTGTGGATCAATAACCAACATAAATTATGGTTACCATTTCAAAGAATAGGATGCCTAGAACACTTAATTATGTTATGCAGAACCTGAACATAGAACAAGAGGCGGTCATTCGAACAGAACAAGGGGATATTGTGTGGTTTTAAATCAGGAAAGGTATACATCAGGGTTGTGTTCTTTCCTCACTACTTATTTAATCTGAGCAGATAATCTGAGGAGCTGAACTGTATGAAGAAGAACACAACATCAGGATTGAAGGAATATTCATTAACAACTTGCTTTATGCAGGTGACACAACCTTCCTTGCTGAAAATGAAGAGGACTTGAAGCACTTACTGATGAAGATCAAAGATTACAGCCTTGTTTATGGATTGTACCTTGACATAAAAATCCTCACAGCTAGACCAATAAGCAGCATTATGATAAATGGAGAACAGATTGAAGTTCTCAAGTATTTCATTTTATTTGGATCCACAATCAATGCCCATGGAAATGGCAGTCAAGAAATCAAACAACATAGTCCAACAGGCAAATGTGCTGCAAAAGACCTCTTTAAAGTGTTAAAAAGCAAAGATGTCATTTTGATGACCAAGGTGCACCTGATCCAAGCCATGATATTTTTAATTGCCTCATATGCATTCCTCAATGAATAAGGAAGAATGAGGAAGAATAAATGCCTTTGAATTATGGTGTTGGTGAAGAATATTGAATGTAGCATGGACTGCCAGAAGAATGAATAAATCTGTCTTGGGGGAAGTACAACCAGAATGCTCCTTAGTCTCACTTTCGACATGTGATCAGGAAGGACTAGTCCCTGCAGAAGGACATCATGCTTGGTGAAGCAGAGGGTCAGTGAAAAAGTGGAAGAGCCTCAATGAGATGGATTGACATAGTGGCTGCAACAATGGGCTGAAACATAGCAACCATTGTGAATATGGCCCAGGACTGGGCAGTGTTTTGTTCTGTTGCACATGGGGTTTCTATGAGTTGGAATCGACTCAGTGGCACCTAACAATCACAACAAGAAGTCTCCCAGTGTTAATGGTTTCCTGCTTGTAAATCAGATATATTTAAACCATTTATTAAATTATTTGTGCCCTAAGAACAATGTAATGAAAAGCCATATTCTACTTTAGCCACCATTTACATTTTCCACAAGCAGACAACTTTTGAAAAGCCCATTTTGTTCAGTGCATCTTATTTGATGAACATCTACTATCCATCACTAAATTATCAAATCCCTTTCTCTTCAGCAATTTGCATTTCATTAGATTTTTCATTATTAATAAATCATCTCAGAAAACAGAAAGATCTTAATATGTCCTTATAATTCCTAAGAGGCCTCTGACTTTGATAGCTATTCAATAGAGGGAAGTATCATGCAATTTTAATTCCATACCACAAGAATTTATCAGATTCTTACTATGAACTAGGAGTGAACTATATTCTGTAAATATGAAGATTAATAAGACAAAAAGTATGTGTTGGGGATGGAATGTAACAGTTTTAGAATAAAGTGAAGTCCTGAATAGAAGCACAAATAAAGGTCAGCAAGTGGTTGTGTGAGAACAATGTGGAGAGGCGTGGAATATGTGTCCTTTGAATGGAATCTTTGTAGTATGAGCTAAAGTTTACTTGCAGATTTATCTTTATTATTCCTGTATGAGATAGGTAGAATAACTCATGTTTTAGTTAATTAAAATATTATCAGTGTCCATTTTCTTCCAGTTGCTACATTTCACCTCTGTTCCTTGGTTAAGAATAACAACTGGGTATGTAGAATCAAGCTGGGGTAGGAGGTGCTGGAGAAGGCAGAATTCTATAATATTGAATAGCAACCTATCAGTCTAAAACAGAAACAGACTTCCTGTTTCCAGAATCTACATCTGTCCCAGTATCAGTTGCTGTATATGCAGCTTCAAGTTTGGCCAAACCTGAAAATTTTCCAGGAGCAATAGTGACTTATGATTATATCACATGAAAAGAAGTCCGTAGGAGGTACGTCTATGAAGCAGGGAGTGTACCTAAGAACATGTATAGGGTTGGCAGACAATGGTCCTATAAGTTTATGTGTATGATCTGAATTTCCAGATGTATAGTAGAGCTGACAAGAGGCAAGGTGGTAGTCACTGCTTGGTCACAGCCAGCTACCCAGAGGGACCGAGTAGTTGAACCTGCGGGCTTGGGACCATA
>NW_006921598.1:22329325-22337711 GCF_000298275.1 Orycteropus afer afer
GGAGGGGAGCTGTTGCATTATGGTAAATTGTGGTCAATGTCATAAGACAAAGTGTATGTGAACTGCTGTATGGAAAGTGAATTTGCTCTGTAAATTTTCACCCAAATCACAATAAAAAGATAAATTTAAAAAAAAAGAAGTCTGTAGGGAGATGAATCTAGGTTTAGTATAGCAGCTCAACAAAGTCCTCAAACCCTAGATGCTCTTCACTTTCCACTCTACCATCCTCAGCATCATGACCTCCTTTCTTGGACTTGTTAACACATGGTTGCAAGGTGCTGCTACAGCCTCCAGTAAGACATTTTCATACCACCATCCTAAGTAAATAAAGGAATATTCCTATTACACCAAGGAATAAAGAAGAGAAAAGGCAGAACGTGTGTTTTTTTCTTAGCAGGGAGGAAAAATTTTCCAGAATTCCTCCTCCCCCAACTGACTTCCCTTGTACTTCATTGGTCAGAGCTAGGTCATATGGCCACCTGCAAGGGAGGCTAGGAAAATATGTATCAGGAAGGAGAATGGGATAGCCAAGACTGGTTTAGTTCTGTTATCATTCATCCCCTGAGAGTGGGTGGGTGTGAAGGGAGTATTGCCAACACAGACAGTGAAGATGATAGAGAGTCAGTGGCAACAAATAGTGACAGCCACAGTCATTTACTCACAGTGTGACCATGGGCTAATTACTTAGCATCTTGTGTGTCCAATTCTGCATCAGAAAATGGAGGTAAGACTAGAATTTATTTCCTAGGCTTGGGATGAGAATTAAATGACATAAATTCCAAGTGCTTAAATAATGCCTGATACTTAGTTCTTGTGTGCTGTTGAATCAATTCCAACTCAGAGCACACCCATAGAAGAGAGTAGAACTGTCTCATAGGATTTCCTAGGAGCTCTGGTGGCATAGTGCCTAAGTGCCTAAGGCGTTTGACTGCCAGCCACTCCACAGAAGGAAGATGGAGCAACCTACTTCCATAAAGATTTACCACCTCAGAAACCCCTCGACGGCAGTGGGTTTGATTTCAGTTTTGGAATCTTATATTCTAGGAAGAAGGACTTAATGGTCTACTTCTGAAAGAATTGGCCAGTGAAAACTATATGAATAACAGCAGAACATTGTCCGATATAGTACTGGAAGATGGAGGTCTTCAGGTTGGAAGACACTCAAAATACAACTAGGGAAGAGCTGCCCCCTCAAACTAGTCAACCTTTATGACATAGATGGAGTAAAGCTTTCAGAACCTTCATTTGCGGATGTAGCATGACTCAAAATGAGAAGAAACAGCTGCAAACACCCATTAATAATTTACAGAGTATGAATCCAGGAAACTTGGAAGTTGTCAAACATGAAATGCAGCACAAAAAGATCAATATCCTAGGCATTAAGGACCAGATGGACTGGTATTGGCCATTTTAAATCAGACAGTTATTTGGTCTACTATGCTGGGAATGACAAATTGAAGAGGAATGGCATTACATTCACTGTCAAAAAAAAAAAAAAAATTCACATTCTAGCCTGAAGTACAGCACTGTCAGTTGATAGGATAATATCCATATGCCTACAAAGAAGACCAGTTAATACTACTGTTGTTCAAATTTACAAACAACCACTAATGCCAAAAGTGAAAAAATTAAAGATTTTTACCTGTTTCTGCAGTCTGAAATTAATAAAGCATGCAATCAAGATGCATTGATAATTGCTGGTGATTAGAATGCAAAGAAATGACAAAGGATCAGTAATTGGAAAATATAGCCTTGCTGATAGACATGACTGTGAAGATCACATGACATAACTTTGCAAGACCAATGACTTATTCATTGTAAATACCTTTTTTCAACAACATAAACTGCGACTCACTGTAATGTATTTACACATGAATCAAATTGACAACATCAATTGAAAGAAGTTCAGTATCATCGATCAGAAACAGGCCATCAATTGGTCATATTCAAGTTCAAGTTGAAGCTGGAGAAAATGAGAACAAGCCCATAAGAGCCAATGTACAACCTTAAGTATATCCCACCTGAATTTAGAGACTATCTTAAGAACAGAGTTGGTGCATTGAACACTAATGGCTGAATAACAGATGAATTGTGGGACGATATCAAGGACATAATGCATGAAAAAAGCAAAAGGTCATTAAGAAGAAAGAAAAGAAAGAACAGTCAAACTGGATGTCAAAAGAAACTCTGAAATTTGTTCTTGAACAGAGAGTAGCTAAAGTAAATGGAAGAAATGATGACGCAAAAGAGCTGAATAGCAGATTTCAAAGGGTGGGTCAAGAAGAAAAATTAAAGTATAAGAATGAAGTGTTGAAAGACCTGGAGTTAGATCCAGAAGAACATGTTTGGCATTTCTCAAGCTGAAAACCTGACAAGAAAAGTCAGGTCTCAACTTGCAATATCAAAAGATTCTATGGACAAAATATGGAATGACAGTGGAAGCATCAAAAGAAGATGGAAGGAAGACATAGAGTCACTGTTCCAAAAATAATTGGTCAATGTTCAACCATTTCAGGAGGTAGTATATGATCAAGAACTGATGGTAGTAAAGGAAGAAGTCCAAGTTGCACTGAAGGCATTAGCGAAAAACAAGGCTCCTGGAATTGACAGAGTATTGATCAAGATGTTCCAACAAATGGATACAGCACTGAAGGTGATCACTCATCTATACCAAGAAATTTGGAAGACAGATATCTGGCTAACAGACTGGAAGAGATAGATGTTTTTGCCCATTCCAAAGAAAGGTGATCCAGCAGAATAAGGAAATGATTGTGCAATATCAATAATATCACATGCAAGTATAATTTTGCTGAACATAATTTAAAAATGGTTGCAGTAGTACATAGAGAAATGCCAGAAATTCAAGCTGGATACAGAAGAGGATGTGGAACAAGAATATTGTTGCTTATGTCAGATGTATCTTTTCTGAAAGCAGAGAATACCTGAAAGATACTTACCTGTGTTATATTGATTATGCAAATGAATTTGACTATGTGGATCATAGCAAATTGTGGATAGCATTTTGAAGAATAGGAAAAGAACAAGAAGCAGTCATTTGAACAGAACAAAGGGATATTGTGTGGTTTAAAGTCTGGAAAGGTGTGCATAGGCTTGTATTTTTTCACCATACTTATTCAATCTGTATGCTGAGCAGATGGACTATATGAAGAAGAACAGAGTATCAGGATTGGAGGAAGACTGAATAACAACTTGAGACATTCAGATGACACAACCTTGCTTGCTGAAAATGAAGAGGACTTGAAGCACTTACTGCTGAGGATCAAAGTCTAAAGCCTTCAGTATGGATTACATCTCAACATAAAGAAAACAGAAATCTCCACAACCCTACCAGTAAGTAACATTGTGGTAAATGGAGAAAAGATTGAAGTTGTCAAGGATTTTGTTTCACTTGGATCCACAATCAATACCCATAAAAGCAGCAGTGAAGGAATCAAATGATATTGCAATGGGCAAATCTGCAGCAAAAGACTTCTTTAAAGTGTTAAAAAGAAAAGATATCACGTTGAGGACGAAGGTGTGTCTGATACAAGCAATGATATTTCTGATAGCCTCATATGCATATGAAAGCTGGACAATGAATAAGGAAGACTGAAGAGGAATAAATGCCTTTGAATGATGGTGTTGGTGAAGAATATTGGATATATCGTGGACTGCCAGAAGAACGAACAAATCTGTCTTGAAAGAAGTACAGCCAGAATGTTCCTTAGAAGCAAAGATCATCTCACAGACTTTGGACATGTAATCAGGAGGAACCAGTACCTGGAGAAGGACATCATGCTTGCAAAAGTAGAAGATTGGTGGAAAAAAAGGAAGACTTTCAGTGAGATGGATTGACATAGTAGCTGCAACTATGGGCTCAAGCATAACAATAATTGTGAAGATGACGCAGGACTGGGTAGTGTTTTATTCTGTTGTACTCATAAGGTCACTGTGAGTCACAACTGATTCAATGGCACCTAACAACAGCAATCTTTACAGGAGCAGATCATCAGATCTTTTTCCCACAGAGTCACTGGTGTTTCTGTTCGCAAGCAAGCACTTAACCATTGCACCACCACAGTTTCTTTGGTGAATGGTTAGTTCTCAATAAATACTAGCTATTTTCAAAAAAAGGCATAAATATTTTCCCAAAGTACTGAATTTATAGCCACTTTCCTCAGATTCCCTGGATAGCACCATGTGCAGAAGATACAGAGCTGGAAAACGTGGCTTCCAACCCTCAGAGGGGAGTTCTTTCCAGTAGACCTGTGGAGGACTGTGACGTACTTCAGACTCTTTCTATTCTATCCTCACAATATCTCCCATCCCTCTCCATTCTCCCATTCTCTTTTCTCTCCCTTTCCTACTTTTTCTCATGTCTATTCTACCAACCTCCTTTTCTACACTTATTCCTTCTCTTTCAAAATTTCTCCCCTTCTTTTTAGGCCATGAAATTACCATTACTTTACTCTGCTACTGGCTTTAAGGCTAAAAAGGATATACTAACCCTCACATAAGATTCTTCAGATTCCTATGAAACAATTATCCTCCAAGGACTAATAGGTGATATATTCAGAGCTCAGTTAATTTATTCTGTATGTGCCAAAGCATAAGTGATTCACAAGCCAGGATATAGTCATTAGATGGTATATCTGTTAGCTGATAAACATACTCTCTTGTATTAATTTCTTTTTGCCATATCACTCTTATAAAGGTCAGAAGAAAATCATTTTAAGGAAATGCAAAAACTGTTCAATTTAACCAAAAGCGATTTTCTACTACCTTTTTTTTTTTTTCTTTTCTTTTGGTAAGAGTAGAGCAGCAATGGGACAAATAACCACTTTCCTCAGATTCCCTGGATTGCACTATATGCAGAAAATACAGAACTGGAAAACATGAACTCAGAGAATGAATTTTGAAAGAATAGACTTTCAAAAGAATTACCCAGCAAGAAAGAACATTTATTCATGATTTGAAAAAAGTCAAAATTAGGATTCTATGAGAGTGAGCTCTACAGAAGCTCTGGTAGCATAGTGCCTAAGGCACTTGACTGCTAACCAGAAGGCTGGCGGTTCAAACCCACCAGCCACTCCTCGGAAGGAAGGTTGGGCAATCCTACTTCCGTAATGATACTGCCTCGGAAACCCAAGGAGGGGTCGCTATGAGTCGGGGCCGACTCGACGGCAAATAACAACAACAACATGAGAGTGATGAATGAAACAGCACAGAAAGGAAACTAGAGAATATGTGTGTTATAAGCTTTGTAGATGAAGAGCAAGGGAGGAAGAACAACATAAAGAGAACTTGCATACTGTGTATTTGAATCTGTTCAAAGAAGTCTGAAACACTTGTTTTGAAAATGGAATCTCCAGTTTCAGTGTGCATAAAGTCTTTATTCCCTTTCCATTAAAACCAAATAGTTTGGCTTTTGAATGTTAGTAAAATCTGTTGAGGTTTTTTTTTTTCTCTTTTTTTAAGAATTTATTTTTCATTTTGTTGTTGTGAATATACACGGCGTAACGTACACTGTGATTCCACACATTTGAGATTCTGCAATTTCTCCAGGTCCAATTCAGTAACATTGATTACATTCTTTGAGTTGTGCAACTATTCTCACCCTCCTTTTCTGAATTGTTCATCTCCCCTTAACATAAACTCACTGCCCCCTAAATTTCCTATCTAATCTTTGAAGTTTCTGTTGTCAATTTTATCCCATATAATTACTTCTTAAAAGAACACTATGCTTCCTTGGAGGGATCAATCATGGGAGAATAGAAAGACAGTGTTTGCACAGGGAGACATCTGGGGGTGAGGGGGTTGGCAGGAATGCATGGGAGGAAGGCCACAGGGAAGAGGTAAAACTACAGGGAGGAAGTGGCAAGAGCTGTAACATTGTGGGGAATTGCAGTGAATGTCGTAACAAAATGTGTCAGAACTGCTATATGGAAAATGAATTTGCTTTGTAAACTTTCACCCAAAACTCACTCACTGCTGTTGATTTGGATCCGACGCATAGTGACCCCTACTTGGGTTTCTGAGGCAGTTATCAATATAGAAGCAGATTGCCCAATCTTCCATCTGAGGAGTGGCTGGTGGGTTTGAACCACCAGCCTCTGGTTAGCAGTCAAATGCCTTAGGCACTACGCCACCAGAGCTCAATTTTTTTAAAAAAAGGAGCTCTGGTGGTGTAGTGCCTAAGACACTTGACTGCTAACCAGAAGGTTGGTGATTCAAACCCATCAGCCACTCCATGGAAGGAAGACTGGGCAATCTACTTCCATAAGAATTTACCCCCTTGGAAACCCAAAGGGAGCCGCTGTGAGTCGGAATCAACTCAATGGCAGTGAGTTTGGTTTGGTTTATGCTCAAGGTAGACATTCTTTTCTAGTTAAGATAAACTGTTATTTGCTTTTAAGAAGACTTCAGGGACATTTTTGACAAGGTTTAAAGATAATCTCAGAGAAGTAGTGTCAGGGGTTCATCCAGTCTCCATGGCTCTAGAAAATCCGGAAAATCTGGATTCCATGAGAATTTGAAATTCTGGTCTGCATTTTCTCCCTTTTGATCAGGATTCTTTATCTCTTTTCTCCTTCCCTTTCCTCTCCTTCTTCTTCCCTTTTAAATGTCATTTGCTTTAAATTAGCAGAAGAGGGAAATGATCCTCATTCTTGCCTCTCCTACAGAAACAGGTAGGAGAATGGAGGCAAAAGTTAAAGCCAAGCTGCGTTTTGGTCACACCCTCCCCTCATTAATGCTTCATTCAGCCTGTTTCCATCTAAACATGGAAAAGCCCAGGGTACTTGGGGCTGGAAGTAGAGGAAAACAGCAGCAGATTGGTTCCTATTTACCCTCATCTTCACCAAAGATAAGAGGAGCTGATATGATGAATCATCTAAAGAAGGAAATCAAAATCAGGAGGGTATAAACAATGGCCAAGCAGACAAGTAATCCATGTTAAGCTTCTTGTTTTGAGACAAAATAGCAGTAACAACAGTACAGGATTGTTGAATAAATTATACAGTTATAAAAAAATGAGCAACTATGTATGTAATTATATGGATTCTTAAGAATATATTGTTAATATTGTCAAAGGGAAAAAAGCAAGACACCAGGTAGTGAATAAAGTTTATCTTTTATGTATGAAGAAGAAATTTATATAATAAAATACTAAATCAAAGGAAAGTTATAAAATGATTGGTTACCTATAGAGTGCAGACAGGGGCAGGGGTGAACAGGGTGGAGGGAATATGGATAAAAGCAGGATTTTTCTGACTATACTTTTTTATATAGTTCTGAATATGAATCTTATATGTGATTTATCTGTTCAAAAGTGAAAATTCAATCACAGAAAGAAATAAAAGCAAACTACATTTGAAATCAAACTGAAACAAATTACTCTAACTCTGTTTTATATACTAATATCATATACAGAGAAAATAATTCATTCAAGAGATTTTTTTTTCTTTTTGCATGATTATAGGGTTTATTAAGGAAGTAAGAGGTTACTCAGGATCAGGATCAAGTTGGAAGTTACAGGAACAACTCAGGATACAGTTCTTCAATCAGGACATCTTCTAGGCCATGCCCGCAGGCAGACATCTTTCTTAGCCTAGGCCCTCCCTCTCAGCCGGCCTGGCCTTAGTCCTCTCAGCCCTCAGCTGACCTGGCCTGGCCTCTGCCCTAATCAGGCAAGTGTGTAACAAAGCTCCTTAGCTCTGCAAATAAGTGCCCAGAGGAATTTTTTCTTGTCTTTTTAATTTTATTGTTTGTGAAATTAGACCCACTCCCATTCCACAGTTTCTACACATAATGATTAATAACATTGGTTATATTCTTCACATTGTATTAACATCTTTCAAGAGATTTTTAAGCACAGAACTCTATTGTTCTTTAATGAAATGTATTCTAAAGACAAAAAAAGAAATGAAAATAACAAAAGCATAAATTTAACTGAGTAATTTTCTGGTATTTCAACTTTGAACCTATTTATGTATATTGTAGTATACAGCAAATAAGTAAATATGTTAATGTTATTAGGAACCAATATTTTCTATATGAGAAAAGAGATACAAATGTAAAATCAAAAAGTTAAGAAAAACCTTGTGATATTAAATGTGAATTGGAAGTATCAATATGAACTCATGATTAAACAAATATAGTTTTAAGCTTTGGTCACTGATACAGCTTAGATGCCGTGACACTCCAGTGACAGTGAGCTCACTGATTACAGAGAGTATCCAAGTCTATATTTTAAATACTGTTCTCCACAAAAAGATTCCAGGATTTCTTTTCTTTTTTTTTTTTTAATTAGGATTTGGGTGAAGATTTACAGAGTAAATTCACTTTTCATACAGCAGTTCACATATACTTTGTCTCATGTCATTGA
>NW_006921598.1:22339891-22347926 GCF_000298275.1 Orycteropus afer afer
CTTCCTTCCGAGGAGTGGCTGGTGGGTTTGAACCGCCAGCCTTCTGGTTAGCAGTCAAGTGCTTTAGCCACTATGCTACCAGAGCTCCTTATTCACACCCTAACAGATTGTTATTGGCTGTTTTCAAGGGAAATCACTTAACAGAAGGACCTTTTAGCCAAGAGATCATGTTTAGCATCACTATTGTTGGAATCGACTTAAAGGCAATGGATTTTTGTTTTGTTGGACAACCTGGCATTATATATCTCCAGATTGAAGTGATATGAAGTATTGCTGCCAAAAATATTTAATCCAAATTCAATCCAGAGTTTAGACCTAACTTCCAGTTTACAGGAAAAATTTAGGGAAATGAGTTAAGTAACACCACAAGGAAACAATTAGACAAATCAAGAATAATGGTTATTCTAACAGGCAACGGTCCTGGACTTTCCTAAAAGTGAATTTTTTGAAATAAAACAAAGTTTGAGGGATTGCCTTGCTTAACTTGCTTAACCAAATGCAGTGAGTGGAACTTGATTGGATCCTGACACAAAACACAAAAGTTTTAAAAGACATTTTGGAAGAGGTGGGAGAAGAGGGAAGGGGAGGGAAGGGGACCCTACAAAAATAAATAAAAAGTATAGTCAAGCCTGGGGGGGCATTTTGGAGACAATCAAATTTGGATGTCAACTGGATTTTAAAAGGTATTAAGAAATTAATGCTAGTTTTATAAGGTATGATAATAGTATTGTGGTTCTGTAAGAAAAATGTCCTTATTCTTAGAAGAGGCAGACTGAAATATTTAGGGGTGAAGTCTCAGGATACCTACACCTTATTTTCAAAAATCCAGCTATATATAGGTGGTAGAATGTGATAGAGATGGATATAGAGAGATAAATAAAGATGGCCAGACAGACAGAGACAGAGATAGTTGCCATCAAGTTGACTCTGAATCATGGCAATCTTATGTCCAGCAGAATTAAACATTGCCTGGTCCTGCATCATCCTCATAATCACTGGCATGTCTGAGTTCATTGTTGTGGCTGTTGTGCCAATCCATCTCACCAAGGGTCTTCCTTGCCCCTATTGGCTGTCTGGGAGCTCTGGTAGCATAGCACCTAAAGCACTTGACTGCTAACCAGAAGGCTGGCAGTTCAAACCCACCAGCCACTCCTTGGAAGGAAGGTTGGGCAATCTACTTCTGTAGTGATACCACCTCGGAAACCCAAGGAAGGGTCGCTATGAGTCAGGGCTGACTCAACGGCACATAACAACAACAACAACATTGGCTGTCTAATTCACGAAACACAATGTCCTCCTTAGTGATTAATCCCTCCTGTCCAAAGTAGCAAGTTGGGCAAAGTTCTGTTGGAAGTAGATCACTAGGCCTGGATTTCTCCTAGTCTGTCTTCATCTGGAAGCTCTGGTGGAAGGTGTCCTTGCTGGTACTTGAAATAACTGGTGGCATAGCTTCCAGCATCACAGCAACACACAAGCTACCATAGTGTGACAAACTGACAGATGGGTGGTGGAGATAAATATTGATGAAGCAAATATGGAAAAGTGTTAATAATTGTGGAATCAAGATGTCTGACTGTCATAATTAAAAGTTGAGGGAAAATTCATATATGAATTAAATGGAAAATATCTGGCACTGAGTATGCCGTGCATTTTTTTTGTTGTTGCTTCCCTGGATCACCAAGCAGAGTTTCCCAAGGTGACAAGGACAGTATGTCAAAGCTGAAAGGGATTGTAGAGACTGTCCACACCAACCTCTGCATGTAAGGAAGATGAGATCTGTTGCCTGAATACTGTGTTGGTGTAGATTCAAAACCAGCCCCCTGTTCTTTCTAGTAAAAGAATGAGCCGTGGAATCAGAGAGAGATGGATGTGTATACCTGATGATCTTAAGAAAGTCTCTTAAACTTGCTGAGATGCATCTATTCCTCAGTAAATAAGGATATTCATCCATTTCTCACATAGCTATCATGAAGATAAATAAAGAAAAATGTATATAAAGAGCTTGGAAAAGAAGCTGCCAGATAGCCAAGAATCCCAGTAAATGTTATTTCTTATTACCTCCCAGAACCAGGTCCTCACCACCCTCCCTTTATTTTACTGCTCCCACTGTCTTTTCCCACAGCTACTCCCTTCAACTTTCATCTCCCTTGGGCATCCAGGAGAAATGCCATGTGCAGGATTATAATGCAATGGGTTCTTGCTTCTCCTTGGGGGTATTCTTGCCCTGCCATCTGATGGGAGCCATATGTGCCATTATGCTGAGGAAATGTTATTAACAGCTGCTCAGGGTCTTGCTGCTTCCCAAACACAACAGAAGAATGTCGCTTCATCCCACATTCTTACAAAATAGAAATCTGCAGAAATCAGGCATAGCTTAAAAACAGAATGTTTTGAAAAAAAAAAAAGGGAAATGCAAATATTAAGAGAATGTGATTACAGAAATCATTTGATATTTAGATGAGTACAGTTTATTGTGTGCTACAACTCATATACAGGAGGAGCCAGAGACTCTTTAATTGAAAAAATTATAACAATGATTTGAGGAACTCTAGCCAGTTTCTCGGGTCTGGTGGTGCCATGCTGAAGGCATTTGACTGTTAACCAAAAGGTTGGCGGTTCAAACCCACCAGCTGCTCCATGAAAAGAAGATGGAGCAAGCTACTTCCCGTAAAGATTTACTGCCTCAAAAGCCCATTGGGGGGTTGTGAAGAGTCAGAATTTATTCAGTGGCAGTGAGTTTGATTTATTTTTGAATGGTGGTGAAGAATACTGAAAATACCATGGACTTTCAGAAGAATTAACAACCCTGTCCTGAAAGAGTGCAGCTGGAATGCTCCTTGGAAATGAGAATGGCCAGACTTCCCTCAACTACTTTGGTCATTTTGTCAGAAGGGACCATTCCTTGGAGAAGGATATCATACTTGGCAAAGTGAAGGGTCAGCAAAAAAAGGGAGAAGACCCTCAACAAGATGGATTGAAACACTGGCTGCAATGATGGGCTCAAGTATAGCAAGGATTGTGAAGATGGCACACTATTGGGTGGTATTTCATTCTGTTTTCCATGGAGTCACTATAAGTCAGAGTTGACTCGACGGCATGTAACAACAAAAAACAATGGTGTCTGTTTTGGTTACCTAGTGCCACTCTGACAAGAATATACCACCAATGGGATGCTTGAACAAACAAAAGTTTATTCTCTTACATTTTGGAGTCTTTAAGTCCAAGTTCAAAGTGCCAGGCTCTAGGGGCTGGGTGAAAGCCCCTCGACCTTGGACTTCAGCACTGCCTCCTGCTCCCAGCCCACTGAAGCTAGAGGCTTTTTCTTCACTCAGACAGCTGCTGGCTGCTGGGACTGACAAGCCCCAGGTTGACAAGTAGCAAGGCACGGTCTCGATGTTACCAAACCACACTGCAAGCCATTAATTCAAGTCCATTGAAAGTCCCAAGGTCAGCAGAGCATGGCAGGCTGCTGAACAACGACACGACCACATGCAGGGTTCAAACATGCCATAAGCTACAGACTATCCCCAAGGCTTCTCCTGAAATACAGAAGCAGACCACATCCCTAAGGCAGCTTCTCAGCTGCTTGTGGTAGATCCTGCCATGGAGTTGATTACCAGTCTCATCATGGGGGATACTACATCCAGCTGCCCAGCCACTCAACAGGCTCAGCCAAGTTGATGCACAAACTTAACTACCATAAGTGGTGCTGTGATTAAAGCATTGGGCTGCTAACCAAAAGGTCAGTGGTTTTAACCATCAGCCTCTTCATGGGTGAAAGAGAGGCAGTCTATTTCTGTAAAAGATTTATTGTTGGTGTTAGGTATTCACTAGCCAATTTTTTGAGAAATGGATAGCCCCTTCCTTCTTCTGAGTCTGTCATAGTCTGGAAGCTCCACTGAAACCTGTCCACCATGGGTGACCCTGCTGGTATTTGAAGTACTGGTGGCATAGCCTCCAGCCTCACAGCAACATGCAAGCCACCACTAAGTACAATAAACTGACAGATGAGTGGTGGTGTAAATGATTTACAACCTTGGAAATCCTATGGCACAGTTCTACTCTGTCCTATAGAGTTGCTATGAGTCAAAATCAACTCGATGGCAGTGGGTTTGGTTTTGGAACAATGATTTGTGGAATGTTTAATATGTGCCAGGTGCTGAACTAGACACTTAACAGGTATAATTACAGTTAATCCTTATTATAATGCTTTGAGGAAGATAATAGCCTTGTTTTACAGAAGAGGACACCAGTCAGTGTTCAGAGAGATTAAGTGGTAAGCTGCAGAACCAGGATTTGCATCTGGCTCCCACTCCAAAGCCTGTGCTTGTCCACAGTGATAGCTTCACAGAAGTCACTGTGGTGATAATAGTCCCTTCAGCTGGATTCTTAATAGATATTTTTTCAGAGCACATCAGCCTGGAAATTGTAAAAAGATGACATAGCCTGGCCTCACCTCCTTTGGTTTAGAGTTTCTCATGCCCTCTCTCTTGTGATCTCTGCAGTGAGCCTCCCAAACTTAATGCAACTGATGGGGCCTCATGGCCTCTTGGGTGATAGGATGGCTCCCAACCAATCCAAGAGAGTCTGAGGACTGACACCAAGGGCAATGTCCACTTGTGATGTTGATAATGAGCTCCTTTGGCCCATTTCTATTTACTGCCTGTGTCAACCCCTTGTATAAACAACTTTTGGAGACTCAGGAGTAGCTTACCTGGAGTGGAGAGCTCCTTCCTGGGGAATAAACTCCCAGACTGTCTTGGGTCACTTTCATGATTCTTTGTTTCTGCTTCCAGAGGACCATCAAATCAGAAAGTGGCTTTCAGCCCTCCTCTTCTCCATATGTCTGGCCACTGTTTGTCCTGGGTTGCAGTCCTAGAGGTACTCTTTCCCTTACCTGGGGCCACTGACCTCTATGACCCATAAAACTCATTCTTTGTTTCCCTGCATCAACACACCTGACTCAGGGGTTATTTCAGCTTGACTCAGAGATTTTTCTAAACAACATATATTTACCAAAGGCCTAGTCACCAAAGTAAGCTCCATGTAATTCTTCCTGAAACTGGTGGGGTAAGTCTGTAACTATCTACCACATGTGACATTTTGCTCTAGCAGCAGAGTAGGGAATGCTGAAATGCAGCAGAGGGTAAGACACAGGTGGTTATGGTGTGAGGCCCAACACACACACTATAAGAATGGTACAAAATAAGAAGAAAACTGATAGTCAGGGATGAAGAAGGACTTCAAGGAACTCATAGCATTTTTAATGAAATTTCAGTTAACAACATTTTTGGACTCCAAAAATTATGTACCAGGGAATGGAAATGAAGAAGATTTTCATCTCACCCACTTTATCACTTGCCATTTCCACATGCCTAAGTACCAGGCCACACCAATTGTTTACCCATAATATTCTCTACCCTTTTTCACCTCCAACTCTTTACTCTCTCTACATAGACCTCCTCCCTTCAATCTGCCATTTACAACTGGCTAAATCTAAATTGTCTTTCAAGATTCATATCAGAAGTCACCTCCTATAGGATGTCCTCCAAATAGGTGCTCCTTAATGATCTGCTGTAGCAATGTGATCCTCCCTTTGTCAACTGATGGTATGAGTTTATTGCCATAAGTTCTAGAACTAGATTTCATGACTGTGAATCCTGGTTCCAAGATCTTCCAGCTGAATGACCTTTACTTGTTAAGAAGACTGAGATCAACATATTTAGAATGATTAGTGCTCGTAGTAAGAACTAAACAACTGTTAACTATTACTACTACTACTACTACTACTACTATTACTACTGTTATACTATTACTGCTACCACCAGCTGCATAGTATATATCACTTTGTATTGTAAGTCTTATCTATCTATGTCATGAGTGGGATCTTCCCAAGGACAAGGGTTGTGTCTAATACAAGTTGATATCCCTCACTCCTGATATAGTGCCAAGCACTGAATAAATGTGTGCTGGAAGGGGAGGAGAGAGAAGGGAAATGAATAAACAGTTTTGAATATTGTTGTGGTCTAAGGCATGGCCTTGTTTTAAGTGATAAAGGAAGAATAAAAGTCATCAGAGTCAAGGCAAGGGAGTCACAGACCTATCACCCAATGTCAGAGGGATCATCTGAAAGAATTTTGAATTACCAAAGTTTGTATCAGGAAGTAGAACATCCAGGGATGAGGTCTAGGGGTGAGGTCAGGTGGGAGTATGTACAGGGGTTAGAAGATGTTACACACATGGTAGACATAAAAAAGGAGAGAGTGCCTCTCTCTTATCTCCACCCCCATCACATCTTCTGGGCTCTGGCCAACAAATAGTTGAAAACATAATAATTTGAAATTCTTAGGTTTGAAATTTCACCTATTTGAAATTCTTCCCTAGCCCCAGTAGCTTGCAGAATATTTATGTGTGAGAGCATGTGTGTGCACTAACACACAGAGAGCTTCATGGTTTGAGCCTACTGATCTCATTACCTTCCATTCTTCCTTTCCCTTCACCTCCATTAAACCCTATTTCAGTCTTCCATGCTTTGCAATTTGCTGTTCTCTCATACTTCTGTGACTGCTCAAGCTTTATCTAGCTCACTGTCAAGCATGTCTTCAATAGTTGACTCAATCTCATTTCAGGAAGTCTTCTTGGATTCTTCAATTTTATTTAAATAGTTTCTTCTGTGTTCCGCTAGTAGCCTATGCTGACTCTGTTAGAGAATCTCTCACATCATTATACTATGAACTCCTTGAGGCAAAAGTTGGGTCCAGTCATCTTTGTATCTGCAACATCATTCTTTCCACGTATTTTTTTTTGAGTAGATGATTGAATGAAGGTGGATGATCAAGACTACACTGGTTTCAAAGATGGCCGAGTAAGCAGACAAACTTACAAACCCTCTTCAACAAAAAAAAGAGAAACCAGTTGACACAGATACAGAAGATAATCCTGGAGCCCTGAGCTTTGAAAGGAAGGATACAGAAATGGATTAAACACCAACTAGTGGAAGAACCTCAATGAAAACAATGAGTAAAGAGACAAACAAAACTGCGGACTGTCAGCTATCCTGACGACACAGACGGACTGAATATTTCCAAGTGGTGTTAGGATCTGAGAATTAACCTAAAAATCAGCCCTGCTCACCAAAGGCTGCATGGACTACTGCACTGTAGCTGATGACTGAAAAGGGAAACAGCAGAGAAGGAGACAAGCTGAACTGGACTTTCAGCTGTCTGGAGGGTGCAGTCATTTTGAATGTTTACAAGTAGTGGCTGGGTGCAGCCATTTTGATTATTTACAAGGGGTAGTTATTTTTTATATTTAAAGCGACAGCATTCTCATTCAGATTCCAGGGACCTAAGAATAGGCTCCACAGACCAAAGACAACATGGGCACAAGGGAGTCTGACAACTGAAAAGGAGACAGATGGTGAGTGCATAAGTGCTGCCAACTAGGAAATAGAGGAGCACAGTACCCTGCTTACTCAGATATATCCAAAGAAAATGAAAATCTTGGGCAAATCACTCCAACACACAATCACCAATTAAATATAAATACAAAAACATCACAATATCTCAGAGACAACAGACCATCCCACTCCACATAAAGAAGCTATATAAAGCAGTAGAAACAAGGGACCAGGACACACACCCAGAACACATCCCAGAGGAGGAAGCAGCATTGGAACTCCCTGATAAGGAATTCAAAAGCATTATATTTAGGTACCTTCAACAGATTAAGAGACAGATCAAGGAGAACACTGACAAAATTGAGGAAAACACATAGAAAACCCTAGAACAATTTTGGAAGACAATACAAGAACAAAATGACAAAATAAATGAAAAATTAGAAATGATACAAAATCTGCAGATTGAAATTCAGAAGATTAACACTAAACTTTCAGAAATAGATACCACATTGAATGGGCAAAGGAGTAGAATTGAATAAAAGGAAGACAGAAATAGTGAGATTGAAGACAAATACCTTAATACCTCTTTGGAAAGGGATTGATCAGAAAAAAAGATCAAAACAAAATGAAGAAAGC
>NW_006921598.1:22355526-22364138 GCF_000298275.1 Orycteropus afer afer
CTCGGAAACCCAAGGAGGGGTCGCTATGAGTCGGGGCCGACTCGACGGCACATAACAACAACAACAACAAATATATGGCATAAATAGACTATCAAACATAACCCAATATGCACAAACAGCTGAAGGTAAACTAGATGAATGATACCTTCTAAAAGTTAAATTTCTGTGTGCTTCCAAAGACTTCTCCAAAAGAGTCAAAAGAGAATCTACAGATTGGGAAAAAAATATTCGGCAACAACATATCTAACAAGGCACTTATCTCTAAAATTTATAGAAAACTCCAACACCTTAACAAAAAGAAAAAGACAAGCAAATTAAAAAATGGGCAGAAGACATGAATAGACACTTCACCAAAGAAGATATTCAGGTGGCCAACAAACACATGAAGAAATGTTCACCATCATTAGCCATTGGGAGCTCTGGTGGCATAGTGCCAAAGGCATTTGACTGCTAACCATAAGGTTTCTGGTTCAAACTCATTGAGATACTATCTTTTTCAGCACTTATAGCAAAGTTCAACAAGAAAGAACATTACAAATGCTGGTGAGGATGTAGAGAGATTGGGACTCTCATACACTGCTGGTGGAACTGTAAAATGATATAACCACCGTGGAAAGCAGTATGGCTATTCTTTAAAATGTTGGCATTAGAAATACCATTTGATCCAGCAATCTCATTACTAGGTATATATCCTAAAGAAGTGAGAGACAGGACAAGAACAGATATATGCACACCAGTGTTCATCACAGCACTATTTATAGTAGCAAAAAGATGGAAACAACCTAGGTGCCCATCAACAGAAGAATGGATCAGCAAACTATGGTACACACACACAATGGAATACTATGCAACACTAAAGACTAATGTAGAATCTGCGAGAGAAAAAAAAAACATAACATGGATGAACTTGGAGGACATTATGCTGAGTGAAATAAGTCAATCACAGAAAGACAAATATTGTATTAGTTCATTATTATAAAAAGTCAAGGAAAGGTTTATATATGGAAGGAAACTTTCTTTGTTGGTTACCAGGGGTGGAAGGGGGGGGGGCAGAAACACTGCAAAAATAAAAATAAATAAATAATGACTACACTGGTTTCACCTTCTGATATCATCAGTTGGAAAATATGCTGCCCTCATTAATTTATAATGGTTGGAATAAATAAGAATAACTTTCTCTATCAACCTTCTTAGTGGTCAGTTTGGCTTTTTGAATGCTATATATTCCAAAATGAAACACCTACTGGTTGATCAGTGAACACAGAAGTTAATGATGTCATGAGAAACAAGGAACTGAAATTAGATACCTAATTTCTAGTCTTGGTTTTTCCTCTGATCTTTCTGTAACTGATTATTGTGTAATATAAGACAAGTTACTACAACTTTCTGGACTTTGATGTTTTCTAAATTATCATCCGTTCATCAACTTACTGTTTATTTCAGTCCTCTATCTTGGAAAAGGTATGGGCTTCTATTCTGTCAATATTGGAGCACTCTCTCTCCCTTCCAGTGTTGCATCAGAATCTGGGAGGGAGGCTTACAGAGGGTGAAAATGGAGAATCTTTGACGTTCTCCCTACTCCTGCCCCGCAGAAGCCAGAGTTGTCAGGTGATTCTGCATCTGTTACATGTCTGTCACCCTGGCTGGGTACCCAAGGCCAGAGGGTGTCCTCCTTAGGACCACCCTGCACCTTCCCCCTGAAGCCTGGAGCCTTCCTCAGAGTATAGCTCCCAGTGCCCACTTGCCCTCTTGTGTTTTCCAGGCTCTGTCTCTCTCTCTCAAACCTTGTCCTCTTCAATGGGTTATGAATCAATGGAAGACAAAACTCCGAAGCCTACGGATTCTTTTGCTTCCCGTCTTGCCCTTTATGTCCCCTTTATGTCCCCTGAGGCAATGAAGCCAGAATGGGGAGAAGTTGGCAGCAGTAAGGAATAGAGAATGGGGGAAAAAAGTATTTTAGACTATTATCTAGCCGCAATATTATGCACAGACTATCTTCTCAACACTTAGAAGGGCAGTTGCATCTTTGTCCCTCTCACAGCCCCCCTGGCCGAGACTTGGACTGAGGCCAGAAGCTCAGGTTAGAGTTACCTCTATTTCCCATCACTTAATGTTCCAAATTCACCTTCCTTCGGGGAAAGTACACTAATTCCACTAAAAGAATCAGGAAAAATAAAAACTGCTTTTCAGGAGTAACTGAAGTAGATTTATCTGACAGGTGTGGGTTCCAAAGTTCATTTAAACATTGCTTCTAAACTTTATACAAATGCCTTATCTTCAGTGTACAAATTCCATCAGGTGTTGAGAAAGAGTATAATTCCTTCTCAACATTATTGCCTCAAAAAGTCCTCAGAAACCATGGGGTGTAATATAATATAATATGTTTATTGTTGTTAGTTGCTGTGGAGTCAGCTCCAACACATGGTGCCCCAGGTATGACATAATGAAACATTGCCAAGTCCTGCACCATCTTCATGATTTTTTGTATGTTTGGGTCTATTGTTGCAACTATTGTGTCACTCCATCTCACTGAGGTTTTCTTTCATTTTCATTGGCCCTCTATTTTACCAAACATGGTATCCTCATATACTATATACTATATAGTATAACATTAAGGAGCTGTGGTGGTGCAGTGCCTAAAGCATTTGACTGATAACCAGAAGGTTGGCAGTTCACATCCACCAAACACTCTGTGGAAGGAAGATGGGGCAATCTACTTCTGTAAAGATTTACCACCCAATGGAGGGTTACTGTGAGTTGGAATCGACTTGATGATGGTGAGTTTGGTTTGGTTTGGTTTTATGCTACACTATTAAAAAGTGAGTCGACTCGACAGCACATAACAACAACAACAACAACATTTCACTTACTTAAGTAACTGTGTATCTAGCCTCAGTAGGTCATTACTTGAGCTTTGGTGTGGGTTTTGAAGCTGGAATGAAAATGAAAAGAGATGCCTTTAAAAACTTTCCTCCTTTTCATTTCTGACTCTAAAGAGGACAGTCAGGTTTGGGCATTTTATTAGCTGTGTCTAAGCAACACTGCTTGCCTTTGGGGTTAACATAGTCCAGGAGAGATGTCCCCATGCATTCCCCTAAGGTAATGAAAGACCTAGCAAGACTGGATCTCCCCAGAAGGGAGCCTGAAGCCTTCTGGGCGAAGCTTCTCTCCACAACCTGCTCAGCTGCATCCCTGACCTCAGGGTCAGCAGCTGGATGACTTCAGGGCTGCTCCCAGGCCTATACAAGGACAGGATGGCTGCAGATGTCTCTGAGTGGAGCTGGCAACCACCTGCTGAACTTACAAAGTCAATTCTTCACGCACCTTGTGCTTAATGGGTGTTGGACAACTTTTGATTTAATGCACTTTGTACATTGTTGGAGCACTGTTAAAGCAAATGTTTAACAGTGAGTAAGATAGGCTACTCTGAAATGGAGTACAGTTTATGAACTGTTCTTCCTGCCTTCAGTTGATGTGAGCTCAGGAAATGGGTATTGATTTTATCCTTAATTAGAGAGGAAGCTTGTTGCCAAAACATCCCAAGCTTTATTTCAAAGTGAAATGAAAATGATTTTTGTATTACTTGTTTGAGTTGCTTAGATGGTCCACTCTACTCTTTTAGCAGCACTATCCACCACCTCGGAAACCCAAGGAGGTGTCGCTATGAGTCAGGTCAGACTCGAGGGCACATAACAACAACAACATCCTGGGGACTAGGTTGTAATACTGTTCTTATCACTGGACCCAGTTAAATTTTCTCATCCACTTATTATCATATCCCTGATAATAATCTTGATGTTCCCAGATAAAGGAAGAAAAGAAAATGAAATCATTATGGGGAATGCTGTCTACATGGCAGGCAATGAGTGGGAGAACTGAATTTAATAGACTACTGTAAACATGGTGGCATGGTAGAAGCATCCGACCTTCTCTAACTTCATGAGGGGGAAAGAGAATCATCATCAGCATCAGCTCAAGACTGATGGCTATGAGATGGAGGTCAGACATACCTCCTTTCTCCATCTTTCTACCCATAGTGACACCGGTTTTCTTCCTACAGTGCTCTCTATTTCTCTGCTGGGTTCCATAATTCATTGCAATGACCACATAGAATTCACAGATCATACTCAGTTATGGAGTCTTTTAGATATGTAACAGGATCAGAAATGACTCAGGATATAATTCTATCAGGACAGCCTTTTGTCAGCCCTGCTCATAGGCAAGCCTCTCTCTGGCCTTCAGACCATTGGGCTTTTTGACCTGGCCCAACTTCTGCCCTGCTTGGGCAAGTATTACAGAGCTCTTTTAGCTCTGCTGATAAGTGCCTAGAGGCACTCCACTCTGCCAGGAAACCTTGGCCCAAAAGGCATTCAGCTTTCTCACTCTGTAGCTGGGAAGGCCACTGTGTTGTCTTCTGGTCCTGCTGCCTCTGCTGCTGCTTTTTCTCTGCCACTGATTCTCTCAGTGTTATAGCTCTGTTTTCTGGATCTAGGGGGTTCTCAGCACAAAGATTCTGGGCCCAAAGGACACGCTCCACTCCTAGCTCTTCTTTCTTGGTGGTAGTGGTCCTCCTTTCTCTGCTTCCTTCTCTCACTTCCATCTCTGGTAAGATAAAAGGTGTGACTCCAGCAAGAACGTGAGTTCAATAAGGGTGGTAAGTGTGGTGACTGGGGTAAGGGTCATGACTTGAGTCACATTCTCTAAAAAAGGTGGTGACTCAAAATGTATCCCATCTTAATCCTGCCTCAACATAATGAACAATTCACACCCACAGGCATAAGACCAGCATTTACAATACATCACAAAATAGAGAATAAGTACATCAGATCACAAAATGAAGGACAATCACAAAATGGAGGAATCATAGCCTAGCCAAGTTGACACAGAACCTTAACCATCACAGGTTGCATATACCTTATTTGTGTGATCCATGGTCCCATCCAATCATTGTATTGGAGTTACAAAGACTATGTCTAGAATGGCCATATTAAATAATTCACTGAACTGCAACTACACATGCCAGCTCTCTCCCATCAATGGTGAATTTAGAAAACCCAGTTCTCAGAGTTCCGTAATTCTTACTGACTATAGTGGTATTTATTAAGCCCTTCTTATGTCAGGAAAGAAGCCCTAGTGGCACAGTGGTTAAGTGCTTGGCTGTTCACCAAAAAGTTAACAGTTCAAACCAACCAACCACTCCATGGAAGAAAGGTGTGGCAGTCTGCTTCTGTAAAAATTACAGCCTTGGAAACCCTATGGGGCAGTTCTACTCTGTCCTACAGGGTTGCTGAGTTGGAACTGATTCAACAGCAACTGGATCCTATACCAGATTTTTTACGTGGAGTCCCTGGGTGGGACAACAAGTTAAGGTGTTTGACTGCTAACTGAAATGTTGTTTCCCAGGTGTCTTGGAAGAAAGACCTGGAGGTCTACTTTTGTAAAATCAGCTATTGTAAACCCTAGGTACACAAGGTCACCATGAGTCTGAGTTGACTTGGCAACTAATATGCCAGGTTCTTTACATACATTAATCTTCACAGAAAACCAGTAAGAGAGTCCCAGTAATCCATATTTCTCAGATGAAGAGATTGAGGCTCTTGGCAGCTAAGTAATGTATCCAAGGTTTCAAGCTAGTAAACAAATGAATCTAATTTGTTATGAGTTCCATACTGCAGTTCCATGACTGAACATTTTAAAGCTAGAGACCAGAGTTATATACTGTGGTTAATTCAAGGCTGACCAATTTAACAAACCTCCATTAGCTGAAAGAATAGAGGAAAAAGCAAGATTTAATAATTGACACAGAAGCAAATACTATTTTTTTTGGATAGGAATGGTGTCAAACCTGTAATAGGCACTTTATACCTCTTATGTTGTTTGTGTCACCAAACAGCCCTAGATGTTGTTCCATCTTTATAAAGACAATAAGACTGAGACTGGTTACCTAGTATCCTTTTCTGGAGACATTCAGAGCCTCTCAGGCCCCACACACAAAGATTAGACTGTGGATGCAAGTCAAGGGTAAAGCCAAGATCTAAAATCATAGAATTTTAGATCCAAAAGATGACCTAGTCTAACTTTCCTGTTTTACATATGGGGAAACTTAGGTCTGGAGACTTGCCCCCAAAATCATACATCATCTACTTAATTATGAATCCAAGACAAGAATATAGGCTCAATTCATTTCATCACTTATGCTTTGAGTGCCTACTATGTGCTAAGTATGATCATGTCTCACAGACCTCCACCCAAGCCTTGTTCTGCCAGACTTTGTGCAGAAGGCAGAACATGGATAGGGAGTGTGGGATCAGGGTATGAGATCTAAGTAACAGAATTTACCAGTCAGTGAGGAAAATCTTCAATCTTTCCTGAAGCTAGAGGAAAATGTGTCAGAGCTGGAGCATCAGGTATAACTTGATTTTAAGCATGACAATCAAAAGTACCTCACTGAACTATGGCCCCAGGTTATCCTTTGGGCCTGGAACTGGACTCACTTCCATGGATTAGCTCTCAGCCAAACAACAGTAAGACCTACAATCAGAACACCTACCCCAGGGGGATGTACCCACCTACCCTAAGGAGATGCATCCCTTAGATCAATCAACTGTGAGTGACATCAGAAGGGCAGCCTTTGCATAGAGGAAAAGCTGGACTGACAGGAATGCATAGATAAGGGCACAGGGAAGGGGTAGTCACAGGGAGGAGATGGGAGGAGAGCTGTTTATGGTTGGGATTGTAATCAGGGTGTGAAACCAAATGTGCATGAACTGGGGTATAAAATGAATCTGATTTGTAAATTTACACTGACATCACAATAAAAAATTAGAAAAAAAAAAGTACCTCATTGAGTAACTTCTGGAGTGATTTGTCTTGTACAAAATGAATCTCCTTACTGAACCCTAGAGTGATTTATTTTAATGCTGTTAATAAGAATAATGAGAAACATCTGTTTCTATAGCAAAGGGTCATATTCATCATGTTTATGACGTGGGAACTGCAGTGAACATTTATGAAGATAAGAGCTGGTCACACTCTGCATGGGGCAGGCACAGGGTGCAGCTTCCCCACTGGCTTAGAGGACATGAGATCTCTGATTCTCCAAGCTGAAACTGGGAACTCACAAGCACTTTTTTTGTGAGACTCTTTTGATTCTAAACATTTGATTCTATACACATTTTGATTCTACAAATATTTTGATTCTAAACACATAATTCAAGAAATGTGTGTTGAATGAATAAATGTATAATTGAGAAAAGTGAATTCCAATGAGTTAAGTGACTCTCCAGGGTTTATCACCAATTAGGACAATCTTGGACTTTCAGTCTCAATCCAATGTCCAATTCATTCTGTCAATTTGGTTCTTTGGGATCTTTCATCAGTATAAAAAAGGGAAATAATATTGTGCCTTCCATTATTCTGGAATAAGAATGTCAGCAAAATGCCTTGCAATCCTGAAGAAACAAATGTCAAGGCAGAGTATGGAAAAACAGACATTATCTCAGGCAGCATATCTCTAAAACTAGCCATAATGCATAAAGATATTTCCAAATTAAAATAAAATTCTATAATTTGACATTGGAAATGTGCCTGCCATATGCAGAATGCAATAATAATTCTATTTGCTGAGATATGTGAGAAATCAGAGTTGAATGGCATGGTCAGGTAAATGAGTGATAGGCTTCTAGCTAGTCTCTTCTAACTCTATGCCCACAAGCATGTTTGCTGCATTAGTGGAAAATAAAACTTCTTTATAGTAAAAGTGGCCAGGATGAGATATGATTGATGCAGTGTATTGGAATCCTGACAGCTAATGGGAATATAGCTATGTGGCTGTTTGGATCAATATGGCTTTTGGGTCGACTGTGTGTGGATGAGCTATTAGTAGTAGCTATAGAAAAAGGATTGTGCCAACTCAGATGGTTCTGTTGATTTAGGTATGCTTCAGCACTGACACGTAAGGAGCCAAGGAATGAAGGAAGGAGGCTCCTCTAATTGAGAGAGCCATCTGTTGACAGGGAGAGGGCTGGGTGGGTGCAGGTTGGGACCCTGGGCCTGGAAAGGTAGGGCACATTCTTGTGTTGAAGCCAGGATTGGATGTGGCCATTCCTCCTGTTCTAGTCAAACTCGTCTGGATGTGTTTAACCAATATCTTTGGTAGGCAAACAGAGACTTTGGAAATAACACAGGCTTCCTGCTATTTGCATACATGTTAACCCTCATAAAACTTTCATTTTGCAGCCACTGCTATATGATTACTTCGAGCTTCAGCCCTCCAGCCTCAAATACATATCCCAACACTCTGTGTCTTGAACTGAAAAAGAACTTACTACACAACAAAAAATTCTGTTGTTTACCAGTGAGGAGGCCATCTGCTGCCAGTAGTAAATCTATATTTGGTGTGAATTATCAACTTGAGTCTCCACCCTTCCTAGTTCCAGCAGGGATAGAAAGTAGATTGTTAAGGCCATGAAGTGATACATCCTTGGCTTCTGCAGAAATTTTTTTTTTTTTTTCATGATTTGGGTGAAAATTTACAGAGCAAATTCACTTTCCATACAGCAGTTCACATACACTTTGTCTCATGACATTGACCACAATTTACCACAATGCAA
>NW_006921598.1:22364238-22365387 GCF_000298275.1 Orycteropus afer afer
CTGTCTCCCTGTGCGTAAGCAGCCCTTCTTTCTCCCATGATTGTTCTCTCCAAGGAGTGTATCTACCTCAGGTAAATGTTCAACTCATATGCCTGTCTTTTGCTTGGCTGGAAGCCACAGGTGTGGGTTCAATTCCAGACCTGAAGGTCAGCTAGGGGCCATAGTCTCAGTGGTTCCATCACACTCTATGGGACCAGTAAACCTGGTGCCCCCACCCTTTTTTTCTGCAAGTGCTCTGCAGCAATTTTGCACAGTGTTAAAGAATTTGTCTCGCCACTTTCTTTGCACAGGGCTCTGCATTTCAGCGTTTTGTGAGGGTATTGTTACCAAACCTCACCAGATCTGGAATCACCTGAGCAACATTAAAAAAATGCGTATTTCCCAACTGTATCCCATATCTAATAGATCAAAATTGGTAGAGGGGGAAGGAGAGAAAGATATCTGTAGTTACAGCAAGTACTCCAGGTGATTGTAATCTACAGCCAGGATGGAGTCAAGTTTCATAGGTTGAATTCTAACAACAACAACAAAAACTTGTAGGTAGTAAAGCAGACTTTTGCTTCTGAATAATAACTGCTGTGACACTCCAGGAGTCTTTATAAAATCATTATCAGAATGCCCCACATTACTACCTCATTCTGAATTTTAATCCTTTTGAACTAAATTCTGGGTTACTAGATCCTATTAAGTCAGAATTTCTTGAATAGCTACCATGTGTCAAACCTTTTTGAGCAACATGATGGGATAAGCATATTTCTTGTCTACAGGAAGCTAACACACTGAATGTAGACTATAGAAAATAAGACTGTCATACAGCAATAATCAGACAATAATCTAGAGACAAAGAACCAGAGACACTCATGGGCTGTTTCTGGTCTATCTTGTTATAGGTGCTATTGGTAACTGCCCTCCAAGGAGCCTACCAGGTCAGTTGCCGTTGAGTTGATTCCAACTCATGATGACATCATGTGTTTCAGAGTAGTGTTCTATAGGGTTTTCAATGGCTTATTTTTCAGAATTAGATTTCCAGGCTTTCTTCTAAGTATACTAGAAACCCCAGCCTTTTGGTTAGCAACCAAACATGTTAACCATTTACACCACACAAGGACGTCTCCAAAGAGACTAAACTAAACTAAAAAAAAAAAAAAA
>NW_006921598.1:22371792-22375396 GCF_000298275.1 Orycteropus afer afer
TCCTTGTAGGTGTATGGATATTATCCTATCACTGACATCATTGTACTTCAGGACAGATCTTGAAACATCCTTTGTGATGATGAATGCCACGCCATTCTTCTTCAAACTGTCATTCCTGGCATAGTAGACCATATGATTGTCTGATTCAAAATGGTCATAAACAGTGCATTTCATCTCACTAATGCCTAGTATGTCAATCTTTATGCATTCCATTTCATTTTTGACAACTTCTGATTTTCCTAGATTCATACTGCATACATTCCATGTTCTGATTATTAATGAAAGAAGAACTTGAAAAGAAAGATATCTTTTTGGCAGTTGAGGAAACCCCACACATCCTTTAAACTTTCTAGCTTGGATATTCATTAAGATATGGAAAACAATAAAACCCATCAAATCCACTGATGTCAGGTAGATTCCAAGACAGAGGAGAATTGTCCCTTAGGGTTTCCAATGATGTAATCTTTATGGGTACAGACTGCCACATTTTTCTCCTGGCTGAGATTTGTTAGGTACCATCGAGTCAGCTCTGAGTCATAGCTACCCCATGTACAACAGAACAAAACTCTGCCCAGTCCTGCACCATCCTCACAGTCCTTGCTGTGGTTGAGTCCATCATTGCAGCTACTGTTTTACTCCATCATGTTGAGGCTCTTCCCCTGTTTTGCTGCCCCTCTACTTTACTGAGCATGATAGATGCCTTTCTCAAGATATCTTAATCCCTTCTGACTACATGACCAAAGTAGGTGAAATGAAGTCTGGCTAATCTCACATCTAAGGACTTTTGTGGCTGCAGGACAGATTTGTTCATCAGTCCAAGGTATTTTCAGTATTTGTTGCTAACACCACAATTGTTGAAAAGTTGAAAAGGCATCAACTCTTTTTTGGTCTTCCTTATTCAGTATCCAGCTTTCACATGCATATGAGGCAATGCATATGAGGCAACCCATGAATTGGGTCAGGCACACCTTAGACTTCAAAGACTTCAAAGATGTTTTCTTGCAGCAGAGTTGCCCAGTGCAATATGATGTTTGATTTCTTAACTCCTGCTTCCATGGGTGCTGATTGTGGATCCAAGTAAAATGAAATCCCAGACAACCTCAATATTTTCTCCATTTATTGTGATGTTGCTTATTGGTCTAATTGTGAGGATTTTTGTTTTCTTTATGTTGAAATGTAATCCATACTGAGGACTGTAGTCTTTGATCTTCATCAGTCAGTGCTTCAAGTCTTCGTCACTTTCAGCAAGGTGTGTCATCTGCATGTCACATGTTGTTAATGAGTCTTCTTCCAAACCTGATGCTGTGATATTCATTTAGTCCAGCTTCTGGGATTATTTGCTCAGAGTATTTGCTGAGACTTTTGGTTAGCAGCTGAGCACTTAACCACTACAGCATCAGGGCTCCCAGAACAAGGACTTGTGGGTGGAAAAACTGAGTTGATCTTTTGGCATGTGGATTTGAAGGTGGCTGCAGGATTTCCACAGACGTGAGCTAGGGACTGGAAATACAGAAATGATTGGTATTTGTGGGGGATCAAGATAATAGTTTTTCCAGAAAGATTTAGAAGAGGTGTAGGAATGAAACTCTGGCCAAATTCAGCATCTATCAAATTCTAGACTGTCAAGGTTGAAAGTTGCTTATCTGCAGCCTAGTATTTTGAATATATCGTGCTATGGGCCATGGGTGAATGGCATTGTCTGGCGCTGGTTTTCTGCCAGTTGTGATGCAACAATCCTTATCACAGTTCTGTGCACTTGCACAGGAAAACTATTTCTAGTGAGAAATGTGTAGTTAGAATATTCTTTTATCTGTGCTATACAGAATGTATTCTTTGCACACTCCTACATTTGAGGAAAATTGGAATTATATCAATCCAGTCAATAGAAAGTCCCATTTCCTCGTAGAAAACAATTCTTATGTTTTAGCCTACCTTTGGTTTAATTGTAGATCAACTGCAAGTGAAAACATATAAATATGTCAACTGCTGTGACACTGCCTAATCGTAACTTAAATGAGAACAGCCATGAAAGGACTGAAATTCAGGGCCACTGCACTACTTCAGAAATTCCTTAATGCTCTCATAGGGAAATGTATTTTAATCCCAGAGTGCTTCATTTGGAGATAGACATGAAAGGCACTTGTGCAGTGTCTCATTTTGATTTAGAGTCTTCCGTTTTAAAGATAATAAAAAATAACTGGCTTCACTGTTAGATTTGTTTTAATATTTAGCTGATTACCAGATTATGTAACCATTTGGTATAGGGTAGGCAAGAACACAGATGGTACAGTGATTGCCATAGCAACAGCACTTAGGTTTGTTTTCTGCCTGTCAGCTTTTTTCAACATCATATTCTTTTCAAATCAGAGGCAAGCACTCGCTCATGTGCACACATTCTCTCTCTCTCTCCTATTTTTCCCCCTTTCCCTCTCTCCTAAGGAGCCCTGGTAGCACAGTGATGAAATGCTCAGCTGCTAACCAAAAGGTCAGAGGTTCAAACCCTCCAGCTGCTCCACGGCAGAAGGATGTAACAGTCTGCTCCTTATCTCTTTTATTAAATATGAAGTATGATGGAAGAACAATTGTAAAGTCTTAAAATTACCAAAATGAGATCAGTTTTCTTAATCTTGGTATTTCAGCAAGATTGTATAAACCCAGGTAGGCATGTGCCATAAGCACTCTTGGAAACAGATTCTGTTACTTAGGTAAAGTTATTTTCCAGGCACCCTCAACATCAAAAGTTTTTCCTGCCTCTCTCTCTCAAGGCCCTCATAGTTACTGGTAAAGAAAATGCCACCGACACAACCCCAACCCACCTCCCTCCTACCTTCCCACCCCTGCACCCTTGTTTAAACTCTTAACCCTTCACAGAAACTAAAAATTCATGATAAAAAAAAAAGTTTTAGGAAGTTTAAGTAATTAAAAAAAACCATAACTAGCCTAGAGGATGTAGACTTAATAAGCCAAGCCATCTCCTGCCAATTAATGACAACTAATCATTTCAAATTTTCCTTTTGGGAAATCTCCTACCAGTTTATACTATATATAAGCTGATCACAACTGTAATGTGTCAAACTCACAGAGTTTCCTAAGATGTAATCTTTACAGAAACAGATCACCAGGTTCTCTCCTGAAGAAAAGCAGATAAATTCTAACTCCTGATATTTCACTTAACAGCTCAGTGCTTAACCATTGCACCACCACGCTCCTTTAGAAGCATGTAACAATAATAAATAAATGTAAGATCCTTCATAATAATATGATTTTTTTAGGGAACTCACATAGAGAATGATGGATATTATGAATAGTAAATTCTATTAAATATAGACAGGAACAGTAACCAAAGAAACTTTAAATACTAGAAAAATAAAAGGGCTTTCCTACTCGTCAGCTATGAATTTTGTTTTAAAGGGTAAAATATACTTGAATCACCAAAGCATGACTTTAAAACTTTTCTTTTCTTAGGGACACAAAAGACCTGTACAAAGAAAACTATAAAAAACTACTTCAAGAAACCATAAGAGACCTACATAAATGGAAGAACATCCCATCCTCATGGATAGGAAGATTGAACATTGTGAAAATGTCAATTCTAGCCAAAGCA
>NW_006921598.1:22375496-22379890 GCF_000298275.1 Orycteropus afer afer
CTTGGGTTTCCGAGGCAGTATCACTACAGAAGTAGGATTGACCAACCGTCCTTCCGAGGAGTGGCTGGTGGGTTTGAACCGCCAGCCTTCTGGTTAGCAGTCAAGTGCCTTAGGCACTATGCTACCAGAGCTCCCCCCAAGAGACTAGGGCATGTCATTTTCAGGTATCCTGCTACTTCTCTTCCTCAGAGTTGATGAAACCTCCATGGCTACAAGGTATCTGTACTTGGTGCAGCTACACAGATACATAGATCCACTCAGAAACAGGCTTCTGTATTGGGCAGTATGGAAACATTTCCCAGACTCTGAGTGAAGGATTGAAGAAAGGTTAGAATATCCAATAAGGCTGTAGATTTGTGGAATAAGAACTCAACAAGTCTATGACTTTTAAAAAAGGAAGGAGATGAAGGGTGATAATGAAGACAAGAGAGAAGGAAATAAGAACAGTGAAGAAATATGCTTTCTGCCTGGTTTGTTGGGAGTCCAGCTGTGAATCTGGGGCCTAATATCCCAGTGCTCTGCTTTCCATCCTGCATCTGTCCATCAGACTGCTGATGTTTTCAGACCGTTTCTCATGCCAGCAAAAGGAGCCTGGTGGTGCAATGGTTATGTACTTGTCTTCTAACCAAAAGGTTGGTGGTTCAAACCCTTCAGCTGCTCTGTGGGAGGAAAGATCTGACAATCCACTTCCATAAAGATTGCAACCTAGAATACTCTATCGGGCAGTTCCACTCTGTTATATAGGGTTGCTGTGAGTCAGAATCAACTCAATGGCACCTAACAACAACAGTGCAAGGCTAGTGTTCCATTGCTGTGGTTTTGAAGTTGCAGGGAAACAGCCAGGGAAGGGGAAGTAAGAAGCTCTAAATTGCAGAAAATTTTAAGACCAGCTGAATCAGACTGCAACTGAATCAGACAATCAACTGAGACTGCAATGAGTTTGGGTACAACCAAGGCCTATCTTCAAAAGAGTGTATTGAAAAACAAGGTTATTTACATTCTTGAAAACCAGGGACAAGATGAATGGGGTTCTGGTAGGAATGTACCCACACCATTGAGTTAATTCCAACTCATAGTGACTCTATAGGACAGAATAGAACTGTGCCATAGAGTTTCCAAGCTGTAAGTCTTTATGGAAACAGACTGCCTCATATTTCTTCCACAGAGCAGGTCAGGTGGGTTTGAACCACCAATCTTTTGATTAGGAGCTGAATGCTTTAACCACTGTACCACCAGAGCTCCTTCTGATAGTAAAGTCCATAATAAAGTCCCTTATAAAGGTCTGGAGAATTCGAAAAATGTAGTGTAGAAGAGTAACTATTTCTCTCTATTCTAATGAAAAAGAAATGTGTATTCTCCAGCTAAAAAATTATTTCTGAAAATAATGAATGATCAAAACCAGTAGAATTTTATTTTAAAAAGAATTCAGTGGTGATTGTTGTTAGCTGCTATCTAGTCAACTCAAACATGATGACCTTATGTACAAAAAAATGAAATGCTGTCTGGTCTGGAGTCATCCTCACAGTCAGCAGCATATTTGAGTCCATCATTAGAGCTACTGTGCCAATCCATCTCACTGAGGGTCGCATTCACTGGCCCTCTACTTCTCCAAACATGATGCAGTCCTCCAGATGATATGCCCAAACCAAGTGAGTTAGACAATGTTCTATTGTGATCCATGAGATTTTAATTGGCTAATTTTTGGAAGTAGATTGTAGTAGTAGTCTGTCTTTGTTACTGTTAGCAGAACTACTCTATTCAAATAAGTTGTCAAAAACTTCACATTGTTTGGTTCTACAATTAACACCAATGGAAGCAGCAATCAGGACATTAGACGACATATAGCACTGGGCAAGTTGACTGCAAAAGACCTGTTTCAAGTGCTAAAGAGCAAAGATGTCCCCTTGAGGACTAGGGTACACCTGACACAAGCCATAATATTTTCAATCGACTCATATGCATGTGAGAGCTGGACAATGAATAAGGAAGACCGAAGAAGAATTGATGCTTTTGAGTTGTGGTGCTGACGAAGAATGCTGAAAGTATTAGGGACTGCTAAGGGAACTAACAAATCTGTCCTGGAGGAAGTGTAGCCAGAATGCTCCTTGGAAGCGAGAATGGCAAGACTTCATCTCACCTACTTTGGTCATGTTGTCAGAAGGGACCATTCCCTGGAGAAGGATGTCATGCTTGGTAAGGTGGAGGGTTGACATAAGAGAGGAAGGCCCTCAACAAGATGGATTGACACAGTGGCTGCGACGATGGGCTCAAGTATAGCAGGGATTGCGAAGCTGGCACAGGAGCAGGCGGTGTTTTGTTCTGCTGTGCATAGGGTCACTGTGAGTCGGACACGACTCAATGGCACCTAACAACAACAACAACATTAAAATTTTGTTGTTGTTAGTTGCTGTTGAGTCAATTCTAACTATGACCACCCCATTTGAACAGAAGAGACCTGCCTCATAGGGTTTCCAAGGCTGTGAACTTTCAGAAGCAGATCACCAGGCCTATCTTCTGAGGTGCCTCTGGGTGAGTTTGAACTGCCAGTTTTTTTAGCTAATAGTTAAGTGCTTCATCACTTATACCACCCAGATTTCTGTGTGCAAATACATGACAAAAGTCATCGATTTATATAACTAATAGGATAAAATTGTTCTGAATTTTAATGTCCCTCCAAAAAATGTGATATTGAATTGAGTGAAAAGGAGGAGGGAAGGAGATTTCTGATTTTTAAAAAGGCAGCAATCAATTTTTCTTGACACAGTAACCTGTGACATTCTAACCAAAAAGCAAGTAGCTTCTAAAAGGTCTACCAGCCAGCCACTCAGTCAGGTACCCAGGACCAGAGTGTTTTCTTGTGAGGTACCAGAGTTAGTTCCAGTTATAACTACCTGGCAGTGTTCAGCATAGCAGGAGAAATGCAGTGTAAGTGTAATAAAACCAAAAAACCAAACCCACTGCCACTGAGTTGATTCAGACTCATAACGACCTCTACTGGGTTTCCAAGGCTAAATCTTTATGGAAGTCGATTGCCTCGTCTTCCTCCCACAGAGCAGCTGGTGAGTTTGAACTGCTGACCTTAGGGTTAGCAACCAAATGCCTTACCCACTATGCTATCAGAGTTCCTTGTAAGTATAATAGCAACAGCAAAAAAGTCTGAATCCTAGCAAGGGTATCTAATTCCCAACATAAAGACAGTAAATTTTTCAGAGACCTGAGAATGCAAAAGAATGTAGCTATAGGCTTTCATACGACTAAGAAGAATTAGCAAAAGCAAAATGTAAACCCTGCCACTCAAACATAAAAATCTAACATAGGAACTTTCCTGAAACTTTAGGAATACTCAGAGATCTAATCTGGGCATATTTGCCCTTTCCTATAGCAGAAAGGGGTTTGCAATCCCCATTTAAGATCAATGGGATGCCAGGTAGTTTGTGAGCGCTTCCTTAGCAAACCACTCTTCTTGTCAATCTCCCACCTCTGGAAAGGTCTTTTCTATCCTTTCATTTCCCACCTTGCAAGGTCCAGCTTTAAAGATGAATCTAACACTACTATAGACTCTCATATTGTTTATTTTGAATTAGAAGTCTCTAGATTCTTTCTGTTGGAAATTAATATAATTATGTCAACAATCTAATATCCAGGAAGAAATAACCAAAGTACAATTTTCCACCAAGATTATATTTCCAGATGAAATTTTCTTCCTGGTGACCAAGTCAACCATAATTCCATCAGGCATTTGTTTTTGTTTCCTGGTTCTCCCAGCAGGAATAATTGCTATTTTGAATGTAAATGAATAATCAAATTGACTATAATAACCACACATGCTCTAAGTTTTCTTTGTAAAACATGCATTTTGACTCTCACATGTTATGTTGAATGGCACACCAAGTTGCAAGTATCAGTGAATTGGTAATAATATTTGTTCAGTTTCTTGAATTCTCCGATACATATTGGCACTTAAAATAAGAATCTAGACATTAATTGAATTATTTTCTCCAATTTTTATTGACTTTGAATATTGCAGATTTACCACATCTTAGAAAATTCTTTGGATAATACTTTGAAGAAAGTTATAATCTTCTTAATGTTTGTCTAGACAATTCCTGATGCTGCTTAAGGGTGTGTTGTTGTTAGGTGCCGTCGAGTCATTTCCGACTCATAGAGACCCCATGAACAGCAGAACAAAATACCACCCGATCCCGTGCCAGCTCCATGATCCTTGCTATACTTGAGCCCATTGTCACAGCCACCATGTCAATCCATCTCATTGAAGGCCTTCCCCTCTTTTGTTGACCCTCCACCTTACCAAGCATGACATCCTTCTCCAGGGAATGGTCCCTTCTAACATGACCAAAGTAGGTGAGACGAAGTCTGGCCATTCTTGCTTCCAA
>NW_006921598.1:22386730-22387277 GCF_000298275.1 Orycteropus afer afer
AAATATTGTTCTACCTCCTACTTTGGTGAGTAGTGACTGGGATCTTAAAAGCTTGCAAGCTGTCATCTAGATACAATGATGGGTCTCTCCTCATCCAGAGCAAAGAAGAATAATGAAAACCAAAAGTTCATGGAAACAATTAGTCCTAGTGACTGATACACCATCCAATCTGCAGCCTATATGACTATGAGACCAGAAGAACTAGATTGTGCCCAGTTACTACTGTCAACCACTTGGAAGGGGATCTATGTAGGAGATCCTGGATAGAGGGGGAGAACAATGTGGAACAAAACTCAAAATCATTTGGAGAAGAAAAAAGGGGGGGACCAGGTTTGCTGTTCTGATAGAGCTTGGTGGAACCACTGAGACTATGGCCCCTAGATGCCCTTCAAATCTGGAATTGAACCCACACCTGTGGCTTCCAGCCAACAATAGACAGGCATATGAATTGGACATTTCCCTGAGATAGATACACTCCTTGGAGAGAACAATCATGGGAGAAAGAAGGGCTGCTTATGCACAGGGAGACAGCTCAGGGGGCAGGAGT
>NW_006921598.1:22387767-22388547 GCF_000298275.1 Orycteropus afer afer
GACATGAAATCCTTCAACTGACACAGAGATTTGTTTATTGTTGATGGAGGGGGAGGAGAGAGAGCTTTAGAAGGGACTCCTGAGACGCTGTTAAGTATCTATAGCCAGAAGAGGGGTTTGTGGGAAGAGAGCAAATCAATGACATCTGTGTCATCTGAGAAGAAGGTGAGAGAAGTGAGGATTTATTAAGAGAAAGGACAACTGGGAAAATGTCACACTTAGAAAAGAAATAATTTAGTGACAAGAGAAGCTGCGAATCTACTGCCGATAAAAGAAGGAGGTACTTTTCCCAACAGTAAAGAAGACAGACAGTATCTATTTTCTGTGCCTACGGGGACAGGATTGAAAATAAGAAGGATCAGATGGGTCTCCTCCCCAGTGCCTGGGTGAGCAGTGGAGAAGGGAGGAATGGTTAATGTAGATAATGCAGGTTTCAACGAGACTGAGAACAGAGGGTGCAGTGGCTTCTTCTGTCCTGTTCCTGATTCTCTGAGGCAGAAGGATGGAGCCAAGGGACAAATGGAGAATGATGTGACCTCTGCCTGCTGTTACTTTTCCTCTATGCATAGTGATGGGGGAGCATCCTTCACCCAGAGAGTCTTATCCTACACCTTGGAAAACACTGAGTCTCCAAACCCCCATTTTCTCCACCCTCACATTCTTTCTTCCCATGAATCTAGGTTCACTGCTGGGGTAATAATAGGATGCACTGCTTTTTAGGAGGTTGAGGAAGTCAGATAATTACATTCATGTTGTTGTTGTTGTTATGTGCCGTCGAGT
>NW_006921598.1:22388917-22399270 GCF_000298275.1 Orycteropus afer afer
GAAGTAGATTGCCCAACCTTCCTTCTGAGGAGTGGCTGGTGGGTTTGAACCACCAGCCTTCTGGTTAGCAGTCAAATGCCTTAGGCACTATGCTATTAAAGCTCCTGAATAATACCCAATTTCTATTTACAGAATGTCCTCTCTCCCATTGTAGGTAGTTTTAATGGGACAATTAATAAAGTGCCTGCTGCCTTTTTCCAGCCAATTGAATCCATTCCACAGTTGATGGACATTTGGGTTATATCCAATCTTTTGCTATTATGCACAAGGCAACTATAAACATTTTTATATGTGTCTCCTGGGGGCCATGTGCAAGAGAGTGGATTTACTGGGTCATATGGTATGTACAAGCTATTGCCAGAGTGTTTTCCAAAGTGGTGCTTCTAGTCTGCACTCCTGTGGCAGTGAATGAGAGTTCTCCTTGCTCCATGATGATACTAACACTTGATATTTTCCAAAATTTCAAGGTTTCCCATGTTTGCAGTAAACATTATATCATTGTGACTTTAATTCATGTTCATCTGATAATTATAGGAGTTGAGCACTTTAAAATTTTTAAAACTTTTTATTATCAATTTCATTGAGATGCAATTCATGTATCTTACAATTACCTATTTATTGTGAACAATTCAATGGTTTTTAATATATTCAGAGAGTTGTGCAATCATCTTCACAACCCATTTAGAACATTTTCATCACTACAAAAAGAAACCCCATACCCTTTAGCAGTGACCCCCTAATCCGCCTGTCTTAGTTCCCAAGTGCTGCTATAACAGAAATACTACAAGTGGATGGCTATTACAAACAGGAATTTATTCTTTTACATTTAGGAGGCTAGAAGTCCAAATTCAGATTATCAGCTCTAGGAGCTGGGTGAGGGCTCTTTTGCCTTGGGCTTCAGCTCTGCTTTTTATTCCAAACCTACTGGAATTGGAGGAGCTCTGGTGGCATAGTGCCTAAGGCATTTGACTGCTAACCAGAAGGCTAACAGTTCAAACCCACCAGCCACTCCTCAGAAGGAAGACTGGGCAACCTACTTCCATAGAGATACTGCCTCAGAAACCCAAGGAGGGGTCGCTATGAGTCAGAACCAACCTGACAGCAGTGAGTTTGGATTTTTTGGTCTGGAGCTGGAGGCATCTCTTAACTAATGCAGCTGCTTGCTGCTGAACATGACAAACCCAAGGTTGGAGGTAAAATGGCACAATGTCAAGATCAGCAAGTAATGCGGCAGGCCACTGGTTCAAGTCCAGGCACTGGAGATGAAGACTCAGTCAAATGCAGGATCCAAATGTGCCAAAAACCTAGAGACCTTCCTCAAAGCACCTCCATGTATACTAGAAACAGGCAACATCCCAAAGGCAGTTCCCTTTTTACTGATTAACATCTCATAGTAGATTCCACCATGGAGGTGATTACAATCTCATTGTGGGGAATAACTACATCCGGCTGCCAACCCACTAAAAAACATAGCCCAACCAAGTTGACACACAGACTTAGCTACCATACCCCCCAAGGCCCTCTACCCTTGGCAACCACCAATTTACCTTCTGTCTTTGTGTATTTGTCCATTCTGGACATTTCATATAAATAGAATTATACAATATGTGATCCTTCATGACTTTTACTTACATAATGTTTTCAAGGTTGTATCCAGGTTATGGGACCTATCCTTCATTCTTTTTGTGGCTGAATAATAGTCTATTGTATGGATGTACCATATTTTGTTTATCTGTTCATCAGTTGATGGACATTTGGGTTGTTTCCACTTTTTGGTTATTATGAATAACGCTGATATGAATATTCATATCCAAGTTTTTGTGTGGAAAACTTATATTCTGAAAACTACAAAACATTGCTGAGAAAAATTAAAGATCTAAACAAATAGGAAAACATTCTGTGCCCATGGATCAGAAGACTTAAATATTGTTAATATAGCTATATTGCTCAAACTGATCTACCGATTCAATGCAATCCCTATCAAAATCCCAACTGGGTTATTTGCAGAAATTGCTAAGCTGATCCTGAAATTCATATGGAAATTGAAGGGACACGAAATAACCAAAACACTCTTGAAAAAGAAAAGAGTTGGAGGACTCACACTTCCTGATATCAAAACTTACAATAATGCTGCCATATTCAAAGCAGTGTGGCACTGGCTTAAGGATAAGTGACAGAGTTTTGAGTCCAGAAATAAACCTTCACAATTGATTTTTGCAAGGGTACCACAATAACTCAATGGAAGAATAATAGTCTTTTCAGCAAATGGTGCTGGGGCAACTGGATTGTTGTTGTTTGCCGTCGAGTTGGCCCCGACTCACAGCGACCCCTCCTTGGGTTTCGGAGGCAGTATCATTACGGAAGTAGGATTGCCCAACCTTCCTTCCGAGGAGTGGCTGGTGGGTTTGAACCGCCAGCCTTCTGGTGAGCAGTCAAGTGCCTTAGACACTATGCTGATATCCACCTACAAAACAATGAAGTTGGATTCCTACCTCATGCTATATATGAAAAGTAATTCAGAATGAATTGGTCTAAATGCAAAAGTTAAAACTATAAAACTCTTGGAGGAAAACACAGGCATAAATCTTCATGATCTTGGTAGGCAGTGCTTTCTAAGATATAAACCAAAATCAAAATGTTTGGCAATACTGGGGTCTCATTCCACCATAGAACTGGAGCTAAGTAGTTGTGTGTATCCACTGAGAGCATTTACATTCTCCAGTTTGTCGTAGTACCAAGTACTCTCTATTGTCTTACACTCTGCTACCAGAGCTCCCTCTTACACTCTGAAGGTTTTACTAATTTTTTTTTTTTTTTTTTGTCTGTGGGCATTTGAGTTTGTGAGCCATATGATTGAAAGAGTGGTCACAAATCAGACAGCCTGAATTTTATTCTCAGCTCTACCACTTACCAGCTATGTAAGCTCAGACGAGTTACTTAGCTTTTGGACACTCATGTCCTTTAAGATGGAAACAGTAATAGTACCTATCTCTTAATGTTGTAGAAAGTATTAAATGAGATTATGCGTAGCTTTGAATTCCAAGTCCAAAATTCTTAAACTGACTTTTATGGTTCTCCACAATCTGATCCTTACCAAATTGTTCAGCTTCATTTTCTCCCTCTCCCTTTCCTTCTATGCTTCAGCTAATGTGACACATTTCCTTTTTTATCTTGATCTTTTGTATTTATACATGCTGTTATTACCTCTGCCTAGAATATTGATCCTTCCCTCCAAATTAATATGTATTCACACTTCAAGCTTCAATTTAACTATGAAATCCTTAAGGGCACCTTTTCTTACTTTTAAGACTTTAAATCTTCTATCTGTAAAAACCAAAAAAACCAAACTCACTGTCGTTGAGTTGGTTCTGACTCATAGCAATCCCTCCTTGAGTTTCTGAGGCGGTATCTCTGTGGAAGTAGATTGCACAGTCTTCCTTCCAAGGAGTGGCTAGTGGATTTGAACCACCAACCTTCTGGTTTGCAGTCAAATGCATTAGGCACTACGCCACCAGAGCTCCTAGATCCCATATTAACTCTATAGAACTGATCATACTCATAATTTCTTATTTCACATCTATTTCTCCTACTGAACTGTAAGCTTTTGAAAAATAGTAATCGTATCAGTCTTACTCATCTTTATGATACTGAGATCAAGCCCAGTATTGCCACAAAATTGGCCTTCAGTAAATATTTGTGGAATGTAATCAAATAAATGGATCTAATGTTATTATGCTATTTGTCTATGTCCTTTTCAAGCATCATTGTAAAGCACAATAATTCAGATATGGCCTACTTGCATAAAGGGCCAGTGTAGTGCCTAAAGCACTTGTCTGCTAACCAGAAGCTGGTGGTTCAAACTCACCAGCCACTCCTCGGAAGGAAGGTTGGGCAATCTACTTCCATAGTGATACTGCCTTGGAAACCCAAGGAGGGGTTGCTATGAGTTGGGTCTGACTCGATGGCACATAACAACAACAACAAGGTGTTCATATTAGTGGGTATTTGTACATTTGTTGTTGTTGTTATGTGCCATCGAGTTGGCCTCAACTCATAGTGACCCCTCCTTGGGTTGCCGAGGCAGTATCACTACGGAAGTAGATTGCCCAACCTTCCTTCTGAAGAGCGGCTGGTGGGTTTGAACTGCCAGCCTTCTGGTTAACAGTCAAGTGCCTTAGGCACTATGCTACCAGACCTCCTATATGTACATTAGTGAAGTCCAAAATTGTCTTAGTGTTTTAGCATTTATATCTTTTGTCATTCCTTGAAAAACATAAGTAAAAGGATGACATTGGATCAGTGGTGCTATTTTATCTCTGAAAGGCAGCACTTTGAAGGTCAACGTACACAAAAGTGCTTATAGATGCAAAGACCTATGAAGTAACGAGTATGACTCTTCTTGAATGTACATGTTTAAACCGTCCACCACCATCATTATATTAATAATACCAGTTTAAGGATTAGATGCTGTTTTATTAGCAGGATTCTTAGTTGTATTACTGTAGTGGTTTTTGATGACTTTGAAATGAAATTTTGAACAGTAGCTCTTTGTTGAAGTAAAATTTACATGCATCTCTTAAAATACATTCTACAATTTTATGGAAACTGTATTTTGGCATTTAAAAAGATTAAGCAATAACTCCACGTATTTTAAACAAACAAAAATACTAATAAGTACTGATGCATTGATAAGTGAGAGATATTTTTATCATTGTAAAATATTTCTCAATATACTTATCTTTCCAGAATTTTGTTTAGTTGTTCAGAATGCAGATAAGAAATTCAGACTTTCATAGGTATCAACATAACATCTGAGATTACAAGCTAAAAGTGTCTCTAGAATTCCATGTATAAAACACTAGCGCTAAATTCTAGCTCTAAACCTACCTAACCTAACTCATTGCTGTTGAGTCGAATCCGACTCATAGTGACCCTTTCTTGGGTTTCTGAGGCAGTATCACTATGGAAGTAGATTGCCCAATCTTCCTTCCAAGGAGTGACTGGTGGGCTTGAACCTCCAGCCTTCTGAATAGCAGTCAAATGCATTAGGCACTACATCACCAGAGCTCCCAATTCTAGCTCTTACTTTGGCTAACTCAATGTTCTTTAAAACTGTACTTGAACGATAAAACAAAGCAAAACCTGATATTAAAATATTATTTAAAATATTTAACAAATAAAAGGAGCTGTCATGGTGTAGTGAGTAAGGCATTTGCTGTGAACCAGCAGGTTGACAGTTCAAACCCACCAACTGCTCAGTGGGAGGAAATTGAGGCAATCTACTTCCATAACGATTTACAGCCTTGGAAACCTAATGAGGCTTGCTGTGAGATGGAATTGGCTCAATGACAATGGGTTTATTTGTTTGAGTTTTTAGTTAACAAATGTTTTTAGGGGCATAGAAATAAAAATAAAAAATATTTGTGTAGGTAACTCTGCATAGGTTTTTAGTATTTATAATGAAATATTCTATAGAAAGCAGATGTTACTTTTATACTATGGAAAATATTTCATATTTATGGCTTCATTTTTACTCTTTTGTATGTATTATCAAGATTTCCATAATTAAGTCACTAAATAGTATTGAACCTAGTATGCCAGCGTAGCCATTTTAAGTGTTCTGGGATCCCAGGCACTGTTTCTCTGAAGACCTGATCCTCACCTTAGAAAATGTATTAAAATACATTAATTGCACCAATAAACATTTTTTTTTCCCCAAATTAACAGATGCAAAGAAAACATTTGACGAGACTCAACATCCAGTTATGATTAATATATATATAAGCAACCAATGAAACCAATATAATAATGGAGAAAAAAATATATGTGTAAGACCTACAGACTAGAAAAGAAAAAAATGAAGCTATCTGTAGTTACACAGAACATGAATTTTTACATTAAGAAAAATTGCCAAGAACTCTACAAAACACTGCTAGCTGTAATAAAAGATTTTAGTAAGGTTACAGTTTAAAAGGTCAATGTAGAAAAGTTCATTGCATTCTTAGCTATTAAAATGAGAAATTAAAATTAAACAATGTCATTTATGAAAGTATCCAACAACATGAAATACTTAGGGATAAATCTCATAAAATATGTGTAAAGGTTTATACTATAAAACACTGATGAAAGAAATTGAAGACCTAAATAAATATTTCATGTTATTGATAAGAAAACTCAGTATTGTTGAGATATCAGTTCTTCCCCAATAGGTCTATAGATGTAAACAATGAAAATAAAAATCTCAGCAAGCTTTTTTTTCCGTAGAAACTGTCAAGGTGATCGTAGAATTTATATAAAATGCAAAAGACCTAGAAGAACCAGAAAAGTTTTGGGAAAAAAAGAGAAAGAAATAAGAAGTCTTATACTACCTGATTTCAAGTCTTAATATAAAACTACAGCAAACAAGGCAATGTGGTATTGGCATAAGGATAGCATATATATCAAGGGAACAAAATAGAAGGTCTAGAAACAGACTGACACATATATGGCCGATTAATTGGATCATGGCTGAAAACAGAAAATATCAGAAAGATGTTTACCTGTATTTTACTGACCACAAAAAGGCATCCAAATGTGTGGATGGATAACATTGCAAAGAATGGGAATTCCAGAATATTTAATTGTGCTCAACAAGAGCCTGTACATAGACCAAGAGGCAGTAGTTTAAACAGAACAAAGGGATACTGTGAAATTTAAAATCAGGAAAGGTACACAACAGGATTGTGTATTCACCATACTTATTCAATTTGTATGCTGAGCAAATAGTCTGAGAAGCTGGACTATATGAATAAGAATATGGGATCAGGATTGGAGGAAAACCCATTAGCAACCTGTGATATAGAGATGAACAACCTTCATGGCTGAAAGCGAAAAAGACTTGAAGCATTTACTGATGAAGATCAAAGACTACAGCCTTCAGTATGGTTTACACCTCAACATAAAGAAAACAAAAATCCTTACAATTGGACCAATAAGCAACATTGTGATAAACAGAAAATATTGAAGTTGTCAGGGATTGCATTTTACTTGGATCCACAATCAATACTCATGGAAGCAGCAGTCAAGAAATGAAATGACATATTGCATTGGACAAATCTACTACAAAGACCTCGTTAAAGTGTTAAAAAGCAAAGATGTCACTTTGAGAATTAAGATGCGCCTGACCCAAGCCATAGCATTTTCAATTGCCTCATATGCATGCAAAATCTGAACAATGAATAAGGAAGACTGAAGAAGAATTGAAGCCTTTAATTATGATGTTGGCAAAGAATATTGGATATACCAGGGGTTCCAGAAGAATAAACAAATCTGTATTGGAACAAGTACAGCCAGAGTGCTTCTTCCAAGTAAGGATGGTGAGACTTCATCTCATGTACTTTGGGCATGTTATCAGGAGGGTCTAGTTCCCGGTAAAGTAGAGGGTCAGCAAAAAAAGAGCAAGACCTTCAATGACGTGGATTGATGTAGTGATTGCAACAAAGTGTTCAACATAACAGTGGTTGTGAATATAGCTCAGGACTGGGCAGTGTTTTGTTCCATTGAACATTGGGTCACTATGAGCTGGAACCTACTGGGAAGCACCTAACAAGAACAACAACGATTCAATGGGGACAAGATAGTTTTGTTTTGTTTTTTAACAAAATTTGCTGTTAGATACCTGGCAGCAAATTGTAAAAGAGAAAAAATAGAAAGAACTCCCACTTTTACCATGTATTATACACAAAAGTTAAATGTATCAAATTCCTAAGTGTAAAAGCTAAAACTATTAAATTATGGTAAAATATAGTGTGATAGTTACAATACAAATGATTCTCAAAAACATTATGCTGAACAAAAATAAGCCAGACACAGGACAATGTGTGCTGCATGATTTCATTTATAGGAAAATCTAGAAAAGACCTATTGTTCTTACAGTGATAGAAAGCAGGTGCTGAGTTTGGGGTGAAGAATGCCTTAAAAGAAACACAAAGACACTTTTGGGGTTATGAAAATGTTCTATATCTTAATTGTGATAATAATTTCAGAGGTGAATAAATCTGTCAAAACTCATCAATCATCCACTTTAAATGGGTACATTTTACTGTATATATATTATACCTGAATAAAATTGATTCAACAACCAAAAAAGAAAAAAGCCAGACTTAGACACATATTAGTATGATTGCAAAACACTGATAAGTAAAAGATCTTAAAAACAAGTAGAGAAAATTGAATATTGAATAGACTAAAAGCTATTCAACAACAAAAGAAGATAGAAGACAATAAAATATCTTCAGAATACCAAGAAAAGACTGCTAATCTATGCTTGTATAATTGGCAAAAGTACTGTACCTAAAATAGTGGGAAAATAGGCATTTTCATATGAACAAAATCTGACAGCCTTTGCCACCAACAAATTCTCACTGAAGCACTTCTAAAAGATAAACTGTAAAAAGGAAATTGAATTCAAAGGAACACAGTAAGAGTCAAGAAAGACTGGTGTTCAAAATGTTAAACTATGGTTAAGCCTGATGCAAAAAGGAATTGCGTAAAAAAACACTATTGATCGTGACTACTTTAGAGAGTTTTTATACAAATGTGTAATCACAGTGCTGGATAAAAATAACTTGCATAGTAGGAGTGAGTTAAATTATTCAGAGATCTTTGTATTGTTTAGGTGATAGGCTGTCATGGTAATTAACTTTGGCTATATTAGTTACTTAGCAAGGTTTTTATTATTATTATTCTTTAATTAAGAATAAATATTAAAACGGCAAAAATAGAACTAGCAACTTCTTTTAGAGAAAACAAAAAAGCCTACAAACTCTTGATTCATCCAAAAGAAATTAAAAGGAGAGCATATGCAGAACAGAAAGCAGAAAAGAAGATATATTCAAATATATCAGCAACCACAGTGAACACAAAAGAACTGACCTCACCAGTTAAAGACAAACATTTTCAGAATTCATAGAAGAAAATGTTAAAAATTCATCTATATGAGAATTTCCTGAAACAAAGGATATAGGGGTATTAAAAATCAAAAGACAAGAAAAGATAGAACAAAAGAAAGCAGCTGTACTTACATTAAAACCTTGAGAAATCATTTCCAGTTTAAAAAATATATATATTTATAAGGTCATTACTTAATTTGTTATCCAAGGGACATATTTGAGAGTGAGAGAGGTCACTATTACTAATTTTCCAGGACAATAAGCACAAGCTAGGACTATCCTTGGCCACCACAATTACTGGGAATAAATAGGATCAGTACATGACATGACACAATACAATTCACAGGAAAATTTAAAAAATTCTAAATGAGTATGAATATATTTTCATAGCTTAATAATACATAAAGAAAAAAATCAGTAAAGTTTCAAGAAGATATTAAAAAGCCTGCAAAGATGGTATGAGAAATTTTAACACAACTCTCAGAAACTGATACATCAAACAAACATTAATATGACTATCAAAGATTTTGACAAGAGAATTAAAAAACTTTGTCTCTGGACTTTGTGGCTGATTAAAATTCTTTAAGATTCTTCCCATTGAGAGAAGCAGTCTTCTTCTTTCTCCTTGACTGCTTAAACCAACAGAGTACAATAGTAGAAGTGACACTGTGCTCACTCAGGAACTAGTCTATAAGGACTGAAAACTTCAGTTTTCCTATTTTGTTGACCTGAGATGCCCTGTAAGATGTATACCACTGTGAACATTATGCCATGAAAAACCAGAAGTTAGTCACATGGAGATACCATGTGGAAAGAAAGAGCAATGCCCAGGTAGTGTTTAGCCCCCAGCACTTGAGTCATTCTAGCTGAGCCCCACACTTCAAAACTAGTTCCTGCTGTGCTCTGAATGAATTCTTATGATTTGGTGGGTCAGGAATTCATTCAAGGCACAGCAAATTGTTGTGTTAATCCACTAAATTTTGGGATAGTTTGTTACACAGTAATCAATAACCCAAACAGAAATATATAGAAGCATGCACTGAATAATTAAAGAATTCAAGAGGAAATATGTGAATAAAACATACAAAAATTGGAAAAGAACTAAACAGTGTTATTTGCATGTAATGATTTTCTACAAAGAAAATCAAAGAGAAAGACAAATAGTTAGATGTAATAATAGAGTTAGCAAGTTTCAGTGCATGAATTCAATTGCATGCCTATACATCAATAAAAACAATAATACATTGTAATTTTTAAATGTATCATTTAAAACAAAAATATGTAAAGTAACAAAAAGTTAATGTGTTAGATTGGGTTCCCTAGAGAAACATAAAAACCAGCAAAGTGTATATATATATTTATAGAGAGAAATTTATCTTAGGAAAATGGCTCACAAGCGTATAGAAGCCGACAAGTCCCAGCC
>NW_006921598.1:22402566-22404665 GCF_000298275.1 Orycteropus afer afer
CATCTATTCCCATCATGGGAACAACCACAGAGAACTGGGGTCCAGCCAAGTTGACACACAGCTCCAACTATCACAGTTAATTTATCAGTAATTGTACAGACTTTATAGAGAGTATCATAAAGCTTTACTGAGAGCTAATGTACTGTACATTTAGATGTAAAGACTCAAAATGTAAAGATATCAATTTCCCTAAATTCAACACAATTCCAATCAAAATTCCACCAAGTGTTGTTTTTGTAGTTTGTTTATTTGCTTTGTGGACCTTAACAATCTGATCCTACAATGTGTAAAGAAGAACAAAGGGCAAAGTATAGCCAAGTCACTACAAGAAAAGAGCTCTTCCAGGTATTAAGACTTATTATAAAGATATGATCATTAAGGTAACATCTTTTTAGGGAAGGAACAGAACAAAATAGAACAGTGGAAAGAACCAAGAGTACAGAAACAGATACAAGGACATATCAGAAACTTGATATTTAATTCTGGTGACATTGCCAATTAGTGTGGAAAGATAAACCATTCAATAAAAGCTGCTGGGACAAAGAGTATTTGTATGAGGGGGAAATTAAATTGGATTTGTACCTTACAAGGTACACAAAAATCTGTATTGAGTACAGTAAAGATCAAAATGCACAAATCATGTTTTTATGATTTCAGGACTGGGAAAGACTTTGTTAACAAGAAATAAAAATTCAAATATTTAAGGAAAACACTATTAATCAACCAGACCACTTCTGTGCATTTAAAGATACTGTTTAAACAAGGGAAAGACAAGTCACTAACTAAAGAAATATTTTTAATGCACATTGCCACCAAAGATTTAGGATACAGTGTATATGTACATATATATATATATATATATATATATATAAAACTTCTTCAAATTAACACAAAAAATCAAATAGCAATGGATATGAACAAGCAATTTACAAGGTAAGAAACACATGAAAATTCATGAGTCACTCGTAGTAATGGAAATGTAAATTAAAGCTAAAATGGATATTATCATAAAACCATGAAATAGGTAAAAATGTAGTCTGCTAGTGCCAAGTGTTATAAAGAATTTAGAGCAGTGTAAACTTTCGTATATTTGTAAGAGTGTATATTGGTACAACTACTTTGAAGAACATGTGTTTATGTATATGTGCACAAGGATATCATATGTGTGCACGAAGATATCAGGAGTACTAATGAAAAACTGGAAAGTAATCACCTTGTTGGTCGTTAGGTACCACTGAGTCAGCTCCGACTCATAGGGACTGTATGTACAACAGAATGAAATACTGCCCAGTTCTGCATCATCCTCACAATCCTTGTTTTGCTTGAGCCCATTGTTGAAGCCACTGTGTCAATCCATCTCATAGGGGCTTCCCTTTTTTTTGGTTTACTAAGCATGATATCCTTCTGCAGGGACTTGTCCCTCCTGAAACATCTCTAAATGTAAGAATGGAGAAATACTAAATATAATGTGGCATCCTAGATTGGATCCTGGAACAGAAATAGGAAATAAGTGGGGAAAAAAAAGGTGAAATCTAAATAAAGTTTGTAGTTCAATTAACTTAGACCATACCAAGGTTAATTTCTTGGTTAGAACACACCAATGTTAATTTATTGGTTTGGACAAATGTACCATGGTTGTGTGGGATGTTAATGTTGGGAGAAGTAGGGACAGAATGTGGAGGAATACTATTTTTACAACTTTTCTTTAAAATTATTCCTCCAGGCTGCTTATGCACAGGAAGACAGCTCAGGGGGCAGTAGTGCATGGAGGGAGTGCACTCAAATATGATGGTGAAATTAAGAGATTTCCAGATAAGCAGAAACTAAGGGAATTTGTTAAAACTAGACCAACCTTACAAGAGACACTAAAGGGAGTACTTTGATCAGAAAACTGAAAATAGCAAATATCAACAGACCATTAATACACAAGATGACATATCCCAGAAACCACAGCTATGGACATAGCCAAAATAAAATGAGATTTCAAGATTATAAACAGGGAACCAGAGACATAAATTGGCAAGTGAGGACAACTACAAATAAAAAGAGGGAAAAGACTGTGCAGTTACAGAACTTCTAAATGGTGAGGAAGTTAAGAG
>NW_006921598.1:22427819-22435099 GCF_000298275.1 Orycteropus afer afer
CATGTTGCTTGGTTCTACAATCGATGCCAATGGAAGCAGCAGTCGGGAATTAGACGATGTGTAGCATTGGGAAGGTCAACCACAAAGGAACTGTTTCAAGTGCTGAGGAGCAAGGATGTCTCCTTGAGGACTAAGGTGCACCTGACACAAGCCATGATATTTCCATTTGCCTCGTATGCATGTGAGAGCTGGACAATGAATAAGGAGGACCGAAAAAGAGTTGTGGTGCTGGTGAAGAATTCTGAAAGTACCATGGACTGCTAAAAGAACTAACAGATCTGTCCTGGAGAAAGTGCAGCTGGAATGCTCCTTGAAAACAAGAATGGCCAGACTTCATCTCACCTACTTTGGTCATGTTGTCAGAAGGGACCTTTCCCTGGAAAAGGATGTCATGCTTGGTAGGGTGGAGGGTCGACAAAAGAGGGGAAGGCCTTCAAGAGATGGATTGACATGGTGGCTGCAATGATGGGCTCAAGTACAGCAGGGATCAAGGAGCTGGCGTGGGATCGGGCAGTGTTTCATTCTGCTGTGCATGGGGTCACTATGAGCTAGAAACGACTCAACGGCACCTAACAACAACAACTATTGTAGAACTGTTTATTTTTCCAATCAATTCAGTTAATGTTTGGTTTATATGTTTTAGAGCTCTTTCATCCAGTGCATAGATATTTATTATTAGGGAGCTCTGGTAGTGTAGTGCCTAAAGCACTTGACTCCTAACCAGGAGGCTGGTGGTTCAAACCCACCAGCCACTCCTCGGAAGGAAGACTGAACATCTACTTCCGTAGTGATACTGCCTTGGAGGCCCAAGGAGGGGGTCACTATGAGTCGGGTCTGACTCAATTGCACATAACAAAAAACAAAAACAATGTCCTTTTTGTAAGTTGACCCTTTTAACCACATAGTGACTCTTTTAATCGTATAGTGGCCATCTTTTTGGTGATGCAGCTCCTGTGGTTTGCTGATGGTGGTGTTTGACCATCAATCAAAGCCCTGCAGTTCAAACACACCAGCCACCCCAAAGAAGAAAGTACAGCCCTCTTCTATGAGGGTCCACAAGTCCTGAAATCCCGGGCCTGTTCCACTCTGTGCTAAAATGGGTTGCTAAGAGTTGGGCTTGAGCCCAATGCCATTGGTCCAATTTGGAGTTTTGTTTAATCGGAGAGAGTTTCTCTTCTCTTTCCCTTACTCCCTCCTGGATTCCATGGCAGATTACACCACTATGGGGGTCCTGATTCATTTCCCAACATGATCTTCATCCACTTAACAAGGCTTTAGCTCACCTTGAAATCCTCCCACTCTTGTCAGCTGGGTTTTTAACACCTATGGATTCCATGAAGCTGATTTGGTTTTTTGTTTTTCTTTTCCTCCTTGACTTCCTTTGTGTTTCTAATGGCTTCTCTTCTGCTGGGCTGGCTGGCAGCCTTTTTTTTTTTTTTTTTTTTACTGTTCCCTTTCTCTGTCTTCACTGGATTTAATACGTTATCTTCTCATTCAATGCTCAAAACTCCAGGATCATTATTTGTATCTGTTTTACTGAGTTTCTCAAAATCTCTGTTGAAGGAGGGATCTGGCATGTGATCTCTTAATAGGACGCCATTTTCACTACCTAGGATCTTCATTTGTTGATATTGTACAACTCAATATGAGAAGAAACAGCTGCAAACATCCATTACTAATTGGAAGGTGGAATGTACAGAGTATGAGTCTAATATTGGAAAATTGGAAGTTTTCAAAAATGAAATAGAACACAGAATGATAAATATCCTAGGAGATGAAATGGACTGGTATTGGCCATTTTAAATTGGATAGTCATATGGTCTACTATGCTGGGAATGACAAATTAAAAAGGGATGGCATTACATTCATTACCAAAAAGAACATTTCAAAATCTATCCTGAAGTGTAATGCTGTCAGTGATAGCATAATATCCATATGCCTACAAGGAACACCAGTTAATACTACTATTATTCAAATTTATGCATCAACCACCAAGCCAAAGATGAATAAATTTCTGCAGTCTGAAATTGACCAAACATGCAATCAAGATGTATTGATAATCACTGATTGAAACACAAAAGTTGGAAACAAAGAGAAAGCATAGGTAGTTGGAAAATATGGCCTTAGTGATTGAACTGATGCTGGAGATTACATGATAGAATTTTGCAAGACCATTGACTTATTCATTACAAATACTTTTTTTCAACAACATAAACAGTGCCTATATATGTATATCTTGCCAGATGGTATATACAGGAATCAAATCGACTACATTTGTGGAAACAGATGACAGAGAAACTCAATATTATCAGTTAGAACAAGGCCAGGGACCAACTGTGGAATAGGTCATCAATTGCTCACATGCAAGTTTAAATCAAAGCTGAAGAAAATTAAAACAAGTCCCTAAGAGCCAAATATGACCTTGATTATATCCCACCTGAATTTTAAGGACCATATGAAGAATATATTTGGTGCATTGAATACTAGTGACTGAAGACTAAATGTATTGTGGGATAACATCAAGGACATCATACGTGGAGAAAGCAAAAGGTCATTAAAAAGGCAGGAAAGGAAAGACTAAAATGGATGTCATAAAAGACTCTGAAATTTGCTTTTGAATGGCATGTAGCTAAAGCAAATGGAAGAATGATGAAGTAAAAAGAGTTGAAGAGATTGCAAAGGGCAGCTCTAGAGGCCAAAGTGAAGTGTTATAATGAAATGTGCTAAGACCTGGAATTGAAAAATCAAAGGGGAAGAACGTTCTCAGCAGTTCTCAAGGTGAACAAACTACAGAAAAAAATTCAAGCCTCAAGTTGTAATATTGAAGGATTCTATGGGCAAAAAAATAAAACACAGGAAACATCAAAATAAAATGGAGTAAATACACAGAGTCACTATATCAAAAAGAATTGACTGATATTCAACAATTCCAGGGCGTAACATATGACCAAAACTGATGGTACTGTAGGAAGATGTGCAGGCTTCACTGAAAGCATCAGCAAAAAACAAGGCTCCAGGAATTGAATGAATACCAGCTGACATGCTTCGACAAACAGATGCAATGCTAGAAGTACTCACTCATCTATCCATCCATATTTGTGTCCATTCCAAAGAAAGGTGACCTAATGAACTGTGGAAATTAGCAAACAGTATCATTAATATCACATGTAAGTAAAATTTTGCTGAAGATAATTCAAATTTGACTGCATCTCTGGTGGCATAGTGCCTAAGGCATTTGACTGCTAGCCAGAAGGTTGGCGGTTCAAACCCACCAGCCACTCCATGGAAGGAAGACTGGGCAATCTATTTACAGAAAGATTTACCACCTCAGAAACCCAAAGAGAGTCGCTCTGAGTCAGAATTGACTCAATGACAGTGAGTTTGAAGTTTTTTGGTTATACATCAACAAGGAAGTACCAGAAATTCAAGCAGGATTCAAAAGAGGATATGGAATGAGGGATATCAATATTGATGTCAGATGTATCTTAGCCAAAAGCAGAGAATACCAGAAAGATGTTTATTTGTATTTTACTGACAATGCAAAGGCATTTGTCCACATGGATCATAAGAAATTGTGGATAACATTAAGAAAAAGGGGAATCCCAGAGTAATTAATTGTGCTCATGTGGAACTGTACACGGAACAAGAGATAACCATTTAAACAGAACAAAGAGATACTCCAGTTTTAAAATCAGGAAACATGTGTTTCAGTGTTTTACCCTTTCACCATGCTTATTCCATCTGTATTCTGAGCAAATAATTAGAGAAGCTGGATTATATGAAGAAAAATATGGCATCAAGATTGGAGGAAGACACGGTAGCAAACTGCAATATTCAGGTAACACAACCTTACCTGCTGGAAGAGGACTTGAAGTACTTACTGATGATGATCTAAGACTACAGCCTTCACTATGGATTGCACCTTAATATAAAGAAAAAATAAATCCTCACAATTGGACCAATAAGCAACATCATGATAAATGTAGAACATATTGAATTTGTCAAGGATTTCATTTTACTTGGATCTACAAAGCCCATGGAATCAGAAGTCAAGAAATCAAATGACATATTACATTGGGCAAGTCTGCTGCAAAATACCTCTTTTTTTCCCCCCCCTAATTTTTTGGTTTTTTTAACTTTTTATTGTGATTTGGGTGAAAGTTTGCAGAGCAAATTCATTTTCCATTCAACACTTCATACATATTTTGTCTCATGACATTGCTTGCAATCCCCATAATGAAGATCTTTTCTCACGTTCTCCCTATGGTTACTTTTCCCTGTGTCCTGTCTTCCTATGGACTCCTGCTTTCTGAGCTTTCTCCCGTTGCAAATGCTGCCCTTCTGATCCCCCATGGTTAGTTGTTCTATGGAGTGCACCTCCTTGGTGTTATTTTTCACCTTGTAAGCCTCTCTGTTGTTTGGCTGAATGTTAAACTGCAGGAGTGAGTTAAATTTCAGCCCCAAAGGGCAACCACGGGCCATAGGCTCAGGGGTTTCACCAGTCTCTATCAGACCAATTAGGATGGTCTTTTTTTTATATATATAATTTTGAGTTTTGTTCCACATTTTTCTCCCATTTTATCCAGGATCTCCAATTTTGATCCTTTTTCAAGGGATTATCAGTGGTAGCCTAGCACCATCTAGTTCTGTTCTCATGGTCATATATATAGGCTGAGGTTTCCATGGTCCACTTGTCCTTTGGACTAATTGTTTCCATGTGTCTTTGATTTTCTTCACTCTTCTTTGCTCTGAACGAGGAGAGACCAATAGTTGCATCTTACGTGGCTGCTTGTAAGCTTTTAAGACCCCAGTTGCTACTCACCAGAGTAGGCTGTAGAACAATATTTTGTGTGGTATGTTATGCCAATTAAGCTTGATGTTGCCTACAACTATGGTCCTGAGCCAACAAGCCAAGTTGAGTCACTTCCTTTAGGTATTTGGTTTTGGCTAAAAAGTTATAACTTTGTCCCATTTGCTCTATTATATATATGGACATTTTTATATCATATGTTGTTGTTGTTTACCGTTGAGTCAGACCCGACTCATAGTGACCCCTCCTTGGGTTTCCAAGGCAGTATCACAATGGAAGTAGATTGCCCCCTCTTCCTTCCGAGGAGGGGCTGGTAGGTTTGAACCGCCAGCCTTCCGGTTAGCAGCCAAGTGACGTAGGCACTATGCTACCAGAGCTCCTAGAGAAATATGTATATAGAAATATTGTCTGCCATACCTATATATGATCATGAGTATATTCCTGTTTGTCTACCCATGATTGATCTACCTATGTATCCACCTGTAGATTAATTTTTGTTATTATTATTAATGTAATATAGTATATGTAATAGCATTTATTTTTGTTGCCTGTTCCTCTTGTGCACCTCTTCATGTCTTCCTTTTCTTTAATGATATTGTGCTGGTCACCTACTTTTGGTATATTGCCTTTCTCTTCACCCAAATCAATACCTGTCTCTTACCTAGCTACCAGTTTTCCCTACCCTATCTATTCTCCTATCCCTGGTAACTAACAAAGAAAGTTTCTTTCTATTTGTAAACCTTTCCATGACTTTTTATAATAGTGGACTCATATACTATTTGTCCTTCTGTGATTGACTTGTTTATTTTGCTCAGCATGTCCTCCCAAGTTCATCCACATTTGGGGTGTTTTGAAGATTCTGTATTATTCTTTAATATTGCATAGTACTCCATTGTGTGTATGTACCATAGTTTGGTTATCCATTCACCCACTGAATGGACACTTAGTTTGTTTCCATCTCTTTGCTATTGTTAATAGTGCTGCAGTGAGCATGGGTATGCATATATCTATTTGTGTCCCAGCTCTCACTTTTTAGGATATATTTCTAGTAGTAGGATTTTTTAATCAAATAGTATTTCTATTTCTAACTTTTTTAGGAAGCACCATACTGTATTCCAGAGTGGTTGTACCATTTTGCAGTCTTACCAGAAGTGTATGAGAGTTCCAATCTGTCCACACCCTCACCAGCATATGTTGTTTTCTGTCTTGTTGAACTTTGCTATTATTACTGGAGTGAGATGATATCTCATTGTTGTTTTCATTTGCATCTCTCTAGTGGCTAATGATGGCTAGCATTTTTTCATGTGTTTGTTGGCCCCCTGAATATCTTCTCTGATCAAGTGTCTGTTCACATCTTTGTCCATTTTTAATTGGATTATTTGTTTTTTCATGTTGAAATGTTGAACGTTTCTATAAATTTTAGAGATAAGTCCCTTGTTGGATGTGCCATTGCCAAATGTTTTTTCCCATTTTGTAGGTTCTCTTTTTACTCTTTTTGAGAGGTTGTTTGATGCATACAAGAATTTAATTTTTAGAAGGTCTCAGTCATCTAGTTAATATTCTGCTATTTGTGCATTTTAGACCATGTTTGATAGTCTATTTATGCCATAAATCATTTATGCCTAAATTTGTCCCTATTTAATCTTTTATGAACTTTCTAGTTTTGAGTTTTACATTTAGGTCTTTGATCTATCTTGAGTTCATTTTTGTGTATGGTACTCATCTTGTTTCATTTTTCTAAAAATGGATATCCAATTTTGCCAGCATCATTTGTTAACGAGACTATCTCTTCCCCATTTAATAGATTTCAGCTCTTTGTGCAAGATCAGCTGTCCACAGGTGAATGGATCTATTTCTGGGTTCTCAATTCTATTCCACAGTCTATGTGTCTGTTGTTGTACCAATACCAGGCTGTTTTGACTTCTGTGGCTGTGTAGTAGGGCTTGAGATCTGGGAGTGCAAGACCTCCAACTTTGTTGTTTTTCTTCAGTAGTGCTTTGCTTATTTGATCTCTCTTTCCTTTCCACGTAAAGTTAAAAAAGTTAGTGATTGCTTTTTCCATGTCCTTAAAGAATGTTGATGGAATCTGGATTGGGATTGCTTTGGTAGGATTGGCATTTTCACAATGTTCAGTCTCTTAACCATGGGCATGGTTTGTTCTTCCATTTTTATAGATCTCTTATAGTTTCTTGTAGTAATGTTGTATAGTTTTCTTTGTATAGGTCTTTGTATGTATGTGTGTGTGATTTGGGTACAAATTTACAAAGCAGATTCGTTTTACTCTCAACAGTTCATGCACATTTGATTTTATGCCCGGATTACAATCCCAACAATAAACAGCTCTCCTCCCATCTCCTCCCTGTGACTACCCCTTCCTTGTGCCCTTCTTATCTGTGAGTTCCTGTCTGTCCAGCTTTTCCCCTATGCAAATGCTGCCCTTTTGATATCTCACAGTTGATTGATCTAAGGG
>NW_006921598.1:22435349-22444182 GCF_000298275.1 Orycteropus afer afer
GGTTCAAACCCACCAGCCACTCCTTGGAAGGAAGGTTGGGCAATCTACTTCCATAGAGATACTGCCTCAGCAACCCAAGGAGGGGTTGCTGTGAGTCAGGGCGACTCGATGGCACATAACTACTACTACTACTACTATGTATAGGTTCACATCTTCTGCACATAGAAATAGTTTTACTTCTTTGCCAATTTGGATGTGTTTCTTTTCTCTTCCTTGCCTTATTGCACTGGTAGGACTTCTAATACAATGTTGAATGAAGTAGTGATAGATCCTTGTCTGGTTCACTTTTACAAGCGAAACGCTTTCAGCTGCTCTCCATTAAGAATAAAGTTGGACGTTGGTTTTCTGTATATACCCTTTATTATGTTGAGGAATTTTCCTTCTGTTCCTGTTTTGCTGAGAGTTTTTATCAAGAATAGGTGCCTTTTCTGTATCAACTGATATGACCATGTGGTTCTTTTCCTTTGTTTTATTTATGTGATGGATTATGTTGATTGTTTTTTGATATTGAATCATCCTTGCATACAAGATTGTATGAATCCTACTTGGTCATGAAATATTATTTTTTTGATACAGTGTTGGAGTTTATTGGCTAAGATTTTGTTGAAGATTTCTGCATTTATATTCACAAGGGATATTATTCTGTAATTTTCCTTTTTAGTGGTATCTTTCACTGGTTTTGGAATCAAGGTTATGCTTGCTTCATAAAATGAATTTGGGAGTATTCCATCCTTTTCTATGTTCTGGAATAGTTCAGATACAATGGGTGTCAGCTCTTCTCTGAATGTTCGGTAAAAATTTCCAGTGAAGCCATCTGGCTCAAGATTTATTTGTTTGTTTGTTTATATATAATGACCTGTTCAATTTCTTCTTTTGTTTTGAGTCTGTTCAAATTTTCTACCTAAGTCTGTGTTAGTTTAGGTAAGTAGTGTGTTTCTAAAAATCTGTCTATTTCTTCTACATTTTCAAATTTGCTGCAGTATAATTCTTTATAGCCTCCTAATAGTATCCTTTTTATTTCAGTTTGTTCTGTTGTGATGTCCCCTGTTTCATTTCTTACTCATGTTATTTTCATCTTCTCCTTTTGATTTGTTATATTTGCAAGTGGTTTGCCAGTTATATTCATCTTTTCAAAGAACCAACTTCTAGGCTTTTTGATTGTTTCTTTTGTTTTTCTGTGTCATTTATTTCTGCTCAAATTTTTATTATTCCTTTTCTTCTGGTGACTATAGGGTTATCTTGCTGATCTTTTTCTAATTGTTGGACCTATTGGGTTAAGAACATGATTTTGGCTCATCTTCTTTTGATGTGTGCATTTACTGCTGTAAATTTCCCTCTGAGTACTGCTTTTCCTGTGTCCCAAAGATTTTTGTATGTTGTTTTTTTCATTTTTGTTTGATTCAAGGAATTTTTTAAGTTCATTTTTTCTTTCTTTTGTTACCCAGTAGTTTTTAAGGAAAGTGTTATTCAGTTTCCATGTGCTTGCTTTTTTTCCCTTGATTTTCCTCTTGTTGATTTCTAATTTTATAGCATTGTGATCTGAGAAGATACTTAATGGTATTTCAATGTTTTAAATTTCTTTGTGGACTAACATATGGTCTATTCTGGAGAATATTCCATGTGTGCTGGAAAAGAATGTATATTGTGCTATTGTTGGGTGAAGTGCTCTGTATTTGTCTGTAAGGTCAAGATGGTTGATTGTATTCTTTAGTACTTGTGAGTCTTTGTTGAGTTTCTTTCTAGTTGATCTATCCTTCATGCAAAAGACCTTTTAAAGGGTTAAAAAGCAAAGATGTCACTTTTGGAACTGAGTCAAGTGCCTGAGTCAAGTCATGGTATTTTCAATAGCCTCATATGCATGGGAAAACTGGACGATGAATAAAAAGATCAAAGAAGAATTTATGCATTTGAATTATGAAGTGGCAAAGAATATGACTATACTATGGACTACCAGAAGAATGAGCAAATATGTCTTGGAAGAAGTGCAGCCAGAATGTTCCTAAAGAAGCGAGGGTGGTGAGACATCATCTTACATACTTTGGCCATATTATCAGGAGAGACCAATCCTTGAAGAAGGACATCATGTTTGGTAAAGTGGAAGGACAGCAAAAAAGAAGACCCTCAACAATATGGACTGATACAGTGGACTCAAATGTAGCAAGGATTGTGAGGATTGTGTAGGGCTGGGCAATGTTTCATTCTGTTACACATAAGCTCGCTGTAAGCTGTAAGCTGGTACTGATTCAATGACACCTAATAACAACAACAACATATTTTGCATCTGTATGAATGTATGTATTTTATGTTGCTTGAATGAATGAGTTGTCCCAACTCAGAGACAATCTGATCAAGAGGTAAGCTAGCTATTTCATACCAAGTTCTTAACTTTTTTTGTACTATGGACCCCTATGATAGTCTGGTGAAGTTTTGGATCCCTTTTCAGAATAATGTATTAAAGGAATTAAATAAACTATATAGAATTACAAAAGAAACCAATTATGTTGAAATACAATTACAAAGTATTCAAATAAATAAGCCTGTGATGTATTAATGTGTGCTTCTTTATTAAAGCATAAATAACAATATAAACAGCAAATAAAGTAACTACCATAATTTGGAAGTAATGATTAATTTAAATAATATTTGGCAATATTTGCCATAATCATACTTTCATATGAAAACATTTATAATTTCTATTAGTGACAATGGCGCAGATACTGCTTATACTATTATGTTTTGTTGTCTACATTCATAGTTAAAGAAAATATTAAATTTCAATTAGATATTAGTGAAAATAGTAGTAGTTTCTAGATCAGGGTCAAGAGTAAGGTGAGGTGAGTGAAACAATCACTTTAGGTACAAAATTTAAGGAGACACCAAAAATCTTAGTGATCAAGATAAATAATATTTTATGTAATATTTTAAAAAATCAAAATTAAGGCAAATATTAATGTTGAAAATATCAACATTTTAAGTAAAGAGATTATTGGTGTCCATGCCTTGATAAGTGACTGTAGACCCAAAGGATTCTGCCCATAGACCATCCTTCCCAGATTAAGAATCGCTGCATTTGCTCTTACTTGTTCACTTTCCTGCCATTTATTTTGCATCTGGTAGAGCCATCAAAGCCTTCAAAATCTTACTTTTTCATCGTTAATGTGACAACAAATTCAAATAGGTTTGTGTGTATGTGCTACATAAATTCCTTATCATGAAATACAGATTCAAAATCTAGTAAGTCTGTCTAGATTGTCAATGATGTCAAAAATAGAAAACAGTAATTTTTGCTTTTTAAGGTTTCTGTGTTTACAATATAATGAAAGTAAGTCAGTTTTGTTTGTTTATTTGTTCCCTTTAGAATGTGAGGTGTTTTTAACAATATATTAGACCATGCAAATAATGGGAGTATCCCTATGAGAAGCAAGGAGAGATGTTCAGGAGCCTGTGCTAACAGATTAGGACAGTTCTCTTATAAACACTGACTCAGAGAAACTCTATTGAAGACAAATACTGACATTAATTCTTTATTACAGATTTTGCTCTTTTGAGGGTTATTCTTAACAAACATAACATATAATTCTGTATTCAGCTGTTTCCTCTTTGGAACAACAACAATCAGATTATTATATAATATGCTATGATTCCTTATGAAATTTTTGGAGGACTGACAATTTACTTTCAGTTTGCTCTTTTACTTGTCCCCACCAGTACTGAGGCTCCACCTAGGGCCCTTTTCTAGAATTACAACCATATTTATTAAAGCAAATTGCCTCCTTTATGAGGGAAATATGCAAAATGTTATGCAAATGAAAGAGAGTAGTTGAGTTTTGTTGTTAGTTTCTGTTTTTCTGAGCATGTGTCTAAGACATAAAAATGAGATTTGGTCACCCCTACAATGAATGGTAAGGCAGTGGACACAATGTGGGCCAAAGATGTGGTTAAAATCTTATCCCTGGCCCTGGAACATTGCCTTGCAGGAATGTAGCCAGCTAACTTGTATAACAAGTGGTCCCTGTTCAGACATAGGCAGTGAAATGGAGAAACAATGACTTCCTTGTAGATCTCACTTTTCCAGCTTGGAAAGGTGGGAAAGGTGCAAATCAGATAAGGGTAGTGAGAGATGAAGGGCAGACCTAAAGAATTTGGCTTAAAATTTACAACAAAATGCTTAGAACCTTGGTTGTCCCTTTTATCTTATATATTTCTGTTTATTACTTAGTTAGTCCAATGGGCTAATTTTTTTTTTTTTTTTTTTGCTCTGTCTTTCGCAATGAGTAATGCACTGGTGGTGCTGTGGTTAAAGCATTCAGCTGCTAACCAAAAGGTTGGCAGTTCAAACCCACCAGCCACTCCACAGGAAAAAGACAAGACAGTTGGCTTCCTTAAAGATTTACAGCCTTGGAAATCCTCTGGGCAAAATCCACTCTATCCTATGGGGTCACAGTGAGTCAAAACGGACTTGATGGTAGTGGGTTTTGATTTTGGAATGAAGAATGATTTGAGCTAGTGCCCCAGAGCATTTTGACTGACACCTGCCATCTGTCTGCTAAGTCACCAAGCAGCCATCCTTCCCTTAAGTGATGATTTTTATTTGATAAAATACTTGGCAGCCAACAGTTGTTGTGTTAGGAGATTGCTGGTTTCCCAGTTTCTCTTATTCTCTTGACGATTGCAGCATGGAGTGATAATATTTGAGGTATTCAGATGGCTTTTTCTTGAAACTACCATATGTTCTGAAAGATACTTTGTGTGGGGAGAGTTGTAAAAAGGAGAGGGTAGGGGATTCTTTTTTAAAATGTTATTTTAAATTGCAGTCATGATGATCATTACCACTCAACATAAAGTGGAAATCTCCCAATTAATTCATATACAGAGCTAATATAAATAATCCCAGACTTTGATTTCAGCAAAATTACCCTGACTTTCTGCATGTTTGCATTGATTGCCTTACTTTATAGAGTTTGTGTAAATTCTCCCCGAAGGAAGATAGAGCTATAAAGAGAGGATTCTCTTTATGTATAGTTATTGGAACCATGCATACAAAATAAACATTGAGCTTAAAGTGACCAATGAAGTATTTATCTAGACAATTTAGGCAAATAAACCTACTTTAGAATTAAGATGCAAACCAGAAGCACAATTATTTGGTTAAATATCTATTACATATGGTAACACCAAAAAAATTAATTTTGAATGTTTTCACATATGTGAAAAATATATAAAATATATAAGTACATTATAATGAAGAAAAATAAAATCAAAATATTTGTGCTTACCACTCAGTTCATGGATTAAAACTCCAACATATTTTTGAATCTTCCTACAAGTGCCTCCCTAGCATCAGCACCTCTCTCATTGCACCCTACTTCTTGCTTCTTAGATAACCATTATCTTGAATCATGGGCTTATCATTCCTTTATTTTCCTTTGTAGTTTTAAAACATGTATGCATCCTAAAATAATAAGTTTCTTGGATTTTGCATGTGTTTAAACTTTATATAAATGGAACTTCAGTCTATGCACAGTTTTTATTTTTTCCTTTTCTTTTTTACGCACTGCCATTGAGTCGATTCTGATTCACAGCACCCTTAGACAACAGAGTGAAACTGCCCTGAAAGGTTTCCAAGGCTGTCAGTCTTTATGGAACCAGACTGCCACATCTTTCTTCCATGGAGCAGGTGGTGGGTTTGAACTGCTGACCTTTTGGTTAGCACCCAAATGCCTTAACCACTGCACCACCAGAGCTTCACAGTTCTATCATTTCTCTTTCATCAGCATACTGTTTGAGAGACTCATTCACAGGAGTACACGAAGCTGTCATTCATTCATTTTCACTGCTCTACATTGAGCATTCCATAGTATGCCAGTACTACAATTTATTTATCCAGTCTCTTGTCAATAGTCCTTTGGGATTTTTTCAGTTTTTTATTATGGATATATATATTTTTTTAAAATTCCATGCAGTTATGAATATTTTAGTACTTGTGTCCCATTGCACATATTTGAGAATTTCTCTTATGTAGAGTATATACCTAGGAGTGGAATTGATTAGCTGGTTTTCAGTTTTACTTGTTATCAGTTGTTGTTGAGTCAGCTGCAACTCACGGGTGACCTTATATGTAACAGAATAAAATGCTGTCTGGCCCGGCACCATCATTAGGATTGTTGGTATGTTTGAGTTCATTATGTCAATCCATCTCATTGCGGGTTTCTCTCATTTTCATTGGCCCTCTACTAGACCAAATATCCTGTCCTTCTCTAGAGATTGGTCTTTCCTGATAGTGTGTCCAAAGTAAGTGAGTCTAAATCTCACCATCTTCACTGAGGACCATCTGACCTGAGCCATGGTTTTTTTCCATCACCTCATATGCACACAAAAGGTCAGTAATGAAAAAGGAAGACAGATGAATTGATGTCTTAAAATTGTGGTGTTGGAAGAGAATACTGAATATATCATAGACTCCCAAGAGAAAGAACAAATCAGTTTTTGAAAATTAGACTTCAATTTTACTACATAATGGCAAATTTTTTTCTAAGGGAGTTGCACAAATTTAATTTACCCTCTCATTAGTAATAGGCAGGCATCCGTAGGTATCCATGAGGGATTAGTTCCAGGACCCCTGCAGATACTAAAATCCATGGATACTGAATTTCCTTATATAAAATGGCATAATATTTGCATACAACCTAGGTATATCCTCCTATATTCTTTAACTTATCTCTAGATTGCTTATAATACTGAATACAATGTAAATGCTATGTAAATAGCACTTTACACACCCTCTTAGGCTTTGAGCAATTGCTTTGACTACTTACTTACTTATTGTCGATCTCCCATTGGGGATGTGAAACCCACAGGCACACAAAGCACACTGTATAAGGGTTCTTGTTGCCCTTTACCCTTACTAAAACCTTGATCAATCAAGCTTTAAATTTTTGCTAGTTTTGTGAGTGTATAATAGAATATCAGTGTTTTCCTGAATACTCATGAAGTTAGATTGCTAGTCATTGGTTTTTCCTCTTCTGTGAAATATATACATGTTTTTGTCCATTTTTCTTTTGGTTTGTTTGTCTTTTTTACTGAAGATAAAGAATATCTTTGCTGGAGATACAGAATACCAGTCCTCTGTTTGAAGTAATACATGTTGGAATTTTCTTCTCTTGGTTTATGGCTTGTCTTTTTTCACATTGTTCATGATGTTTCCCAATAAATAGATGTTCTTAAATTTAATAGAATTGTATTAATTTATCTTTTCTCTATAGAACCTGCTTTTTTCTTTCTTCCTTAGCAAATCTTTTCATACCTCCAAGGAGCTCTGGTGGTGTAGTGGTTAAGGCATTTGGCTGCTAACCAAAAGGTCACTCGTTCAAATCCACCAGCTGCTCCATGGAAGAAAGATTTACAACCTTGGAAATCAACTCGATGACAGTGAGAGTGAGTATATACCTTAAGGTTACAAAGACAGATATTTTCTTCAGAAATATTAAATATGTACTTAGTCCCTGAGGAATTTATTTTTGGGTTATGATGTGGGTCCATCTAGAAAAGTAGTTGACCAGGCTTTATTTATTGAATTCTCAATTCTTCGTGAACTGCTCTAAAACTTCAGCTCTGACTTCTGTCAGGCTTTCGTATATGTGAGGTTCTGTCTCTGACATTTCTATTTTTGTTTCATTGATATATTTGTTTATTCCTGCCCAACCAACTGAAAGGTTGGCTGTTCAAACCTATCCAGAGACACCTCAGAAGAAAGGCCTGAAGTTGTTTCTCAAAGATCACAGTCTTGAAAAGTCTGTCAAGGACAGTTACACTCCACGCACATGGGATCACCATCAGTCAGAATCAACTTGATGGCCACTGGTGACTGCATGAGTAACACACTGTCAAAGCAGGAAAACTTTAAATAGTCCTGGAAACTGGGTGGGCAAACTTCTTTCACCCCCATATACATGTTTCTTTTTCAAGAGTGTATTAGTTATTCTTTTTTCTCCTTGGCTATTCTCAGTATTTTGATCTTTTATTTAAAATTTAGAACTAGCATGTAATTCCACAAAAGTAATTTCATAAATATTTTATGTGGGTTTACTTTCTTTCATTATTGTTTTTTCCTGTAACATAGCTAGATTCTGCACAAGTAAATGTTGAGTTATCTTACAAGACTGCTAAGAGATTAAGAAATGAATTAATTCAATAACATCAATCCTATAATATTTAATTAGTGAGATCTCATTTTATTTAAAGAAGTGAAAAATCACAGCCTACGGGAAACCTGAAAAGATCTGTGAATGGAGATCTTATATGGTCTATAAGAATATGTATATATTTTTATCATGTCTTGCTTGGGAGGCGCTAAACTCCTCAATAAAATCAGCAAACATATATCAACTCATAAATAATTATTATGTACCAAGCCCTCTTCTAGATATTATAGAAACTATAAATATGGAGTGAAACAGTATTCATAATTTATTGTGGAAGCGATAACTATTTAAATTTCAAACTTCATAGTTCTGACTATGAGCTATTGTGCAGTGAAAGTTTAGAGAAAGGAGAAAACAATATACATTGAAGTAATCAGGAAAAACTTTATATTAAATAGGTAGGATTAAAAAAAGAAAAGAAAGAATGAGGTCTGATATCTAGTAGACACTCAGTAGTTGTTGTTGTTGCTATTTGCCGTCGAGTCGGCCCCGACTCATAGCGACCCCTCCTTGGGTTTCTGAGGCAGTATCACTATGGAAGTAGGATTGCCCAACCTTCTTTCCGAAGAGTGGCTGGTGGGTTTGAACCGCCAGCCTTCTGGTTAGCAGTCAAGTGCCTTAGGCACTATGCT
>NW_006921598.1:22445377-22447989 GCF_000298275.1 Orycteropus afer afer
TGTTGTTGTTGTGTGCCGTCGAGTCAGACCCGACTCATAGTGACCCCTCCTTGGGTTTCCGAGGCAGTATCACTACGGAAGTAGATTGCCCTATCTTCCTTCCGAGGAGTGGCTGGTGGGTTTGAACCGCCAGCCTTCTGGTTAGCAGTCAAGTGCCTTAGTCACTATGCTACCAGAGCCTGGTTTTTTGCCAATTCCTTCAGTATAGCTTTGACTTCCTCCTTCAATACCATTGGTTCTTGATCATATGCTACCTCCTGAAATGGTTAAATGTGGACCAATTCTTTCTGGTACATGGCTGTGTGTATTCCTTCCTTCTTCTTTTGATGTTTCCTGCATCATTCAATATTTTGCCCACAGACTCCTTCAGTATTGCAACTCAAGGCTTGAATTTTTTCCTTAGTTCTTTCAGCTTGAGAAATACTGAGTGTTTTCTTCCCTTGGAGCTTTCTAGCTCCAGGTCTTTGTACATTTCATTATCATACTTTACTTGGTCTTCTTAAGCTGCCCTTTGAAATCTTCTGTTCAACTCTTTTATTTCATCATTTCCTTCATTTGCTTTAGTTACTCTCCATTCAAGAGCAAGTTTCAGAGTCTTTTCTGACATCCATTTTGGTCTTTCCTTCCTTTCCTGTCTTTTTAATAACCTTTTTCTTTCTTCATGGATGATGTTCATGATGTCATCCCACAACTTGTCTGGTTTCCGATCATTTGTGTTCAATGCATCAAATCTCTTCTTCAGATGGTCTCTAAATTCAAGTGAGATATAATCAAGGTCATATTTGTATTTTATTTTATTTTATTTTTGGCTCTTGTGGACTTGTTTTAATTTCCTTCAGCTTCATCTTGAACTTGTATATGAACAACTGATGTTCTGTACCAAGTCAGCTCCTGGCCTTGTTTTGACTGAAGATATTGAACTTTTCCATTGCCTCTTTCCACAGATGCAGTTGATCTGATTCCTGTGTATTCCATCTGGCAAGATCCACTGTATAGCTGCCATTTATGTTGTTGGAAAATGGTATTTGCAATAAATAAGTCATTGGATCTTCCAAAATTCTATCATGCTATCTCCAGCATCATTTCTATCACCAATGCCATATTTTCCGATTACCGATGATTCTTCTTTGTCTCCAAATTTCCCATTCCAAACACCAGTAATCAATATATCTTGATTGCACGTTTGTTCAATTTCAGACTGCAGAAGTTGGTAAAAATCCTCAATTTCTTCATCTTTGGTTTTAGTGGTTGGTACTTAAACTTGAATAGTAGTAGTTCACTGGTTTTCCTTGTAGTCTTATGGATATTATCCTGTCACTGACAGCATTGCACTTCAGGATAGATCTTAAAACGTGCCATTCCTCTTCAATTTATAATTCCTGGCATAGTAAATTATGAGATTGTCAGATTCAAAATGGCCAATACCAGTCCATTTCAACTCACTAATGCATCTCATTTCATTTCTGACAACTACCAGCTTTTCTAGATTCATACTTCTTACATTCTACATTCTGATTATTAATGGATCACCTGTTTCTTCCCATTCATTTCAGCAAATGGAAGTCTTAAAAGCTTTACTCCATCCATGTTATTAAGGTCGACTCTACTTTGAGAAAGCAACTCTTCCATTGTCATATTTTGTATACCTTCCAACCTGAGGAGCTTATCTTCTGGCACTATTTCAGACAATGTTTCAGGGCTATTCATAAAGTTTTCCAGTAATAAATTAGACAATGTTTCACTGCTATTCAAAAGATTTTCACAAGCCAATACTTTGAGAAGTGAATGGCTCCTTCTTTTTCCAAATCTGTCTTAGTCTGGAAGCTCAACTGAAACCTGTCTACCATGAGTGACTTTGCTGGTACTTAAAATACAGGTGGCATAGCTTCTAGCCTTACAACAACTTGAAAGCTACCACAGTATGACAAACTTGGAGGAAGCTTCCTTAACAACCTGTGATATGCAAATGACACAGCCTTGCTTACTGAAAGGAGAACTTGAAGCACTTCCTAATGAAGATCAAATACTACAGTCTTCAGTATAAGTTATACGTCAACATCAAGGAAACCAAACACCCTCACAATTGGACTAATAAGCAACATCACAATAAATGGAGAAAAGATTGAAGTTATTAGGGATTTTATTTCATGAGGACCAACAATCAACACCCATGGAAGTGGGTTGTAGTTAGGTGCTGTTGAGTCGTGTCCAACTCATAGTGACCCTATGCACAGCAGAACGAGACACCGCCTGGTCCCGCACCAGCTCCATGATCCTTGCTATACTTGAGCCCATCGTCACAGCCTCTGTGTCAATCCATCTTGTTGAAGGCCTTCCTCTCTTTTTGTTGACCCTCCACCTTACCAAGAATGGCATCATTCTCCAGGGAATGGTCCCTTCTGACACCATGACCAAAGTAGGTGAGATGAAGTCTGGCCATTCTCGCCTCCAAGGAGCATTCTGGCTGCACTTCCTCCAGGACAGATCTGTTAGTTCTTTTAGCAGTCCATGGTACAGCATTCTTCACAAACACCACAGCTCAAAAGCATCAATTCTTCTTCAGTCTTCCTTATTCATTGTCCAGCTCTCACATGCATATGAGGTGATAGAAA
>NW_006921598.1:22449084-22455267 GCF_000298275.1 Orycteropus afer afer
TGGATGAAGATCTACCAGTTCTTTTTGGTACAGTGACTCTGTGTATTCCTTCCATCTTCTTTTGATGTTTCCTGCATCATTCAATATTTTGCCCATGGAATCTTTCAATACTGCAACTCAAGGCTTAAAGTTTTTCCTCAGTTCTTTCAGCTTGAGAAATGCCAAGTGTGTTCTTCCCTTTTGGTTTTCTAACTCCAAGTCTTTGCACATTTCATTATAGTAATTGACTTTGTCCACTCAAGCTGCTCTTTGAAATCTTTGGTTCAGCTCTTTGATCTTGCCATTTCTTTCTTTTGCTTTAGCTATTCTCCACTCAAGGACAAGTTTCAAAGTCTCTTCTGTCATCCATTTTGGTTTTCTCTTCTTTTCTCATCTTTTTAGCGACCTCTTGCTTTCTTTAGGCATGATGTTCCTGATGTCATCTTACCATTCTCCTGGTCTTTGATCATTGGTGTTCAGTGCATCAAATCTATTCTTTAGATGGTCTCTAAATTCAGGAGGGATATATTCAAGATCATATTTTGGCTCTTGTGGACTTTTTTTAATTGTTTTTAACTTCAAGTTGAACTGCATATGAGCAGTTGATGGTCTGTTCCACAATCAGCTCCTGGCCTGGTTTTGGCTGAAGATATTGAACTTTTCCATTGCCTCTTGCTACAGATGTAGTCAATCTGATTCCTGTGTATTCCATCTGGCGAAGTCCACGGTCCACGTGAATAGCCACCATTTGTGTTGTTGGAAAAAGGTATTTGCAATGAATAAAGAATAATATTTGCAATGGAAGCAGCAGTCAAGAAATCAGATGTCATATTGCATTGGGAAAATCTGCTGCAAAAGACCTCTTTAAAGTGCTGAGAAGAAAACACGTCACTAAAGCAGGCTATGGTATTTTCAATCACCTAATACGCATGTGAAAGCTGGACAATGAATGAAGAAGAGGTGATGCTTTTGAGTTACAGTAAATAAAAACTCTATTTACCAAAATTTCTGTTAGACATTGTGATATAAGATAGCACTATGAAACTAAACATAGAATGTGGAAGGAACATGCAGGTTCAAAGTAGCAAGTTGTACCAGTCTATATCCAGAGAGACATAAAAATAGAGAGAACTATTTTATAAGCACTCCCATAACTGGTTGGGAGAAATTTAGAGAGGAGAAGGGGAGGATTTTGATTCCCCAAATTTGTACTATACCAATGAGTTTCAATTAGCAGCAATATCATATTTCCAAAGGATGTTTGTAAATGTGCGGGGGCATTTTTCTTTTCACAATGGTTGTGCAGCCCTACAGGCATTTAATGGGTTGGGACCAGTGGTGATAAACTAATACTATGTTTGGAACAGTCCTTCACAAGGAATTATTTTCCTGCCCGAAATGCTAATAGTGCCTTGGTTGAAAAACTCTGCACCACAGAGACACCAAAGAATGATAGACAATGGGATTGTGCTCCAATTCTTTAACTTTTCCAGCAATATTTAAGATATGTGATAAAGCTCAAAACATCAATTACATTTATTAAGCATTAATTTTCAAAAAATTAAGAAAATAGTGAAAGAAATAGAATTTGCTAATTCAAGAAAATTGCCAACTAATATCAAATTTTTAAAAATCTAAAAACTGAATAAAATGTGGTATAATTTAATATTCTTAAAATTTACTTTGACACACATAAAAGTTATTGTAGTCCTGGTTATTATGAATTAATGGTTTACAGAGATGGAAATTTTTCTTTTTTCCAAATCCCAAGAGAATACAGATTAGCATGGAAAGTCGGACAATAAAAAACTTAAAATTATCATCTGTGTTCTCTTATTCCAAGGAAGATCATATATAAATTATTCCAAGAAAAGAATTCTCTTTCCTTTCTGGAGGAAAACCACCACCACAACGACCACAAAACATCCCAAAACAAAACAGAGCAATTATCTTAAAGAATATTACTTTTCTTCATAAGCAGGTTTATTATTACAACCTCCTGTTGAAAATTCATTTTCTACCTAGTTCTGCCAGGGAAAATTCCCTTTCATTAATCTAACAGGAATGTTCAGAATGAAAAAGAGAGAAAAAGCTTATCCAGAAAGAGGAGGGTGATAACCAGAAGCAGCAGGAGAACATTCCAGGTCAGGTGTCAAAGGAGAGGGTCCACCTTCAACAGCACAAACTGCTGGGTCAACGTAATTGTCTTTCCATTATAATTACAAAAGTGGAAAGCATATTCTAGCCCTTCATACATAATGTATCATTCTATCATGTGGAATATTAAAATGATTCAATGCTATGAAAGTCATATGTATTTTTTTAATTCTTATAAATGAAAATACATGTTTTCTTTTTAATTAAATAGCTAATTATATATTAAATGGCTCCTGTTGTTAAAAGAATTTGGAAAACAGGGAAGAAATTCAGGTTAGCTTGGGATCACATCTTTGCTTTATTACTTGTTGTGTAGTTTGACAAATGTCTTAGCTTTATTTACCTTATCTGGAACCCCAGCGCTGTTGAGATAAGACATAATGTATAGGAATCACCTACCACAATGTCTGGCCCATTATGGTTGTTTAATAAATGGTAAATATGATAAACACCTTATCAATTTTAATGCACCAATATGTTATTAGCTGTGTATTTGTGCTTCACTAAAAAATGCCTCCATGTGGAAAATTTAAGACAAGTGGAGAAAAGAATTTATAGCAACTTGTTCTCTGGTCATAATCTCTCTCACATGCAAAATACACTCATTTTCTTTTCCAAAACTGTCATTCCATTATAACATCAAGTTCACATGTTCACATTCCAGTATCTGTTGTATATATATATGGTCGTGATGTCAATATTTTGATAAAGCTGCTTGGATGTGACTCATTGGGTGAGTCTTCTTTTGAATCAGAGACCAATAAACTAAAATCAATAAGTTTACCGTCTCCAAAACACTGAACATAGAATGATAAGGTAGAGACAATATAACCACAATAAACACTCCTATTTTAAAGGAGGAAAAATTGAGTCATTGTTCCATAGCAGTTCTGAAATCCAGCTCAGTGAATATTGCCAAGTGCCCCTATTCTAGAGGAAGAAAATGTTTCTTGCTCAGAAATCACTTCTGTTCCCTGGGAATGGTTCTCTAGTTAGTTGTTCTTTGTGACTCCATCTTCTAGGATCTTGGGTATAACCTCTGGAGTGGTTTTCATTTTCATAGAGAAATGACCCATATTTGGTTTTGTCATTGTTAAATGACTTTCCTAGTCTGCTTCCTCCTCATAGAAACTTAGTACAATTTAATATTTAAAAAAAAAAAAAAATGTCAATCAAGTCAATTCCAACTCATAGCAATCACCATAGGGTTTCCAAAGCTGTAAATATTTACAGAAGCAGACTGCCTTATCTTTCTACTGTGGAGCAGCTGGTGGTTCAAAACACTGACCTTTTTGTTAGCATCCCAATGCTTTAACCACAGCATCACTAGAGCACCTGATAAGTTAGTTTAAGTCCCTTAAAAACTTTGTGGGCTTTCTATGTATCAGATTATGGTCTACTCTATTAGTCAAAAGGTATTCTCAAAATTCTTTTCGACTCAGCCCTTTCTCTACTTTAGATAGCATGTCAAGCTCTGTGAGATGATGTTGTTTAGAGACCTATCAACTTAAATTGTTCACAAAGGCTCTTACAACCACACCCTTGATTTGATATTTAAGCTCAGGCCTCATTTTATTTTGAGAATCTTCCACAACTTAGGGAGACAGTGGACAAGAAACAGTCTTATTTTCTAATGCAGCAAGTATTGGATCCTCTGTAAATGTTTCTAAAATCTATCTGTAAACTGAAGAGTTCCTTCGCTTTCTTGCAGCACTTTGTCATACTCAGCTAGCAAAAATCAACTGGTATTTTAACATTTTATCTGGAAATCTCTTGAGTCAAATCCACAAGTTTATTGCATATATTTTCTATCTTCCAAGTCACATAACTGACAGTTTTACCACTTGTTTCACTACTATATATGTTTGCTTGTTAGCTGCCATCAAGTCGCTTCCGACTGATAGCAACCCTATGCACAGCAGAACAAAACACCGCCTGGTCCTGCGCAAGCTCTACGATCCTTGCTATACTTGAGCCTGTTACCGCAGCCACTGTGTCATCATTGAGGGCCTTCCCCTCCTTTGTTGACTGTCCACCTTACCAAGCATGACATCCTTCTCCAGGGAATAGCACCTTCTGATCACATGACCAAAGTAGGTGAGACAAAGTCTGGCCATTCTCGCCTCCAAGGAGCATTCCATCTGCACTTCCTCCAGGACAGATTTGTTAGATCTTTTAGCAGTCCATGGTACTCTCAGCATTCTTTCCCAGCCCCACAACTCAAAAGCATCAACTCTTCTTCAGTCTTCCTTAATCATTTTCCAGCTCTCACATACATATGAGATGACTGAAAATACCATGGCTTATGTCAAGCACACCTTAGTCTTCAAGGAGATATCTTTGCTCTTCAGCACTTGAAAAAGGTCACTTGCAGCCAATTTGCCCAGTGCTATACGTCATCTGATGTCCTAACTGCTGCTTCCATTGGCATCAATTGGAGAACCAAGCAATGTGAAGTCTTTGACAACTTCAATCTTTTCTCCATTTATCGTGATGTTGCTTATAGGTCCAGTTGTGAGGATTTTTGTTTTCTTTATATTGAGATGTAATCCACACTTTCAGACTGTATTCTTTAATCTTCATCAGTAAGTGCTTCAAGTCATCCTCACTTTCAGCAAGCAAAGTTGTGTAGTCAGCATATCTCAAGTTGTTAATGATTCTTCCTCTAACACTGATGCCATGTTCTTCTACATATAGTGCACCTTCTCAGGTTATATGGTCAGCACGTAGATTAAATAAGTATGCTGAAAGGATACAACCCTGGCACACTCCCTTTTTGATTTTAAACCATGCAGTTTCCCCTTGTTCCGTTCGAATGACAGCCTCTTGGGCTATGTACAGTTTCCTCATGAGTACAATTCAGTGTTCTGGAATTCCCATTCTTCTCAATGTTACCCATAATTTGTTATATCTACACAGTCAAATGCCTTTGCATAGTCAATAAAACATAAGTAAACATCTTTCTGGTATTTTTTGCTATGAGCCAAGATCCATCTGATATGAGCAATGATTTCCCTTATCCAGCATCCTCTTCTGAATCCAGCTTACATTTCTGAGAATTCTTTGTCAATGTATTGCTGCAACAATTTTTTAATTATCTTCAGTAAGATTTTACTTGCATACCATATTAATGATATTATTGGATAATTTCCACATTCTGTAGGATACCTTTCTTTGGAATGGGTACAAATATACATCTCTTCCAGTCAGTTGGCCAGGTAGCTGCCTTCCAAATCTCTTGGCATAACCAAGTGAGTGCCTCCAGTGGGGCATCTGTTTGTTGAAATATCTCAATGGGTATTCCATCAATTCCTGGAGCCTGTTCTTCACCAATTCCTTCAGTGCAGCTTTAACTTCTTCCTTCAATACCATTGGTCCTTGATCATATACCACATCCTGAAATGGATGAAGATCGACCAGGTCTCTTTGGTACAATGACTCTGTGTATTCCTTCCATTTTGTTTTGATGCTTCTTGCATCATTCAATATTTTGCCCATAGAATCTTTCAGTATTGCAACCCAAGGCTTAAATTTTCTCCTCATTCTTTCAGCTTGAGAAATGCTGAGCATGTTCTTCCCTTTTGGTTTTCTAACTCCAAGTCTTTACACATTTCATTAGAGTAATTGGCTTTGTCTGCTTGAGCTGCTCTTGGAAATCTTCAGTTCAGCTCTTTTATCTTGTCATTTCTTTCATTTGCTTTAGCTACTCTCTCCTCAAGGGCAATTTTCAGAGTCTCTTCTGACATCCATTTTGGTTTTTTCTTCCTTTCTCATCTTTTTAATGATCTCTTGCTTTTTTCATGCATTATGTTCTTGATGTCATCCCATAATTATTCTGGTTTTCGGTCATTGGTATTCAATGCATCAAATCTATTCTTTAGATGGTCTCTAAATGCAGGAGAGATATATTCAAGATCATATTTTGGCTCTCATGGAGTTGTTTTAATTGCTTCAACTTCAAGTTGAATTTGCATATGAGCAGTTGGTGGTCTGTTCCACAATCAGCCTCTGGCCTGGTTTTGGCTAAAGATATTGAGCTTTTCCACC
>NW_006921598.1:22455710-22458526 GCF_000298275.1 Orycteropus afer afer
CTTTATGCATTCCATTTAATTTTTAACAACTTCCAATTTTCCTAGATTCATACTTCGTACATTCCATGTTCTGATTATTAATGGATGTTTGCTGCTGTTTCTCCTCAAATTGAGTCATGCCACATCAGCAAATGGAGGTCCTGAAAGCTTTACTTCATCCATATCATTAAGCTTGTTCTACTCTGATAATGCAGCTCTTTCCCACTCATATTTTGAGTGCCTTCCGACCTAAGGGGCTGGTCTTCCTGCATTGTATCGGACAATGTTTCAGGGCTATTTATAAAGTTGCCAGTAATGTATCAGACAGTGTGTTCTGCTATTCATAAGGTTTTCCCTGACCAATTTTTTGAGAAGTGGATGGCCTCTTCCTTCTATGTATTTGTCACCATTTTTACAGCCTGTTACTGCAATTTTTTTTCACTACTTTTCCAGCTTCCACTAATAGTTTGCTCAACATTTTTCTAGCCTTTGTTAACAGTTTCCTTAATACTATTCCAATCTTGGCTAATTGTTTTGACCATGGTTTTTCTAGCTTCCACCTGCTGCTCAGTCCTAACACTACTGTCATGTTTTAGATATCTGTGTGACAGCATGCCACTTTTAGATACAAATTCCTGTAGTAGTTAATTTTCACTTATAACAAACCACTGCAAAACATAGTACTTTAAAAGAATTGTTGTTTATTAGTTCACAATTCTGTAGATTGGCAGTTTTGACAGGGCATATTTGAACGTTCTTTTTCTGGGCTCAGTTGTGTAACTGTATTCAGCTGGTGTGTAACCTGGGGTCTGGTTGGTTACAAATGGCCTCACTCACATATTTGGTGGGTGACTGGATCTACAGGTGCAGTTGGGTCACATGTCTATAACATGTAGCAGGCTAGCCAGGATTTCTTTATATGCTTTCTGAGTATTAAAATCAGCAAGAGAGTGTAAGTTTCTATGTGTAATCACTTTTCAAGTCTCTGCTTGTATCATATTCGTTATTTGCTCATGGCACAGCAAGTCAATTGGACAATTAGAGGGTCAGTGTGGGAGGTGACAGTCCAAAAGCATGAATGCAGGATGTGAAAGATTGAACTGTGTCCCCCCAAAATATGTATTGTAATTCCTATCCTCTATGCCTGTGGTTATAATCCCATTTGGGAATGGGTTGTCTTTGTTATATTAATGAGGCAGGATTTGTTGTTGTTATGTGCTGTCAAGTTGGACCTGACTCATAGTGACCCCTCCTTGGGTTTCTGAGGCAGTATCACTATGGAAGTAGATTGCCCCATCTTCCTTCTGAGAAGTGGCTGGTGGGTTTGAACGGCCAGCTTTCTGGTTAGCAGTCAAGTGCCTTACGCACTATGCTACCAGAGCTAGTGTAGGGTATAACTTGAATCAATTTCTTTTGAGATACGAAAGAGATTAAACAAGCAAGCTAAGAAGTAGAGATGGGAAAAGAGAGATGCCAAGCCACATGAAGACTGTCCAGGAGCAGAAGCTCAGAAGAGACAAGGACCTTATTCCAGAACCAAAAGAGAGAGAAAGCCTTCCCATAGAGCCAGCACCCTGCAGTCAGATGTCTAGTCTCCTGAACTGTGAGACTCCAGCCACTCCTCGGAAGGAAGGTGGGGCAATCTACTTCCATAGTGATACTGCCTCGGAAACCCAAGGAGTGGTCGCTATGAGTCCGGTTTGACTCAACAGCACATAACAACAACAACAACAAGCTGTGAGAAAATAAATTTCTTTTGTTAAAGCCATCCATTTGTGGTATTTCTGTTATGGCAACACTATATAACTAACACACAAGGAGAGGAATTTGTAAACAATCTGTAACAAGTGGTGATGCTCAAGCTCATTTTAAAGGAATTTTAGGAATTTTACAGGTAGACAAGTGGAAGGGAAACTCATTGCAAGAAGAAGCAGCATTATATTCAATGTCATGTGGGAGGAAACAGCCTCTTCAAAATATGTGGATTTTCTTTTCTTTTTTTTGCCTTTTCTTCGCATTGCCAATTTTCAACTCTTCGTATTTCAAGCTTCAAAAAAGGAAGTTAAGTTTTTTTAATGTCAAACTTGAATTCAAATTTTCAAGAGTTAACTCACAACCAACAAAGAATAAACTGTATCATTAGTGTTATTTCCATTCAAAGACAATAAAGATGAAAACAAAAAGTACCCAACAGAATTCCTTGAAAAAATAGATTCTGTTGGGTATAATGGATTTTATGGCCATAGCTAGGTAGAAGGGGAACCAATAACTAAGTAAAGTTTATAGATGATGGTCACTTTTATGAAGAAAAAATTTAGCCAGTGATAGAAGTAGACTTGTTATGTTTTATACCCTACTCCGTGTTTAAGTGAGAGCACATAATCTTCCATATTCTAATCTTCTGAAATTAAAAGAAACATCTGGGTCTGTATATGTTCCACATTTAACAGCAAGAGCCAGAAAATGTTGCTTCTGGACCTATTTTATGCTGCTTCAAGGTGTCTGCTTTTCAACATTTTACCGTGTGATCTAGTTGATGAAAATGGATGCTCAGAGCAATCGTAACTCAACTTTGTGTCTTGGTTCCCACAAGACTTACCTGATATTTTTCAGAAGAATGTCACACATTTAATAATCAGTGAATTATTAAACTTTTAAATCTGGAGTTTTTCAAAATAATTATTAATATATTTTTGACAGAAGTGTAAAGAGATTAATCTTAGAGTCTTAAATTTGAACTGGAGATTAGAAATGCAGTTCAACCTTTTGTTTTAGCGTATGTAGAGAACTGAAAGAACTTATCTAAAGCTACACATTCTAGGTTCTTGGATAGTAAG
>NW_006921598.1:22458856-22488382 GCF_000298275.1 Orycteropus afer afer
TAAAACAAACTTGCTGCCCTCAAATCAATTCCAACTAATAGAGACCCCTATTGGGTTTCTGTGGTGGCAAATTTTTACAGAAATAGATTGCCCCATTCTTCTTCTCTGCATCTAATGTATAGCTTTGCTAAAACAAGCCCATAACTAATGATTTTGACATCATGTAACTTTTCCCACCCATTCATTCATTCAAAAAGTATTTCATAAACACTAATATATGCCAGCACTTTTTTAGGCACTGAGAAAATGCCAGTAAATCAGAAAAAAAAGTCTTACTCTCATGAAAATTATAATATTCACTTTTAAATGTTTTTTTTCTTTATAAATAAATATATACATACACATTTAAATAATGTGGCATGGTGCAAGGGCATTTTCTTGTAATCAGGATATTGAGATTTTAATCTTTATTTTGTCTCTGAAGTATGACTTTTAAAAATATACATGACTTTCCTGGGCCCCAATTTACCATTCCATAAAATAAGAGAAATAAATGAAACCTGCATTGTTCAGTATGGTAGCCACTAGCCACATGTGGCTATTTAAATTAAAATTTAATATATTTTTTCAAAATTAAAAAGTTGCTTCTTCAGTCATACTAGCCAAATTTCAAGTGCTCAATAGACACATGTATCTTAGTGGTTACCATATTGGACATTTCCATCATTGCAGGGAGTTCTACTGAATAGCACTGGAGTAAACAATATGTGTATTATTCTCACTTTAAAAGTTAAAGATTAACTAATGTTGGCAGGAAATAGTCATACTCTACTTCTTGAGATACCCAGAAAAGTTTAAATGTTCTTTGTGGAAGAGAACAAAATCATTGTTCAGAAATAGTCTAATCATGCATTTTCTAATACAAATTCAAGGGAAATTTGCAGCTCTTAATGTCCAGAAATAACAAGAAAGTTAAATAGAACATGCTTGAATAAGGGGAGAACTAAGCCATCCTCACCTAATGAATGTTTCCCGGCTATCATCCTACAAGTTTTCTTAATGAGGCTTAACCAATGAAACACAGTCAGAGAAGAGTAGTCAGAAACACAGTCAGAGAGTGACTGGTCTCTTTCATTAAAATTTTGCAGGACTGATTCCCCTGTGACATAATAACTTCAATTAAAATCTTTGTGTCTTTTATTTTTATTTTGATGTAAACTTGCAATTAGTTTCTACGCAAAGCTGCCCTTTTCCTATGATGTTGGGGACTTAATATTGACAGGATGAAAAGACTGCCATTTCTTCCTGAATCCTTAGGTTTGTAAGTATGGGTAAATGGGTAAATGGGGGAGTGTGTGGTTGTGGGTGTGTTTCTATTGGAGAGGGAAAATAAAGCATAATACATTATGAAGAACAGTAAGAAGTCAACAGTGACTTGGTTATCCACCTTCTCCCTTATCCTATAACCACCTTGATCTTTCTAAGTCTTAGAAGCTAAAGCAGTACATCTCCATCTAGGATATTTCAGGTCCCTTACCTGCGGATTAAATAGGGACCAATTTGTTTAATAGTTTGTAAATTATTTAAGTGAATCTAAAGAGTGTTTTTACATATTTAATATTTTTGTGATTGTGTTATAATTTTTTTAAAAATGTTTTATAGTAAAGGGAGATAGGGATAATTAACAATATTTATTGAGGACATAGCATGTGCTAGGTGCTTCCCATAGATTCTATTTAATCCTCATAACAGTCTTCTAAATTAGGAAGTACCATTACCTTCAACTTATAAATAAGAGAATTGAGGTCAGGAGGATCTATATCATTTACACAGAGTCACACACTTAATAAGTGGAAAATCTGAAATTGTTCATTAAGTTATTTCTTCATCAATATATGAGGGCTGTACTAAATATTCTAAATAATATGGTAAAAGAAACAGTCTTACTCTGCCACAATAATTCTAATCAAATTCCAAGCTACAAAATGTTGATAATTGTTTTCACCCAATTATAGGTATAAGAGATTCTCAATATAGTTGCAAGTGTTTAAAATTTACATAATAAAGGGGTAAATAAAAAACACTTCAAATACCACGAAAGCATCCTAGAGGTTCACCTCAATTTGGCATTGGAATAATTTGCTGAGCAACAGCTGTCTCACTATTGGTCTGAAGGTCAGTTAGGGATGTTCCTGTGGTACATGCTTTCTGTTTCACAGAGTACTTACGTTGTTTTCATTTGTTCTAAGTAAATTTTCCAACTGTTTTTAATGAGTGGATTTTGTGGTTTAAATACTTCCAAGTAAATTCGTTCGGCTTTTTTAAAGAAAAGGATTTTTTTAAAAAAATCACAGTTACATTATGAATTTATGCTACCAAGGAAAGCTGGGCTTGACAGCAAGGTCTAGTGTTATCTGTACATATGGAACACCCTAAGCAAATGCCACTCGGAAGGAAGGTTGGGCAATCCTACTTCCGTAGTGATACTGCCTCGGAAACCCAAGGAGGGGTCGCTATGAGTCAGGGCTGACTTGACGGCACATAACAACAACAACAACAAGCAAATGCCAACAAAGCAAATGCCTAGGAGCTGGTGGTGTAGTGCTTAAGGCATTTGACTGCTAATCAGCAGGCTGGCGGTTCAAACTCACCAGCCACTCCTCAGAAGAAAGACGGGGCAATCTGCTTTTCTAGTGATACTGCCTTGGAAACCCAAGGAGGGGGTCGCTATGAGTTGGATCCATCTTGAGGGCAGTGAGTTTAGGTTTTTCTTTTGGAAGGAAATGCCTAAATAGTTCTGGTGGTACAGTGCCTAAGGCATTTGACTGCTAACCAGAAGGTTGTTGCTTTAAACCCACCAGCCACTCCCGGGAAGGAAGATGGGGCAATGTCGCCTCAGAAACCCTATGGAGGTCGCTATGAGTTGGAATTGACTCGATGGCAATGGGTTTGGTTTTGGGGGAATTTTCAAAGGAAATGCCTATTTGTTTTACAGTTCTCTGTCTTCTGCACAGAGCCGATCTGTGCGGAAACTGTGCTCTCACTACAGTCTCTGGAGTGAGCTGCCTGCAGGAGTTATTACATCAGCAAACTGCACCCCCGTGTTTCTTCCCTACAATGATGTCTCCTCCTTCCTAGCGTGTATCTCTAACTCACCTGAAATTCATTTGACCTTCATAGCAAAACAATGTGCTGAAGTGTTTCAAATTACTTTTCCTTCTTAGGAGGTTTTTCTTTGTGGTATTAATTTGCATTACAAACATTTTCTTCCTTGATGGTTCAAAGGAAAGCAATTGCCTGGTCAGACTTTGTAATCATATGTCTTAAATCAGTAAGATTCAAAATAATAAACAGTAATGGTCATAATAGTCTGTCTACTCCAGCCTGACTGATTCCAAACTCACTGTGATCAGTGTAACTTCTAGCCTGGAAGTAGTCTGGAAAAAGTTTTGCATGCCAAATGAAACATATAAATGAATAATTGTCTCATTAAACACTAAAATTTACTTAGAAAAAAGGCATTCTTTGGTCAGCTAATGTTTGCTGGCTGAAACAAGGTTATATCCTAGCAAGCTAATCCACTACTAATTACAGTGTACTTTTTTCTAGTTCTCTTTTAGTCTAAATGTAAATATTCCAAACATAATTACCCTTGGAGAGCTATTGCATGTAATGGTTGCTACAAGCTGGGAATGCTCCCAGTGGCATATCTCCTTTTTTCCTCTCTCTATTAATACCAAAAAACCCAAACCCACTGCCATTGAGTCGACTCTGACTCATAGTGACCCCCACTGGGTTTCTGAAGCAGTAAATCTTTACAGAAGTAGATTGCCCAGTCTTATTTTCACAGAGGGGCTGGTAGTCTTCTTTTCACAGAGGGACTGGTGGGTTTGAACCACCAACCTTCTGGTTAGCAGTCAAATGCCTTAAGCACTGTGCCACCAGAGCTCCTTTCTCTATTAATGTTGTTGTTATTGTGTGCTGTGGAGTCAGACCTGACTCATAGCAACCCCTTCTTGGGTTTCTGAGGCAGTATCACTACAGAAGTAGATTGCTCCTATAGTTCCTCGTAATTTTTCTTCATGTTTCAGATGTTCTTTGAAAACCTATGCTGGATGCTTTTTGATGCTCAATAACAATGTACATCTTTTACATTTTAATAATTTGGAAAATTCAACATCTTTTCTAGTCACAAATTTTAAATTTTGGGGGTCATGAACTACTTAAATGATCATGATTAAAAAGGCAAAATGAAACAAAAAAAAAAGCTATACATTAATTTTAATGGAAATTCAAATGTCATTTTGCAGTGTAGTAAATTACTTAGTGTGGCTTTTCTACCCATAAGTCTTTGTAAACTCCAAGGTGGGATTTTCTATGAACAACTGAGGAGCTCCTGATTGCTGAAGCTATCCACCTGGGTTATTTCTGTTGGGTGTGGCACAATACAATGTTCTGGGAGGTTCCCACTCTCTCATGTGCTTAGAGTTCTGATGCTGTGATTGGCTAGTTTGACCACCTTCCGGGCTCAAAAGGAGGCCTCCTGGAGGTAGAACTCTCTCTGACTGCTGGTGGAGGAAGATGTGCTGCCGAAAGAAACACGCGCCCCTGAAAGAGACACGTGCTGCTGGGAAAGAGACGCAAGAGACACGCGTTGCTGAGTGAGACACCGCGGGACCAGCACTGCTGGGAAAGAGACTGTGAGATACTATTGGCCAAGGGATGGTGGGCTGGGAGAGAGACTGAGTGTTCTTCCTGAACTTGAGTTGTAGCCTGGTGCTCCCCTAATAAACCCTGTAATCTGTGAGCTCTGTGTGGCCACTGCAGCGAATTATCAAACCCAGGAGAGGTGGTGGGTGCTTTGGGAGAAACAGTTGGTGAAAGGGCTGGAGGGAGGCAGCATGTCTGGCCTGGCAGGAATAGGCCTTGGGTTACTGCTGGTAATCCTGTCTTCCTCTTGTGGGAGCAGAGGAGGTCAGAACATGTGGCGTCCTTGCCGTTTTAGCACATTTGTAGTAATAATTGTGTATTTCTACTTCTTTTCCCACTCATCTTATTTATCATCACATAGCTTTGAAATGATCTATAAAAAATTATAAGAATACAGATTGCAGCTATGCTTTTAATTTGCTGATTGAAATTTAACATTTTTCTTTTTCTTGATCAATGTTTATTAAAATGTACATAATATTGTTCTACTTAGACAGCTAGAAATTTATAATTATGCACGTGGTCAGGAAAAAATACAAATTGACAACTGTTATCCTTTGTTTCTCACATAAACAGAAAAACTGAATTGTAAAAGTAAATATATCACTTTTGAAGTTTTTAAAAGTATTTTCTTTTTTCTAGTCATAAATATTGAACTATTCATGACAGATAAATCAAAACATATCATTAGAAAATACAAAAACTCTTATAGTTCCATCATCCAAAGACAAATAATTTGCATATCTGACTGCTAACTGGAAGGCTGTGATTCAAACCCACCAGCCACTCCTTGGAAGGAAGATTGGGCAATGGACTTCTGTTAGAGATATCGCCTCGGAAATCCAAGGAGGGATTGCTATGTGTCGACTCAACTCAATGGCAGTGAGTAGTATTCAAAAATGTTAGGATTTTTGATATATTAGTAACAAAAATGTTTACACAATTTATATACCCAGAGAGTATGAATGCCTGTTATCACATTCTTATCAGCTTTCAGTATTTTCATTCTCGAAATATTAAATCATTAGATGAAAGCAGAATGTAATTGTACTTAAATTCACTTTGTATGTGTTTGATAAAATGTCACTGATTGTAAAGAAAGAGCTCATGACTTCTCTCAGCAACGTTTAATGCATAATCCTTTCTTCATTCTTTGATTTCAGACGTTTTCTTCTCTATGTATTTATATATAGTTACTGATAGATATAAGGAGCTCTGATGGCACAGTGAGTAAGGTATTTTGGCTGCTAATCAGAAGATTGGTGGTTCAAACTCAAAAGTTGCTCCATGGAAGGAGGATGAGGCAGTCTACTTCCTTAAATATTTACAGCCTTGGAAACCCTATGAGAATTGCTCTGAGTATGAATTGACTTGATGGCAGTGGGTTGTTGATAGATATACAGATACATTTTTGGACATGTGTATCTCTCTTAATAAATATTTTCTTCATTTTAAAACATATTTTGCCTATTTATTCCTCTAAATATATTTTAAGATCATTTGGAAAAGAGAGAGGCTTTTGGAATCCCAATAATTTGACATCTTTAAATTATTCATTTTTTCTTGCCAGGGACATGGTATATTTTTAGTTTTTTTCTTTATGTAGGTCACAGGATGTGACTATTGTGGATGAAATGTCTTATCTTTTATATTATCCAGTTAGATATTGTTGGGTATATAATAATAACATCTTTAATAACAATATTTCTCTATATAATAATATTGATCTCTTACATTATCGAGCTAATATTGCTAGGCTTATAATAATAATTCCTACATCCATTGACCTTGTGTTTACTAAGTAGTTGTCTATTTAATCTTTAAAGCCAACTGAGGAAGTAGACATTTTCTGATTTCCATTTTCCAAATAAGGAAACTGAAGTTTGGAGTGTCTGGGTAACTAGTGCCTATTTGCAACTTCTGAGTGACAGAGCCAGGTCTCTCTGAACTCTAACTTCAAAGTCTGTGCTCTTAATTATCGCACTGCAATATGAAAGTTATTGAATTTTGTATGCTTAACTTATATTCAATTTAACTGAACTTTAGGATTTAGAGAAAAGTTTATTTGCATTATATAATTCAAACAGCAATCGTTGCAAACTGCTTAACAAATCCTCTATTGAACTTCAAAGAATGCTCCAGAAACAAGAACTCTGAAATAACTGTCAGTAGAATTTCTCAAAAGAAGATTAGAAAGGCTCTATTAATATTTTTGCATACATTACATTATTTAGTGCAGATTTTGATTTTAAAAATGTTTCCCCTTTTTCTCAGAATTTCTTATATGAAAAGGTTTCTAGAAAGTCCTACTCAATTTAAAAATATATATTAGACAAATATCAAAATAATATAATATGAATATACCTAATAAAGTGACAACAGGAAAAATAAGAGAAAAAGATTTGCCTCTCCCAAGTCCACTGACAATTATATTTGTGAGCTGGTGTTTCTCAACAACACAGCTCAGCTGACTACATAATAATAATTTTTAAAAATCATTAAAATATGGATGATGACATATCAAATAATAGCTTATGAATAATACTGTAACATTTTTTTCAGAATGAAGATGAGTCATTAAAAAATGGGACAAGACTGTGATATATTCTCAGAAAACTACCTTATCTGAGATACTTAATTGAAGAAGAAGAAAAATGGCTTCATCTTACAAAAACTGCTGTAAGTATTGTTTGTTTTTGTAAGATCAAACAATTATCCAAAGCAGGCAACAGTGATAGGTTCCATCAGTTTTTTCTGTACATGATAAATCAGGTCAATCCCAGTGTATTCAGTGTTCTGCTGGTTTCTGTCCATCATGGTTGCATGAGTCACTCTTTTTGCTTTGCTGTATTGTTTGCATGTTTGCGCAAGTGGCAAAAACCAAAGAAATAAACCATAAACACAATACACACACACAGAATTTTTGACTCCATGATTTCACTGGAGCCACAAACATGGATCATTTTGATTGGAATGATGAGCTCTTTCCTCTGTACTTAGTTTAACTGGACATGTATGTATCTGGTCTAAAGTTCAGATTTTGCTGATTTTGAAGGATGTTATTGGTATCCAGTTTTGCAAAGTATTCTCATGTGTAATGAATACAAACAGTGTCTCTCTTAACATTCTGCATTTTCTATCAGAATAACATTGACACTGGCAGGTACAAGCTCAGAGGACATGGCAGATAAGATGATGTGAAACATTGGTAGTTGGACTAGTTGTTGTTGTTGTTATGTGCCGTAGAGTCAGATCTGACTCACAGCGACCCCTCCTTGGGTTGCCGAGGCAGTATCACTATGGAAGTAGATTGCCCAACCTTCCTTCCAAGGAGTGGCTGGTGGGTTTGAACCTCCAGCCTTCTGGTTAGCAGTCCAGTGCCTTAGGCACTATGCTACCAGAGCTCCCAGTTGGACTAGTAGCAGTGTCTAAATCTGTCTCACTTCAGGGGGCAAAAAGAGAATCAAAATATGCTTAATACTGATTTTCATGAGTTGGAGGTCAGATGTATCTCTAATCTCCAAACATTTTCCCAATTCTGACATCAGTTATCCCTCCCATAGCCTTCTCTATTTCTCATCTGGGTTCGATTACCCTTTGCAATGGCCACACAGAAGTCACAGACTACATTAACAGTTACTTTGTTAAGGAACAGAGTGTAACTTGGAATCAGGATCAATAGGATACAATTCAGGATCAAAATCAGGAAGTATGTAGACATTGTTTCTTCTTCACTGCAGTATAGCTCTCTCAGCTCCTTTTGACCATGTAGGCCTCCTCTTAGCACTCTCTGACAGGCCTGTTCTCGGGCCCCCTGATGAGCCATCCCTCTCAGTTCTGCCTTCTTTCACTGGGAGCTCTGCTGCTGGCTCCCTCCCAGGCCTGTTGCTGCAGGCTTTGCCACTGGACCCCTTCTGGACCTTTCACTTTAGTGTTACAGCCCTTAACTCATGTTAACGTCCTTTTAGGGGGTTCCTTGCCTCATCTCTCTCCCTCTGCTTCTCCTCTCTTCTTTCTTACTTCTTCCTGCTGTTTCTCTTCCTGCTTCTTTCTACCTGCTAAACCTCTGAGGGGCTGGCTATTTAAATACATAACTCCTTGCCAATTTCAAAGGATGCTCTGCACCCGCCCGCCCATAGGTCCACAAACTAACCAGTCCCCTCTAGGTAGGCCACAGAAACTCCATTTGCATAATAGGCAATAGTCACCTCATTTACACAATCCGTAGTCACATCATTTGCATGGTCTATTGACCAATCCCAGCAAGGTGTATACCAATTACAAGGCAGACTGCAGTCCCAGGGCCAGGCAAAAAATATCAAACATCCTTATTTACAGATTACTCAGGAAATGTAACAAATCCTTTGGGGTAGAAAACTTAGGCAAAGGTAACTCCTCAAGATTTAGGAAGAAAATCTCTCAAGCTGCATCTTTTCCAAAGAACCAAGGCAAAAAAACACATAAAGGAACCTATTCCATCACAGATGGCAAAACTGGAACTTTGTCCTTTGGCTTACATGGGAGAACTCTCTGAGGGTGGACATTTGGGTAATGACGTATCATAAAACTGTTGTTTCTTTCTGCATTTGGCTGTGTAGATTATATAAATGCTTCGGATAGGAAAGTTCCAATAATGACTGCAAAGCAACTTTCAGACTAAAAACTGAATACTCTTTTGGGAAATAGAATCCTTTCTGGTCTATTGCAATTGTGGTTAAAATGGTCTGAGTCACCAAGGCAGTGAAGGAGTTGATTCCAAATCCTAAGGCATAGCATCCAGTGTGTAGAGTAACTACAATCTGAAATGAAGCTCTCATTATAAGGCACATCTAACCTAACTATATCTAACAATGTCAAATGACCAGTGTAGCATGTCCAGAAGTTAGTCATAAAATACATAAGATACAGATCTCTGTGTTGACAACTAAAAAGTTTCCCAACGCAAACTTGGATTCTCCTAAGCCAGTGCTTATCAAACTTTACCATGAATCATTGAGATAAAAATTTGCTTCCAGTAGATCGAAAGTGGTCCCTGAGATTCTGAGTGATTTGCAGTGATACTGATTCTGCTTGTCTGTGTGTTCTACTTTGAGAAGCAAGACCTTGGCCAAAAAGATCCCAGTTGCCTTTTAGATTGCCCACTGTGAATTCAGCTATGGCTCCTTTAATGTTGCAATAGTTTCTACTGCTACATTATATATGAAAGAATTTGAGGATGAGACTTTGTAATCCCAATGAATTTATTTATAGTTTAATATTTCTTTATAGTGTGGGACAGAAAAAGTCCACAAAGGAACCATTAAAAGGGGCCTTTCAAAAAGTAACACTACTTCATATCTTGGAATCATTGTATAAAAATTCTCAAATGACCTTTATTCAGGCTTCCTGAAATAGTGGATATTTCTAAAGGGGCTCTTTACCTGTGGTAGCCTATCTTGCTGGCCTTTTGATGTTCAACTAACACTGCACCCTTGCCCAATGTCTTTTGAAGAAATTCTTATCTGAACTTTGCATTAAAGAACGTGTTTTTGCAGGGCATTGTCTGAGAAAGTATAAAAAGAAAGGCTTAGAGACAGATGTCATGGTTATGATATTGAAGAAAAAGTAAGACAGATTTGCTGGAGACACTAATAGTTGTCCCTGCTCTCTCTCTCTCTTTTTTTTTTTTTTTAAATTATTAACAAGTATTGTTGTTGTTGTTGTTGTTATGTGCCATCGAGTCTGACCTGACTCATAGCCACCCCTCGTTGGGTTTCCGAGGCAGTATCACTACAGAAGTAGATCACCCCATCTTCCTTCCGAGGAGTGGCTGGTGGGTTTGAACCACTAGCCTTCTGGTTAGCAGTCAAGTGCCTTAGACACTATGCTACTAGAGCTCCTGTTAGTAAAGGTGGTAAACAAAAGTGTACCACCAGACTGAGATTTTTCTTCTTCCTGAGTTTGGAAAGATTAGAAGCCAATGTTATTTTTAATATCATATGTATAGATCACTAAAATAATTTCAATTTCCATTAATGGTAAGTGGCCAACACTTTGGGCAACATTACTCTGTAATTGTTTTAATTTTTGTCATGTTTTCCCTTGCATTATGTAGATTCTCCATGTTACTTTGCATTAATATAGGTTACCTACATACATATCATGAGAAAGAACTTTAAATAATATCTTGTGTAATTTATTTGCTTTTGGAATCATATTCCTGAAAAGATTTCCCTATTGATTTAATAATCAAGAACAATTTTTCAGGTGCTGCTAACAAAGAGCTGGTATCAGGAGTTCTGGTGGTGCTGTGATGAAGGCATAAGGCTTACTAACCAAAAGGTCAGCGGTTTGAACCCACTAGTGCTCCATGGAAGAAAGATGGGGCAGTATGCTTCTGTAAATATCTACAGCTTCAAAACACTGGAGGGTTGCTCTGAGTCAGAATTGACTCGATGGCAGTGGATTTGGTATCAAAGAAGATTATTTTAATTTATCAAAGCATAAAACCAATAATCCAAACTTATTGCCTTCAAGTCAATTCTGACTTATAGCAACCCTACAGGATATTGTAGAACAGCCCCATGGACTTTCTAAGGCTGTAATCATTAACAAAGCAGCCTGCCCCATCTTTCTCCTGCAGAGCAACTGGTGGATTTGAACGAACTGGTGGATATGAACCACTGACCTTTTAGTTAGCAACTCGGTGCTTTAACCACTATGCTAATAGCACTCTTCATCAATGCATTAAAAAAAATAGAAAGAAGGGGGGAAAAAAAAGAAAACATGTTAATTCCTCTTTAATAATTCAAAATTTCAGTGATCTGAGAGTATTGGGGAAAATCACCTGAGCAATAAAGCATGCATCATTTGAATGGATTAATGTTCAAATCACTGCAAAGCAGCTTACTTTTCATCCATCACCATGGATACAAAAGGACAGCTGAAGTGCAGGCAAGTGACATCACAAGCATGCCCAAACAGGCCTGGGGACAGAGCATGCAGCCCCACAAAGGACAGGAAGAAAAGCAACAAAGGGGAGGAACTGGCAAAGGGAGCAGTCATCATGGCTGTTGTTAAGATATTGAACCACAAATTCAGTCAGTGAGGATTAAATACAAGAAAATATGTGGCCAACTGAGAAGCCTGAAGACTTCAGCAGTTGTTTACATGACCTTTTAATACCTTCTTATCCAGAAATAGAACTCAGAGAGAGAAGGTATATCAGATTATCTAATACTCAAAGGGCAGTTTCGGTAGCTTCTATTTTCTCCTCATTTTATGCTCAGGCTTTAATTTTAAATAATGTTTTAAAGTTTTTATTTGCCCAGTTCACCTAATATTAAAAATTAATCCATCCTTAAAATTGCTGAAGATTCCAATAACAACTTGAAATCATCAAAGCAACCAGTACCCCATGAACAATAGAAAATGGTAAATTTTGAGAAAAAGAAAAGCTATTTTAGGTATTAAGTTATTACTCACACAATGCACAATTTCTACTCTGGTTTATTTTTGATTTGTCATTAAATCAAAATATTATTTCCTATCAAAAGGCAACATCCTTACTCTCAGGTTGCTGTGACTCAGGAACAGATCTGAGAGTACTGGTGACAGTTTACGACCACCTCTCTGGAAACCCCAGATCTGTAGCATTTACTGATTTCCATGGTGTAAATGGGAGCTCTGAGAGCATAGTGCCTAAGGCATTTGACTACTAACCAGAAGGCTGGTGGTTCAAACCCACCAGCCACTCCTCTGCTTCCATAGTGATGCTGCCTTAGAAACCCAAGGATGGGTTGTTATGAGTGGGATCCAACTGGATGGCAGTGAGTTTGGGGTTTTTTTTTTTTTGGTATGATGTAAATGCTCTCACCTTGGCCAATTTCATTAAATAAACATGGTATCAACTGGATTGCAACACATCTGGAAATGTAACAATCAACTCTTACAAGCCATTATGAGTAGTACACTCTAACATATCACTGGCTTTGTTCAACGCCAACCCTGACACCAACTTTTGGTGAGACTTTGAGCACCTTCCGGATCTCAATTTTCACATCTGATGAAGGGGTAGAAGCTGGGTTTAGTCTGTGGTTGCTAAAATTGAGCATCAGGTTTCCCTGGGTGGTTGAGAGAAGAGTCATGGGGGTCACTTGCCAAATGTGGGTATCTGGGAGATACTGAGGAGCTCTGGTGGCATAGTGCCTAAGGCGTTTGACTGCTAACCAGAAGGCTGGCAGTTCAAACCCACCAGCCACTCCTCGTAAGGAAGATTGAGCAATCTACTTTCGTAGTGATAACACCTTGGAAACCCAAGGAGAGGTGGCTATGAGTCGGATCCGAGTGGACGGCAGTGAGTTTGGTGTGGTTTTTGTTGGCAGATGCTGAGCTATTAGAGTTCTAAGGGAATCATGTTCACTTCAACTTTGCAGAGCTGATTTTAACTATCAGAGAGCATTTGGGGTTTCTTGAAGAGAAGGATCTTTTACTAGGGAAAAATTGGGAAACCACTTGAGTAATCTATCTAAAGTCCCTATTTGTTTATAAAAATTAGTAACTCCGTTGAACTGAAAATGTGAATGAAATACTAGTACAGTGATTATACTTAAAATAGTTTGTGTGTGTGTGTGGGGGGGGGAGGGTAAAATCTTAAACTAGAGACTCTGGTTGAAAGTGAAATTATATCTATGCCATCACAGACATTTTTAAAATGATAATGATCTTAGAAATAATTTACTCCAAGGGTTCATGAGAGCTTCCTCAGAAAATGCCTCTGTGTGTGCATGTATGTGTGTGTGTGTGTGTGTGTCTAGGCAGGCTAAACAGTAGTAATCCATTTGTGATCATGTCCCTTCAACAGAGAAGCAATTCTGCTCCCTATGTTTAAATATGGAGTTTCCATCTAAGATTTCATTTGAAGAACAGATTCTACTGCATTAATTAAAAAAAAAAAAAAAATGCTATCATCTTCACACAAATCCTGAAACCAAACTTTAAAGAAGAAGAATATCTTGTCACTATCCCATAACCAGGAAGTGGCAGAGACATGTCTGGAATTAGGTCTCTAGATTTCCCACACGTGTTTTTTCTTTTCAGAAGCTGGTTGCCTGGAACAGCTACATCCTATTCTATGTCTCTGGGTAAATAATCTAACCCTGCACTGTTCAACATGTCAGTCACAAGCAACATGTGACTACTGAGCATTTGAAATGTAGTTTGTCTGAACTGAGATGTGTTGTAAGTATAAAATATACAGTAAGTTTTGAAGTCTTAGCAGAAAAAAAAGGAATGTGAAATATCTCATTGATTTAAAAATATCGAATAGATGTTGAAAGTTTACATATACTGTGGTAAATAAAATGTATTCTAAAAATTAATTTCACCTGTTTCTTTCCTAACTTATTTTAATGTAGTTAACAGAAAATTTTGAAGTAAATATGCAGCTCATATTATATTTCTATTGGACTTCTCTGATCTAATCTCAAGACCAGTCTCATCTATTAAAAGTGGAAAAATATCTACCCTTCCTATTTCTGTGGGGGATCTTTGTAAAAATACTCTGCAAAATGCTACAAATATAATATCATACTCAAACTATTTTGATGCTTGTTTGGTCACCAGTAGGAGCTCTGGTGGTATAATGCCTAAGGCATTAGACTGCTGACCAGAAGGCTGGAGGTTCAAACCCACCAGACACTCCTCAGAAGGAAGACTGGGCAATCTACTTCCATAGTGATTGGAAACCCAAGGACAGGTTGCTATGAGTCAGAACCGACCCGACAGCCGTGAGTTTTTTTGAGTTGGTCAACAGTTGTGTCATTTGCCCCCTGGGAGGTGGGAAAGGCTTTGTAGAGTTTTTTCTTTTACTATTCTACTTTGTCCTATTGCGTCACTGTGAGTTGGAATTGACTCGATGGCAGTGGGTTTGGTTTGGCTGGTTGTATATTGTTTGGCAGGGGTAAAGCAATAGTGTAGGGAACAAACACCAAATTCATTCAGTCTTCTCATTTATGTTCTGTGTGTGCATTGAGCCTACCAACACATTAATTTCAACACCGGGCCATAGAGATTGTAGATCCTACTTACATGCAATAAGGATCTTGGCTTGAGCTGTAGACCTGAGGATCCTCCTGGGAAAGAATTTTCCATAGAGAAAGGAGCCAAGCACAGCTGTCTTGAACAAGAGTTGTCAGAGAAGGCAAGGTCTTTGACTATATAGGATAGTGACTGTTATTCAATCCATAGCAGGCCAACCCTCATGTGACAGAGTAGAACTGCTCCATAGAGTTTTCTAGGCTGTAACCTTTATTGGGAGAAGCTCTGGTGGTGCAGTGCCTAAGGCATTTGACTGCTAATCAGAAGGCTGTGGTTCAACCTCACCAACCACTCCTCCATAAAGACTTAGTGCCTTGGAAACCCAATGAAGGTTGCTTTGAGTCAGAATCGACCAAATGGCAGTGGGTTTGGTAGGGTTTTTGGTAAACTTTATGGGAGCAGATCATCAGCTCTTTTTCCCTGTGAGCCACTGGGTGACTTGGATCTATCAACATTTTGGTTAGTAGCTAAGTGCTTAACCATTACACCACCAGGGCTTCTTCTTTGTGCTATAAGGCATGAGAACTAACAGGCCTGGAATATACCTAAAAGGTATATTTCACTAAATTATACAAAATATCTAGGCATAATAAGTTACATCTCATTGAGACCCATTAACAGAGAGTAATAATACGTAGGAAATAGGGCATTCCACCTTCACCTCCCAAACTTGGCTCTATTGGATCAGTCAGGATCCTGCCAGGAAAACAGAAACCAAATTACATTTAAATGGAAGGTGTTTCATATAGGAGATTAATACGCAGTGTTAAAAGGCCAATAGTGCAAAAAAAGGAGATAACTTAGATATCTGTAACTGCAGAAAGCAGCTACTGCCTGTATGTAAGAGAAAAAAATGGGATACCAAAACCTAGGAACTCAGAGACAGGGTCAAACAAGACTGGTAGTAGACCCCTAAGGGGAAGTTCTAGGAATCTAGTCCTGGGAGCAGCAAAAGATAGGTTAAGCTAGAGCCACTGCTACTGCTGCTATGACTGATAGGAAACCAAAAAAACCAACTCACTGCCAACGAGTTGGATCTGACTCATAGCGATCCCCCCTTTGCTTTCCGAGACAGTATCACTATGGAAATAAATTGCCCAACCTTCCTTCTGAGGAGTGGCTGGTGGGTTTGAACCACTATCCTTCTGGTTAACAGTCAAATGCCTTAGGCACTAGGAAGAGGGACATTAAGAGGGAAGTCTCTTCTTCTCACCTCTCACATTCCAGCTTTTCCTTAGTGCTTCCTTTTGGCATAACCTAACAATGAACCAACTAGCAAGGGAGGTTGAGACATGTAGCCACAGCATCACAGATGAGAATATAGATGGGTGGGCTAGGATCTAGGAAACAATGGGCACATGGCTAGACAACTCCTGTTCAACTTTGGCACAGACATAATTGGTGGTAGTCAGTGAATCAGTGATAGCCAACAATGGTAACTTTTAGGGTCTACCAGTGAAATTAGATACATTTCTAAGTATGAGACACTCTGAGAAGTACCAAATATTCTTGATGGGGAAGTCTGTTGGGAGTGGAGGTACAATTAAAGCAGAAGAGGGAGTCAAAATTTTGTTGAGCACATCTTTATCTGTAGACTGATGGATTCTGGAAAGCTTGTATGTGTTTTTCTTAAATGAAATTAAAAACAAGCACACTAGACTTTTCTACAAGCCTAATTGAATAAAATTATCATCCCTACTGTTGTGGACAGCTATTGTTTTGTCCAGTATTCTTTCTTCTAATAATACCATTCCAATTTGTGTTTAGGAGCTCTGGTGGCATAGTGCCTAAGGCACTTTTCTGCTAAACAGAAGGCTGGCAGTTCAAACCCACCAGCCTCTCCTCAGAAGGAAGGCTGGGCAATCTACTTCCGTAGTGATATCACCTTGGAAACCCAAGGAGGGTTCGCTGTGAGTGGGGTCTGACTCTATGGCACATAACAACAACAATGACTCTATGGCACATAACAACAACAACATTTGTGTTTGGAGAACTATCTCTCTTATCTTTTGGTTCATGAAATTCAGGTGAGTTGCTCATACAGTTTTGACTTCCCCTCCCTTACTCCAGGCAACCACTTGGCCACAGTAATTTGTTCAGGTTTAAGTATGTTGTTGTTGTTGTTGTTATGTGCCATGGAGTGGGACCCGCCTTGGGTTTCCCAGGCGATATCACCATGGAAGTAGATTGCCTGATCTTCCTTCTGAGGAGTGGCTGGTGAGTTTAAGTATGGGCAACTAAAATCAATACCAGGACTTCTGCTGGACCAATCAGAAAAAGAGCTGTTTCCAATGGTGAGTAGAATTTAAGTTTGGAGTTTTGTGGCCATACCTGGCAAGAAAAGTCTGCCTGAAATAAAACTAACGCACAGGAAACAACACCTAAGAATTTAAGAGAAGACACATTTTTAATCACATTGAATGTTGTTCTCCAACCATACTTGGAGTTAGGTCTACTTCTAGACTTTTTAATTATGCCAATACATCCACGTTTTTTACTAAGCCATTTTTTAATTAAAGCTCACATGTATTAAGTGTACATTTTAATGAGTTTTAATAAAAGAAATACCCTTTCAACTATTAGTTCAGTCAAGAGATCGCATACTTACCTCACATTAAAAATCCCTTGTATTTCCTTTCTGTCAATCCCTACCCTCATTCCCAAAGTGAACAAAGGTTCTGATTTTTACCATCATAGATTACTTTTGTCTGTTTTTTTATTATACATATTTTTTAGTTTAATTGAAACATCAAATTTAATCTCAAATAAAGTTATCTTTTTTTCACTTTATTTTGTAAAATTTGTTTTATTTTTTTATTTTTACAGTATTCCCTCCCCTTCCCTTCCACCCGTTGTTGTTATTTGCCATCGAGACCCAACTCATAGCAATCCCTCCTTGGGTTGCCGAGGCAGTATCACTACGGAATTAGATTGCCCAACCTTTCTTCTGAGGAGTGGCTGGTGAGTTTGAACAACCGGCCTTCCGGTTAGCAGTCAAGTGTCTTAGGCACTAAGCTACCAGAGCTCCTTAGTAAACAACAAAGAAAGTTTCTTTCCATATATAAACATTTCCTTGACATTTTATAATAAGGAACTAATACAATATTAGTCCCTCTGTGATTGACTTATTTAACTAAGCATAATGTCCTCCAAGTTAATTCACATTATGTGGTGTTTTGGAGATTCTACATTATTCTTTAGTGTTGCATATTATTCCCTTGTGTGTGTATACCATAGTTTGCTGATCCATTCTTTTGTTGATGGTTACCTAGATTGTTTCCATCTTTTTGCTGTTGTAAATAGTGCTGTGATGAACATGGGTGTGCAAGTATCTGTTCTTGTTCTGGCTCTCACTACTTTAGGATATATATCTAGTAATGGGATTGCAGGATCTAATGGTATTTCTAATTCCAACTTTTTAAGGAATTGCCACACTGCTTTCCATGGTGGTTATATCATTCTACAGTTCCAGCTTTGCCTTGCCTCTTGCTCCCGGCCCACTGAAGCTAGAGGCATCTTTTCACTCAGGCAGCTACTGGCTGCTGAGGCTAACAAGCCTAAGGTAAACAAATAAAATGGCACAGTCCTGATGCTACCAAATCGCACAGCAGGCCATTAATTCAAATCCATTGTAAGTCCCAAGGTCAGCAGAGCATGGCAGGCTGCTGAACAACGACATGGCTACATGCAGGGTTCAAGGTGCCATAAGCTAGAGACCATTCCCCAGGCTTCTCCTTATATACAGGAAGCAGACCACATTCCAAAGGCAGTTACTCAGCTGCTTGTGGTAGATCCCACCATGGAGTTGAATGCCAGTCTCATCATGGGGGATAACTACCACCAGCTGCCCAGCAACTCAACCAGGCCTACCCAAGTTGACAAAGATAACCACCACAGATCTGGATTGGGATTGCACTGAATTTATAGATTGCTTTGGGTAGTATCGACATTTTCACAATGCTCAATCTTCCTATCCACGATCATGGTATGTTCTTCCATTTATGTAGATCTCTTATGGTTTCTTGAAGTAGTGTTTTGTAGTTTTCTTTATAGAGACAGGTCTTTTGTGTCCCTGGTAAGATTTATTCCCAAATATCTTATTTTTTTCATAGATATTGTAAATGGTATTGATTTCCTTATTTCCTTTTCAGCAATCTCTTTGCTGTATAGAGAATTTAACTGAGTTTTATATGTTGATCTTGTATTCTTCCACTATGCTAAATTCATAATTAGTTCCAGTAGTTTATTTACTGAGTCTCCTAGGTTTTCTATGTATAGGACCACATTGTCAGCAAATAGGGATAGTTTTACTTCTTCCTTAGCAATTTGGATGCCTTTGATTTTCCTTTCTTGCCTTATTGCCCAGCTAGAACTTTCAATACAATGTTGAATAGGAGTGGAGATAGAAGGCATCCTTGTCTGGTTCCTGTGCAAGGGGAATGGTTTCAGTCCCTCTCCACTGAGAATAATGTTGGCTCTTGGTTTTACATATATGCCCTTTATTAGGCATAATGTTTATCCTTCCTGCATATACATATTTCCTATTCTAGTCTATACTCATTTTTCTAAATGTGGCCAAAAACTATAAAGTGAATTCATGATTCATCAATGAGTCACAACCACAGCTTGATAAGCAGGTGGTTAGGTTCTGGTCCTGGAATCAGACAGACAAGAGTTTAAATCCCAACCTCTCTATTTCCTAACTAACCTGGGTAAAGTGCTTAGCTTCTTTAGGCCCCAATCTCCTTTTGTAATAAACAAGTAGTAACACTATATCATGGGAGCTCTGGTAACATAGTGGCTAAGGCTCTTGACTGCTAACCAGAAGGCTGGCGGTTCAAACCCACCAGCCACTCCTTGGAAGGAAGGTTGGGCAATCCTACTTCCGTAGTGATACTGCCTTGGAAACCCAAGGAGGGGTCGCTATGAGTCAGGGCTGACTCGACGGCACACAACAACAACAACAACAATACTATATCATAGGACTTGTAGTAATGATTACAATGGATTGTCGTAAGAATTAAAATGTGTATGTAAAACTCTGAGCTCAGGGCTGGGAATAAAATGTGCTCAATTAATGTTAGCTTTTATTATTATTCATTCAGGCCCTCCTCATTTCTTACCTGTGTTACTGGACTCTTTCTAGGTTTCAAAGGTCTTAGCTAAACTTTCTGCTTGTAGTCTCATCCTGCCTGGTGCCCCTGGGGTAATCTTCTAAAATGTAGGTCAAATCATATCTTCTGTTAAAAAATTCAGCAGTCATTTCCAATGGCTTTTGGGTTTAAACGTAAGCTCCTTAAAAAGACAGGGAGCTCTGGTGGTTTATAGCATTTGGCTGTTAATCGAAAGGTTGGCAGTTCAAACCCATTAGCAGGTCTGTGGGAAAAAGATGAGGCAGTCTGCTTCCATAAAGACTTACAGCCTTGGGAACCGTACTGGGCAGTTCTATTCTATCCTGTATGCTATGAGTTAGAATCCACTAGGTGGAGGTGAGTTTCGTTTCGGTTTTGATAACACTAACATATTAAGAATAATTTTTTCTTTACCTCACATATTTATTGTCAATTAAAAATATAGTAACTAATTTTAACAGGATCTCCCCTGGATAGTTTTCAGGTAATAGTCTACTAATAAGGAGCTCTGGTAGCGTAGTGCCCAAGGCATATGACTGCTAACCAGTAGGCTAACGGTTCAAACCCACCAGCCACTCCTCAGAAGGAAGACTGGGCAATCTACTTCCATAGAGGTACTGCCTCAGAAACCCAAGAAAGGGTCACTATGAATTGGAACCGACTCGACGGAAAGTCATATTGACATTCTCCCTTTTAAATCTAACCATGTGAATAGCAACAGAGCTTCTGTGATTTCCATCAATCTAGTTTCACTGCTTTGGAGGTAGGATTTGATCTATAGGTTAGTTTATTTAAAAATGTAATTGTTGAGTAACAATATCTGAAAACATGCATTAAAATCTAATTTAAACCAATATTTGGTTGAGTGTAAAACAAAAGAAAAATCCCCCACATTCAAATAAGCTTTGTGAAATCAAGAAACTGTTACTAATCCACCAAGTTATGAAACAAAACAACAACAAAATAGAATGATGATAAAAGTGTATCAGCTTTCTATACTGCATAAAACCAAAAAACAAACCCTCAAGTCGATTCTGACTCATAGTGACCCTCATTGGGTTTCTGAGGCAGCAAATCTTCACGGAAGTAGATTGCCCCATGTTTCTTCCATGGAGTGGCTGGTGGGTCTAGAACTGCCCACCTCTGGTTAGCAATCAAATGCCTTAGGCACTGCGCCACCAGAACTCCTTTCTATATTGTATAGGCAAATAATAATAATCATACTAGACTATATTGGTTTTTCTAACCAGAAGGCTGGCAGTTCAAACCCACCAGGAACTCCTTGGCAGGAAGGGTGGGCAATCTACTTCCGTAATGATACCGCCTCAGAATCCCAAGGAGGGGTCGCTATGGGTCTAGTACGACTTTACGGCACATAACAACAACAACAACAACAACACTTTCTGTATTTCCAGTTTCATTCCTCTTTACACCCAACTCACGTTTTCCTCAGCTATTCAATTTCTTTTTAAACATCTAGCATGTTAGATAGTGTTTAAATTTTAATATGACATGTTGTCAACTTACTATTTACCTGGAATCTATTAATAAAATAAAAATTTTCTAGCAATATGGATACCAATAAATTATCTTTAAAATTGTCTAATTTTTTGTTCCTTATCACATACTTGGAGCCCTGCGTGGTGCAAAAGGAGCTCTGGTGGTGGAATGGTTAAAGCATTCAGCTGGTAACCAAAAAGTGGAAGTCGGCTGCTCCAGGAGAGACAGAAGAGGCTTCTGTGAAGGTTTATCCCGAAAGGGTTGCTATGAGTAGGAATTAATTTGATGGCAGTGGGTTTGGTTTGGGTGGTGCAAACAGATAGTAGCTCAACTACTAGCTGAAATGTTGCACTTTGAAACCATTGAGAGGCCTTGGAAGGCAGGCCTTGTAATCTGCTTGCAAAAGGTCACAGCCTTGAAAACTCTATGGAGCAGTTCTACTTGCACACATGGGTCCCCATGAGTTGGAATTGACTTGACTACAACAAACAACATTACATATCTAGGTGCCAAATTGTGACAAAACCAAAACCCCACGGCCATGGAGTTGATTCTGCCTCATAGCGACACCCCCCCCCCCCCCCCCCCGGTTTCCTAGGCAGTACATCTTTACGAAAGTAGATTGCCCGGTCTTCCTTCCACAGAGTGGCTGGTGGGTTTGAACCACCAACCATCTGGTTAGCAGTCAAATGCGTTAGGCACTGCACCACAAGAGCTCCTTATAAAATTGTGATAGTACTATTTTATTAGGATGGTATTAAATGGACAACTGAACTTTAGCTTGTTGTTGACTGCTGTTAATTCTCACTCATAGCGACCCTATTGGAGAGAGTAGGACTGCCCTCATAGTGTTTCCTAGGCTGTAATCTTTCTCAGAGCAGATGGCCAGGTCTTTTCTCTTGCAGAGCAAATGTTGGGTTCAAACCACCACATTCTGGTTAGCAGCAAAGCCCTTAACCATTGCGCTATTAGGGTGTGCCTTCTACATGAGCTAATTTATAGTACAGACCACTTCCTTTTACAATTACAGCTATTATAATTAGTAGACTACTTATTATTTTGCCTATTAATTTTTATGGAACTTCCAACAAATTATTCAAACTTTTTACTCTAGCTTTCTGTAAGGAAAATGAGACTAATACTATTGTTAAGTACTTATAGGAAGACTTAATATTACCTGTATCATCCCTACACAGTATTAAATAAGATAACCAAAGTCTTGCCAAAAATGAACAGTTAGCAATATAGCAATCAGGAGATATTTCAATGTAAACCTAAGTTCAGCAATATTAAAAATAAAACTCCAAAATGTTTAATGACTATTACTACAATTTCTCAATTATAATCTTTTAAAACAATGAGATCTACATCTTGTATTTCAAGTGGCAGATACATAAAAATGTGGTTTTGTTAGCTTTGTTTTCTTTTTTCTGAAAAGCAAAACCTTATGTAGTATATAATGAAATGAAATGGCAAATTGTATTATCTTAGAAAATTTTAGTCCTATCAAAAATGATTATACAAAAATCATGTAAAATTATATAAAAACTTAAAATTATCTTTTATTTTGGGCTGTTGTTATGTGCCATCGAGTCGGCCCCAACTCATAGCGACCCCTCCTTGGGTTGCTGAGGCACCATCACTACGGAAGTAGATTGCCCAACCTTTCTTTTGAGGAGTGGCTGGTGGGTTTGAACCAGCCTTCTGGTTAGCAGTCAAGTGCCTTAGGTACTATGCAACCAGAGCTCCTCATTTAAAAATTAATTCTATAAATTGTTTTCTTTACATCTGTGGGTTATAAATTCTTTTGGTTTTTGTTTTCAAGTTCACATGAATTGATATATTATTAATTTAATATGGTAAATATACTGTAAGGTTCTTGGAAATGTCAGACATGATTAGACAATTTTTTGAAGAAACCTGTCCTTCGAAATATTTTATCAGCAACTGTACTCTGGTAGCGTAGCATAGTGCCTAAGGCACTTGACTGCTAACCAGAAGGCTGGTGCTTCAAACCCACCAGCCACTCCTCAGAAGGAAGGTTGAGCAATCTACTTCTGTAGTGGTACCAACTCTGAAACCCAAGGAGGGGCTGCTATGAGTCCAGCCCAGTGGAAGGCACATAACAACCACCACCACCTACTAACCCATAGGTGAAACACAATGTAGGTGTTAAATTCCAAACAGTGAAATTTTAGTATCTCCTGGTAAATTTTTTAAGTTCTCTGAATTTGTTTCCTCAAGTATAAACCATGAGTAGGAGTCTCTGGTAGCATAGTGGCTAAGGCACTTGACTGCTAACCAGAAGGCTGGCAGTTCAAACCCACCAACCACTCCTCGGAAGGAAGGTTGGGCAATCCTACTTCCGTAGTGATACTGCCTCGGAAACCCAAGGAGGAGTCTGGGCTGACTTGAGGGCACATAACAACAACAACAATGTATTTCTAGAGTCGTGAATGAAGATGGAATGACAAAAGCACTGCCTGGAACATTGCCAGGGTTGAATAAATGTTAGTTTCATTTCAGTTGTCCTTGAGTGTCAGCAGCCTTTATTTGACTTTGTGGAGAGATCCTTTGTTTTTCCAAGTAAATACAGCATGTTTCTTGCCTCTTTCTAGCAACTTCCTCTGAAAGTGAAGTATTAACTGCAATGGAGTCAACACTAACGAATGAACTATTTTAATGAAAAATACAAGCATAAATTAATAAATAGGTGAAAAGATACTTTAATGTAGTTTTGTTGTTGTTGTTATTTGCCGTGGAGTAGGCCCGGACTCATAGCGACCCCTCCTTGGGTTTCCGAGGCAGTATCACTATGGAAGTAGATTGCCCCATCTTCCTTCCAAGGAATGGCTGGTGGGTTTGAACCGCCAGCCTTCTGGTTAGCAGTCAAGTGCCTTAGCCACTATGCTACCAGAGCTCCTTTTATTTTCCCAGCCGCCAAATTTTATAATTAATTCCCTTTCTCCCCCACCTGCATCTTCCGCGTCCCTCCACGAAAGGCCCGGGCTGCAGCGCCCCTATGCTTCACTAGGTACAGCCCCACCGAGCCTGGCGAGCTCTAAGGACTCCGTGGCGGACGACTCTCTTTCTCTTGGCCACTACCACTAGAGCTGACGACCAATGGCTGCCATCTCCCGCACTTGTCGTCCCGCCTTCCGGTACCACTGAAGCCAATAGAAAGGACGATATGGCGACAAAGCCCAATGAAAGCTGGGGTCGCCTCGCAGTGCAGTCTGGGCCTCCACCTCCGTTACCCTGGAGCCGAAGCCGCCGCGTCGCTGCCACACTGGAGCCTTCGCCCCCGCCCTCGCCCCCGCCCTGCGTTTAAAGTTCCCGTATCCAGGCATCCTCGCCCCCCACCTCGCCCCGCGCAGGAGTCAAGCACCCACTCTTTGGCTGGCAGACCCTGAGGCTTGGGCCAGGAGTTCGGCCCGAGGAGAGCGAGAAAGAGGCAGGACGCCGCATTAGCTCTGGTGAGGGCCGGAACAGGTTGGGGGTTGGGCTTTAGAAGTGGGCGTGGAGATTGTGGGGGAGTTGGGGTGGCGGAGGGAGGCTCTGGTTTCGTAGTGCCTAAGCCGTTTCACTGCTAACCAGAAGGCTGGCGGTTCAAACCCACCAGCCACTCCTCCGAAGGAAGGTTGGGCAATCTTATTTCCGCAGTGTTGCCGCCTGGGAAACCCAAGGAGGGGTCGCTATGAGTCGAGTCCGACTGGAGTGCATACGACAACAACAACAGGGGAGGCAAGCGCAGGAACGTAGTGGAGCTAGCTGGCTACCGGTATTGGAGGTTGAGAAACCTGTCCAGGGTGTTAAAACACGGAAGAAAAAAGGATTAGGGATGGTGGAGGATTTGGGAAGAGGGGAGGAAGGGTGTTGGTGGCAGAGTACAAGGAAAGTAAGGCTGGAGCCTACTAGCTGGAAGAAGGCCGAGAGGAGAGGAGGCTGATGGAGAGGAAGTTAACGGGAGAAAGACCCTGAGTTAAAGTTTGATTTTTTTTGATGGTCCCGGCAAGAGAAAGAAGGAAGCGAGCATTTTGGCTTGTGCTTCTTCCAAGACAGTTTTGTTCGTTCTTTTGGCTGTGTTTACCAACACCCATAATTTTCCATTGGTCTGCTTAGTCATTGTTCAGCTTTCACATGCATATAAGGCAATTGAAAATGACATGACTTGGGTCTGGCACACCTTAGTCCTCAAAGTCTTATGTTTGATATATAACACTTTAAAGAGGTTTTTTTTGCAGCGAATTTGCCCGATGCAGTATGTCATTTGACTTCTTAGCTGCTGCTTCCATGGGCACTGATTGCGGATCTGAATAAAATGTAATCATTGACAACTCCACTCTTTTCTCCATTTATCATAAGTTGCTTATTGGTCCAGTTGTGAGGATTTCAGTTTTCTTTATGTTGAGGTGTAATGTATACTAAAGACTGGTCTTTGATCTTCCTTAGTAGGTGCTTCAAGTTCTCTTCACTTGGAGCAAGCAAACTTGTGTCCTTGGCATGTTGAAAGTTGTTAATGCGTCTTCCTCCAGTTCTGATGCTGCATTCTTCTTCAACAAGTCCAGCTTCTTGGATTATTTGCTAATCATACAAATTGAATTAATATGGTGAAAGGTTACAACTGTGACACACACCTTTCCTGATGCAGTATCCCCTTGTTCTGTTCATAGCAAACCAAACTCATTGCTGTAGAGTGGGATATGACTCACAGTGATCCCTCCTTGGGTTTCCAAGGCAGTATCACCACAGAAGTAGATTGCCAAACCTTCCTTCTGGGGAGTGGCTGGTGGGTTTGAACTACTGACCTTCTGGTTAGCAGTCAAATGCCTTAGGCACTATGCCACCAGAGCACCTTACATATATAAACACACACGTGTGTGGGTGGGTGTGTGGGTGTGTGTGTGTATTTATGGCCATCCTTTAGGTTAAGAATTTTGAGTTATATATCATTTAATGATATTTTTTTGGAGGTGGGATGGGCAACATGCAGGCTAGAAAAAGGTAAAATTGAAAGAAAGGATTAAATAGAGAGATTCTTTACATTCTTTGTTTTCCTTTTCAAAGAAGCATGGCGGTTATTTTAATCTATTTTTTTTTTCTAGTTGTAGTTCTACATTTGAATTTTTTATGACTATTTTAAATATTTTGCTGCTGTTGTGTGCCATCGAGTCGGACCCCGACTCTTAGCGACCCCTCCTTGGGTTTCCGAGGCGGTATCACTACAGAAGTAGATTGCCCCATCTTCCTTCCGAGGAGTGGCTGGTGGGTTTGAACTGCCAGCCTTCTGGTTAGCAGTCAAGTGCCTTAGCCACTATGCTACCAGAGCTCGGAAACCCAAAGAGGGGTCACTATGAGTCAGGTCTGACTTGACAGCACATAACAACAACATTTTAAATATTTTACTTTGTGATTTTGCTGCATACTTAACTTTGCTTACTAAAACAACTGTTGTTGTTGCTGTTTGCCGTCGAGCCGGCCCAGACTCATAGCGACCCCTCCTTGGGTTTCCGAGGCAGTATCACTACGCAAGTAGGATTGCTCAACCTTCCTCCCGAGTAGTGGCTGGTGGGTTTGAACCGCCAGCCTTCTGGTGAGCAGTCAAGTGCCTTAGGTACTATGCTACCAGAGCTCCCTGCTAAAACAACTAGAAGGAGATAATTGTTTTGATTCTCTAAATTGACAACTTTGTCATTCGAGTATTGAAAGTAATCGGTGATCTTGGAAAAGGCATTTTTCTTCTTTTGTTAAAGTCACATCCCTTTTGTTGAACAATCGTATACTGAATTCTATAACGCGTAATAGAAACCCGTTATCATATAGCTGCTAGCCTCTGTGCAAAGGCATTTGACTGTGTGGATCATAACAAATTACGGATAACATTGCAAAGACTGGGAATTCCAGAACATTTAATTGTGCTCTTGAGGAACCTATTCATAGACCATGAGGCTGTTGTTCAACCCAAATAAAGAGATACTTCATGGTTTAAAACAGGAAAGCCATATGTGTCAGGATTGTATCCTTTTACCATACTTATTCCATCTATATGCTGAGCAAATAATCTGAGAACCTGAACTATAGAAGAAGAATGTGGCATCAGGATAGAGAAAGACACATTAACAACCTGTGATTTGCAGATGACACAATCCTGCTTGCTGAGAGTGAAGATGACTTGAAACACTTACTGATGACTATAAAAGACTACAGTTTAAGAATGGATTACACCTCAAACTAAAGAAAGCATCTTCCCAGCTGGACCATTAAGCAACATCACAATAAATGAAGAAGATAGAAGTTGACAGGGATTTCATTTTACTTAGATCTACAATCAATACCCATGGAAGTAGGAGTCAAGAAATCAGACATTATATTGCATTGGGCAGATCTGCTGCAAGGGACCTCTTTAAAGTGTCAAAGAACAAAGTCACTTTGAAGAAGGTGCACCTGACCCAAGCCATGGTATTTGCAATCACCTGATATGCATGTGAAAGCTGGACACCGAATAAGGAAGCGCAAAGAAGAGTTGATGCCTTTGAATTGTGGTGCTGGTGAAGAACACTGAAAATACCAAGGACTGCTTGAAGAATGAACAAATTTTTCCTGGAAGAAGTGCAACCAGAATGCTCCTTGGAAGTGAGAATGGGCAGACTTCCTCTCCCCTACTTTGGTCATGTTGTCCGAAGGGACCATTCCTTGAAGAAGGATATCATGCTTGGTAAAGTGGAGGATCAGAAATCAAGGGGAAAACCCTCAATGAGATGGAATGATAGACTGCAATGATGGTCTCAAGCATAGCAAGGACTGTGAGGATAGAGCAGGACCTGGGCAGTTGTACGTTCTGTTGTACATGGGGTCACTGTGAGTCAGAATCATCTCGACGGCACCTAACAACAACAACAACAACAACAGCACTCTCCTGGTTCTGCTGCCTGTCATTCTTCATTTCCTTTCTAGGATCATCCTCATCTGTCCATCATTTATTTATTGCTTCAGTCTTCAGCCTTGTCTTTTCACTTTATGTTCTTTTCTTGGCTGAGTTCATTCTCTACTTAGGCTTCTACTTTTTATACTTTATTAATGCAAACCCAACTTTTTTTTTTTATCCCTGTCTTTAAACTTTTGAGTTAACTCCAAACATATAGCTGATTTTTAGTATTGCTACATAGATTGCCACAGGCAACCCAAGCTCAGTGTGTCTAGTATTGTAGCCAGCAGTTTTTCCCACTAAGCCTGTTCTGTTGAATAGTACCATACCTACCCATTGTACAAGCTTGAAACTTTGGAATTAATTCAAGCTTTTCTCTCTCTCTCTCATACCACACAATTAATTTATTACCAGCTGCAGTTTATTTTACGTTACTAGAATCAGTTCTAAGCTGTTGCTGTCTAGTTACATTCATTTAGTTTAAACACTGTTATCTTTCACCTACTAACAAGACCAAATGGTTTTCATTCTTCAGCCTTGTTGCCCTCCAGTTCTTTGAACTGCAGTTGGACCTTTGTAAATGTCATATCTGATCATTTAAATCCTGCTGAAGATTCTTTATTTGTTCCCAACCAACATCTTAGTGTGACATAGAGATCTTTCTTGAAATGGTCACTTCTCGGTGACCTAGCCTCACTTCTTATTACTTTATCACTACCCACCATTCCATATAGCCATTCTCAACCAGTATTGTCCAACAGAAATATAATGTGAATCATATACATAATGTAAAAATTTCCAGTAGTCACTTAAAAAATATAAATAAGTGAAATTAATTTTAATGATATATTTTATTTAACCTAATATATCCAAAATTTTATTTCACTGTATAATGAGTATAAAAAAGATTATTAAAGAGATATTTTATGTTCTTTTTTATGTACTAAATTTTCAAAATCCAATGTTTATTTTATACTTATGACTTAACTGAATTCTGATTAGCTAGATTTTAACCTCAGCAGTCACTGTGTTAGACAGCACAATGTAACCTATTCAAGGTGTGACTTTGTGCCACATTTATCTAATGGCTTTGCTTTTGTACATGCTGTTTCTTCTTACTGAAATAAGTCTTCTCTCACTAACTGACTTCTTTTACTAACCCTGCTCAACCCCCTCCTACCTCCCCAAAACACACACAACCCCCTCCACAGAAGTACAATCAAAATAATTCTTATGCTTAAC
>NW_006921598.1:22489546-22490865 GCF_000298275.1 Orycteropus afer afer
TTGCAATTTTTATTGTGATTTGGGTGAAAGTTTACAGAGCAAATTCATTTTCCATACAGAGTTCATACACATTTTGTCTCATGCCATTGATTGCAGTCTCCCACAGTATAATGGCTCTCTTCCCATTTCCTCTCCATAGTTACCTCTTCCCTGTGTCTTTCCCTTCCGTGTACTCCTGGTCCCTGAGCTGTCTCCCTGTGCAAGCACTGCCCTTTTGTTCACCCATGATTGATTGCTCCCAGTGGTATATCTACCTGATGTAAATGTTCATCCGCTATACCTGTCTGTTGTTTGGCTGGAAGCCACAGCGTTGAGTTCAATTCCATACCTGAAGGGTAGCTAGGGCATAGTCTTAGGGGTCTCATCAGCCTCTGTCAGACCAGGAAACCTGGTGTATTTTTTTTATGATTTTGAGTTTTGTTCCACATTGTTCTTCCACTCTACCTAGGATCTTCTGCACCAGTCCCCCTCCAAGTGGTTGACAATGGTAGCCAAGTATCTTCTAGTTCTTATGGTCTCATGGTCATATAGGCTAAGGATTGCATCATCTACCAGCCCCCTGGAGTAATTGTTTCCATGGGTCTTTGGTTTTCTTCATTCTTCTTTGCTCTGGAGAAGGGGAGACCCATCGTTGCATCTAGTTGACCATTTGCAAGTTTTTAAGGTTCCAGTCGTTACTCACCAAAGTAGGATATAGAACAGTATTTTTGTGTAGGATGTTATGCCATTTGACTGTGATTTCCTCTGCAACCATGGTCTCAAGCCCTAGGTGGGAGCTTCTTAACAGTTGGGGATCAGCTGTGTCTTAGTCATTTTTGTATCTTCAGCTTCAGCCACAGATCAATGCCTGACAGTTGGCAATTGTTCAGTATATGTTTATGAATGAATAAATGAACATTTTGTGATGTTTCCATTTTGCTGACAAAATAAACTTTGACGATACATACTGTAGTTGTTAAGCAGCTTTAATTTGCCCCGTGTTTCAAAATACTGTTTAAAATAAGCTGTTTAAGATTCAATTTTTAAGGCTATCATTTATGGTGATTTGACTGAAGGTCTAGGAAACCATAGTAAAAATTTAAACATCCTTTCATTTTTAAACAAGAGTAATGTAGATGGTGGCCCTAGGGGATGGCCTCAGGGCCTCAGGCAGTCACCTGCCACACGGAAGGCTGGCAGTGCAAACCCACCAGCCCCTCCCCACCTGGTAGCCGGCTGTCTCTTTTAGGAGCTCTGGTAGCGTAGTGCCTAAGGCACTTGACTGCTAACCAGAAGGCTGGCAGTTCAAACCTACCAGCCACTCCTCGGAAGGAAGATGG
>NW_006921598.1:22492208-22493756 GCF_000298275.1 Orycteropus afer afer
AGTAGAAGGTGGAACAATGCTTTGTGTAGTATGTTATGCCAATTGAGCTTGATGTCCTCTGCGACTATGGTCCCGAGCCCACAGGTTCAACTACTCGGTCCCTCTGGGTAGCTGGCTGTGGCCAAGCAGTGATTACAACCTTGCCCCTTGTCAGCCCCATTATACACCTGGGAATTCAGATCATACACATAAGGTTATTGGGCCACTGTCTGCCAACCCTCTACATGTTCTTGGGTGTACTCTCCACTTCATATACATATCTAATATTCCAGCCTGTCCACCCATTTATCCACCCATGTACCTGTGTTTGCCTTCACTGAGCACGCCGTGCTATATGTGCAAAAGGGTTCATCTTTGTTGTCTGTATTTCCCACGTACCTCTATGCCTTTCTCTTCCTCAATGTCACTATATTGATCACTCACATTTGGTACATTGCCCTTTTCTTCACCCAAATCAAAATTTATCTTTATCTATATAACAGTATTCCCTTCCTCCCCTCCCACCCCTGGTAACAACAAAGAAAATGACTTTCCATAGATAAGCGTTTCCTTGACTATTACAATAATGGACTAATACAATATTTGTGACTGACTTATTTCACTCAGCATAATGTCCTCCAAGTTCATCCACATTATGCAGTGTTTTGCAGATTCTACATTATTCTTTAGCACTGCATAGTATTCCATTGTGTGTATGTACCATAGTTTGGTTATCCATTCCTCAGTTGATGGACACCTAGGTTGTATTGTAAATAGTGCTGCAATGAATATGGGTGTGCATATGTCTGTTCTTGTCATGGCTTTCACTTCTTTAAGGTATATACCTAGTAATGGAATAGCTGGGTCAAATGGTATTTCTAGTTCCAACTTCTAAAGGAATTGCCATACTGCTTCCACAATGGTTGTACCATTTTACAGTCCCACCAGCAGTGTATGAGAGTCCCAATCTCTCCACATCCTCGCCAGCATTTGTAATTTTCTCTCTTGTTGAACTTTGCTACTAGTGCTGGAGCAAGATGGTATCTCGTTGTTTTGATTTGCATCTCTCTAATAGCTAGTGATCGTGACCATTTCTTCATATGTTTGTTGGCCGCTTGAATATCCTCCTTGGTGAAGTGTCTATTCATATCTTCTGCCCATTTTTTAATTGGATTGCTTGTCTTTTTCTTATTGAGGTGTTTGAGTTTTCTATACATTCTAGAGATAAGTCCCTTGTCACATATGTCATTACCAAATATTGTTTCCCAATCTGTAGGTTCTCTTTTGACTCTTTTGGAGAAGTCTTTGGAGACACACAAAAATTTAATCTTTAAAAGGTCCCAATCATCTGGTTTCTCTTCTGCTGTTTGTGCATTTTGAGTTATGCTTGATAGTCTATTTATGCCATATATGAGGGCCCTTAAATTTGCCCCTAGTTTTTCCTTGAGGAACTCTATAGTTTTTAGGTTTCACATTTAAGTCTTTGATTCATCTGAAATTCGTTTTTGTGTGTGGTGTGAGGTACAAATCTTGTTTCATTTTTCTGCAAATGGATCTCCAGTTTTGCTA
>NW_006921598.1:22498330-22498978 GCF_000298275.1 Orycteropus afer afer
CCATTTCATTTCTTATTTGTGTTATTTCTATTCTCTCCCTCTTTTCCTTTGTTAAATTTGCCAGTGGTTTGTCAATTTTATTGATCTTTTCAAAACACCAACTTCTGGTCCTGTTGATTTTTTTTCTATTGCCCTTCTATTTTCTGTTTCATTTGATTTCTGATTGAATCTTGATTATTTCCTTTCTTCTGGTGACTATAGGCTTTTCTTGCTGATCTTTTTCTAATTGTTGGAGATGTTGGTTTAAAGTGTTGATTTTGACTGTTTCTTCTTTTTTGATGTGTGCATGTATTGCTATAAATTGGCCTCTGATCACTGCTTTTGCTGTGTCCCAAAGATTGTGGTATGTTGTGTGTTCATTCTCATTTGATTCAAGGAATTTTTGAATTTCACTTTTTATTTCTTCTCTTACCTAGTCTTTCTCTAGGATGGTATTGTTCAGTTTCCATGTGTTTACTCTTTTTCTGTTGATTTGTAATTTAATAGCATTATGATCTGAGAAGATGCTTTGCAGTATTTCAGTGTTTTTAAATTTTTTAAGGTTTGCTTTATGTCCTAATATATGGTCTATCCTGGAAAAAGTTCCTTGTGCACTGGAGAAGAATGTATATTGCGTTGTTGTTGAGTGAAGTGCTCTGTAGATGTCTA
>NW_006921598.1:22502027-22507287 GCF_000298275.1 Orycteropus afer afer
GACAAAAAATACACCCTGAAATCACAGAGGAACAGTTACCCAAAAAAAGAAAAAGAGGAGAAAAGAAGAAGAAAACAGGTAAATATGCAATATCTGGGAATAGGTCACTAAGAGAAAAAAGGTAGAGAAGGAGAATAATGAAGAAAGAAAACAAACTAAGAAACAGGAAAAAAAAAAAAAGCGAAAACAAACAAACAAAAACCCAACAAGGAACGGGGTTAACCACAAGAGAAAAAGAAAAAAGAAAAAAAGAAGGTGTAAACTAGGACCTTTTCAGTCGTGCAGTGCATGTCCAGAGAGTTCTTGGGGTTACTGGAATGCAGAACCTCCTCTTAAGCCCTTGGAATCTGGTCGAGTGCCGTCTGTTAGATTGTCTCTAGCTGTTGGTTATGTGTTGATTTGTTTTGTCTTGGTTTTGTGTTTTAATATTTTGAAAAGGTGAAGCTGGTGTGTTTTATTATTGATTTAAGTTTGTTGGGTCACTCTGCTGTTTTCTCTTTGATGGTGGAATCATTGTGTGTAGTGTGTATAAGTGTTTCTGGTTTTCCGTAAAGAGGATTTAGGGTTTGAAGTGGGAGGTTTTATGGTAATTGGCTGAATATGGTTTCTTCTATTGACTGAGTGAAGATATTGGCAGAGAAGGTGGGAGCAGAACAAAGAAAGCTTGGTGTTGCTAGGGTCAGTTTCTGGGGCTTTAAACAGGCTATTTTTGATGACATATTTATTTGCAAGACTGGGGTCAATCTCAGGAAAGATTCCTAGTGTTAGAGCGTCGCAAATTTCCGCCAATCTCAGGCACACTCAAAGATCCTGCCTCCAAAATTCGCGAGACCGCGCTCAGCTGCAGTTTCTTTGTTCTCTGTGCCCTGTCTGCCTGCGGTGCTGAAGCAATCCCACCAGACTACTAATGGCCGGCTCTGGAGTTTGTCCGTGATACTGCCTACGTGCAGTGCCAAAGATGCGTGCAGTTTCAGGTGTGTTGGAGTTGGGGGAGTACCTGAGCAGGCTATTATTGCTGACGTATCTATCTGCAAGACTGCTGCTCAACCTCAGGAAAGATTACTCTTGTTGAGCATTGCAAATTTCTGCCAGTTTCAGGCACACTCAAAGACCCCGCCTCCGTGGCCCCACAGTGCCAAAGAACGGCTCAAAGGCAAAATTCCAGGGACTGCCGTTTTTTCACTCTCCCTGTTCTGTCTGCCCATGGTACTGATGGACTCCTGCCAGACCGCCGATGGCCAGCTCTGAAGCCCGTCTGTGATACCGCCCAGCTGTGGCGCCAAAGATGCGTGCAGTTTAAGCTGTGTTTGGGTTGGGGGAGTAGCTTGTAGTGACCTGCGGTCCAATCTCTGTGACAAAGAAAAGCACGATGTCTCCCAGTCTGACCCCAGGCCACTCTGTGACCCGCTGGGAAGTGAGGGAGCTTACCTTCCTGTCACAACAGTAATTCTCCACCAAATCTCAGTGGAGTTGGCCGTGTCTGCCAGCACCCAGAATACCCAAATTACCTCCAAAAAAATCAAAATCAGCTGGAGGCAGGTCTCTGTCGCTGCCTGCTAGAATATTAGAGTGGTTGCTGGTATGCTGTTATAAGGCGTCCTCCTTCCTGGGTTGGGGATCTCAGGTGGCTGTCCTTACCCGGCACACAGTGACTGCTCCAGAAAGGTTTCCAATGCCTCTCTCAGGTGCCCATCTGTTCTCCACAAGTAGCTTTTTCCTAAATAATCTCCCTGTGCCTTTTCTCTAATTCTGCTCTTCAGTGTTTGATGCACTCTGATTCAGTGAGCTGTTCAGAGCAACCAATTCCTAATGCAAACTGTTGTGTCTAGTTTTCCAAGACCTTAGATGCCAGAGGGTAAAAGCATGCTGCTCACTGGTGAGACTCCATTTTGAATCCTCCCATTCAGTAATTTTTACACAGTTTGTTTGGTGACTTTGGTTGCTATCTCTGTAATGTGTCTCCATTCTCCCCATTTCCATCCTGCCTTCCCTGTTTCCATCCCTCCAGTTTCCTGCCCTTCATTGCCTTTTCATCCTTTCTTTTGGGCAAATGTTGCCTGTATGGTGTTGTATTGCTCTAAGGAACACATTCCTTCCTGGTGTTATTGTTTATTTTATAGGGCAGCTATTATTTGGCTGAAAGGTAACCTATGGGAGTAGCTTCAGTTCCAGGTTAAAAGAGTGTTTTAGAGTCATAGTCTCACAAGTTCCTCTAGTCTTTAGCAGCCCAGTAAGTCTGGTCTTTTTTTTATGAAGTTGAGTTTTGTTCTTCATTTTTCTTCTATTCTTACTGGGTCTTCTGTTGTTCACTGGTCAGAGAAGTCATTAGTGGTAGCTGGGCCCCATCTAGTTCTTCTGGTCTCAGGCTAGAGGGGGCTGTCGTTCGTTTGGGTCATTAGTCCTGTGGACTTAATTGCTTCCTTGAGTCTTTGGTTTTCTTCATTCACCTTTGCACCAGGTGGGAAGAGACCAGTAATTGTATCTTAGATGGCCACTTGCAAGGTTTTGAGACCCTAGATTTAGGATGTAGAACATTATTTTTATGAACTATGTTTTGCCAGTTGACCTAGATGTCCTGGAGACTGTGGTCCTAGTTTTCAAGCCCAGTAACTCAGTCTCAAGAAGTGTTTGAATATGTCTAAGAAGTTCCCATAACTGTGATCCCTATGTGCTCTATTATATATATGAATATATATTATATATATGTAGCATATACAAGTGTATGTATACAAATGCTCCCAACTATACCTGTATATGTGTGCTCATATACTCCCTATGTGCTCCCACACCTATATAACATAATATCCACTCACACATTTTTAGTTTTTATTGCTGTTGTTGCATTATTGTATTTGTTGTAGCATTTACATAGTTGTCCTTTATTCTTGTGTACCTCTCTGTGTCTTTATTTACTTTGGTCATGTTGCACTTCTCCCATGTTACGTATATTGTCTTTCCCTTCAGTAGAATTGTGGGAACTCTGGTGGCATAGTGGTTAAGGCATTTGGTGGTTCATCACAAGGTTGGCAGTGTAAACCCACCAGCTGTTACATGGGAGAGAGATGAGGCAGGCTGCTTTCATAGAAATTTATAGCCTTGGAAACCTTCTGGACACTTCTACTCTGTCCTGTAGAGTTGTGGTGAGTCAGAATCAACTTGATGGGAGTGGGTTTTGTGTGTTTTACCAGAATTAAAGTGTGTCTATTATCTAGAAAGTGATTCTCCCTCACTTGCCCTCCTATCCCTGGTAACCATCAAAGAATGTTGCTTTCTCTATGTAAACCTATAATTGACATTTTATAAAAGCAGTATCATACAGTGTTTGTCCTTTTGTGATTGACTTTACTTTATTTAGCATATTGTCCTCTATGGCAATGATTTTGAGGATGATGCAGGCCTGGGTAGTGTTTCATTTTGTTGTACATGGGGTCACTATGAGTCAAAACTGACTTGATGACGTCTAACAACAATGTTTTCTACATTCATCCATGTTATAGATATTTCACAGACTCATCATTATTCTTCTATCATTGCATAGTATTCCATTGTGCCACATTTTGTGTATCCATTTATCTGTTGATGGACATTTAGATTATTTCCATCTTTTTGCTATTGTGAATAATACTTCAGAGAACATGGATGTACATATGTCTGTGTCATGGGTCTTATTTCTCTAGGACATACACCTAAGAATGGGATTGCTGGATCATGTGGTATTTCTATTTCTAGCTTTTTGAGGAAGCATCATACCATTTTCCATTTTATTGTACCATTTTATATCTCATCAGCAGTGTGTAAGAATTCCAGTCTCCATGCCACCTTGCCAGCGTTCATTGTTTTCTTTTGATCAGTGCTATTTTTCCAGGGGTGAAACGGGTTCAGTTTGCATCTCTCATGGCTAGTGATCACAAGCATCTCTTCATGTGTATATTAGCTACCTGCATATCTTTTTTGGTAAAGTGTGTATTCCTGTCCTTTGTCCATTTTTTGATTGAATTGTTTGTCTTTTTGTTGCAGAGGTGTTGAATTTTTCTATATATTTTAGAGATTAGACCCTAGGTCAGATACGTTGTTTCCAAATTTTTTTTTACTAGTCTGTTGGTTTTCTTTTTACTCTTGGTAAAGTGTTCTGATGAGCATAAGAATTTAAATTTTAGGAAGTCTCAGTTACCTAGTTTATCTTCTTTTGTTTGCATATTTTAAGTTATGTTAGATATTGCATCTATGCTACAGATTAGGACTCCTAGCTTTGTCCCTATGTTGCCATCCAAGAGCTTTATAGTTTTAAACCAAAAACCAAACGCACTGCCATCGACTCAGATCCAACTCATAGCAACACCTCTTGGGTTTCCGAGGTGTTATCTCTACGGAAGTAGATTGCCCAGCCTGCCTTCTGAGGATTGGCTGGTGGTTTTGAACTGCCAGCTTTCTGGTCGGTAGTCAAATGCCTTAGGCACTACGCCACCAGAGCTCAATATTTAGGTGTTTGATGCGTTTTGAGTTAGTTTTTATGTGTGGTATGAAGTATAGATCCCATTTCATTTTTCTGCTAATGGATATCTAGTTTTGCCAGGATCATTTGTTAAAGAGACGACTCTTCTCCAGTGAATGGACTTCAACCCTTTGTTGAAGATCAGATGTTCATAGCTGGATGGATTTACATCTGGGTTCTCAATTCTGTTTCATTGCTCTGTGTGTCTGTTGTTGTACCAGTACCAGGCTGTTTTGACAACCTGGCTGTATAGTAAGTTCTGAGATCAAGAAGTGTGAGGACTCCTTATTTGTTCTTCTTCAATAATGCTTTAGCATTTGGGGTCTCTTTCCTTTCCATATAAAATTAGAGATTAGCTTTTCCATTTCACTAAAGAATGTTGTTGGAATTTGGATTGAGATTACATTATATCTGTTGATCACTTTGGGTAGTATTGATACTTTCACAATATTAATTCTTCCTGTCAATGAATATGGTATGTTTTTCCACTTAGGTACATACCTCTTGTTTTCTTTGAGTAGTGTTTTGTACTTTTTTTTTTTTTTTATATTAATCTTTGATGTTTCTCATTAGGTTTATTCCTAAATATGTTATATTTTAAGGGGCTATTGTAATAGAATTGATGCATTGAATAGATTTGATGCATTGAACATCAACGACCGAAAGCCAAATGAATTATGGGAAGATATCAAGAACATTATCCATGAAGAAAGCAAGAGATCACTAAAAAGACAGGAAAAGAAGAGAAGACCAAAGTGGATGACAGAA
>NW_006921598.1:22508957-22510018 GCF_000298275.1 Orycteropus afer afer
GCGGGATCGGGCAGTGTTTCGTTCTGCTGTGCATGGGGTCTCTATGAGTTGGAAACGACTCGACGGCACTTAACAACAACAACATTGTAATTGGAATTGTTCCTGATTTTGTTTTTCGAGTTCTCTTTGTTAGTGTATTGATTTTTATCGTTGATCTTGTACCCTGCAACTTTACTAAACCCTTCTATTAGTTCCGGTAACTTTCTTGTAGAGTTCTGCAATTTTCTATAGGATCATGTCATCTGCATATAGAGATAGTTTTAATACTTCCTTACCAAGTAAAAATACCCCTTTCTTTATTGCTGTAGCTAGGAGTGCCAGTACCATATTTAATAAAAGTAGTGATAACCAGAAGGCTGGCGGTTCAAACCCACCAGCCACTCCTTGGAAGAGAGGTTGGGCAATTTACTTCCGTAGTGATACTGCCTTGGAAACCCAATGAGGGGTCGCTATGAGTTGGTCTGACTCGACGGCACATAACACCAACAGTGATAAAGGGTATTCTTGTCTGGTTCTCTTCCCAAGGGGAATGATTGCAGTCTCTCTCTGTTGAGAATAATGTTAGCTGTTGGTTTTGTATATATGTTCTTAATTATTTTGAAGAATTTCCCTTCTGTTCCTATTTTGCTGATTTTTTACTGGGAATAGGTGTTGGATTTTATCAAATGCTTTTTCTGCATTGAATGAGATGATTATGTTATTCTTTTCCTTTGTTTTATTTATGTGATAGATTACATTGATTATTTTTGTAATGTTGAATTTTTCTGGAATGAATACCTGGAATGAATCTCACTTGGTTGTGATGTATTATTTTTTTGATATGTTTTTGGAATCTGTTGGCTAGGATTTTGTTGAGAACTTTTGCTCTATGTTTGTGAGAGATATTCTGTAATTTTCTTTTTAGTGGTGTTTTTGCCTAGTTTTGGTATCAAAATTATGCTGTCTTCATAGGATGAATTTAGGAATATACCTTCCTTTTCTGTGTTATGGAATAGTTTGAGGAGGATTGATGTCAACTCATCTCTGAATGTTTGGTAGAATTCTCCAGTGAAGCTGACTGG
>NW_006921598.1:22511106-22511772 GCF_000298275.1 Orycteropus afer afer
TTCCAGTTGCTACTCACCAGAGTAGGAGGTGGAACAATGTTTTGTATAGTGTGTTATGCCAACTGAGCTTGATGTCCCCTGCAACTATGGTCCCAAGCCCACAGGTTCAACTACTCGGTCTCTCTGAGTAGCTGGCTGTGACCAAGTAGTGACCACCACCTTGCCCCTTGTCAACTTTACTATACACCTGGGAATTCTGATCATTCACATAAACTTATAGGACCATTGTCTGCCAACCCTGTACATGTGCTTGGATACACTCCCCACTTCATAGACATACCTAATAGTTCAGCCTGTCCACCCACATCTATCCACCCATATACCCATAGTTGCCTTCATTGACAATGCAGTACTGTATGTGCAGAAGGGTTCATCTTTGTTGTCTGTACCTCCCACGTACCTCTCTATGTCTTTCTCTTCCTCAATGCTGCCATATTGGTCACTCACATTTGGTACATTGCCTTTCTCTTCACTCAAATCAATACTTATTTCTATCTGTCTAACAGCATTCCTTCCCCTCCCCTCCCCACCCCTGGTAACCAGTAAAGAAAATTTCCTTCTATAGATAAATCTTTCCTTAACTTTTACAATAATGGGCTAATACAATATTTGTCCTTTTGTGATTGACTTATTTCACTCAGCATAATGTCCTCCAAGTTCATCCAC
>NW_006921598.1:22514092-22520075 GCF_000298275.1 Orycteropus afer afer
AAAAAAAAAAATCGGTGGAGGACAGGGCAGGGCACCCAGGCTCCTTCTGAGCCCACAGACTGTGATGGATCTCTTGTGGGCCCAGAAGGTGGGTGGGAGTGGGGGATGGCCGCATCTCCATTCACCAAGCGGGTGTGGGTTATAAGAGTAACAAGAGGAATGTGGTACCTTTTCACTGTTGCAGGTCTGGAGTGTCCTTGGGGTTGCTGGCAAGCCGAACCTCCTCTTAAGCCCCTGGAATCTCGGAGAGCGCTGTCTCTTCAAATATCCAAAATGGTCAATCTACTTGTAACATTCAAAATGGCAGCAACCTCCGGACTGGCAAAAGTCCATAGCTCAGCCCACCTTTCTCTTCACCTTCTCCGTTTATTCCCCAGCCACCAGAGCAATCCTCCGTGCAATCCCTGGCTAGCAGGGCTGATTTTTAGGTTAATTCTTAGGTCCTACCACCACTCGGGAATCTCCACGCTGTCTGTGCCGTCAGGATCACTCAGGATCACTGTCAGACCGCAGCTCTGTCTGTCTCCTTTTTTGGTATTTTCATACAAATTATTCTGCTAGTTGGGGTTTAGTCCACTTCTATATCCTTCCCTTCAAGGCTTAGGGGCCCAGGATTATCTTCTGTGTCTGTGTTAATTAGTTCCCCTTTTCTTTGTTGAAGAGGTTTTGTGCAGTCTTTCTGCCTAGTCTGCCATCTTACTGGAGCTCCTTTTTTTATTTTTTTTTAATGACCTCTTTGATTTCTTTTGTGAAGAAGCTGTTGAAATTTTCTATCTCGGTTTGTGTTAGTTTAGGTAGGTAATGAGTTTCTAGAAGTTTGTCTATTTTTTTATGTTTTCTAATTTGTTGGAATACAGTTTTTCATAGTGATTTGTTAAGATCCTTTTTATTTCATTTGGTTCTGTTGTAATATCACACATCTCATTTTTTGTTTTGCTTTTTGTATCTTTTCATTCTTTTGCCAGTCTGGCCTGTGGTTTATGTATTTTATCAATCCTCTCAAAGACCCAACTTTTACAAGGTTGTTGATTCTTTCCACTGTTTTCTATTTTATTTCTTTCTGCTCAAGGCTTTGTTACTATCTTTCCTCTATGGCTGCGGGCTTCTTTTGCTGCTCTTTTTATATTTGTTTGAGTTGTAGGGGAATTGTAGGGTAGTATCTCTTTTGTGCTATTCACCTGTGATAGCTGCTAGCTTTGTCTGCAGATGGGCATGCTGTGCTGGGTTGACTGTCAGGGTACTTCTGCTCCATATCTCCTTGTTCACTCTTTCTGTCCTATTTCTTTTTCCAGTCAGTATTCAATCTAATTTTCCATTCTCCTCTTTGATGCTCAGTGTTTCGGGATTGTAATCTTTGTTTGTTTTGCTTGGTTTCTTGAGTCTTTGCTCTAGAGGGACGGTATGCTGAGTCTGACTAAGCCACCAACTTTGGCTGTCCAGCAGTTGCAGTTTTAATGCAGCTATTTAATATTTAGGAGTTCTGATAGCATAGTGCCCAAGGCACTTGACTACTACTAACCAGAGGCTGGTAGTTCAAATCCACCAGCCACTCCTCAGAAGGAAGGCTGGGCAATCTACTTCTGTAGTGATACCACCTCAGAAACCCAAGGAGGGGTCACTATGAGTTGGGTCCGACTCAACGGCACATAACAACAACAACATTTACTATTTACCTTCATCTTATCGTTGGTTATATATCTTCCTTTTCTGGGAAGAGATATCTTACTCATCTCTCTTTTTCTTCCTTAGCTTGTTTTCATTTTACTTGTCTAGTTGTCTTTTGTTTGAGCTATTTTGCTAGTAACAGTGGTATCCAGGCAGCAGTGTTTTATACAAAGAAGCAGAGCACAGGAAAATGACGGGTAATTAACAGTTCCTTGATTTTCTCTGGGTTTTCCTTAAAATTAAGAGCATTTCTTAAGAGTCACATGAATCAGGTGATCATTATGATTATTCGTATACAGTGGACTGTGTAGCTTAGATTTACCGATTCATTTAAAACTGGATAAAGATAAAACTGTGGTACTGAGAGATCTTTTGGCTAATCTTTTTTATTAATCTGTTATGTGGGATATTTAGTATTTTGGACTTCATTTTTTAAAAAAGAAAAAAGTTTATGTGGATGACAAATGACAAGTATTAGATTTCATTTCTTATATCTGCATAGCAGATTTCATTTCTTGTATCTCCATAGCAGGCGTCCTGGTTATTTTAGAAACTAAAGAGTGCTTAGGAATTAACATTGGGCAAGACTTAAAGTTTTCTTTCACTGCTGCTTAGATTATTGGTTAGTGGTTTAATGAAATGCGTTTACTGTTATCTCTTTACGGATGGGGGAACTGATGTATTCTCAGTGTCAAGGAATTAGTTTCAGTTGGAATAGTGTAGCTGAATTAGAACTACACATGGAATATGCATATTCATTGTTCTTATCTGTTAATCTAGATAACTTTTAAGAGAAAAATAATTTTATTCACTTCTTAATATTATTATTATTTATATTAGTAAAATAGATATTCTTGATATACATGTAGGTGAAATTTATATTGCATGAAGACCCATTAGGTTTTCTCAGATATTGAAAATTAACCTAGAAAAAGCATTCCAACTTTACCATGGTAATGGTTCTGAGCAAAATGTTGATTTCATAACTTTTCTCTTTTATTAGGATTTTTAGAGATTTAAGTAAGATTTAACCAATTATTTTGAAAGAGGGAAGATTTAACCTTTCCTTTAAAACAGAAGGGCAAATGAGACCAGAAGAAGTGGATGGTGTCCAGTTACCATTACCGAACATTTTGATCAAAAAACCGATAGAACAATCTTGATAGAAATGGGAAGAATGCGGAACAAAATTTCAAAGTCTCTTGGAATCCAGACTTTCTGGAGCCATTGAGGCTGGATGAACCTCTGGAACTGTTGTTCTGAGATAATCTCTAAACCTTAAACCAAAAAGTCCCCTGAAGTCTTCTTATATTTGATAGTTGCCGTCAGTTGGCTCTGACTCATAGCAACGGTATGTAAAAAGAATGGAACACTGTCCAATCCTGTGCTCACCTCACAAGCCTTGCAATGCTTAAGCCCGTTGTTGCAGCTACTGTGTCAGTCCCATCTTGTTAAGGGTTTTTCCCTTTTTCTCTGACCCTCTACTTTATGAAGCATGATATCCTTCTCCAAGGACTTGTCCCTTCTGACTACATGAGCAAAGCAAGTGAGATGAAGTCTGGCCATTCTTGCTTCTGTGGAGCATTCCAGCTGCACTTCTTCCAGGATAGATTTATTTCTTTTTCTGGCAGTCCACGAATTTTTAATATCCCTCGCCAACACCATAATTCAAAGGCATCAACTCTTCCTCAGTCTTCTTCATTCGTTATTAACTGCCCAGCTTTCACATGCATATGAGGTGAGTGAAAATATCATGGCTAGGGTCAGGTGTACCTTAGTCTTCAAAGTCCCATCTTTGCTTTTTAACAGTTTAAAGAGGTCTTTTGAAGTAGATTTGCCCAGTGCAATATAACATTTGACTTCACAGTGGCTGCTTCCATGAGTGTTGATTGTATATCCAAGTAAAATGAAATCCCAGACAACTTCAGTCTTTTCTTCATTTATTGTGTGATATTGCTTATTGGTCCAGTTGTGAGGATTTTTGTTTTCTTTATGTTGAGGTGTAATCCATACTGAAGACTGTAGTCTTTGATCTTTTTATCAGTAAGTGCTTCAGGTCATCTTCACCTTCATCAAGCAAGATGATATTGTCTGTATATTGCAGATTGTTAAATGAGTCTCCCTTTGGTCCTGATGCTGCATTCTTCTCCATATAGCCCACCTTTGTGGACTATTTGTTTAGCATACAGATTGAGTAAGTATGGTGATAGGATACAACCCTGATACATACCCTTCCTGATTTTAAACCATGCAGTATCCCCTTGTTCTGTTTGAACAACAGCCTCTTGGTCTGTGTACAGATTCCTCATGACCACAATTAAGTGTTGTGAAATTCTCATTCTTTGCAATGTTATCCATAATTTGTTAACATCTGGGCAGTCAAATGCTTTGCATAGTCAATAATACACAGGTAAACCTGGTATTATTTTCCTTCAGCCAAGATCTATCTGACATCAGCAATGACATCCCTCATTCCATACCTTCCTCTGAATACAGCTTGATTCTGGTGGTTTCCTGTCAATATACTCCTGCAACTGTTTTTGAATTATCTTCAGCAAAATTTTACTGGCATATGATATTAATGATATTGTGCGATAATTTCTACATTCTGTTGGATCACTTTGCTTTGGAGTGGGCACAAGTATCAGTCTTTTTCATTCGGCTGGCCAGGTAGCTGTCTTCCAGATTTCTTGACATAAACATAAGTACCTCCAGTGCTACATCTATTTCTTGAAGCATCTCAGTGGGTATTCCATCAATACCTGGAGGCTTGTTTTTTGCCAGTTCCTTCAATGCAGCTTGGATGACTTCTTTCAATACTATTGGTTCTTGATCATGTGCTGTTTCCTGAAATGTTGAACATCACCCAGTTTATTTTGATACAGTTACCCTGTGTATTCTTCCATCTTCTCTTGAAAATATATCAAGCAATAGTTTGCCCATTGAATCCTTCAGTATTGCAACTCAAGGCTTGAATTTTTTCTTCATCTCTTTCAGGTTGGGAAATGCTGAGCGTGTTCTGCCCTTTTGGTTTTCTAACTCCAGGTCTTGCACATTTCATTATAATATTTTGTCTTCTGAAGCTGCCTTTTGTAATCTTCTGTTCAGCTCTTTTATTTCATCACTTCTTCTATTTACTTTAGCTGCTCTTTGTTCAGGAGCAAATTTCAGAGTCTTTTCTGACATCCATTTTGGCCTATTCTTTCTTTGCTGTCTTTTTAATGACCTTTTGCTTTCATCATGTATGATGTTCTTAATGTCATTGCACAATTCATCTGGTTTTTAGACATTGGTGTTCAATATGTCAAATATGTTCTTCAGATAGCATTTTATTCCTATGTATTCCATTTAGTGAGGTCCACATATATAGCTGCTGCTTATGTTGTTGAAAAAGATACTTGCAATGAATAAGTTGTTGATCTTGCAAAATTCTCCTGTGATCTCTGGGGTCATTTCTATCATCAAAGCCATATTTTCCAGCTACCGAAGCTACTGCTTTGTTTCCAGCTTTCACATTCCAATCACCAGTAATTATGAATGCATCTTGAGTGCATGTTTGGTCAATTTCAGACGGTAGGAGTTGGTAAAAATTTTCAATTTCTTTATTTTTGTTTTAGTGGTTGGTAAAATTTGAATAATAGTATTAACTGGTCTTCCTTGTAGGCATATGGATATTATGCTATCACTGACAGCATGGTGTACTTCAGGCTATATCTTGAAATGTTCTTTTTGACAATGAATGCAATGCCATTCCTCTTCGACTTGTCATTCCTGCCCTGGTAGACCATAGGATTGTCTGATTCAGAATGGCCAGTTCCAGACTCTTTCAGCTCACTAATGCCTAGTATAATAACAATGTTTTATTTTTTTAAGAAAATTTTATTGTAATTTGGGTGAAAGTTTACAGAGCAAATTAATTTTCCATTATAGCAGCTCACTCCTGCCCTGCAAGCTGTCTCCCTGTGCATACACAGTCCTTCTATTCTCCCACGATTGATCTCTCCAAGGAGTGTATCTACCTAATGTAAATGTCAGCTCATATGCCAATCTTTTGTTTGGCTAGAGCCACAGGAGTGGGCTCAGTTCCAGACCTGAAGGGCAGCTACAGGCCATAGTCTCAGGGGTTCCACCAGGCTCTATCAGACCAGCAAACCTGGACTTTTTTTTTTATGATTTTGAGTTTTGTTCCACATTGTTCTCCCTCTATATCCAGGATCTCTTCCACTGATCACCCTCTGAGTGGTTGACAGTGGTAGCTGGCACTATCTAGTTGTATAAGCTGCAGATTGCATGGTGTACCAGTTGCTTGGGACTAATT
>NW_006921598.1:22520355-22559225 GCF_000298275.1 Orycteropus afer afer
ATATAAATATACTTGTAGAAACATTATCTGTCAACCTTATACATGGTTATGAGCACACTCCCCCCTGCATAGACATACCTAATTGTTCAGCCTGTCCACCCATCTATCCACCCATATATCCATGTTTGCCATCACTGACAACGCAGTACTGTAAGTGCAAAAGGATTCATCTTTGTGCCTACTATAACATATTTATGCATTCCATTTCATGTTTGACAATTCAGTTTTCCTAGATTCATACCTTGTACATTCCACATTATGAATATTAATGAAGTTTGCAGCTGTTTCTTCCCATTTTGAGTCATGTCCAATCAGCAAATGAAAGTCCTGAAAGCTTTACTCCATCCATGTCATTAAGGTCTACTTTACTCTGAGGAAGCAGCTCTTCCCCAGGGTATTTTGAGTGCCTTCCCACCTGAGGGCCCCAAATTCCAACACTATATCACAGAGTGTTTCACTGCTATTCATAAAGTTTTACAGTGGTGTATCAGACAGTGTTTTACTGCTAATCATAAAGTTTACAGTTGCCAGTTTTTTTCACAAATGAACTATCTCTGTCCTTTCCAATCTGTCTTAGTCTGGAAGCTCTGCTCAAACCTGCCCACCATGGGTGATCCTGCTGATACTTGAAATACCGTGGACATAGCTTCCAGTCTTACAGCAACACTCAAGCCACCACAGTAGGAGAAACTGACAGATGAGTCGTAGAAGCAAATAATAATAAAGAATATTTGCTTTGAGCATTGTGTTCTTTTAAATAATAATCTATGTGGGATCAAATTGATATCATCAACACCAAACATCAGGTCATAAATTTAGGGGATAGTGAGTTTGTGTGGATGGGGTAGGAACAGTGCTGAAGCAGTGGGTGAGAATGTTTGCACAACTTGTAGAATGTAATCAGTGTCACTGAATTGTACATGTAGAAATTGTTGAATTGGTGTATGCTTTGCTGTATGTACTTTCAACAACAATTAAAAGAAAACAGGAATTAAAAATAGAGAAGAAATATGGGAAGGAAATAAAAGATTTAGCATAAAAAAAATCAAAAAATGTTTTTTTCTGTTTTAGTAGGGGGAAGGCAGAGTATTAAATTGATGAAGGTGGAGGTAGCTTTAAAAAGATGAGATAGTTTTCACCTGATTGTTAGTAAAATATTGACTTGGTCCCTCAACTAGAGATCAGAAAACTTGTATAATCTGTTTCAAGTTTTACTAAATAAAATTTTTAACCTCAGATAAATAATTTTTGACTTAGGGTAAGTCCTTTGATCTTCTGGGTCTTAGTTTCATTAATCACTACAAAGAAAGGAGTTGAACTACCAGATGAGCCCCTAGATTTCTTTCAGTACTAAATGTTTATGATTTTATAAAACTATAGTACTTATTTTTTAAAAAAATTTTTGTATTTTATAAAATATTACACTTCATCTTTATGTTTTTCCCTTCTTTTTTTAGTATTATTTTTTCATGCCATTTATTTTTCCTTTAACTTTTCATTTATTTCCCTCCTTACTTATTAGAGGTTCTTTTTTTCTTTCTCTTTTTTTTTTTTTTTTTTTGAAAGAGTTGTCAGCCAAGCAGTCATGTTTCTGCAAAAACTAAGGAGATATTTTTTTTTTTTTTTTTAAAAAGAGAATGTTCTCAAGTATCTAAGTTTCCATTCTCCAGGAAAATTTAGATCTTAGTTTGCTATATTTCCTAAGGAATACTTGTTAACTGTTTTGAAGAATTGTAACAAAATATAAAGTAATATATGTATATTTAGGTTAGAATAAAACCTAAGTAATCAGAAGTTTGACAAAGATAACATTCTCTAGCTTCTCGGGGTTATTAAGTTTGTTATCACTATTAAGAAAATGTGTTGTTATTGTTAGATGCTATCAAGTCAATCGTGACTTATAGTGACACCCTGTGACAGAGTAGAACTGCCCTATAGGGTTTTCTAGGCTGTAATCTTTAGGAGAACATATATCCAGGTCTTTCTTCTCTGGAGCTGCTGGGTAGGTTTGTACCACTAACCTTTTAGTTAGCAGCTGAGCACTTAACCATTGCCATACCAGGGCTTTCTTATAATGAAAATACTTTAATGTAATTAGCATGTAATAATTTTAGAGAACATAATATACCTGTTCCCTGTTTACCAGAAAAAAAAAAAAAAATACACACACACATATAAGATGTATTTCTTCTGGAAATAAAAACTAAGAAAACATTAGAAGAGTTGCTACAGTGGGCATTTGAATCTGGGTATCAGCCTTCCTTGTTCCAAGTTTTAAGAAGTTTCCTGTGTTAATAGCTGATTCTTTGCTATTCATCCTGAAGCAAAGTTTGCCCATTAGAAAGTACTAGTCTCATGTTCCAGTTTCCCATTCAGTCTTCCATTTTCCTTTTTCTTAAATAAGCAAAAATTACCTCCAAAGAAAGAAATCCAGCAGTATGTCAAGAGGTCCAAGATAAACAGAAAGTGACTGCATGTGAAACAGATAATTTCTTCATCAGAAGAAACTTTAAAAAAACCAAATGTCTAGTATTCTCAGAGAGATTAAAACATACAACCTCAGTAAAACAGTAATAGAATGTTGTTGTTATTTGCCGTCGAGTCGGCCCCGACTCATAGCGACCCCTCCTTGGGTTTCCGAGGCAGTATCACTATGGAAGTAGGATTGCCTAACCTTCCTTCCAAGGAGTGGGCTGGTGGGTTTGAACCTCCAGCCTTCTGGTGAGCAGTCAAGTGCCTTAGGCACTATGCTACCAGAGCTCCTAGTAATAGAATAGTTTCTTTAAAAAACTCAGACCAAGAAAGAACTCTTGGAAATAGACTATATTTGCACAACTTCAAACAAAATTGGATGGTTTGGAAGATAAACTGAAAACTCTAAATATAGAAGAGAAATAACATATCTGTTATTTAACCAGGAGAAGTTCCAAATGGAGAAATGGCAGGGAAAATTATCAGAAAAATAATAGAAGAAAATATCTAGTGCTTAAAAATAAAAGATTAGATAGATGAGACAAAACGGCTCCAAAATGTAAAAGACTCATACCTAGGCCATTGTTGTGAAAGACATTTCAGCTTTCACAAAGAAAAGTCCTAAATATTTCTAGGAAGGAGAAAGAAAAAAATTCCTTTAACCAAATGATATTCAGATGAGCATAACTAGAATGTAAGCTTCCTGAGGGCAGGGATTTTTATTTTTCTGTCTTTTACTGGTACATTGTGGGAGCTCGAAAATATATATGTTGATTAAAAGAATGACTATAATAAGTATCACCAGCGACACTGAGGGTTTGAGGATAGTGGAACGGTATCTTCCAAGTTCTGAAGGAAAATGGCTTAACCTAGTATACAGAACCTATGAAAATTATCAAGTATGAGGGCAAAATAAAGATATTCTCAGGCATGCAAGAACTGAGAACATTTACCTCCCCACCCATATATGCTTTCTGAAGAAGTTATAGAAGATACAGACCAGCAAAATGATGAAAGCTAGTATAGATGATGACATGTGCTACAAGAAAGTAGTACAACTAACTCAGGAACCCAATAAAAATAATTCTAGAATGACAGTGGTGCAACAAGTCTAAAAAGCAATTGATGGAAATTAAAATACTAAATCTTTGACCATTAAGAAAAATGTCTTTAAGAATGGAATGGATTTTAGGTCACAGATTGGTTGGTTGGTTGGTATGTGCTGTCGAGTCGGACCCGACTCATAGCGACCCCTCCTTGGGTTTCCAAGGCAATATCACTATGGAAGTAGATTGTCCCATCTTCCTTCCAAGGAGTGGCTGGTGGGTTTGAACCGCCAGCCTTCTGGTTAGCAGTCAAGTGCCTTAGGCACTATGATACCAGAGCTCCTAGACCATAGATAGAACGAGTAAAAAAGCTAGTAGATATTAATGATATGATAAGAAATGTATGTGTGTTCTTCTCAGTAAGAAAAAAGGACAATTAGAAATTCTAAGAGTCAGATCTGACTCGATGGCACACAACAACAACAACAACAACAGAAATTCTAAACAAGCAAAAACCCACAGAAGCAGCATGGAGTTGCATGTTGCAGCCATCTAATAAGAGATAAGAGTTAAATCCTCATCTTTTTTAGTCTGAAAGATGAGTATAAGAAACAGAATAAGCATCATAAAGCCATAAACCATTAGATAATAGATTGGGATGATGAGAGATTGTCTTTTTTTTTTTTTTTTGCTACTGTGTGTATTTTACTAACTGATGATGTAAGCATGTGCATAGGAGGTGTGACAGGTAATATTGTTTTGTGGAATCTTCCCTTTGCAGTTGAACTGCAGCTCTGACTTGGGTGTGATAAATCACTGAAAGCTACTTCTGACGCATGCATATAAATAGAATTAATCTGCACTGATACCATTTAATCAACTTTTAACTGTATTTTTAAAATACAGACAAAACTCAAACAAAACTCAAAATCATTTCAGGAAAAAAAATAAAAGGGGTGAGGAACTAGGTTTGCTGGTCTGATAGAGCCTGGTGGAACCACTGACACTATGGCCTCTAGCTGCCCTTCAGATCTGGAATTGAACCCACACCTGTGGTTTCTAGCCAAAGGGGATACAGGCATATGAGTTGAACATTTACCTGAAGTAGATATTCTTTGGAGAGAAAAATCTTGGGAGAAAGAAAGGCTTTGAGAAGGTACACCAGTTAGAGTTTATTGAGCATCTTCTGTGTCACAATTCTGAATACCCAGTTCTGCATCGTTTAATGGTCACAATTCATTATGTGCAATAAGACATTATGTGATTTGGACATATGTGAGCATTGTATTATATACAGGCAGTCCCAGATTATGAATGATTTCCATTCCTAAGTCTGTCTTTAAGTTAAATTTATATATAAGTTGGAACAGTTAGGTCCTGTTTATATCTAATGTCAATTAGTCAAATGTTTGTCTTGCTATATAAGTACGTAATATACCTTTCTATGCATAAAAAACATTGAAGAAAAACTTCTAAATACACTAAAATACCTTTAACATAATAATACAGTAATAATAATGATAATGTCTTGATGCAAATAGTGCCTGTTTGTTTTCATGAGCCATTGAATGTCCATTTAATTTTTAATATAATAAGGTATGTGGGCATTGTGACCAATGATGTATATGCAGTCAGATGTTCCCTGAATGGATGTTATGTGGCACATGGCTTAATTGCTGATTGTTGTGTGATAGTTATTAAATTATTCCATTTAATTTTATAACAATTCTCTTATTATTCTCACTAGCAAATACTTATTTGCTTTATCTCAAACTGGACTTACTAATTTTAGAATAATAATACCCACAATATTAAAAAAAACAACCAAACTCACTGCCATTGAGTCATTTCCAACTCACAGCAACCTCCTTTGGGTTTCCGAGGCTGTAAATCGTTACTGAAGTAGATTGCCCTGTCTTCCTTCTGTGGAGCAGCTGGTGGGTTTGGACTGTTGACAGTTAGCAGTCAAGTGCCTTATCTGCTACACCACCAGAGCTGTTTACCAACAATGTAGTTACTGAAAACAGTTTTTAAAATATTTTTTGGCACTGTTTTTTGTTTGTTTTGAGTTTCATCATACATTTTGCCCCTGCAATGTTTGACTTCATGGGGTGATATAAGGTATTTATTCAAAATGAGAATGCTAACCATTTTTGGGTCATGTTTGCAAATATTTTTTCGTTTAATTTGCTTGATTATTTTTTACGTATTTTTACATATGTAGTCAATCTGACATACTTTTCTTTGTTCTTATTAGCAGATTTTTCTCCCCCCAAAATTCTCCAATTTGATCATTATTCTCGGCTAAATGTCAGCATTTGTGTTTACTATAAATCTTATGGTTCGAAGAGTCAAATTTAGTTAGCCTTTATTGAGAACCATTTTTATGTCAGGCACTTTACATGTTATTTAAATAAGCTATGACAGTATCTTTTCCCCAACCATTGTAAATATGAAAACAAATAAATAAAATTGTATCATCTTTTAGAAAAATATAAACATGTATTTTGATTTTAGTAAGTTTATTGTAATTAGTTGTAGAAATCTAAAAATGGACTATTTCATGACTGTGTGATGAGTCTCCCTGCCTTTCCTTAATTATAGGGGGAAACAGTGTATCTTCAGATGGTTAATGTGAATTTGGAACTACTGGATATATGGAGAAAGCATATTGCATGGAAATGAATAATACCAAGATTTGAAGGCTATAAAAATGTTCTTCAGTGTTGTCATGGACTCTTCAGGAGAAAAGAATCTTGTGAAATTATGTGACTAGAGACCATATTTCAAAATAATGGGGGAAAGAGCAAAAAGTCCAGATAATAATCAAGAAAGAAAGTCAGGAAAACACCGTTACTCTTCCTGTTCATCTGATTTTGAAACTACACCGCAATCTTCTGCCCAGTCTTCAGGGGTCAGCCCCACTTCACCTACAAGTGTTAAGGAAAAAAATCCTAAAAGACACATTTCAGATAGCCAAGTGCATCACCAAGGTAAATATTCTTTAAGAGAATCCTATGGACTTAGAAAACTTATTTTGAGTTGGGAAAAGTTGCATGAAAGAATGTCTTTTATGGTATACATATTGTTATATACTTAGAAATGGGCTGAGAGGTATTTTGAATAGTATACATTTTTATAAATATATAAAATGTTTTAGTACTTTGTATTACCTTTTGTTTTATTTGAAGTCATATATACAGCTAAGGCTTTTAATTTTGTTTTCTTTCTAAAGAAATGTTTGTCTTGGGGTTTCTGAGGTACTGTAAAGGCAAAGAAATTACAAAACCTTTGTATCTTTCTAGATTTTCATTTTGTAAAAGGCGTTGGTATAAAATGGTTAAGGGTCTTTTTTAAATTGTGATTTGGGTGAAGATTTATAGAGCAAAGCAAATTCACTTTCCATACAGCGGTTCACATATACTTTGTCTCATGACATTGACCACAGTTTACCACAATGAAAAAGCTCCCCTCCCACTTCCTCCCCATAGTTACCTCTTCCCAGTGTCCATCCCTCCATGGATTCCTGCCCCCTGAGCTGTCTCCCTGTGCATAAGCAGCCCTTCTTTCTCCCATGATTGTTCTCTCCAAGGAGTTTATCTACCTGAGATAAATGTTCAACTCCTATGCCTGTCTTTTGTTTGGCTGGAAACCACAGGTGTGGGTTCAATTCCAGACCTGAAGGGCAGCTAGGGGCCATAGTCTCAGTGGTTCCACCAGACTCTATCAGACCAGCAAACTTGGGCCCCTTTAAGGGGCATTTTTATAGATTGAGTAAAATTAGTTGGTCTAACCAACTCAATGCTTACTGTAAAAACTCAAATTTAAGTATGGAATTGGGGATTTGGACCACCAATCTAATTTGATTTTTGTTAAACCATGTTAAAATTAAAATGGGATTGAGCATTAGAAATAATAATTCTTATTAAAATGTTACTAGTTACTAAGTAAGTGGTCAAGAAAACCCCCAATGTACTTAGTAACAAAATACGTAAGCATTACATGTGCCTCATAGAAAAATAAACCCAAAAAACCCAAACTCACCGCTGTCGAGTTGATCCTGACTCATAGCAACCCCTCCTTGGGTTTCCGAGTGGTATTTCCACAAAAGCAGATTGCCCAGTTTTCTTTCTAAGGAGTGGCTGATGGGTTTGAACCTCTAGCCTTCTGGTTAGCAGTCAGATAGATACCTTAGACACTCAGCCACCAGAGCTCCCTGTAGAAAAATAAGCTCTGGTCAGTTAGGTAACTATAATATGCATCAGTAAATGCAACAAAGTTATAACAGTAGTGGGGAGTTGCAAGACAGAATGTGATAAAATTGGAGGCTGGACAGAAAAACAGTAGCCAGCTCATGAAACACCTTACATCTCAATGCTGTAGTATTTCTAGACTAGATTGTTCTATTTCTGTGAGAAATAGTTAGCCATTGAAAGAATTTAAGCAGGAGTGGTTAATGGATTCAGCTGCCAGAGAAAGATGAGACAATCTTGGAAATCCTATGAAGCAGTTCTACTCTATTCTGTAGGGTCTCTGTGAGTTGGAATCGGCTTGGTGGCAGTGGATTTGGTTTTTATTTTTTGGTTTAAATTGGATTTGTCATCATAAAGTTTTACTTTGAAAAGTAATATTTGCTTATTAAAAGCTCCAGAGAGTATATATTCGAAGACAACATTTTCATGTACCCCTCAGTCTAGCTCCAAGGGATGTCTCCTTTTCTTTCTCCCTTCTTGCTTGTCTTTTACTTTGGAAGTACAAAGCAGCAGGTTTTTTGGTCTTTTCTTTCAAACCTGTCTCACTGAGGACCTCCTGTTCTGATTTTCTGGTTGAGAGCATCATCTGATAATAAACTTTTGTTGTACAACTAAGAACAAACAGACCTTAAGGGGCAAACTTTAAAAAATGCTTGTTTATTCTTAAGATATAATTTACATAATCTGGATAGTATTATTAGAAATATTTTTTCTCAGAGCTCCTAGTTTTTGGACTTTTTTTTCCTCCAGAAGCAACTTAGGAGACCACCCTTTTAAAGAGTCAGAACTTCTTACCTTGTTTGACAAAATAATTGAGAAAAAGCTGTGAAAAACAATTCCAGCATCACCCAAAAAAATCCCTATTATTGTCTATAATCTGACTTGCTGCTTTTTGTTTTGCACTGTCTTCTGAATTAAAACTTTTGGTAACTTGTCTGCCTTAGACAAAAGAACAAGGCTGTGTTCATTTCCTAGGGCTGCAGTAATAAAATGCCACAAACTGGTTGGTTTAAAACAACAGAAATGTATTCTCTTACAGTTTGGATGCTAGAAGTCTGAAATCAAAGTGTTAACAATGTTGATTCCATTCTGGAAACTCAGGATCTGTACCATGCCATTCTCTTAGCTCCTGGTGACTGCCTGGCAATCTTTGGTTTTCCTCCTATTGGAGAAACTCATGTCTCAGTCCCAGTGGTCACCTGGTCCCTGTGTGTCTGTGTCCAAATTTCCCTTGTCTTATAAGTACACCAGTCATTGGATTAGAGCCCACCCTATCCATTAGGACCTCATTTTAACTTGATTGCCTCTGCAAAGACCCTGTTTCCAAATAAGCTCCCATTCACAGGTACTTGGGGTTAGGACTTCAACATACCTTTTTTTGGATTATACAATTCCACCCACAACAAGGGTCAAACTGACACCTTTCCTTAAACAGTAAGTTAATTTTCCTTGGTTTAAATTGTAATCATTGATGATACTAAATTGAAGTTTAAAATAGTGTCTGTAATACTTGAATTTGAGAATTTGCATGTTTGATAGAAATCTTCCTTTCCCTTATTAATTTTCAACATATTTTAAAAATAAAATTCATATTCTGCCTAAGTTTATACATTAATAATAGTTTAGATTCTACATGTTTGTATTAAAAAAAAAAATCAAAGTCATTGCCATGAAGTTGATTCTGACTCATAGCGACCCTCATTGGGTTTCTGAGGCTGTAAATTCTTAGGGAAGTAGATTGCCCCGTCTTCCTTCTCTGGAGCGGCTGGTGGGTTTGAACTGCTGACCTGGTTAGCAGCCAAGTACTTAATCTACTACCCCACCACAATGCCTTACATGTTTGTATATTATATATTTAATCCACTTCCTTTTAAAATTAGTTTCTATTCCATTGTGGGGGTAGATACATAGTTTATATATACTATGTACTTTTAAAAATGGGTCATATTTTTTAACACCTGAAGAAAGAAAAAGCATTATTCTTTCATCTACTTTTTGATGATGACTTAATAAGGGGGAGATGAAGAATGGCATGAATGACAGCCAATCATCTTCTCATTTTTATTAGTACTGTATTTCATCTTGATAGTTTTTAAAATGAAAATAAAAAGGTAAATGAAAGGTTGGAAACATTTTTGAGTTCTACTTAAATGTACTTAATGATCAGTTTATGTTTATAATAATAGGATATGCTAAAAATAAATGTGCAGATGTTCAGGATATAAAAAGTTGGTTAAGGAAACCCTTTTGTATATGACTAAATAATTGAAGTAAAATATTAGTGAAAAATTTTTATTCTGATTCTTATTATTTAGGCTTTAACTTGTTCAAATAAAATAAGCTGCAATTTATATGAAATCTTTCGAGTAAAGTAATTATATATGTGAAATCAGAGTATTGAAAAAGTTAAATTCACCTTTGTGTATAATCATTTTTATGTATAAAGTTTCTGTCATTCCAAGCTCTGGGTACATATGTACATATTCCAAAATAACATATATATAACCGAACTATTAATTCAGATTGTTAGAAAAGACAAAGTTGAAATGGTGGACACTGCCAATTTAAGATTAAATTTTAAAAGCAACTTTGCCCATTAGAATAAAATGTAAGCCAGTAATGCAAGCCATGCAATCAAAAAGGGAAAAAGAAACAGGTGAAATTAATTTCAATATTTTTTTTTAACTCAAAGTATCCAGAGTATTATAGTTTCTACATATAGTCAATGTATAACAGTATGAAATATTTTACAGTCTTCTTTTTGGTGGCATAGTGGTTAAAAATGTTCAGCTGCTAGCCAAAAGTTGATGGTTAAACCTGCCAGCTGCTTCGTGGGAGAATGATAAGCTGTCTGCTTCTGTAAAGATTCACAGCCTTCAACACCCAATAGGGAAGTTCTACTCTGTCCTGGAGGGTCACTATGAGTCAGATTCGACTTGATGGCAGGGATTTTGTGTTATTTTTGGAAATGTTTGATAGTCAGTGTGTATTTTGTACTTACAGCACATTTCAATTTGGACTAGCCACACTTAAAATTTCAAATTTCAAAATTGTGATTAGGTATTCCTTCTTGGTAGTTCAGTGGAATTCTTATTTCCCATGTAGGGGACTCAGGTTCAGTTCTTGACCAGTGCTCCTCAAGCACAGCCACTATCCATCGTGTGTGGCTGTGAGGCTGAACAGGTTTCAGCTGAGCTTCCAGGCTAGAATGGATTATGAACAAAGACCTGGCAATTTACTTCTAAAAATCAGTTGATGAAAACCCTATGGATCACAACAGAACGTTGTCTACTCTGCAGCCAGTCCTGGCAGTGGCATCACTAGGGTTGGTGTTACCCATTGTAGTAACTCATGGTGTCATGCCCCCAAAACACCCCCCCCAGATGTGTGAAGCAATCCAGCACCACCCCTCCAGGCCCCACATCCAGCAGCTCCTGACAGCTTCTCCCTCTCCCATTGGCCAAGGTGGAGACCCTTTTCTCTGCCCAATGGCATGTGCAGCAGCCTACCCACACCCTGACTGGCAGGTGATGGGGAAGGTGGTGTTGGCAAGTTACTGCACTGAGTGATGGAGGTGGAGGTGACAGTTACTGCAATTAGTGATGGAGGTGAGGGTAACGAGTTACTGAATTACTGCACTAGGTGACAGGTGACACCAACCTGGTGGTGACACCACTACCTTGGTGGCCCTTTCCTCTTCCTACAGTTCCAACCCACCAGCCTTTCCAGTGGACTCTGGGGTCATTTTGGTGTCACCTCCTGTGACAGTGTCAGAGGGTGTGGCCCCTACCCTGTTTCCCTGCACTCATCTAGTGATGCCACGGGCCTACAGGGATGATGCAGGACTGGGCAGCATTTCGCTCATTGTGCATGGTGTCGCAATGAGTTGGCCAATTTGACACATACTAATGACATTTTCTTTTTTATTACCAGTTCCTTTCATGTATTTAACCATATATAGCTGGAATCTCAAATCAATACATTTTCAAAACACTGTCTATAAAATCTTCTTTTAAATGACACTCTGAATGGTTACTATTACTTGTTTTTCTGTGCTTGTTTACATAGTGAAATCAGAGTATCTAAGGCTGGGTAGGTAGGAGGGAAGGTTCAATATTCTTGTTTTCCTTCATTTTCTTTCCTTTGGAATACATCTTCTCCTTGAAAAAATGCAGTCACTTTGGTGATTATTCTCAGATGTGGCAGACTTCCATATGCTTCTTTTAAAGGACAGGTGCTTGGTTTCAGATGAGTATATTCTTAAACCAAGTGAAATAATACCATTATTACTTAAACCAATATTACTTAAACCAAGTAAAAATAATTTCATTCTAAATTTTCATGAAATTTGCGATTTAATATCTGTATTTTAAAGATTGCAGATGCTTCTGTTTTTTAGGATGTGAATTTTTGTTTTTATCTGTTCTTAAATTGTGTCAAATGTTTTTGATTTGAATATTACACAATAGAAATCCTTGGAGAAAGCATTTAGAATCACATCTGTACTGCTAAGTGTTTTCCATTTTCAGTCACTAATAAATAGGATGTTAAGCTCTTATTACTAATACAGAATATCTGTGTAGTGCTTTCAGTTTTACGTACATCATTAACCCTTGAAACAACCTTGTTATGTAGGTATTGTTAGCCTCATTGCATGACTGGGGACAATAGATTGGACAGGTTTAATTAAATTGCCCGCATGACTTGAATGTCTCAATGTGTTTGTCAGGTGTTTACTGTGCACCATGCTGATGCTGATGGGACCTGTGTTTGAATTCTGCCATAATATATAAAAAGTTAAAAATGGTTAAGACCTGATGCTGCTGTCTTTTGAAACAATGTAAGATAATTCCATAAAAGCTACTTGTCTATAATTTTTGATGGTTTGTAATATTCTTTAAATACTGTGAAATCCTTTTTTAAAAAAAACTAAAGAATGCTAAGGATCGATTGTGTCAGAATAAATAAATACTACTACAACTTTCTTTATAATATTTGGTACAACTTTCTTTAAATTACTATCTTCCTTTTTTAGCTCCTGGGAAATCAAGCCCTAAGGGTCTACCAAACAGAAAGGGTGTCCGAATAGGATATCGCTCTCAGAGCCTCAATAGGGAACCACTTCGGAAAGATCCTGATCTTGTTACAAAACGAGTTCTTTCTGCAAGACTACAAAAAATCAGTGAATTGCAGAATGAAGTGACTGAACTCCAGGTCAAGTTAGCTGAGCTGCTAAAAGAAAACAAGGCTTTGAAAAGGCTTCAGTATAGACAGGAGAAAGCCTTGAATAAATTTGAAGATACAGAAAATGAAATCTCACAACTTATACTTCGACATAATAATGAGATTATAGCACTCAAGGAACGCCTAAGAAAATCTCAAGAGAAAGAACGGGCAACTGAGAAAAGAGTTAAAGATACAGAAGGTGAACTCTTTAGGACAAAATTTACCTTAAATAAACTGAAAAAGATCTCTGAAGCTAGACACCTACCTGAACGGGATGATTTGGCAAAGAAACTAGTCTCAGCAGAATTAAAATTAGATGACACTGAGAGAAGAATTAAGGTAAAATTTCTGCGGCTTCTAATCAGTCTGCCTTGTGCTGTTTCTCGTTGGGCATTTACTATGTTTGGGTTAAGCAGCTTATTATGGTTTGCCATTTACTTGGAAGTTGAAACTATTTTCAGTGTTACTTTGTGAGTAAGAAATTATAAATCTAAGATTTTATATTATAGAGCAAGATGTAAAGACTGTGTTATCTTAATTGGCCACAAGGTAATAGATGAATGCTTAACTCCATGGATTTTGACAGTTTTGAAAAATGTTCCATTTGATTATTTGAGTCTTCTACTAAAATTGAAAATGATACAATAATCAAATGTTGTGTGTAAAACTGACATTTTGGGGCTGTTGTGTAAGAAATGCCACGAGCCATGTCTTCTGTTTTTATCTCTTTGCATGTTTGTGGTTGATTAAGTTAGTTATGGTATATCTTTTGGGGTAGGGTGTGCCCCCACTCCCTAAAATAAAAACTGGTATGAGGGGATATGTGAGAGAATGTTGAATAACTAATTTGAGAATACAACAGATCTTTAAAAATATTTTTTTTCTTAAGATGGAGAGAGGAAAAGAGTACCCCATGACTGTTACATAGGGAATTCATGTTAATTTACACCAGCCAGCCACTCCTTGGAAGGAAGGTTGGGCAATCCTACTTCCGTAGTGATACTGCCTCGGAAACCCAAGGAGGGGTCGCTATGAGTCGGGGCCGACTCGACGGCAAATAACAACAACAACAACAATGTATATTAAACAGAAGCCCTGAGTCAGGTCCTAATGCTTAGAATTGGTAAGTAGTTTAGAAAGCATAGGTAGGGAAAGATTATAGGACTAATGCCTACTGCGAGAGCTGTCTGAGCAAGAAAAGCTCAGAACTATAAATCCTAGTTTTCTGCAACATATTAAGTAGGTATTTTTAATATGTAGCATGTTACAGTACTTCTTTGTCTGTATAATGTACTATGCCTAAAATACCAATGCCATGCCCAAAGGCAGTAGCTTATTAAATAGAGTGTACATCAGTGGTCAGACAAAGTGCTTAAGTTATTTTCTTAAAAAAAATCTAGGAGTTCAATTGTGGTGTTTCACTTTGCAGATTAAAACTAAAAAACGTCCTAGTATCCCTTGAAATTTCAGTAAAATTTTAGTAATTCCATCTTTAAATTCTGTGCTATTCTTTTCTAAGATGACTGGCTGTATTGTGTTAGTTTTTTGTTTTTCTTTTGGTGTAGCTTTTTGTTTTAAGAGTCTGTCTTTAAGTTGGAACTTGTGGTAGGCAGTTTTGTTTGTTTATAGCTTGCCTCCTTCCAGGAAGGATTTCAAAGCATAGCTGTTATTCCCCTTGTTACCAACATTTTCTTCTTGGGAAAAAAAAAACAAGACCAACATTGTTCAGGTTTACCTGTAACTGGCTGAGCTGAGGAAAACTTGAAAACTTAAGCTGTGGAAAACTCTCTCCCAGTTATCTGAACAGCAACCTGTAAGTTGGATACAGGCTAATTTTTTAGATGTTGGAATCTCAGTTACTTAGGAGTACGTTGATTTAGAAATGGAGACGTGGTTGAGAAATAAAAAGTCAGTGGTATAAGATAAGACAACCCTTTCTGCCTAGAAATCAGCTTGTCTTGTGCAAAATGTTTCCCCAGCCATATCCCGGGGATGGAGAATTACTTGGTGGGGTTAACTTGCTTGCTAAGGTCTGCACAAAAGTCCAGTCAGCTAAATCAGACTGCGTATTTACTTCCTCATTTAGAGTTAGCTTTATACTTTTATTTTGTTTTTTACCTCAGTAAATTTCTTGAATAGGGGCCTGTCAAATTAGTAGCCCAAATTTATTATTTATCTAATATTAATAATTATACATATTATTTAAAATTTAGCATTTAAATAAAACTGTAACACATGCACAACCAAATTTTCACAGCAGAAAAACGTTTTTAATCCATCCAGCAGTTTTAAGTCCCTGTAAGGAAATCAGGACAAACAAGAGTGCATAACTATGAGGGGCATTGGGGGGATAGTTACTAGGCAGGGAGAAAAGGAGACTGGGTTAGGCTTGGGCGTGGTAAGTGGGGAATGAAACTAAATGTACAGGTAATGTTGAATGTAAACCAAACTCTTAAAATAAATATTTAAAATAAAAGGAAAAAAAATTAAAAAATTGAAGACCCCCCTCCAAGAGCTTTTGTTAATGTGGATGTATCTGTTGATATTTACCATATTAGATGTGAAAATTGAGAACATTTAAAAATATTTCTTAATTTACTTTAAAAATAACTCATTACATTTTATCATAAATATTTTAATGGAAAATACCAAAAAAAAAGGAAAACGTGGCATTGTTTTATGTATTTTCAAACCTTCTAATGTATGGCTTAAAAGAGAACAGCTGGATCCTCCTATCTGCTTCTGCATCCGGTCTGTGGTGACGTGTTTTAGTTGAAGAAAATTGTGAAGAAAATTCAGCCTCATACAAATGTGTACAATGGTTAGAAAATGGCAGAGTATTTTAATAGCCTTTTCAGATAATTGGATATTTTTCTTTGATACTGTAACAAAACTCAACAAGTGGTGGGTTTTATTATTATTATTATTATTTTATTGTGCTTTGGGTACAAGTTTACAGAGCAAAATTACTTTTACATTCAACAGTTCATGTACATTTGATTTCACACCCCAGTTACAATCCCCAACCATAACAAACTGTCCTCCCATCCCATCCCTGTGACTACCTCCTCCCTGTGCCTTTCTTAACTCCTATCTATCCAGCTTTCCTTCTATGTGAATGCTGCCCCTCTGGTGCCCCATAGGAGATTGCTCTAAGGGGTGTATCTCCCTAGAGTAGGTGGGTGTATTGCCCTGGGTAGGTGTTCTGCATTAAGGTCTTTCTGCTGTTGGGCTGAGAGCCAATCCATGGGGGTGAGTCCAATTCCAGGCCTGAAGGGTAACCCGGGTCATAGTCTCGGGGGTTCTACCAAACTCTACCTGACAGTGATTCTGGTCATTTTTGTGTTTTTTTTTTTTTTTTTAATTTTGTTCTACATTTCTCCTCCCACTCTATTTAGGATCTCCAGTTTTGATCTCTTTCTGAGTGGTTGGCATTGGTAGTTGGGTACCATCTAGTTCTTCTGGTCTTGGGGTCCATCATATCCTTGGACTAAGTGGTGTTTCTTAAAGGTTAGTTTCTGCATGAAATCAGAAACCATATCAATGAACATTTTGTGCTCTATCATGTTAAAATCCATTGTTCTTTCTTGCACTTTGAATAGATGTTTTACCCATGCATGATCTTGTAACATTAAGCACTGGTCATTTGGGGAATACTGCTTCACTGAGTTAGGGATATTTTCCAAATGTTGACATGTTGTATTATACATTATCACCTGTCATGTAGCCTTTGGAAGATTCACCTATAAATTCATCAGACAATAAGAATGAAAACAGCAAATAGTATCTTATAATTATGAAATAGTTTTGACCTTGAAGAACCCTGAAAATATCTCAGGGACCTTTAGGGGTCTCCATACTATTCGTTGAGAACCCTTAATATAACTAACAGAAGCAGTTCTTTTATTAGCAACTTCATTAGCAAGTCCCACAATATTCAGTTTCTTTTAGTGACTACCAAACTGCACCATTGTTTACTGTGCCTGCAACTGGCCTCTCTAATAGACGCCAAACACCTCAAAACACTTACAGTTAGGATTGCATTCCTAACCAAAGATGTAGTAACAAATTAATCATAGATATGACAAATGGTATGTCATAAGTGAAATTGCAACTATCATAAGACTCTTTGTTAAATGTGTTATTATAACCTAAGTCTTAGGAAAAGATCAGAGATGTTATACCATGTACATGATTATCAAAAGAGCTCAGGTAAAGTGTACATGTAGCACATGAAAAAAAAAAAAAAGACTAACATTGAGTTGGCACCAAGTAAATTGCCTTGACAGAAAAACATAATGAAACCAAAAAACTTAGTAGCCTTAATATCATAAACCTTTCAAAGAAGTTTGAATAAATTTATTTTTCTCTTAAAAAAGAAACTGGCATTCACATTCCCTTGACCCTACAGTTGCCTTCAAGTAGGTATTTTAATTATTGTGAAAGATATTGCCTCCCACTGTGAACTATTTTCAAAAGTAGGAATTGCTTCAGCATTATCTACTGTAGAACTAGAAATGAGCTCCTCTAGTATTGGACCAAGGAGCTCTGGTAGTGTAGTGCTTAAGGCACTTGACTGCTAAACAGAAGGCTGGTGGTTCAAACCCACCAGCCACTCCTCAGAAAGAAGGTTGGGCAATCTACTTCCATAGTGATACCACTTTGGAAACCCAAAGAGGTGTCACTATGAGTTGGGGCCGACTTGACGGCACATAACAACAACAGTATTGGACCAAGTGATGTGACTGGAAATTAATTAACGCTGATAAGTCCCATTTATTTTCATCTTTCTCTGGCATATCTTACGCTAATGGCTAGGAATCTACTCTAAAAGATTTTTTGTTCTGTTACCTTACAGAAACCCAAATCCAGAAACCATTTCTCTCTATTTTGCCTACCTGATCTATACTATTTCTGACAAGTGAAACTGATTAAGATGGAATAGTGAACTCTAACCAAGGGGTCATCTCTGTCCTTGTCCTACTCTGATTTTGTGCAGCTCTTTTTAACTCTTGATTTCAGTTATTTTGCTAAGGAGTTAAATTGATGACTTAGGAATTCCCTTTCATTTTTGAAATATGATGAGTCTGAATTCATACTTTTAAGCCAAAAGCATTTTTAACATATGAAAACATAAATTACTTTTTAAAAAGTTTTGAAAAGGGAGACTGCTTGTAATAGAAAATCTTATATGTTTAGATTCTCCTTATTTCTATTATATAGTAATTGAAGAATTAACTAGATGTTGTTACACACACAGACATACACACACACACATATGTATATATGAAAAACTCATTGCTGTTGAGTCGATCCTGATTCATAGTGACCCCTCCTTGGGTTTCTGAGGTGGTATCTCTATGGAAGTAGATTGCCCAGTCTTCCTTCTGAGGAGTGGCTGGTGGCTTTGAACCATCAGTCTTCTGGTTAGCTGTCAAATGCCTTAGGTACCATGCCACCAGATATATATATACACACACACACACACACACACACACACACATATATATATATAACCATTTTTGGAGGGGAAAGATTTACAAGAAATTATGAGATCTGTGGTTGAAGGTAACATACTTGGCTGCTAACTAAAAGATTGGTGGTTCAAACCCATCAGCCAGTTTGTGGAGAAAGATAAGGCACTTGGTTTCCTTAAAGATTTATAGTCTTGGAAACTCTGTGGAGCAGTTCTGCGCTATTCTATTGGGTTGTTAGGAGCTTAAATCGACTCGACAGTGGTGGGTTTGATTTTTGATTTGGATGATTGAAGGGTAAAATTTTAAAACGGCTCAGAAGCTAAATACACATTTTTATAGAATAGTTGTTAAAGTAATTTTTTGTTAAAACTTTAATAATTTTTCTATTAGAAAAGTAATATAAGCATTAGAAGAAGCTAAGAAATACAAAGAAGTATACAGTGATACATCAGTTTCCCTCTTATGCTATGGTTGTATGTCCCATCCTAAGAAGCAATCACTGTTAAGAAATTTTCTGTACATGTGTAAGCACATCCATCTATATTTCCTTTTTTCACCCTCTAACCACAGATGAAAGTATACCAAACCCACTGCTCAGTGCTTTATTTTTTCACTGAGAAGTATATTTTGGCACTCTTTACATAGCATTGTATGCATGTGTGTATGTCTGCATTCACATACACAGAAATATCTGCCTTGTTCTTTTTAAAGGCTACATAATTTTCCAGTATATAGATATATCATCATAGGTTGAATATTTCCTTTATTAATGTATATTGTTTTCTTATTTGGGGTTGATAACCTGCCAAGTGCTGGGTTCATTGCCCAGAGTACCTTAGAGCCAATAAAGACACACCGAGGTGAAGAACAAAAGATGAGGCTTATATTAAGTTTGTGCATGAGCTGAGACAGAGGGGAATCCATCACATTCTGTCTGCCTCTAAGTGCTTTCCAAGTTTCTTTTATAGGGTGGGGATTACATCAGAGTTACGTTTATATGTACAGTTTCATATGATTACAGGTTAAGCATGTACAGTTAAGAGATACAAAAATGACAGTCCTTAGCATGTCTCATAATAATGTTAAATTTCCACCTAGGGGTATGATTTTTAATATGCTAATGTCCCCTTCCACCCTCCTCCCCCATTCAAGCTGTTCCAAAATCAGTAAACCTCCTGGCTATTTGTTATTTCTCGAAAGCTACCTTCTACTTTAATTTCACTGGGAGAGACATTGTAGAACTCTTTATGAATTCCTGCATTCTATTAAGGAAATGCTGTGCATATCCTAATGAATACTGTGCATTCTTTTAGGGAAACACTATGCATCAGGAGCAGTATAAAAGATGCATGGCACTGAACATAAGTTTTAGTGTAACTCTGCAGGTGTAGGAACAAAAAATTCCTAGCAGTGGAAGTTCCTGGATTGATACAGCATTTTAAAATAGTTTTTGGCTATTTACAAAATGCTACAGAATAATAGCTTTTCTGGGAAGTAATTAAAGTTAAATTTTTCTATTTTTTTAATGATCAAATTAGCCTGCCTTGTGATTATTATCATTCAATGATGTTTGAAAGCATTTGCAGTTTTAGGAAAGCATATTTAATATGGAAACATTGATTGGCTTTGCCATCTTACTTGAGTCAGAAATTATGGGCTTAGAATTTAAAAGCAAATAAAAATTTTAATTAAATTATTTAATTTTTGTATTAATTATACTGTTAATTAATAAACTTACACCTTAGACTGTAAAGTTTCTAGTTAAACTTGGAATTTTACACACACATGCAAAAATACCCATACACACACACACATTGTATAAACAAACCAAGGTTCAAGTTCTAGTTGTACGGTGCTAGCTTTATGATGTGAAGTACCACTTAGATTATCTGATCCTTGGTTTCCAGTCTATAAAGCCTTGCAGATGCTGATAAACAGTGTTGGAGATAAACTTCATGGTGAGTCTGGCACTACATATCAATCACCTAATCTGTGATTTAAGAATACAGAAATAAAAGAAAAATACATTATGTAAAAGTAAATACATCACAGCCTGTATTCTAGAGTTTGAAAGGACCATAGAAATGGTTTAGTACGGTAGTTTTCAAATTAAGCTAGGTGCACTTTTAGGGTTCTAGTGGTTAAAAAAAAAAAGTTCCACTGATTTGGTCCAATGATTTTTCACATTGGCAGTTCTTCATAGACAAGCAGATAAAGCCTGAACTATTCTGTGTTGTGACTGGTGAGGTAGGCTGCTGAGAGAGTTTCAGAGACTCATATGCTTGGTAACTGAAGGCAGCCTCTGAAATAACCTTCATGGGAACTTTGTTGTTGGGTGCCACTTAGTTGGTTCATAGCGACCTGATGTACAACAGAACGAAACACTTCCTAATCCTGTGCCATCATCATAATCATTACTGTGTTTGAGTCCATTGTTGCAGCCACTGTGTTGATTCATCTCATTGAGGGTATTCCTCTTTTTCACCGACTTTCTACCAAGCATGATGTCCTACTCCAGGAACTGGTCCCTCCTGATAACATGACCAAAGTATATGAGATGAAGTTTTGCCATCCTGGTTTCTAAGGAGCATCTGGCTGTATTTCTTCCAAGACAGATTTGTTTGTTCTTCTGGTAGTCCATGGTGTATTCGGTATTCTTTGCCAACATCATAATTCAAACACATAAACTGTTCTTTGGTCTTTGTTACTCATTATCCAGCTTTTACATACATATGAGGTGATTGAAAATATATGGTGCAGGGGACATCAGGCTCAATTGGCATAACATACTACACAAAACATTGTTCCACCTCCTACTCTCCTACTTTGGCAAGTAGCGACTGGGATCTTCAAAGCTTGCAAGTGGCCTTCTAGATGTAACGATGGGTCTCTCCTCATCCAAAGCAAAGAAGAATGAAGAAAACTAAAGATTCATGGAAACAGTTAGCCCAAACCATTGATACACCATGTGATCCTTAGCCTATACGACTATGAGACCAGAAGAACTAGATGGTGCCTGGCTACCACTGCTAACCACTTGGAGGGAGATCTATGTAGGAGAGCCTGAATAGAGTGGGAGAACTATGTGGAACAAAACTAAAAATCATTTTTTGGGAAAAAAAAGGGACCAGGTTTGCTGGTTTGATAAAGCCTGATGGAACTACTGAGACTATGGTCCCTAGCTGCCCTGCAGGTCTGGAATTGAACCAACTCCTGTGGCTTCCAGCTAAACAAAAGACAGGCATATGAAGTGAACATTTACACTAGGTAGATATACTCCTTGGAGAGAACAATCCTGGTACAATAGAAGGGCTGTGTATGCACAGGGAGATAACTTGGGTAGGAGCGCATGGAGGGATGGACACAGGGAAGAGGTAACTATGGGGAGGAAGTGAGAGGGAAGTTGTTGCATTGTGGTAAATTGTAGTCAATGTCATGAGACAAAGTGTATGTGAACTGCTGTATGGAAAGTGATTTGCTCTGTAAACTTTCCCCAAAATCACAATTGAAGGGGAAAAAAAAAAAAAAAATGCCAGTCTAAGTCCACAGTCTTTGGAATTCTCAAAAAAAAAAAAAAAAAAAAAAAGGAAATACCATGACTTGGATCAGGTGCACCTTAGTCTTCAAAAGTATGTCTTTGCTCTTAAACATTTTAAAGAAGCCTTCACAGAAGATTTGCTCAATGTAGTGGTCATTTGATTCTTGACTGCTGCTACTGTAGGTGTCAATTGTGAATCCCAATAAAATGAAATCCTTGACAACTTCAGTCTTTCTCTGTTTATCATGATATTGCTTATTGATCCAGTTGTAAGGATTTTTGTTTTCTTTATGTTGAGATATAGTCTATTCTGAAGGCTGTAGTTTTTGATCTTTAAGTTCTTATCACTTTCAGCAATCAAGATCATGTCATCTGTGGTTATTAATGAATCTTCTTCTAATTCTGATGCCATGTTCTTCTTCATGTAGTCCAGCTTCTCGAATTATTTGCTCAGCATACAAATTGAGTAGGTATGGTAACAGGCAACAACCTTGACACATGCCTTTCCTGATATTAAACCATGCAGTCTCCCCTAGTTCTGTTTGAAGGACAGCCTCTTGTTCCTTATACAGGTTCCTTCTGAGCACAATTAAGTGTTCTGGAATTCCCATTCTTTTCCATGTTATCCATAATTTGTCATGATCCACATAGTTAAATATCTATACCCATTCCAAAGAACGGTGATCCCATAGAATGTGGAAATTATCAAACAATATCATTAATATCACACGCAAATAAAATCTTGCTGAAGATAATTCAAAAGTGGTTGCAGAAGTATATTGACAGAGGACCTCCAGAATGGCAAGCTGGATTCAGAAGAGGACATGGAATGAGGGATATAATTGCTGATGTCAGATGGACATCATGACAAATTATAGATAACATGGAAAAAAGAATGGGAATTGCAAAACACTTAATTGTGCTCAGAAGGAACCTGTACAAGGAACAAGAGGCAGTCCTTCATGTCAGATGGATCTTGGCTGAAAGCAAAGAATATCAGAAAGCTGTTTACTTGTGTTTCATTGACTGTACAAAAGCATTTGATTGTGTGGATCATAACAAATTATGGATAACATTGCGAGGAATGAGAATTCCAGAACACTTGATTGTGCTTATCAGGAACCTGTACATAGACCAGGAGGTTGTCGTTCAAACAGAACAAGGGGATGCCGCATGGTTTAAAATCAGGAAGAGAGTGCGTCAGGGTTGTATCCTTTCACCATACTTACTCAGTCTGTATGCTGAACAAATAATTCAGAAAGCTGGTCTATTTGAAGAAGAATGTGACATCAGGATTAGAGGAAGACTCTGTGATATGCAGTTGACACAACTTTGATTGCTAAAAATGAGGATGATTTGTAGATGCAATGATGGGTCTCTCCTTGTCCAGAGCAAAGAAGAATGAAGAAAACCAAAGATTCATGAAAAATATTAGTCCAAGTGACTGGTACACCATGTAATCTTCAGCCTATATGCCTTTGAGACCAGAAGAACTAGATGGTGCCCAGCTACCACTGTCAACCACATGGAGAGGGATCTATTTAAGAGATCCTGGATAGAGTGAGAGAACAATGTGGAACAAAACTCAAAATCATTTGGAAAAAAAAGAAAAAGGGACCAGGTTTGTTGGTCTGACAGAGCCTGATGGAACCACTGAGACTATGGCCCCTAGCTGCCCTTCAGGTCTGGAATTGAACCAACTCCTGTGGCTTTCAGCCAGACAAAAGACAGGCATAAAGACAGGCATATGAGTGAACATTTACACTAGGTAGATACACTCCTTGGAGAAAACAGTCATGGGAGAATAGAAGGGCTGTGTATGCACAGGGACATAGCTCAGGGGACAGGACTACATGGAAGGAAGGACACAAGGAAGAGGTAACTATGGGAAGGAAGTGGGAGGGGAGCTGTTGCATTATGGGAAATTATAGTCAATGCCATGAGACAAAGTCTATGTGAACTGATGTATGGAAAGTGAATTTGCTGTGTAAACTTTCACCCAAATCACAAAAAAAAAAAAAAAAAAAAAATTAAAAAATGAGTATGACTTGAAGCACTTACTGATGAAGATTAAAAACTTCAGTCTGCAGTAGGGATTACGTCTCAACATAAAATGAAAATCCTTACAACTGGCCAATAAGAAGCATCACAATAAATGGAGAAAAGATTGAAGTTATTAAAAGATTTCATATTACTTGGTTTCACAGTCAACATCAATGGAAGCAGCGGTCAAGACATCAGGCAGTGTATTGCACTGAGCATATCTGCTGTCAAAGACTTCTTTTGTCCTGGAAGAAGTGCAGCTGGAATGTGCCTTGGAAGCGGGAATGGCCTGACTTTCTCTCACCTACTTTGGTCATGTTGTCAGAAGGGACCATTCCCTGGAGAAGGATATCATGCTTGGTAGAGTGGGGAGTCAGCAAAGAAGGGGAAAACCCTCAACGAGATGAATTGACACAGTGGCTGCAGCAGTGGGCTCAGGTATAGCAAGGATCATGAGGCAGGCACAGGACCATGCAGTGTTTCGTTCTGCTCTTCATGTTGCTGTGAGTTGGCCTTTGCATAGTCAATAAAACACATGTAAATACCTTTATGGTATTTTTTGCTTTCAGCCACGATCCATCTAGTGCCAGCAATGATAACCCTCATTCCATGTCTTTTTCTGAAAGCAGCTTCAATTTTTGTTGTTGCCTCTGTACTGCTGCAACTGTTTTTTAATTATCTTCAGCAAAATTTTACTTATATGTGATATTAATGATATTATTTGATCATTTCTGCATTCTTTTGGATCACTTTTCTTTGGAATGGGCACAAAGAAGGATCTTTTCAGCCAGGTAGCTGTCTTCCAAATTTCTTGACATGAACAAGTAAGCCCTTCTAGTGTTGTATTCATTTGTTGAAACATCTGAATTTTTTTTTTTTTATCAATTTCCTGGAGGCTTGTCTTTCACCATTGAGTTCAGTAGAGCTTGAACATCTTCTTTAACTACTATTAGTTCTTGATGATATGCTACCTCCTGAAATGGTTGAACATCTATTCTTTTGATACAGTGACTCTGTATTCTATCTTCTTTTGATGCTTTCTCCATTTGTTCGGTATTATAAATTGCGGCTTGAATTCTTTCTTCAGTTCTTTCAGCTTGAGATAAGCTGAGCAAGTTCTTCCCTTTTGATTTTCTAACTTCAGGTCTCTGCACATTTCATTATAATACTTACTTTGTTTTCTTGACCCATGCTTTGAAATCTATTTAGCTTTTTTACGTCATCATCTCTTCATTTGCTTTAGCTACTCTCCATTCACAAATAAGTTTCAAAGTCCTTTTGGACATCCATTTTGGTCTTCTCTTTCTTGATGTCATCCCACAATTCATCTAGTTTTTGGTCATTGATGTTCAATGCATCAAATCTGTTTTTCCCCTTCAGATTGCTAGATTGGGTGCATCAAGAGAATAGTAGCTATAGCATAATTTAATGTCATTATGTCTTTCATGTTTGTTTTTCATTGGAGAAATTTGGACTGAGTGAAATAATGCTAGAAAGCTTTACAGTTGGATTAGCAATATCCAAAGGGTACTGGTAATTAACCACTGACAACTTAGAGAGAAAGTCTCTAACTGGGTGCTTTGGGATGCTTTCTTAGGTCCTGTCCTTTGAGCATGTTTATCATGAATTTGACAAGGGTCTGTAGGGTTTTATTTGATTTTGTGTTTGTGACATTTGAAATACTGCCTGATACAGAATTAGTGTTTTTTTTTTTTTTTTTTTAAAGAGTGAATGGATGGATGAATGAAATAAAATGACATTCTTGACAAGTTCAGAAATAGGAGGGTCAGCCAATTTGATGGATATGATCAAGACTGAGTTTATCTTCCTAGGCTAAGATTTAGCCCAAAACAGCAAAATAAAACTTAACATTTTTAGCTATTCTCAGTTTTTTCCTTTATATGTCATGAGTACTCTGGTGGCTTAGTGCCTAGTGCCTAAGCTGTTTGCTAACCACAAGGCTGATGGTTCAAACCCACCAGCCACTCCTTGGAAGGAAGATTGCGCAATCTGCCTCAGAAATCCAAGGAGGGGTCACTATGAGTCGGATCTGACTCCACAGCAGTGAGTTTGGTTTTCTTGTTTTACCATATGGGGAGGCCTGGCTTGTGAGTAATTCAGTTTTAAAAAAATAAATAAGTGTAGGGTTTTAGTTGATGAACCTATTATAAAGTTACTTGAAGAGTTAACAGAATGCAGTGGGGAGTTAAATTATTGTGGTACCCAGGTCCTAGAAGATAATAACTCTAATTTTACTAGTCAGATAATACCAATAATAGATAATAAATTTTAGGTAAAAAACTCACATGTAGGCCACAAACAGGATAGCCAGGGATTCTGAAAACTGGAAGAAACTTGCAACCATGGATATGGTTAACATTAAGGGGAAGTATAACTTACATTAGTACATAAAAGGCTGTCCTGTGGAAGAGGAGACATAGATTTGTTTTTGGTTGTTCCTAAGGGTAGTGCAAACTTTTAGATATTAGTGGAAAACTAATTTTGAGTCATTCATAACAAAGTGCTTCCTAATAATGGAAATTATAATGAAATCAATTTGTGCAGAGTCTAAGTGTTCTGAATTGACATTTATGGGCGGCGGGGAAAAAAAACCCCAACTCACTGCCATAGAGTTGATTCAGACTCAAAGTAACACTATAGGACAGACTAGAAATGCTCCATAGGATTTCCAAGGCTATAAATCTTTATGGAGACATATTGCCTCATTGTTCTTCCATGGAGCAACTAGTGAATTTGAACTGCTGACCTCTTGGTTAGCAGCTGAATGCTTTAACCACTGTGCCACAAGAGCTCCTTATTAATATTTATAGACCTATTTTAACAAATGTAATATTGTGATTTAAGTTTATATTGCGTTATTAATGAATAAAAATAATTTTTTTCCTTTAAATATATTTTTTACTGTCATATAAGTATGACACGTGTATTGGGAAAATAAATTGAGAAAAGTAAAATATAAAATAAAAACTTAGCATTCCTATGATCTGATCACAACTTCTAACATCTTAATGTGTATCCTTCTGGGCTTTTCTTGGTAAGAGTGTGTGTATTCTATATGTTACATAATAAAATTCCCTTCTATAACTAACATGCTGGAGTTTTGTTTTAAATCATGGATACTTTTTTTTAAGTCATATGTGCTTCTTTTTGGCTTCTATTGAAATAATATTTCTTATTTAATTTATTAACATGGCCAATTACATATATAATATATCTTTAATGTTAAACTACTCATTTGTTGTCTTTGAATAAACCCTACTTAGGCCAGGTATAATTTTTATACACTATTAGATTGCTTTTGCTAATATTTGTTTGAGAGTTTTGCAGTGATGCTCAAGTGTACAAATGACCTATGATTTTTTTTTTTTTTTCAAGCAGCTCTTATCCAATTTTGGCATCAAGATTTCTTTTTCTAACTAGTTGAGGTTAACTTAATTTATTAATTCTTAATCCTTCATTTTTCTATTATTTCATGCCATAAACACCCATCTAGTACTGCTTCAACCTTCAAAAGTTTTGAAATTTAGTGCTTTTATTACTCTTCAGTTCCAAAATTTTGTAATTACTATTATGATTTGTTCTTTGATTTATGAATTATTTAGAACTGTGCCTTTTTATTTCCAAGTGTATGTTGGTGTAGTGGTCAGTTTTGTTTTTTTTTTCCTAATTTTGTTGCATAGTAGAGAATGTGGACAATATGCTGTTGATTCTTTGATATTTATTGAGACTTCCTTTGAAGTATATAAACTTTTGTGTATAAACAGTTGTGTAAATGTTCTGTTAATATTTAAAAAGAAAGTATGTTTTATATTCTCATGTTCAGATGTTCTCTTGTTGTATTCATTATATTTTCATTGATCCGCCACTTTCTAAAAGACTGTTATTTTCAGTATTGTTGACTTGTTGATTTTGTATAATTCTATCATTTAATATATTTAGGAGCTGTATTATTTTTAGGTTCCGGACTGAGCCTAAAACATGTTCTAAGTTGATTCTGGTTGATTTCTAGTGAATTTTTCTTTTTATTATTAAATAATAACTCTATCCCTATAATGGAGTCCCCCTGGGTGATGCAAATGTTTAGTTCACTTGGCTGCTAACTGAAAGGTGGTAGGTTCGAGTACCATAGGCTCCTCAGAGGAAGGGCCTTGTGATCTACTTAAAAAAAATCAGCTTTTGAAAACCCTATGAAGCACAGGTCCACTCTGATACACAAGAAGTTGCCATGAATCTGAATCAATCCAATGAAAGCTAGTTTTTATCCCCAATAATGCTTTTATCTTAAAACTGATTTGGTCTATACCAGTTTTCTTTTGTTTACTATATTTTTATGCAAATAATATGCATGTTCTACATTTTTTGCTAACCACACACCCTCTCATCAGGTGTTTTTGTAAGTGTGCTATTTTTATTATCATTGGAGCTTACGAAAATACCTTGCAAAGGTAGTACACAGTTGGCCAAATAATGTAGAGTATACACATTACTTGCATAAAAAATAAAATTGCAGTACTATTTTCATCCACTGTATTTTTTCTCTTACTTTCAATTCTTTTGTATTAATATGTTTTATCTCTGTGCTTGTACAGTATTTGGCTAAATGAGAAAAAAAATTCCAACATAAAAATAGGTCAGTAGGCAAAGTTACTCATATGTTTGTTGTGGTTACAGAGATATATGGACCTATTTGTGTTATCTTTAAAACAAAATTATTACTGTATTAGGTTCCCGAGACTATTGTAACAAAGTATTGCAAATGGAATGGCTTAAAACAATTTAATCTTTCATAGTTCTGGAGGCTAGAAATATGATATTGAAGTATAAGCAGGATCATGTTCCTTCTGAAGGCTTTAGGGAAGGATTGCTCTTTGCCTCTTGCTAGCTTCTGGTGGTTGACAACCATCCTTGTCATTCCTTGGCTTTTGGATGTATCATTACACTCTTTGCCTTTGTGGGCACATGAGATTTTTCCCTGTGCCTATCACTGTGTTTCTTTTCTTCTTACAAGGACACCAGCCATTTTGAATTAAGGGCCCACCCTACTTCAGTATGACCTCATCTTAATAATTACACCGTCAGTGACTATTTCCAGTAAGGCCACATTCTGAGACTCTGGGAAGGACATGAATCTTTGGGGAACATTATAGAACATTATTCAACCCAGTACAATGAATCATCTTTTCCCTTTGCTTCTCTGTTTCTCCTTTCCTGTCTTTTACGCATCTACTAAAGTATCACATTCTATTTCTAATCCTTTAGAGTTTATTTTTCCACCACTTGTCTGTTTGTCGTACTGTGGTGGTTCGCGTGTTGCTGTGAGGCTGGAGGCTATGGCACCAGTATTTCAAATTACCAGCAGGGTCACCCATGGTAGACAGGTTTCAGTGGAGCTTCCAGACTAAGACTGGGAAGAAGGAAGGTGCCATCCACTTCTCAAAGAATTGGCCAGTGAAAACCTTATGAATAGCAGTGAAGCACTGATACATTACTGGCACAGGACTGGACAGTGTTTTGTTCTGTTGTACGTGGGGTTGCTATGAGTCAGAGCTGACTCGACAGCACCTAACAACAGAGTTTATTTTCACATTTTTAATATATGTGGATTTACATTAAGGAAGTCTAAAGTAAATAATATCTCTATTCTTTCAAACTTTACTGGGACAATAGAACACTTTGTCCAGTCTGTTCTCAGGCCATCTCTCATACTGTGTAATGTTTTAAAAGTATTTACTAGCTTTACCAGTACTTTCTTTCCTTAACATTGCTTTTTGTATTTCACCATTACTCATCATTGCTGCTTTCCTTCAGTGTTCATTTTTTAGTTTCTCTGAGGTATATCCTTTGGTCATTCTTTCTATTCATAAGGTTTTCACTGGCCATTTCTTTGAGAAGTGGATGGCACCTTCCTTCTTCCGAGTCTTAGTCTGGAACCTCTGCTGAAACCTGTCCACCACGGGTGACCTGCTGGTTATTTGAAATACTGGTGCCATAACCTCCAGCCTCATGGCAACATGAGAGCCACCAACCACAGTACAACAAACTGACAAACGAGGGTTGGAAAGGGCTTCTGAATAGGAAAATTCTTAGTGTCTTTCTAAAATATTTTGTCCTCTTGACGGGTAGGTAGTTTTACTGGGTCTAGAATTTGGGTTGGTAGTTAATATTATTTGGAACTTGAAAGTATATTTTATCACTAGCTTTTAATATTTTCTCTTTGAATTTGATGATTTCCTTTATCAACCCAAAGATCTAGGATTAAGGTGTTTTTTTTTTTTAATTGTTTTTATTTGGAAATAATTTTAAGCTTACCAGGAACTACAAAAATAAAAATAGTAGTACAAATAACACAAACATTTTACCCCCACTACCTTATTTGTGTGTGTGCTCACTTTCTTTAAAGACACACACATTTTTTTTCTGAACTACTTGAGGATAAGTTACATACAACATGTCCCTTTCTCTTTAAATACATCAGTATGTATTTACTAAGAATAGGGTTATGCTTTACATAATCATAATACAGTTACAGCATAAATTTACATTGATGTAGTTTTATCTGATCTACCATCTATACTGCAGCTTTTTCAGTTGACTTAATAATGTCCTTTATAGCACTTTTTCCCTTTCAGTATGGATCCAGTTTAGAGTTAATTACTTTGTTGAGTTGTCCATGTCTTTTGGACATTTCTGGAACATTTCTACATACTTTGATTGTCTTTTTTTAAAAAAAAATCAATTTTTGTTTTGTTTTGTTGACAATATACACAGCAGAACAACAGTTATTGAACAATTTATACATGTACAATTCAGTGACGTCAATTACCTTCTCAAGTTGTGCAGTCATTCTCAACCTCCTTTTCTAAATTTTTCCTCACATGTTAACATAAACTTACTGCCTCTTAAGTTCCTATCTGATCTTTCAAGTAGCTACTGGAGATTTAATTCTATACAGATAGTTCTTAAAAGACCACACTACTCAAGGCTGACATTTTTTCTAGTTAAGCTAAACTGTTACTTGGTTTTAAGATTTAGCAGGGGGTGTTTTTGGTTTGGAGTTTAAGGTTTAAAGATGAATATTTCAAGACAGTAGTTTCAATAATATATCTGGCCGCCATGTCTCCACAAAATCTGAATTCCATGAGAATCAGAAATTCCATTGTATATTGTCTCCCTTTTGATCAGGATTCTTCTATAGAATTTTTAATGAAAACATTCAGTAATGATAGCCGGGAACCATCCACTTCTTCTGGTCTCATAGCAAAGGAGGCAATTGTTGTTGTTGTTGTTAGGTGGCGTTGAATAGGCTCCAACTCACAGTCACTCTGTGTACAACAGAATGAAACACTGCCTGGTCCTGTGCCATCCTCACAAACCTTGCTATGCTTGAGCCCATTGCTGCAGCCACTGTGTCAGTCCATCTCATTGAGAGTCTTTACCTTTTTCTCTGACCCTCTGGTTTACCAAGCATGATATCTTTCTCCAGGGAATGTCCTTTCTGACATCATGACCAAAGTAGAGGAGACGAGGTCTGGCCATTCTCACTTCCAAGGAATATTCCGGGTGCACTTCTTTCAGGAGAGTTTTGTTGTTATTCTAGCAGCCCATAGTATTTTCAGTATTCTTAGTGACCACCACAATTTAAGGGCATCAATTCTTCTTCATTCTTCCTTATTCATTGTCCAGCTTTTACATGCATATGAGGTGATTGGACATTCCATGGCTTGGGTTAGGTACACTTTAGTCTTCAAAGTGACATCTTTGTTCCTTAATACTTTAAAGAGAGTACTGAATAGATGATGCTATTCCCTTTTCAGGATAACACATCTGTAGGCACATGATGTTCATCTGTCCTTGGTGATGTTAGTTTTATCTCCTGGCAGAGGTGTTGCTTGATCTCTCTACCATATATACAATTATCTATTTATTTTTTTCCTCTCTCATGAAACTAATTAGCAGCCTGTGAGGAGACTTTTTATATTATTTTATTTTTATTTTTTTATTGTGCTTTTGGTGCAAATTTACAGAACAAATTTGTTTTACATTCAACAATTCATGTACATTTGATTTCACGCCCTGATTACCATCCCAACCATAACAAGCTCTCCTCCACTTCTGTCCCTGTGACTACCTGCTCCCTGTGCCCTTCTTAACTGTGTGTTCTGTCTATCCAGCTTTTCCTCTATTTGAATGCGGCCCCTCTGGTGCCTGATGGCAATTGCTCTAAGGGGTTTATCTCCCTAGAGTAGGTGAGTGCATCATCTTGCAGTAGCTGTTATGCATGTAGGTCTTTCTACTGTTGGGCTGAGAGCCAATCCATGGGAGTGAGTCCAATTCTAGGTCTGAAGGATAAGCTGGGGCCATATAGTCTATCCAACCAGTAGCTCTGGTCATTTTTGTGTTTTTGAATTTTGTTCCACATTTTTCCTCCCACTCTATCCAGGATCAAGAGTTTTGAGCTCTTTCTGAGTGGTTGGCATTGGTAGCTGGGCACCATCTAGTTTTTCTGGTTCCGGGGTAAAGGCTGAGGTCTTCATGCTCCATCTTACCCTTGGAATAATTGTTTCCACATGCCTTTGATTCAGATGAGAGGAGACCAATAGTTGTATCTCAGATGGCCACTTGAAAGCTTTTAAGACCCCAGTCGCTACTTACCAAAGTAGGTTGTGAAACAAGATTTTTATGTACTATGTTGTGCCAGTTGAGCGTGATGTCCCCTGAGACCATATTCCTGAGTCAGCAGGCCCAGTGATTCTCCCTCTCAAGGTGTTTCATTGTCTCTGAGAGGTTGCTCCAACTCTGTCTTCTGTTGCTTCTGTAATGTGTGTGGCTAATTTTATAGCACAAGATTATCTTCAGCCAAATCTATCCTTGGACTAGGGTATATTCCTGTTCCCTGACCCCTATCTGATCTTCTCATCTGTCTGTGCATTTATCTGTAGCCTGGTGTTTGGTGTTAGTGGTAATGCAGTACTGTGTATATACTAGTATTTGCCTCTGTTGTCTATATCTTATATGTACGTTTCAGTGTCCTTCTTACCCCACTGTCATCATGTTGGTCACAGACTCTTTCCATACTGACCCACCCCTCACCCAAATCAACACATGACCCCCAACTAGTCTTAAATTTTCCCTCCTCTTCCCTCCCATCCCTGGTAACCAACAAAGTGAGTTTCCTTCCCTAAGTAAACCTTTCCTTGATTTTTTACAGTAATGGGCTCAAACAATATTTGTCCTTCTGTAATTGACTTATTTCACTCAACACAGTGTCCTTCAAATTCATCCATGTTGTGAAATGATTCATGTATTCTTTATTGTTCTTTAATGTAGCATAGTATTCCATTGTGTGAATGTACCATACTTTGGTTATCCATTCATCTGTTGATGGGCATTCAGGCTGTTCCCATCCCTTTGCTATAGTGAATTGTACTGTGACGAACATGGGTATGCATGTGTCTGTTCATGTCATGTCTTTCACCTCTTTAGGATATATTCCTAGTAATGGAATTGCTAGGTCAAATGATATTTCTATTTTCCGTTTTTTAAGGAAATGCTATAACATTTTCTAAGGAGCCCTGGTGATGTAGCACCTAAGGTAGTAGGTGCTAAACAGAAGTTTGGTGGTTCAAACCGCCAGTCACTCCATGGAAGGAAACTGGGCAATCTACTTCCGTAAAGATTTAACACCTTGGAAACCTAAAAGGGGTCGCTGTGAGTCGAAATCAACTCGATAGCATTGAGTTTGGTGTTTTATACCATTTTCCATAATGGTTATACCATTTTGCAGTCCCAACAGCAGTGTATGAGAGTTCCAATCTCTCTGTAACCTCACCAGCATTTGTTATTTTCTATCTGTGTTGTTGAACTTTGCTTTTATTGCTGGGGTGAGATGATACCTCATTGTTTTAATTTGCATCTCTCTAATGGCTAATGATTATGAACATTTCCTCATGTGTTTGTTGGCCACCAGTGTGTCTTCTTTAGTGAAGTGTCTGTTCATGTCCCTTGCCCGTTTTTGAATTGGGTTGTTTGTCTTTTTGGTATTGAGGTGTAGAAGTTTTCTGTCATTTTGGAGATTAGTCCTTTGTCAGATGTGTGATAGCCAAATATTTTTTTCCCGATCTGTAGGCTCTTTATGCCCTTTTGGAGAGGTCTTTTGATGTGCATAAGAATTTAATTTTTAAAAGGTCCCGGTCATCTAGGTTCTCTTCCACTGCCTGTGCATTTTGGTTTATGTTTGATAATCTAGTTATGCCATATAGTAGGGACTTAGATTTGACCCTATTTTATCTTTGATGGGCTTTATAGTTTTGGGTTTTACATTTAAGTCTTTGATCAAATTTGAGTTTGTTTTTGTGTATGGGATGAAGTATTTATCTTGTTTCATTTTTCTGCAAGTGGATATCCAGTTTTACCATCACAATTTGTTAAAGAGGCTATTTCTTCCCCATTTAATGAGTTTTGGTCCTTTTTCAAAGATCAGCTGTCCATAGATGGATGGATCTATTTCTGGGTTTTCAATTCTGTTCCATTGGTCTATATGTCTATCATTGTACCAATACCACACTGTTTTAACTGTTGTTGTTATGTGCCATCGAGTCAGCCCCGACTCATAGCGACCCCTCCTTGGGTTTCTGAGGCAGTATCACTACGGAAGTAGATTGCCCAACCTTCCTAACTACTCTAGCTATATAGTAGGTTTTGAGATCCAGGAGTGTGATACCTCCTACTTTGTTTTTCTTCTTCAGCAGTGCTTTGCTTATCTGAGGTCTCTTTCCTTTCCATATGAAATTAATAACTAGTTTTTCCATGTCCTTAAAAAATGTTGATGGTCTCTGGATAGGGATTGCACTGAATGTGTAGATTGATTTAATATTAATATTGACATATTTATAATATTCAATCTTCCTATCAATGAACAAGGCAAGTCCCTCCATTTATATAGGTCCCTTGTAGTTTCTTGTTTTGTAGTTTTTCTTTGTATAGGTCTTTTATGTCTCTGGTAGGATTTGTTCTCAGATATTTTGTCTTTTTGCTAGCTATTATAAATGGTTCCTCGGAAGGAAGGTTGGGCAATCCTACTTCCGTAGTGATACTGCCTCGGAAACCCAAGGAGGGGTTGCTATGAGTTGGAGCCGACTCGTCGGCACATAACAACAACAACATTGTAAATGGTATTGTTTTCCTTATTTCCTTTACAAAGGCCTCTTTGTTGATGTAGAGGAATCCAATGGATTTTTGTATGTTGACCTTGTATCCTGTCATTTTGTTGAACCTTTCTATTAGTTCCAGTAATTTTTTTTGCTGAGTCTCTTGGGTTTTCTATGTATAGGATCATGTCATCTGCAAATAGAGATAGCTTTACTTCCTCTTTGCCAATTTAGATTCCTTTTATTTATTTTTCTTTCCTTATTGCCCTAGCTAAGATATCCAATATAGTGTTAAATAGAAGTGGTGATAGAGGGCATCCTTGTCTGGTTCCCATTCACAAGGGGAATGCTTCGAGTCTTTCTCTGTTAACAATAATGACTGTTGGCTTTCCATATAGGCCCTTTATTATGTTGAGGATTTTCCCTTCTATCCCTATTTTGCTGAGAGTTTTGAACAGGAATGGGTGTTAAGATTTACTGAATGCTTTTTCTGCGTCGATTGATATAATCATACGGTTTTGTTCTTTTGTTTTGTTTACATGGTGGATTACATTGATTTTTTTTTGTTCTGATGGTGAACTATCCTTGCATACCTGGTATGGATCCCATTTGGTCATGATACATTATTTTTTTGATATGTTGTTGGATTCTGTTGGCTAGAATTTTATTGAAGATTTTTGCATCTGTATTCATGAGCAATATTGGTCTGTAATTTTCCTTTTTAGTGGTGTCTTCCCTGATTTTGGTGTCAGTGTTTTGTTTGCTTCATAGAGTGAATTTGGGAGTATTTCATCTTTTTCTATGTTCTGGAATAATTTTGAGTAGTATAGGTATCAATTCTTCCCTGAATATTTGGTAAAATTCTTCAGTGAAGCCATCTGGGCCAGGAGTTTTTGTGTGTGTGTGTGTGTGTGTGTGGGAAGTTTTTTTAATGACCTGTTCAATTTCTTCTTTTATTATGGGTCTGTTCAGGTATTCTATTGTTATTGTTGTTGTTAGGTGCCTTGGAGTCATCTCCGACTCATAGTGACCCTATGTACAGCAGAACAAAATACTGCCAGGTCCTGTGCCAGCTCCATGATCCTTGCTATACCCAAGCCCAAAGTTTTACCCAATGTGTCAGTGCATCTTGTTGAGGGCTTTCCCCTTTCTTGTTGACCCTACTTTACCAAGCATGATACCTTTCTCTAGGGAATGATCCCTTCTGACAACATGACCAAAGTAGGCGACATGAAATCTGGCCATTCTCGCTTCTGAGGAGCATTCTGGTTGTACTTATACCAGGACAGATTTGTTTGTTCTTTTAGCAGTTCATGGTACTTTCAGCATTCTTCACCAGCACTACAACACAACAGCATTGACTCTTCTTTAGTCTTCCTTATTCATTGTGCAGCTCTCACATGCATAAGAGGCAATTGAAAATACCTTGGCTTTTGTCAGGCACACCTTAGTATTCAAGGAGATATCTTTGGTCTTCAGCATTTGAAAGAGGTCTTTTGCAGCAGATTTGCCCAATGCTATATGTCATCTGATATCTTGAATGCTGCTTTCATTGGTGTTGATTGTAGAACCAAGTAATAGGAAGTCTTTGACAACTTCAGTCTTTTCTCTATTTATTGCGATGCTGCTTATTGGTCCAATTGTGAGGATTTTTGTTTTCTTTATACTGAGGTAGTCTTCAGTCTTCATCAGTAAGTGCTTTAAGTCATCCTCATTTTCAGCACGCAAAGTTGTGTCATCTGTGTATTGCAGATTGTTAATGAGTCTGCCTCCAATCCTGATACCATGTTCTTATTCATATAGACCAGCTTCTAGGATTATTTACTCAGGATAGAGATAAAATAAGTATGGTAAAAGGATACAACCCTGACACACTCCCTTCTTGATTTTAAACCATGCAGTGTCCCCTTGTTCTGTTTGAACGACAGCATCCTGGTCTGTGTTCAGGTTCTTCATGAGTACAATTAAGTGTTCTGGAATTCCCATTCTTCTTAATGTTACACATAATTTGTTATGATCCACACAATCGAATGCTTTTGCATAATCAATAAAACACAAGTAAGCGTCTTTCTGGAATTCTTTGCTTTTAGCTAAGATCCATCTGACATAGTCAGTGATATCCCTCTTTCCACATTGTCTTTTGAATCCAGCTTGCATTTCTGGAAGTTCTCTGTCAGTATACCGCTACAAGTGTTTTTGAATTATCTTCAGTAAGATTTTACTTGCATGCGATATTAATGATATTGTTGGATAATTTCCACATTTTGTGTGATCACCTTTCTTTGGAATGGGTACAAATATGGATCTCTTCCAGTCATTTGGCCAGGTAGCTGTCTTCCAAATCTTGTTTGTTGAAACGTGTCAAAGGACATTCTGTCAATTTCTGGAGCTTTGTTTTTTGCCACTTCCTTCAGTGCAGCCTCAGCTTTTGCTTTCAGTACCTTTAGTTCTTGATAATATGCCACTTCCTGACGTGGATGGACATCAACCAATTCTTTTTGGTACAGTGACTCTGTGTATTCCTTCCATCTTCTTTTGCTGTTCGGTCCATGGTACTGCATCATTCAATATAGTGCCCATAGAATCTTTCAATATTGCAACTCAAGGCTTAAATTTTTTCTTCAGTTCTTTCAGCTTGGGAAATGCCAAGTGTGTTCTTCCCTTTTGATTTTCTAACTCCAGGTCTTTGCACATTTCATTATAATAATTGATTTTGTCTTCTCAAGCTTCTCTTTGAAATCTGTTCATCTCTTTTATCTTGTCATTTCTTCCATTTGCTTTAGCTACTCTTTGCTCAAGGGCAAGTTTCAGAGTTTTTTCTGACACCCATTTTCATCTTTTCTTCCTTTCCTGTCTTTTTAATGACCTTTTGCTATCTTCATATATGATGTTCTTGATGTTATCCCGCAATTCCTCTGGTTTTTGGTCCTTGGTGTTCAATGCATCAAATCTATTCTTTAGATGGTCTCTAATTCAAGGGGGATATATTCAAGGTTATATTTTGGCTCTTGGGGACTTGTTTTAATTGTCTTCAACTTCAACTCCTCAGTTCCATTGGGGAGACACTTTTAAGCCTATAAAAATACCTTATTCTTTCACCAAAAGTTGTCATCCATTGGTAATTCTTACCTGATCCATTCATTCTTAATGATGATGGTTTTCCAGCTCCATCTCTCTCTACTGATACTCAGTTCTGGAAAGTTCATAGCCTTTTGTTTATTTTCTTTTTTTAAATATTGCTTTCCCCCATTGTACTCATTATCTTCTTATACATCTATGTGAGGGCATTCTCATATTGTCGTCCATCTTTTCTTACATACTTTCCTCTATGACATGTCTGTGTAGTTGTCACCAGTGTCTTCTAGTTAATTAATTCCCTCTTCAGCTGTGTTTATTATGTTCTTTAAAAATGCCCATTTAAATATCAGTGAATATTACGTTTAATTTTTAGGAATTCTTTTGGGCTCTTTTTTAGCGTAGTGCCTAAGGCACTTGACTGCTAACCAGAAGGCTGGTAGTTCAAACCCACCAGCCACTCCTTGGAAAGAAGGTTGGGCAATCTACTTCCATAGTTACATCTTCTCAGAAACCCATGGAGGGGTCGCTATGAGTTGGGTCTGACTTGAAGACACATAGCAACAACAACA
>NW_006921598.1:22576968-22599830 GCF_000298275.1 Orycteropus afer afer
AATTCTTCTGCTAGTTGGGGTTTAGTCCACTTCTGTATCCTTCCCTTCAAGGCTCAGGGGTCCAAGATTATCTTCTGTGTCTGTGTTAGTTGGTTTCCCTTTTCTTTGTTGAATAGGGTCTGTGCAGTCTATCTGCCTAATCTGCCATCTTGCCGGAACTCCTCTTAATATATTTTGTTGAATTGAAATTTCCTAATAATTAATTTACAGAAATCTATCAACTTTCTGTGTTTTATTCTCCTGAGAAGTCATTTGTTGAGTGTTCCACATTTTTTGGAATGTTCTTATTTTAAACTTATTTTTAAAACTTTTATGAAAAAATTTAAGCACATTTTAACCTAGAGAGAATCATATAATCTATCTTTATATATACGTCATCTAGCTTTAATAGTTACACATTTTACCAATTTCATGTTTTCTCTACTTTTTTCTGGAGTATTTTAAAGCATGTCCCAGCTATTTCACTGAAATATTTTGGTATTTTTACACATGTTTTTACTTCATTTAAGCAAAAGTACAACTTCTCTCCTATGAATTGCAAAAATTTTAAAATATAAATTTGTACCATAATAGGATTTACAGTTAGGATGTCTTAAATCCCGTAATTATTAGAAACAAAATTAGTACTAGTAAGTATTTGTTGAACTTAGCATTATCTTATTTAGATGGTAAAAGTATACTATTTCACTTCCATATATCTTATCATTGTTCAATGTGATTAGAAAAATATTTCTGTAATTTTCATGATAGCTGCATGCCAGAGTGACTTTACAGACCAGTGTACAAAAGGAGTACAAACCAGTGAAGACTTTGAGCTGGAAGAATTTCCTGTAACTCCAGAAACAATTATGTGTTATGAAAACAAATGTGAAGAACCTGAACATCTTACTTTGGTAAGTTTAGCAATATGATTAGGTACCCAGCTCTAGATTTGAAGTTACTCCTGAAAACTCAATATCAAATATTTTGAAAATCAAAGAAAAGGAGATTACATCTGTGTATTTTATTAAATACATCATTTATCTCCTTTAGTGCACAATGTATCTTTCAGATTCTTGAGAAATTTTGCCTATACCTTTTAGGTTGGAGGTAGGAGAGAGAATAATTTATTACCTTCTGAGTTTCTTACTTTCTGTGTTCACAGATAAGTCTTGAAAACCTCCCACAGCTTTTATTTTTAATAGCAAATTTCAGTAGTTTTCAAATGATTTATTAGAATTTGACCACATTTAATATCTTTAGTATTCTCTATGTAGAAATAGCTTTACATGTCAGTTCAGTGCTGAAGAAGATAATTGGACCTTCAATGTAAAAGTACTTTTACATACTGAAGGTTCGTTGGAAGGTCCGTTTTGATTTATTTTTTCCTATAAGTATTTGATATTTACTGTTTACAGTTTAAACTCTGAAGACATCATTATATAGATTCAGCATATTTCATGTAATCTTATAGTTTTGTGCCTTGTAAGCTTCCCAGTGATCCTTAGATCTCTTCTTATACTACACACAGAAAGGATGTACTGATGTGGTTCTTCTGTGTATAATAAACATATTTTGTTTGTTTAGTTTGCTTTTGTTTTATAATTTGGAATTGTTAGCTGTGTCTACTAAATGTGTATCTTCCTTTATTTGCACTGTCATTGTATCCAGTTGATGTTGATTTATCTCTTTGAAAATGGTAAAGTATGGAATAAAAATTGAAGAATGATTCTTTACTTTAAAAAGATAAACATATTTAATCTTAATGTTGTAAGATTGAGCAGGAGGGGCCACAACTTGAAAAGAGTCTTGGACTTACATCACCTTTTAACTAAACTCTGGTTCTAACATTTTAGTTGTGTGATTTCCCGTACCCTCAATTTTGTTACCTGTAAAATAGTGATGTGGTTTACCTTTTAGAGTTGTGGTAGATATTTATGATCAAGTTTATAAGGCTTTTAAGACTCAGCCTGCCATTTTAAAGGATCTTAGAAAATGGTAGCTGTATTAGTTAGGTACAGGTAAGGTGCTGATATTGCAAAGAGCTAGAACACAGGGCTCAAGCCACTGGAATTGTTTTCCTTCTCATAATAGACTGAAGATCAGTGGGTTGTCCAGGATAGGTAGGCAGTTTTGTTCCATGGCTGTCATTCTCTCTTATTGCTCTACCATCTTAAAGAGTTTGACCATCCTCTGTGTGATTGGAATGGGCTCACCACTTTCATGGTAAGAGGTAACAAGAAAGTAGAGGGCAAGCAGCTTTTATTATTATTGCTATTTTAATAAAATTAATCAGAAATAGCACACATACTTCCACTCATATCCCATTGGACCTATCTAGCTACAAAAGAGGCTACTGAATGTAATCTCTGTCTGGGTAGACTTATGTTCTGCTGAAGCTCAGAGGATTTTATTACTAAAAGAAAGAAGGGGAAAATGGATACTATAAGACAGTTGACAGTCTCTCCTAATAACAATTTCTATTATTTTACTTTCATTTAGAAAAATTATACAAGCCTATCAAAATGGTGATAATAATAAATAAGGACTTTTAAGTTTATAGCACTTTCATTTGATTTGAAACATTGTAAAAATTATTAATTGGAGGCTTTGGGCATAGTATAAACTTGAATGGTTTACTGCAATTATTACTGCCCATTGTTGCAGTTCAGCATCATTACACTTGGCTATCATACTTGGTGTTTTGGTCCTCTATGCTGCTGTAACAGAAAATACTACAAGTAGAATGGCTTTAACAAATAGGAATTTATTCTCCTACAGCTTAGGTGGCTATAAGTCTGAGTTCAAAGTGCCAGCCAAGCTCTAGGGGCTGAGTGAAGGCCCCTTGACCTTGGGCTTCAACTTGACCTCTTGGTCCTGGTCCACTGGAGCTGGAGGCTTCTCTTAACTCAGATAGCTGCTTGCTGCTGAGGCTGGCAAACCCTAAAATGGCACAAGTAAAATAATCCCAAGATTATTAAGCAACACTTCAGGCCACTAGTTCAAGTCCAGAAACAGTCCCAAGATCAGCAGTCAACATGGCAACCTGCTGAATGAAAATTCGGCTACATATAGGGTCCAAGCATGCTAAAAACTCAAGACCTTTCTTAAAGCCGCACATATCCTGGAACTAGACCACATCTCTAAGGCAGCTACTGCTCACAGCAGATTCCACCATGGAGTTGCTTACTAGTCTCATCATGGGGAATCACTACATCCGGGTGGCGAGCCACTCACTAATACAGTTGGCTAATAGCCTTGACTCCTTCACTGAATTAATCACATTTTTTGTGAAAATGTACAATGCAAGGATATTTTGATACTTGTTTCTTCAGAACTTTATGTAGGGTATTGACTTTACTTCTATTATATTGATTTTCATATAGCCTATAAATGGTTCCTTAAAATTTTAGCTAAAGAAAGAAGTAATTGTGTTTTTGAAGCATCTTTCATAGGTGATAATTTGTGACATTAGTTCATTAAGTGAAAATTTTCTTTAATTCCAAAATTAGCTGGTAATTATATGTAATGGAAGATGTATCTATGATATTTAAACAGTTTTTCCCCTTGCATTTTTTTTTTTTTTTTTTTTGATTTTTATTGTGATTTGGAATTTTTTTTTTTTTTTTTTTTAATTAGGATTTGGGTGAAGAAGAGAGAGGTAAGCATGAAGAAGCAGAGATTCTAGATCCACTTGTGGAAGGAGAAGAAAAATTCATAAAAGAACTCGATGCTATAAAACAGGAAGTTGAGAAGCTGGAGAATGGTAAGAAAAAGAGTTTATTTAAGTAAGTGATGAGTCAGTATTTCTTGGGAAAGAGTTGGTTTCTCTAGTATCTTCTCTGACCTGAATTGGTTATATATAAAAAGTGGAAAGGTTGATGCAGTGGGAGGGGAATCACAAAATTTTGAATGAATTTATTAAAGAAAGGAGAAGTTAAAGACTAAGTCAGTTGCTATTTGGATTTAGGGAATAAGAATTAGTTAACTTTTAGAAAATTCAGATGAGGTAGGATTCAGATGAAAGAAAAAATATATTCTTTGTGTTGTTGTTGTTGTTGTTATGTGCCGTCGAGTCAGACCCAGCTCATAGCGACCCCTCCTTGGGTTTCCAAGGCAGTATCACTACGGAGGTAGATTGCCCCATCTTCCTTCCGAGGAGTGGCTGGTGGGTTTGAACCACCAGTCTTCTGGTCAGCAGTCAAGTGCCTTAGGCACTATGCTACCAGAGCTCCTAATTCTTTGTGTATTAACTAAAAATTGATGAAGAGACATCTGAAAGATAACCCACTTTATTGAGACTCTCTAGTCTATAATAGCTTATGCATAAAATTAGTAAATTGTTAGGTCCTGAATATATTCTTAGAATTTTCTTTGGTTTTAATATGTAAATTAAATCTTGTAACATGTTCAACCAAGTCACACAATTTTAAATATTGGAAATTACATTCAAGAAGGTGTCCATCTGGATAAAATGTCTTAAAGGTGTGGCAAAAGGGGGTCCAAAACTCCAAGCTATTTGTTTTATTAGTAATATGGTAGCTACTTACAGAGAAATACTTTTTATTTTTTTCTTGAACTGATAATGAAACATAAATTCATGACCTAATTGTTGCTTAAAATAAAATATATATTTAATAATATAACTGTTGAAATAAAACTGTTTACATCACTGGTAGCTAATGCACAAAATGAGATGCTTTCACAAGTTAAACTAGGTGTAGTGGCAAATTAGATATTATAGTCAATTCTAAGTAGCTAGGAAAAGAATAAAATAACAGAAGACTGTACTTTTTTTGTTCTCTTTTCACTGATTATTTTCCTGGTATCTGTATGGAATAATCTCTGATCAGTCAGTGAGAAGGTATGCCATTTGCTAGTTAATGAATTTGTAGTATTCTTAAATATTTCATTTGGAAGTAACTTCAAAATATAGACAAGTGGCAAGAATAACCAAATAATCATTTAAGAGTTAGTTGTATAACATATGCCTCATACCCTTAAGTATTCCCTTAAATAAGGGTATTCTTTCATATAACACCATTATAGTTTTCATCTTCATGAAATTTAACTTTGATTATATTTATCTAATCTGCGATCATATTACATTTTTTTTCAATTGACAAAATAATGTTCATTATGGCATCCCCCCCCCCTTCCAGGACATGATCCTGAATTAAATTTAGTAGCTTCTCAGCCTTCATATTCTGTGAGGTCAACATTTTTGATAAATATAGAACCAGTTTTTAAAATAGAATGTTCCTCGTTTTGGGTTGTCTGAAGTTTCTCTTTATAAGTTATACATCTTCTGTCAGAATACAGCATAAGTGATCCTTCTGTCAGAATATGACATAAGTTCTTCTAAAAATATGACATCCAGAGTTTTCATTGATTTTTAATTGTAAAGGTCTTTGTTCCATGCATCCATTCGTCTGTGTGCCCTCCATCCCATAATCTCCCACTCACTATGTTAAGTATAGGCAGAAAACCTTCTTCCCCATGCATATCTCAAAGAACAGTTTTTTAATAAATGTGAATGTTAGATGCACTATGCATTAATTAAATTCTATTTGAATCCCACAGTATCAAATATAGAAATGAGATTTATGGTGTTCATCCTCACTGTATATACCTTACCCGAATCAGATAAAGACTTGTTTTGTAAAAGATGGTAGTCGAGTTTTCCTATTGAAAAATATTGACTGCTGTAAAATCCCATTTTTAAAATTTAATTTCATACAGAATGGAAAAGAGAAGAACGTGATAAAAAGCAAAGAGAAAATACATTTTTACTGAAAAGAGAAGAAAAGCCAGAGTTGGAAACCGGAAGATACCAAGTGGAAATGTACCAAATTCAAGATATTAATAAATTAGAAGAAGAGAAAGAAGAGGAGAGACTGAAGAGAGAAATGCTACTTGCTAAACTGAATGAGATCAGTCAAGAACTGGAAGATTCTCGGAACCTAAAATATCCTCTTCTGCCATTGCTACCTGATTTTGAATCAAAACTGGACTCCCGAGAGAAAAGCCACAAAACATACATGTTCTCTGAATCCTCAGAGAGATCATTTAATGGGCATCATTTGCAAGACATCAGTTTTTTAACTACAAAAGGAGAGGACGTGAATCCAAGAGATCTTAGAAGCACAGCCTCTCCAAAAGAATTTGCATTTGGTAGCTATGTGCCTTCATTTGCAAAAGTATCAGGGAAGTCAAATTTATTTAGTCAAAAAAGTGGCCTTTTGGAGTTTGAAAATAACACTATGGAAAAACTTAATAAAGACAGTGGAGATTTAACAAGAAAAGAAAAAAAAGCTAATCTAATGGAACAGCTATTTGGTGCCAGTGGCAGCAGCACCATTTCCTCTAAAAGCAGTGGTACAGATTCTCTGGCTGTCAGCAGAGGAGACTTTGACCCTCTACATTTTGTCCCTGGGGATAAAAGCAGCAGAGGCCGAGAAAAAGATGAAGATGATGACTTTTTCCTCAGTGAAGGAAGAAGTTTTAATCCGAATAGAAGCAGATTAAAACATGCAAATAATAAAGCAACAGTAAAAGCAGTTGATTCTGTAGAAGATGAAATTGAAGAAGTAACAATGAGATGACTGGCTAGATTATATATTTTTTCCAATTGTAAATATTAAAGTATTTTAATACAGTATTTATTATAAACATTTATACTTGTTAATGTTCAGAAGTCCTTATTAAAGAGTGTTTTTTAACAGCTAAATACAATGCAGATTATAAAAAGTAGCTCATATCCACACTCACAGCTAGTTTGTTAAGAATGAAGGAGGCGCTTTTGAATGAAACCAAAAATAGAATACCTTATTTTTTATTTACAAATCAGTTTTGCCTCTTAAGTTACCACCGTTCGAAGTTTGATTCTTTTGGAGGTCATATTCATTTCCTAATAATTTTTCGTCATAAAAAATGAGCTAAATACACTCTTCCCACTAATTTTTGAATGGAAATTAAGAGTGGGAGGCTTTGTGTTGGAAAGTGTAGCTCCCATGTAGTAGAGAACAAATGCTACTTATTCACAAATGAGGTGAGGTCCTGGTGCCTAGAAAAGCAGAGCCAGAGTTGGCAGTGACATAACAATATTCGAAATGTCCTATTCCTTTGGAAATGCCGTTAAATACTACTCATTTCCCAATTACAAATCTCTTAAAATCACTTACTGTACCTGTGGTAGCATATTAGGTTGAATTCAGAAGATTTTTTTCTGTTTGCATGGACAATTCCCCTCTGTCATTGGTCCCTGAGGATTGGGTGCAGTGTAATCAATAATGCCTCTTCTTCTTCACCTACGTTCTTTGTTTCTCAATGACTAAGATTTCATACCAAATATAAGGAATAGAAGAAATTTCATTGCCATGTAGAAAGATTTTTCAACTCAATTATGTTTCCAGAGTAATATAATTTGGAAATTTTAATATATACTTTTAATATTTGAACTTATCCTCAGACCAGGAAGATAACAACAGCATAGTATTACTGGATTTATAGGAGTAATTTTGAAGCAGTCTTAGATAAAAATTTTTTAGAATATAGGGCTTCTGCCTTGTTGGGTAAGGTAGATGGTTTTCTGTTGAAATGCATTGGTCTTTTTTTTTTTTTTTGCTATTGGAGGTTTGCTTCATTTGCAAAGGAGTAAGGATTATGGATTATACTGGTATGATTAGTCTTTAAGAAGCATTTAAGAATACACACTAAGAAGAAAACACTGGTAAAATGAGGACTGGTGGAAATAGTGTGTCAGGGGAAGAATAAGAATTTGTATTAGCACTTAATCTAAAGTGAGTTTCTTTTTCAGTATTGTTTTAAACTGTGTATTTGCTCATAGTTTGATTTCTGATGCTAAGCATACATACTAGTGAGAGCACTAGAATTTTTGTTTTATCTTGAATTCTTATAAATGCTTATTATTGAATACCACTTCGTTACTATTTGACAAGATTTACCTAGTTTAGGTCTCTAATTAAAGGATGTTCCACCAATCATTTTTTAATTTGTGTTCCTGAAATTTATTGAGAACATAATCCCCCAGAAGTGTAGAACTATGTTTAAAAGTTTCCTTAATAGATTTTTTTATGTCTGATATAAGCATTAAGTATATTGCAAATCATTCCAGTATATATAGAACAATATTACTGTGATGCAGTTTTTGATGAAATATAATTATTATGTAATGTTAATTTTTTAAATTTAGCTGCTAATTTTTCTGCTGAAGGTATTCTAATTTTTAAGTTGTTTTAAAGTTTATTTTTTAAGAATTTTAAATACTGAAGTTTTATATTCAAGTCATTTTCAGTGGTCTCTTGCTTTTTCTTACTTGATGTAAAAGTAAGTCTCTTTAACTAGATGCAGCCAAACAGTTATTTAAATTAAACCTAAATTAGTTATGGACAGAAGCATTATGGTGTTAAACATTGAAATTAGAGATTAAAAGTGTATAACAAGGTGAATAGATTTTTCTTTATGAACAAATCTAGAGAGTAATTTTTTCCTAAACATCCACTTGTTATTTGTACTCAGAACTCTTACTAATAAAAATTAAAAACACTGTGACTCTGTATTTGAATGATGCCTTAGGTTACTTGGAAAATATGTAGTGGAAACAGGAACCACATGGTTAATTTTTATTTCATTATTCACCTTTTCTTTTATGCCTGACTGGTATTTTTAGTTCAAGTAGATGAATTTGCCCTAAAACAGGTTAGACAGTTTGCTACTCTTATCAGATAATTATAGTTTTAATTAGTCCTTTCACCCTTAATAGCTATCTTAATGGCACATATTGGTCATAATATTAAAAAAAAAAAATTAGGGGTAAGGAGGATTAAATTGAATCATGAGATAAAAACAAACTTATTTCATGGCTGACTCGCTGTTTTTCTCATGCTCTCTCCATCTCATTTTCAGACATTTTAGAAGCTACTTTCCCCAACTGGGTGTTAGTTAGATGGAGCATACAAATCTTCCTGATGAAAAGGGGAAGAGAAATTTGTATTATGGGGACAGTACATGCTTTTAGGATTAAAGAAAGTACCGTAGATTGTGAAGAAAGAATCCACCTTTAAAAACTTTTTCCTCTCTATTCAAAAAACACCCCTCTCATATTAATGTCTTCTTTGATATCATTTGAAAGAGCTGTCTCTTTATTAAAAAGCCTTTAGTGATACACTAAATATTTATTGAGTGTTCTTGAGTGCCTTGCACAGAGTTAGTTGTTAGGAGAATGCAAAAAGGACCAAGCCCCTGCCCTAATGGAGACAACATCACAAAGTGGATGGAGATCAGAGGGTGTATATGGCTTATGCCAGCATTCCCATGTTCTCCCTGTACACCTTGGACTATAGCTTTCTCAGCTGTTATTAGGTCCTACAGTACTTGTTAAGATTGCTGTGTGGAGTAAATGAAGTACTTAAGTTAATGTTGGCACATTATAAGTGCTCAGTAAAAAGTAAGTATCTTATGGCTAATTACATTTTTTTAGGGAATACTTGAAAAAAATAGAGTATAGGTACGTATGTATGTACATTGACATTATGCTTTGCACAAGATATGAACAGAAAAAGCTGCTGAAAGGGAATTAACTACTACAGACATCTCTGCTTAATATATTATTATGTCTCTTGGGTCCACACTTAGAAGTTTCCTTATTTTATTTGACATTAAATGTGCAATAAGCTTGATGAGCTTATTTCCTCATTTACAGAAGAGTACAAAAACTAAACTTTCGAACAGTCTTCTGAAGACCAGTTCAGTGACATCAGAAGAGGTGAGAGTTGACAGCCTCACAGTAAAGAAAACAAAGTCAATCTATGATTGTATAGTATTCCAGTTTGTATCTCAGCTCTCCCACAATATCCATGTGTATCCTTGGATAAATTACAAAACCTCTACACCTTACTGTCCTCTTCTATAAGATGGGCTAATGATAGCGCCTCCCTCACGGTGATTGGCTATGTTAAGTGAGTTAATATGAAAAACACTTAGAACTAGAAGCACTCAAATGTTAATCTGCTGCTGTTTTGAAAAGGTAATTGAGAAAAGTGGGGAGAGAGAATATTTGTTTAATGTCAGACATCATACTTGGTGTTTTTATGTATTTTTGCTCATTTAATCTTCACAAAGGTTTTTGCAAGTAGATACTTTTGTTGCTCCCATTTAACAGTTGAGGCTAATAGATTATAATACACTGGTGATAGATCACACGGTCATAGATTACTTAGATTGGATTCAGTAGCCTTAATTCAGAAGCTTGGAGAAATAAAATATTTTAGAAAGAGTTTTGCATTGGAACACTTTAATTTGTAAAAACAGAAACCCAAATCAAACTAGTTTAAGCAAAATAGGGACTTGATTTTTGACTCAAATCTGGAAAACTCAGGGAAGTGTGGTTGGATCTAGAGGTTCAAATAATAGGAATAGTGCTTACTCTGTCCTCCTCTTAGCCCTGCTGGATCTTATTTTCCGGTAAAGCTTATATTTGGTAAGAATATTAGAATTGACACCTCAAGCCCACATCTTCCATCCCTTCATCTGCCAATCCCAAGGGAAAAAAGAAAGCCTTTCTTATAACTGCCAGACACCTGATTGGCCTAATTTGTGTTATGCACCAAACTGAATGCTTGCTAACCAAAAGGTCAGCAGTCGGAACCTACAAACCACTGCATAGGAGAAAGACGAAGCAGTGTGCTTCTGTAAAGATCTACATTCTTGGAAACCCTATGAGACAGTTGTACTCTGTCCTGTAAGGTTGCTATGAGTCAGAATCAACTCGATGGCAGGGGGTTTGGTTTTTGAGTTACAAGGCTGGTGATATTGTACAGAGGAAGTCTGGACTCCCTATTCTTACCTCATTCCATGGATTGAATAGCATTTCTCTGAAATGGAGGAAGTTTCATTCTCTTGGTAAAGGAGTTTTGGACAAGAAAACACATTTGCTATATCTCCAAAAAAAAAAAAAAGTTTTGAAAGGCTCTTAATGGAATGAGTATTAGTGACTTATTCAGCATTCCTTATTCTCTGGAGCAAATAAGCTATTTGTTTAATAAGATTTTATTACAACCATGTGTGTTGAACTATCAAGCACATAGGTTATTACAGGGTGAGCTACTTTAGCAGTAAGATGACTGCAGTGTGTAAACTTAACACTTTTGAGTTCATAGAAAAGGCTAAGAGACCCAGATACTTTCCCATACTACTACACTTGTGAGTATATATTCACATACTATCTGAGTGAACATATTCTAGCCCTAAAAATGGGCAGCCAGTATAGGGTAGAAAGAACACTGATTTTAGCACTGGGGAGATGGGTTGAAGTTTTTGCCATTTACTAATTACAACTTTGGTCAAATAATTTATTAAGGCTCCTCAGATGTAAAATGAGGCTGATCATATCTTATAATATTGTGAGGATTTAATGAGGTGTGATGTACTTTGAGGAAAGATAATCAGTAATAAAGTAGTACATGTCAGTATAGGAAGAACAAAACCTGTTCAGCGTGTGTGTGTGTGTAATATTTGTATTAATACCCCAACTTTTTCTTGACAACAAAAGCTTGTCAATATGGAATTTTTAAAATTAAGAATATATTGTCTTATCCTATAATCTGCCATCTTTTATTGAAATGACTTATATTTATAGGCCCAGGTAAAGGTTACAGGTCCATAGAAGGTGCTTTGCTGCTTTGTGAACAAGTAGCCAGTGGGAGAGAAGCTGTTTTACCCGTATAATTTTGCTTCACTGGCTGTTTCCGTGGAGGAGTAATAGATACAAATCAGGATCCCATGCAGTGGTTTGAAGGCAGGGCAATAGAATTCAGGATGAAGCCTGTTGGCCAATAAAGCTAAGGGGATACACTGACTAGCATGGGCAATGGCCGCTGCTTTCTTCTCTCTCTGAACTGAATATCAAATTTCAAAATTGCTGTCTTTTTTTATGCTAATCTTGGTTAGGCATACTTCTCACTCAGTCTTTAATATAAAGTACTCATAGATTTCAGATATTCTTTTTTAATATAAGGAACCAACCCAAAAGTTACTATGCGTGGTTAGATAATCATGGATATTGAACAGCAGTGACAAAAGTTTTTTTGAAGCCTCTTTTCTTCTATAACAAGCCCTCCAGGGGATTCTGATGCAGCTCAAGTTTGAGAACAGAGGCATTAAGGTAACAAACACCAGTAAGAGGGGGTTGGGGGCCTTTATACAGAAATAGCTATTGGCAGAGTTTTGCAAATTCAAATGTAGCACGTAAGGCTTGTGGTCATAGTGTGCATGTGCAGTATACGGACTCCCCTTTTCCTTATCACTCTGCACACTGAACCAGAGGTAAAGTGCTGGTTTTATTATTATTTATTTATTTATTTTTAAATGGCTACAGTGGGTTATATTCTGTAACTGTCAGTTATCTGTGGTTAGTGTGTCAGAAGATTTGAACTAGTGAGGAAAGGGAAATGCTATTGAAACAACCAACATCAACAAGATTAGGTAGTTCACATATAGTTTATAATGGCCAAACTTTCAGAAAAACCTTCAAAATATTGTCCTTAGAGCATTCTCTCGAGAAAACTATTCAGTATAGTTTAAATATGATGTCTTTGTGAGCATATATTTTGTTATAGTAACTCTTTTCTTAACACTGCTAAAATGAGTATAACATTTCAGCTTTTGAAAGTTTGAGAAAATTGTGTGTGTGTGTGTGTAAATAGTACAGACAAGCAGTTTCTCTGCTTGAGGTTTAAGAAATACTAAAATTATCTAAAAGGAATTAGCCTATGTGGAGGGATTATTTTAAATAAAAGACAAAAAGAAGACAGAACTACATATTCACCTTTATTAATCAATTTCTCATGTGTTCTCTCCTTAGCATCTGTGAAGACATGTATATAATAAGCAAGTGTTTCTTTATACATCCAGAGGATGTGTTTGTTTACAGACAAAAAGTAGGCCATGTTTCCATGAGTCTGGATTTTGTTTACTGTACAAAGTTTCCATATGTTGTTCTCTGGCTTTCTTGATTTATATGTCTATTACTCCCACCCCCACACCAAAAAAAGACTCCTCTAGGACAGACCAGTTTCTTTATAATCTGATTTTATGGTGCCAAATATCAGGCCATGTAAAACAGTGATAGTGATGATGGGATGGGAAAAGTGATAGTTGGTGGAAGTAGTGGTGATGAAAATGGTTATATTTCCAAATGTGTACTCAAGAGAAGCTTACTTCTCCAGGGCTCAGAACCTGTCAAGTACATCACCATTTGCAAACGGATGGGCCACTAAAAATGTGGACCTGCAAGTTTTGAATATATCTATAAAGTTGTGATTATCCCAATGTAATTTTGACCCTGGGACTAACAATCTTTTAGAATAATTAATATATTGATTCTGACATTCTCATTGGAATCATAACTTTTACTAAATTCCTTGTTACTCTGCTCATCAATAAACATGTTCCAGACTAGAGAGTTCTCATTTTAGTTATGAAATTCTTTCCTTATTCGTCTTCACTAACTGAACTCATTTTCAGCTTTGGCTTAATTTCTGTTTCTGTTTTTTAAGTGTCTTTTTGATTAACTGCTCAGTTTGATGGAGACCAGTAGCATAATTAAATCGGTGTACACTGTCAGTTGGGTCTGCCTTTAGCTGCTGAGAGGTTGCTAGGATACTCTCTTAAAGACAGTTCCCTTGATTAACTGCAAAAACCAGTTTGCTCAAGTAACATTTTTATTAATTCATAAAAGTACAGGTCAGGATTGCATTTAAATTTATAGCAAGATGAGTGTTATATATCCTTGGATGCTTTTATCATTAGAAAAATGTGTAAAGGTACACTTTAAAAGAATGTGCTTTGAATAACAATTTAGTGAATAAGAATTTTTTTTTTTTAAAAGAGAGAACATTCCTTTGTGTTGTTCAATGTATGTGGATTTGAAGCCAAAAGAATTCTCAATTTTAACTTACCACCAGGAAATACATCTCCATTGTGAGTGCAGCCCTGAAGAAATCCTGTTGTGGTTATTATGATTATTTATAGGTGTATTCAATTCCAGAATTTCATACAAGATGCTATCATTGTCTCTAATTTTGAAATTACAAGGCTGAAACCTGGTTTATTGCTATTTCCTATATAAAAATGTTTCAACGATACCATTTTGAGGTATAGTACAAGGTTTGTGGTATTCTAGCTTCACATGTGCTAGGACTTGAACATAATATTTGGAAATACTGTTTTATCTTACAGAACAAAACTAAAAAATTATATAAATGTGGTAATGTGGTATCCAATTTCAGCTTATCTTAACAGGGATCCTTAGAGGAAGCTTAGCAATATTTTAATAAAATTAAATCAAGCCCTCTCAAAAAAAACCTCCATCTCTTTTGATATGATATCAACAGTTGTTTCAGAGGTTAAGAACTGGCAAATGGCTTTAACGAGAGATTTCTTCTAACAATTGTTTTATGGCTAATTGTCTGAAAATAATGGCCTGAATCTACTCAGTGCCCATCAAGCAGTAGTCTATTTATTCATTCATTGAACACGCTTTTACTGAGCTCCTATTATACATAATGCAATTTACTAGAAGTCATAAAAGGATTTTTAAATAGCAATATGACATTAAGATTTTCATTTTGGAACAGTCATGCCTGTGCTAATGTGGAAGATGGATTGAACCGTTAAGGAATTACAGATAAGAAATAATGAGAGAAACCGTCAGTGGGAATATGCTCTGGATGAATTATAAGAGTTATTTTTAAGAGAGAATTGACAATATTTAATAATCAATTGGATGCGGAAGAGGGAGAGGGAACAGACAGCAACTGAGGAGATGACAGTGACATTAAGATGGGGAGGGGACTATGAGAAGAGCAGATTTGGGAAGCGGGGGTAGGGTAAGTAGTTACATTTTAAGCATGTTGACTTTGCTGTGGGTTGTCCATAAGGACGTGTTCAACAGATGGAAGAAAGATCTACACTAGAGATAACAGTTTGAGATTCAGTCACGTGGAATTTGTAGTCATGGGTCTGAACAAGGTTACTGTTGTTATTTGCCATCAAGTCGGACCCGACTCATAGCGATCCCTCCTAGGGCTTCCGAGGCGGTATCACTACAGAAGTAGATTGCCCAACCTTCCTTCCAAGGAGTGGCTGGTGGGTTTGAACCACTAGCCTTCTGGTTAGCAGTCAAGTGCCTTAGGCACTATGCTAGGTTACTAGATGTGTAAAAATTGTGAATAGAAATGAATCAGTAGGATTGAGGACATGGTCGTGTTAGCTTCTATTTTAGAAACGGAGTTTCTGTAAAGATCATTTCTCATCTTTCTGAGTCTTACAAGCACCTGAACTGTACAATTAATGAAGCTATTTAAACACAGGGCTTTCCCCATGTTTTCCTCTCTTCATATCCTTTCAGGTAAGAGATGTATCCTTTTTTTTTAACTAGGAGAGACTATCAATTTTTAAAGTTTTAGGAAGAAGAGGAATTCTAATTGTCAAAAGGTTTTGATCCTAAGTAATTTTGTCTCTGCTATGGTGTAGTACCTAAGGCATTTGACTGCTAACCAGAAGCCTGGTGGTTCAAACCCACCAGTCATTTCTAGGAAGGAAGATTGGGCAATCTACTTCCATAGTGGTACTGTCTTGGGCAATCCTACTTCCGTAGTGATACTGCCTCGGAAACCCAAGGAGGGGTCGCTATGAGTCGGGGCCGACTCGACAGCAAACAACAACAACAACAACTGTCTCAGATACCCAAGGAGGGGTCGCTATGACTTGAATCTACTTGACTGAGGGCAGTGAGTTTGTTGTTGTTTTCGAAGCTTTCTAAAATTTACTAAAAACATTTTATTTTTCTGTTGCTTCAAAGAATATGGCTCATTGAGAAAAGAAACAAAACTCACTTACAGTTCTACCACTCATTTGAAATGACACTTTTACCTTTCATAACTATGTCTATTTTAGGACTTTATACCCTGTTCTATTGATTTGCCTTTTCCTATACCACCAGTACCACACATCTCATTGTTGCATCTTCTTTTTAATTAAACATTTTGCATAATTCATACATTCCATGGTTCAAAATAAAAATAACAAAGAATATAGTAAATTTTTGTTCCTGTCACTAATCTGAGCAGTTACACTTGCACACATATTACTAACCTTTTTTTTTTTTTTTTTGGCTTTTGGAGAATCCTAGAATTTATACAAATGAAAGCAATATGAATTCTTACTCTTTTTATATACCGTAGTAGACCTTGATTTTTTCCCCCCTCTTAGAAAATAAGGGAGAATTCCATTGTAACTCTAGAGTGAGGAAGACCTCTCTAATCATGATTCCAAAGAAGTGACTGATGTATTTTACATAACAATCAAAAAGGTATGCATAGTGAAAAGGGGAAAAAAAAAGACAAATTGTGGAGTGGGAGAATTCTCCCTTATTTTCATCTTACACTTTAAAAATCTTTTTTATAAAGTTTGTCCTTGTATGCATTGTGAAATATGGTTCCAATTTTATTTTTTTCCAAATGGCTATTCAGTTGTCCCAACACTGTTTGCTAAAAATATTATCTTTAGACTTTGATATGAAATTCCATCTTTCTCATATACTAAAATATGTGTTTGGATCTATTGCTGGAATTCTTATTCTGTTCCATTGGTTTGTCTCTCTATCATGTACCAATATCATACCACTTTAATTTTTGAGGGTATAAAATATACTTTAATACCTAGTGATACTAGACCCTCCACCCCATTACTCATCTGATATTCAGCCTACTTATCTGAATATAGTATGTCTTTCTATTTGTCCATTTTTCTGTATCTTTCAGTAATTTTTTTTTTCTGGATATATTTTATTTTTTATTGTGGTTTGGGTGAAAGTTTACAGAGCAAATTAGTTTTTTCAGTAATGTACTAAAGATTAGTTTTGATTGTTTTGTACAGGTCTTACACATTTCTTGTTTATTCCTAGGTTTTAAATATCTTTTCTATTGCTCCTTTAAATGTGGTCTTTTCTTTCATCATATATTTTGTTTGATTACTATTTGGAAGTGTAAAAGCTATTGCGTTTTCTTGGTATATAATCCTATTGATAATGGTAGTTTTGCTTCCTCATATCCATTTTACATATGTCTCTTACATATTTCTTTCTCCAACATGTAAATGCTTTGGCTCTTACCTCAGCACAGTGTTAGAGAATAACTGTGATAGTGGACATGACTGTATTGTATGTGATTTTAGTAGGAATGCTTCTGTTCTTTTGCCCTTTGAGTTTGACGATGAGTTTTAGGCTGAGATAGATTTATTTTGTTATCTTAAACAAATGTACTCCATTTTCTATTACACTTGAGTATTTTGTCACGAATGATCTGTTCATTTTTTTCAAATGTTTTTATTATGGCTTAGTAAGGAGCTCTGGGGGTGCAGTGAGTGGTTAAGTGCCTGGCTACTAAGCAAAAGGTCCCCAGTTTGAATCCACCAGCTGCTCAATGAAAGAAAGATGGGGCAGTCTGCATTTGTAAAGATTACCACCTTGGCAACTTTATGGGGCCTTTCTACTCTGTTCTTTAGGGCTGTAAGTCAGAATTAACTTGCTGGCAATGGATTGGGTTTGGGTTATACATAGCATTATATTAGGTCTAATAATATGATACATTATATTAGAGCATGTTTCTGTTTGCCTCATATGTTCTGTGATTTTTGCTTTATAAAATTGTCAGTCATGTTTAGTACATAGAAGATACACGTAATTATACTTGCATTGTGAACTGTGCCTTTAGTTTTAAGAAAGTCCTTATTTGTGTGTCATTTAATGCTTTTTGACTGGAATTCCATCTTTTCTGAATTAAGATCCTTAGTCTTCTTTTATTTTGGGGGGGAAGTATTTCTGTAGTATTTATTTTGAGCCTTTCTTGATCATTTTGTTTTAGATATGTCTCATATATAAACTATATATATGTTAGATAAGACATGGGTATTGTTTTGTGATCCATTCTGAAGACCTTTGAATGTATAAACTAACTTTGCATGTACTGATATTCAGGTAAGTTTGAAATCTGTTCTGTTGTATTATTTTATGTACTCTGTTTTTTGCAGTTTTTAAAAATGTGTCACACTGCCGTTTATTTTCTTTGTATATGACAGGTGTGTGTATGTATGTTTTCTGATATTAAGAAAGATTTGTGGGTTTTTTTTTTCCTAATACCTGATATCCTTCAAGTCTTCTTCACTTCCAGCAAGCAAGGTTGTGTATCTGCACATTTCAGCTTGTTAATGAGTCTTCCACCAATCCTGATGCCATGTTTTTCTTCATATAGTCCAGCTTCTCAGATTATTTCTCAGTTTACAGATTGAATAAGTATGGTGAAAGTATACTAGTTGGACACACACCTTTTTGGATTTTAAAACATATAGTATCCCCTTGTTCTGTTTGAACACTCCCTCTTGGTCTATGTACATGTTCCTCATGAGCACAATTAAGTGTTCTGTAATGCCCATTCTTTGAAGTGTTTCTTTAATTTGTTTTGATCCACATAGTTTAATGCCTTTGCATAGTCAATAAAACCTAGCTTGTTGAGAGTGAAGAAGACTCAAAGCTCTTACTGTTGAAGATAAAAGACTTCAGCCTTTAGTATGGTTTATACCTTAACATAAAGAAAGCTGATAACCTCACAACTGGACCAATAAGCAACATCATGGTAAATGGAGAAAAGATTGAAGTTGTCAAGGATTTCATTTTACTTGGATCTACAATCAATGCCCATGGAAGCAGCAGTCAAGAAATCAAATGACGTATTGCATTGGGTAAATCTGCTGCAAATTTCCAGCCACTGTGTCAGCCCATCTCTTGGAAGGTCTTCCCTTTTTTGCTTGACCCTCTATTTTAACAAGAATATCCTTCTCCAGGGACTAGTCCCTTCTGACAACATGACCAAAGTAGGTGAGACCAAGTCTGGCCATTCTCACTTCCAAGGAACATTCTGGCTACACTTCCTCCAGGACAGATTTTTCATTCTTCTGGCAGTCCATAGTATTTTTAAGATTCTTAACCAACACCACAATTCAAAGGCATCAACTCTTCTTTGCTATTTCTTTTTTATTGTCCAGCTTTCACAGGCATATGGGGCTATTGAAAATAACATGATAAATAGAGAAAACATTGAGGTTGTCAGGGATTTCATTTTATTTGGATCCACCCATGGAAGCAGCAGTTAAGAAATCAAATGTCATATTGCATTGGGCAACTGTGCTGCAAAAGAGCTCTTTAAAGTATTAAGGAGCAAAGATACCACTTTGAAGACTAAGATTTACTTGATCCAAATCATGTTATTTTCAATAGCCCTATGTGCCTGTGAAGGCTGGACAATGAATAAGGAAGAGCAAAGAAGAGTTGATGTCTTTGAATTGATGAATCCTGAAAATACTATGGACTGCTAGAAGAATGAAAAATCTGTCCTGGAAGAAGTGCAGCCAGAATGTTCTTTGGAAGTGAGATAGCCAGACTTGGTCTCACCTACACTGGTCATGTCAGAAGGGGACCAGTCCCTGGAGAAGGATATTATTTTTGTTAAAATAGAGGGTCAGCAAAAAAGGGAAGATCCTCTAAGAGATGGGTGGACACAGTGGGTGCAAAAATAGACTCAAGCATAGCAAGGATTGTGGGGATGGCGCAGGACTGGCAGTATTTAGTTCTGTTGTACATGGAGTCACTGTGAGACAGAGCTGACTTGATGGCACTTAACAACAACATATTCCAAAATACTAGATTTCTCCTACTTGGTTCATCAGCTTAAATGCTATCCTTTGTGCTATTTACATGAAGCAATTAATGAACTTATAGTTCCTATTTCTTTCTCAATTTTTATTAGTTTTATAATTTATACACTATCAAGGCCTATTAATTTAATTCTGTAATTAAATACATTCACTGCTCATAGGCAGTCTTTTTACAGTAATGTCCCTAGTCATCGCTCAGTTACCTGCAGCTTAACCTCATCACAGGAGGGTTCTTGTTGCCATCTGACTAGTGAATTGGACTCCTGATCCCATCTGGAGCATCTTCTTTCCAGGATACTCCTCACTTATATCGTTGTTGTTATTGTTATGTGCCATTGAGTCAGACTCGACTCATAGCAACCCCTCCTTGGGTTTCTGAGGCAGTATCACTATGGAAGTAGATTGCCCCATCTTCCTTCCGAGGAGTGGCTGGTGGGTTTGAACCGCCAGCCTTCTGGTTAGCAGTCAAGTGCCTTAGCCACTATGCTGCCAGAGCTCCTCACTTATATTAGGCTCCTGGAAAGAGAGAAGATGAACCAGAGACAAGATTTTGTACAAGTTGTTTATTTGAAGTGATTCTAGGAAACAGGAGGGATGGATCAGGGAGAGTGAAGCAGGGAAATAAAGGAACTGCAGTAAACCAAAAAAAAAAAAAAAAAATCCCTCACTGCCCTTGATTTGACTCATAGCGACCCCTTCTTGAGTTTCTGAGGCAGTATCACTATGGAAGTAGATTGCCCCATCTTCCTTCCGAGGAGTGGCTGGTGGGTTTGAACTGCCAGTCTTCTGGTTAGCAGTCAAGTGCCTTAGCCACTATGCTACCAGAGCTCCTATATATATATATTTATGTGTGTGATGTGTTAACTTTCAGTTTTATTCCTATAGTCAGAGAATATGGCAGGTATAATTGCCATGTTTGGAATTTATTGAATTTTCCTTTGATCATTGTTTATAGATTTTTTCCCCATGGAAAGAATGAGTATTCTCTCTGTTTGTAGAGCACAATTTTTTTTTTGTTATTGTTACCTTGCTTCAGTATTATTTATTTAACTTTTTAATTTGTTTTGGGTGAAATTTGACACAGATTTGTTTTACATTCAACATTTCATACACATAATGTTTTGCGACACTTCTTACATTCCCACTATATAACCGCTCGCCTCCCACTTCCTCCCTGTGGTTGCCCTTTCCTTGTGTCCTTCCCTGTGCATTCCTGTCTCCCTGACTTTCTCCCTGTGGAAATGCTGCCATTTTGATCTCCCATGGTTGATTCTTTTAAGGAGTGCATCTCCCAAGTGTAGTGTTCAGCTTGTAGCCCTGTATGTTATTTGGCTGAGAGTTAAGCCACGGGAGTGAGTTCAATTCCAACCGTAGCCCTGGGAGTTTAACCCGTCTCTATCAGACCAGTAAGCTGGTTTCTTTTTGTTGTTGTTGTTGTTTTGTTTTTGTTTTTTAATGATTTTGAGTTTTGTTCCACATTTTTCTCCAACTCTATTTAGGATTTCCAATCTCGATCCTTTTTCTAGTGATGGGATTGGTAGCCAGACACCATCTAGTTCTTTTGGTCTCGGAGTCATATAGGCTGAGGTTCTCATAGTCTGTTAGTCCTTTGTACTAACTGTTGCCATGTGTCTTTGACTTTCTTTGCTCTTCTTTGCTTTGGACAAGAAGAGACCAATAGTTGCCACTTAGATGGCTGCTTGCAAGCTTTGAAAAGCCCAGTCACTACTCACTGAAGTAAGATGAAGAACAATATATTTTGCCTAAGGCACTTGACTGCTAACCAGAAAGCTGGGGTTTAAATCCACCAGCCACTCCTTAGAAGGCTGGGCAATCTACTTCCATAGTGATACTGCCTCGGAAACCCAAAAAGGGATTGTTGTGAGTTGGGTCTAACTCGACAGCACATAACATAAACAACAACAGGATGTGCCAATTGAGCTTGATGTCCCTCATGATCATGGTCCCCAGCCCACAGGCCCAGCGACTTACTCCCTCAAAGTGCTTAGTTGTGGCTAGGAAGTTATTCTAACTTTGCCCTGTTAGCTTTAAACTGCACATGAACATTTTTATAGTCCATGTAAATACATATGTAGGAATATGGTCTCTCAAACCTATGTATGTTCATTGGTATATTCCCATTAGCCTGTCCTTACCTGATCTTTTTGCCTGTCAACTTATGTATCCAACCATAAATTAGTGTTTGCTACTACTGATAATGGGGGCAGGCCATGTAAGCCAGCCCTGGGCAGCAGAAGATGGATTTTTGGAGTGCCCTGGGGGCAGGCTGTGTAAGCCAGCTGGGCACGGTGGGGGGGGGGGGGGGCGGCAGGCAGGGCGCAGGAGACCAGGAAGTGAGTGGAGAAGTTTGGAAAAGCTAAGGGAGACAGACTTTTCTGTCAGTTTGTCATACTTGTGGTAGATTGAGTGTTGCTCTGAGGCTGGAGACTACGCCACTGGTGTTTCAATGCCAGCAGGGTACCCATGATGGACAGAATTCAGCGGAGCTTCCAGACTAAGACAGACTTGGAAGAAGGAAGAGGCCATCCACTTCTCAAAAAATTGGCCAGTGAAAACCTTATGAATAGCAGTGAAATACTGATATATTACTGGAAAACTTTATGAATAGCCCTGAAACATTGTCCTATATAGTGGTGGAAGGTCAGAAGGCACTCAAAATACGACTGGGGAAGAGCTGCCTCCTCAAAGTAAAGCCGACCTTAATGATGTGGATAGAGTAAAGATTTTGGGACTTCTGTTTGCAGATGTGGCATGTCTCAAGATGAGAAAAAACAGCTGCAAATATCCATTAATAATTGGAACATAGATTGTATGAAGTATGAACCTAGAAAAATTGGAAATTTTCAAAAATGAAATAGAACACATAAAGATCAATGTCCTAGGCATCAGTGACCTGAAATGGGCTGGTTCGGGCCATTTTGAATCAGACAACCATGTGATCTACTACTATGCTGGGAATGACAATTTGAAGAGGAATGGCGTGGTATTCATCATCACAAAGGATGTTTCAAGATCTGTCCTGAAGTACAATGCTGTCAGTGATAGGATAATATCCATACGCCTACAAGGAA
>NW_006921598.1:22599930-22607233 GCF_000298275.1 Orycteropus afer afer
AAGATGTGTTAATTATCACTGGTGACTGGGATGCAAAAGTTGGAAACAAGAATCACCAGTAATTGGAAAATTTGGCCTTGGTGACAGAAATAATACTAAAGATCACATGATAGAATTTTGCAAGACCAACAATTTATTCATTGCAAATACCTTTTTTAACAACACAAACGGTGGCTATACAAGTGGACTTCACCAGATGGAACACACAGGAATAAGATTGACTACATTTGTGGCAGGAGGCAATGGAGAAGCTCAATATCTTCAGCCAAAACAAGGCTAGGAGCTAACTGTGGAACAGGCCATCAACTTTTCATATGGAAGATGAAGTTGAATCTAAAGACAATTAAAAGAAGTCCACAAGAGCCAAAATATGACCTTGATTATATCCCTCCTGAATTTAGAGACCATCTAAAGGATACATTTGATACATTGAACACCAATGACCAAAAACCAGAGGAATTGTGGGGTGAAATCAAGAACATCATCCATGAAGAAAGCAAAAGGTCATTAAAAAGACAGGAAAGGAAGAAAAGACCAAAATGGATGTCAGAAGAGACTCTAAAACTTGCCCTTGAATGGAGAGTAACTAAAACAAATGGAAGAAATGACAAGATAAAAGAGCTAACAGAAGATTTCAAAGAGCAGCTCAAGAAGACAAAGTCAATTATAATACTGAAATGTGCAAAGACCTAGAGTTAGAAAACCAAAAGTGAAGAACACACTTGGGATTTCTCAAGCTGAAAGAACTGAGGAAAAAATTTAAGCCTTGAATTGCAATGTTGAAAGATTCTATGGACAATAGATTGAATGATTCAGGAACATCAAAAGAAGATGGAAGGAATACACAGAGTCATGTACCAGAAAGAATTGGTTGATGTTCATCCATTTCAGGAGGTGGCATATGATCAAGAACCAATGGTAGTGAAAGATGAAGTCGAAGCTGCAATGAAGGAATTGGTGAAAAACAAGGCTCCAGGAATTGAAGGAATACCCACTGAGATGTTTCAACAAACAGATGGTGTGCTGGAAGCACTCACTCGGCTATGCCAAGAGATTTGGAAGACAGCTACCCAGCCAATTGACTGGAAGAGATCCATATTTGTACCCATTCCAAAGAAAGGTGATCCCACAGAATGTGGAAATTATCAAACAATATCATTAGTATCATACACAAGTAAAATCTTACTGAAGATAATTCAAAAATGGTTGCAGCAGTGTATTGACAGAGAACTTCCAGAAATGCAAGCTGGATTCAGAAGAGGATGTGGAATGAGGGATATCATTGCTGATGTCAGATGAATCTTGGCTCAAAGCAAAGTATGCCAGAAAGATGTTTACTTGTGACTAATCAAAAACATTCGATTGTGTGGATCATAACAAATTATGAGCAACATTGAGAAGAATGGAAATTCCAGAACACTTGATTGTGCTCATCAGGAACCTGTACATAGACCAGGAGGCTGTTGTTCAAACAGAACAAGGGGATACTTCATGGTTTAAAATCAGGAAGGGGTGCATCAGGATTTTATCCTTTCACCAAACTTATTTAATCTGTCTGCTGAGCAAATAATCTGAGAAGCTGGACTGTATGGTGAAGAAGGGTGCATCTGGATTGGAAGAAGACTAATTAACAACCTGTGATATGCTGATGACACAACTTTGCTGAAAGTGAGGATGACTTGAGGCACTTACTGATGATTATTTCGTTCTGTTATACATAAGGTCGCTACGAGTCGAGATGACTCGACGGCACCTAACAACACCACCACCACTACTGATAAAGCAATATTGTATATGCAACAGTATTTGCCTTTATTGTCTGTACCTCTTGTGTACCATTCCATGTCTTCCATTTTCTTAGTGATATTGTGCTAGTCACGTGGTTTTGTTATATTGCCTTTCCTTTTATCCATATCAAACATGTCTCTTAACTACCTATCTGTTTTCCCTCTGTTCCCCTTTCCTCCCATCCCTGGTAACCAACAAAGAAAATTTACTTCCCTGTGTAAACTTTTCCTTGACTTTTTGTAAAAATAGACTCATACTATATTTGTCCTTCTGTGATTGACTTATTTCACTCAGCACACTGTCCTCCAAGTTCATCCATGTTATGAGATGATTTGCTGATTTTTCTTTATTATTTCATGTTGCATAGTATTCCATTGTGTGTATGTACCATAGTTTGATTATCCATTCATCTGTTGATGGGCACATAGGTTGTTTCCATCTCTTTGCTATTATAAATCATGCTATGATGACACGGGGGTGCATGTATCTATTCATGTTCCAGATCTCACTCCTTTAGGGTATATTCCTAGTAGTGGGATTTTTATGGAGCTCTGGTGGTGCAGTGCCTAAGGCATTTGACTGCTAACTAGAAGGTGGGCAGTTCAAACCTACCAGCTGCTCTGTGGAAGGAAGATGGAGCAATCTATTTCCATAAAGATTTACTGCCTCAGAAACCCAGTGGTGTTGCTATGAGTTGGAACTGACTTGATGGTGGTGAGTTTGGTTCATTGGGATTGTTGATCAAATGATATTTGTATTTCCAACTTTTTAAGGGAGCGCCATACTGTTTTCCACAGTGGTTGTACCATTTTACAGTCCCACTAATAGTGTATGAGAGTTCTAGTCTCTCTACACCCTCACCAGCATTTGCTGTTTTCTGTCTGGTTGAACTGTGCTGTTGTTGCTGGGGTGAGATGATACCTCATTATTGTTTTGATTTGCATCTCTGTAATGGCTAATGATCACAAGCATTTCTTCATGTGTTTGTTGGATGCCTGAATATCTTCTTTGGTGAAGGTTTTTTTTGTGTATGTGTGATTTGGGTGAAAGTTTATAGAGCAAATCCATTTTCCATCCAACAGTTCATATAAATTTTGTTTTGTGACATTGACTACAATCCCCACTATGTAACAGCTCTCTTCCCATGTCCTCCCTGTGGTTACCTTTTCCCTGTGTCCTTTCCCATGCACTGCTGCCCTCTGAGCTGTCTCCCTGTGCAAATGCTGCCCTTCTCATCTCCCATGGTTGATTGTTCTAAGGAATGTATTTGCTCACCTTGTAAGCCTGCCTGTTGTTTAGCTAGAAGCCACAGGAGTGAGTTTAATTCCAGGCCCAAAGGGTGACTAGAAGCCATAGTCTTGAGGGTTTTACCAGTCTCTATCAGGCCAGTGAGCCTGGTCTCATTTATAATTTAGAGTTCCACATTTTTCTCCCACTCTATCCAGGATCTCCAATTTTGATCCCTTTCCAACTGGTTGGCAGTGGTAGCCAGGCACCATCTACTTTTGGGCTAAGTCATGTGGACTAAAGTTCCTATGGTCCATTAGACCTTTGGACTAATTGTTTCCATGCGTCTTTAATTTTCTTCACTCTTCTTTGCTCTGGACGAGGAGGGACCAATAGTTGCATCTTAGATAGCTGCTCTCAAGCTAATTTATTTATTTATTGTAATTTGGGCGAGTCTGCAGTGCAAATTCATTTTCACTACAATAGTTCATACACTTTTTGTTTCATGACATTTATTGCAATGCCTATAATGTGACAGCTCTCTTCCCACTTCTTCCTGCTTCTTCAGGCCTGAGGGTGACTAGGGGCCATAGTCTCCATGGTGCTCTCAAGTTTTTAAGACCCCAGTTGCTACTCACCAAAGTAGAATGTAGAACAATGTTTTTGTGTAGTATGTATGCCAGTTGTGGAGCACACATTTCAATATATCTTTGCATTCAGATTCTCATTACAATGAAACGTAGAAAAGCCAGAACTCGACAAGCCTGCTTTGTTTTTTCCAGGTCTCACCAATTTTGCACCTTGTAAGAGTAGTCTTACCACTTTTCTGTCATTCGTGTTAGTGGGTAATATTTGAGTTTTCCTCTCTGACAGGTTTCTGCCTTACACAGGTTTTGCCTTTAGCAGGTTTTACTGTATTTGTTTAAGCCCTTTATCTTCTGTTCTGCTCTTTGTCCTTTTGTTATTCCCAGTTGGGGATTGAAAAATAACTTTAACTCTCCCTTTTAGAATTTAGTTTTTTCAGTGTATCCTTACATATTGATTTAATGTTTTTTCATTAAAATTAATTGCCCCCTTTTTTGGAGGTTTAGAGGGTATTAATTACCCATAGCTCCTTTCCAGTTTATAAACTTATTGAGAAAGAAACTCAGAGTCGGCTTGGGATGACCTATCAGCTTTGCTGCATGCTAAACTGAGTTGGAGGATTTAGCTTGAATTTCCAGTTAAAATAGAATTGCTGCTACTCATTCATTTTAACTATTCAGTCATAAATCATAGATGGGATATAGCAGAGGTAGAGACCACAGTGTGGTTAGAAAAGCATGCTAGGGAGCATATCATGAAGCTGTGCCTGCGTAGCAAACACACTGTTTTACTTATATGTTCATTGGGGTGGGGAGGGACTGAATGTCTCCTAAGCTACATGTTAATGGGGCTATTCTGTGTTTCAGGGAGCTTTCCACACAAAACCCATGCTGTTTTCAGGTAGGCATCTCTAAGAGAGCTTGCCAAAGAGAGGAGCCTATAAATCCTCAATGATCCTTTTCTAATTTCACTGATCAAATAAGTCACACCTGTGAAAGGAACAGGCACCCTGGTGGTATAGTAGTTAAGCATTCAACTGCTAACTGAAAGGTCAGCAGTTTGAACTCACTAGCTGCGCCCTCAAAGAAAGATGTGGTAATCTGCTTCCATAAAGTTTACAGCCTTGGAAACCCTGTAGGGCAGTTCTACTGTTTTATAGTGTCTCTGTGAGTCGAAAATAACTTGATGCAGGTATGAAAGGAACAAATAAGAAACAAAAGGAAGCACTTCTGGAGGCTTGATCCTTAATACTTTTGAGAAGGAAGGAGGTTACTATTTCAAGGGAGGCAAGTACTCAGGAAGAAGGAGAAAATACTATCTCCCCCTTGTCATTACTGTGCAGTTTTTAGAAACAAAAAGAGCTCCCTTTTGTTCCAGTTGGAGTCCCTGGGTGGCACAAACAGTTAAGCACTCAACTATTGACCAGAAGATTGGCAGTTTGAACCCACCCAGAGATAATTCAGAAAAAGTGTCCTAGCAATCTGCTCTTGAAAGGTCACAACCTTGAAAACCCTGTGGGTTGCAGTTCTACTGTGCACACATGGGGTATCCATGAGTTGGAATTGACTTGATGGTAAGGTTTTGTTTTGTTTTTTTATTCTAATTAATTTCTTACTATCTTGAATTTTATTTTGGTGTTGCTATCAAGACCCTTACTTCTCTTTTTGTTTAAGCCCTTTATCTTCTGTTCTATTCTTTGTCCTTTTGTTAATTCTAGTTGGGGATTGAAAAAGAACTTTAAACTCTCCATTTCTCATGATACTTGTCCATTCCTTGTTTTGTTTTATGTTTTCAGTATGGTTTTGTTTTTGGCAGGGTCTTGTAAGACTTGGTTTGAAATTTAAAGAAATGCTTAGATTTGTCATACATATACTCTATTTAGTTTACTGCATGGCAAGGCATACAAGTAAGATCTCAAGACATTCATTTAGAACAAGAGAATCAGAATTAACAATTACAGTGTTGGTTCAGTGGCTAGAGTCCAAATCTTAGACTTCAAGCATTTACCTTTAATGAGTGGTATCAGAACAAAGGCTTGACCACAGTTTGAACTCAGTGATTGTCAGCAGAAAAATGCCCCAAATTGGAGGAGGATAGCCTCAAACTTACTGCATCCAGAACCATCAGGTTCAGTAAGCCTGGGAAATGTTGTTTTTAGCTTGTCTATGTCTAGAGCTCAGGAAAACTATGATTTCCTGACTGATAGACTGTTACACTACTGAGATTAAATAATTTAATGGAAGCCAAATGCTTCTGTGACTGACCCTGTAATGGATAAGACTCCAGAAATATCCCTTAAGACTTCTTTTCTTTCTCTTTACCAGAAGTCCCAGTAAGCAATTCTGTTTGCTATGAATACTCTAGAACAGGGCTCATGTAGATAAACATTCCTATTGAGTCCTGTGGGCTCTTCTTTCCCTGCCCAGCTCCCAGTGCTTCAGAACTGTTCTCTAGGGTTCCTACTATTCCAGTGACAGATATGCTGCTCAAATCCAGTAAAATAGGAAATTTGTAAGACTAATTACCTCATTTTTCACAAGAAACATCCTAAATGATTCCATACTTGAATTATTAGTGTTCTGGTAAGGGAGTTTCATGTGTACTGGTCAAATCATAGGAGAATCTTATTATCTTGAGCAGTTTTTATAAACAGTCAGAAGTCTATGGGTTTGTTCCCAAATATTCTATATGAGACACCTAAAAAGATACACATTTATTTACTGTCTTCACTGCTCTTAAAAGACATAGAATTATGTCCCTTCTAGCCTAAAACACCTACCATGCCAGTGACCATTTTAAGATATCATCTCCAGAAAGACCTTAGGAAAGCCTAAGAGAAAATGCTTACCTCCTACTGGGGTTAGCAGTGTCAGTTATTTTTTTAGATTGCCTCATTGACACACAGGACCAAAAGGAGAGTGGAAAAGTGTCATAAAAGAAAGAGCATTGGCCTAAAAGGTGGGAGCTGAAGGTCCATGGGTAGCTGTGTCCTCAGGCCCAATCATTAAACTTCTCCCCCAGTTTCCCTAGCAGCAAAATGGTGATGACAATATTTACCTTATGGAGTTTGCTGTTGGCGCCAAATATATATGTGTCCAAGTATTGACAGTCACACAGTACAATATAATTATGTTGTTATAAGGTACCATTGAGTCAGTTCTAACTCATAGTGACTCCATGTACAATAGAACAAAACACTGCCCAATTCTGCACCATCCTCACAATCCTCACAGTGGGCTGTGCTTGAGACCAGTGTTGCAGCCATTGTGTTAGCCCATCTTGTTGAGAGTCTTCCTCTTTCTCACTGACACTCTGTTTTACCAAGTATGATATCCTTCTCTGAGGACTGGTCTTTTCTGATAACAAGACCAAAGTACAAAAGACAAAGTCTCACCATCCTTACTTCTAAGAAGCATTCCAGCTATACCATATATATATGGTTATACTAGGTTCTCTAGAGAAACAAAACCAGTAAAGCTTATATATATATATATACACACACACACACACACACACACATACATACACACACACATATATATGTATGTATGTATATATAGAGAAATTTATCTTAGGAAAATGGCTCACACACTTATAGAAGCTGACAAGTCCAAAGTTCCTGGATCAAACATCAAGCTGGAGGCTTTTCCACATCAAGCTGGAGGCTTGTCCTGAGTCTTGCAGCTGCAGGGGCTGGAGAGCT
>NW_006921598.1:22613603-22619632 GCF_000298275.1 Orycteropus afer afer
GAATTAGTGTCAATTCAGAGCCAGTGTTCAGTAATCCCCAAAAAGTCTGATTATTTCCTTTTCCCCAGTGAACAGTCACTCTCATAAAAGGCCTCAGATCCCTTTGGGGAAGGCTAGGAGAGATTGTCATTATATATTTTTAGCAATGTAGTGGAGTCCTTCCCCAAAGGGACCTGGCCTCCCCTTCATTCAAGGGGTTGTGGGTCTGTAAACTGATTCAAGTCTGAGAATTGATTGAGAGGTCGTGACTCTGTATTCTAGTGATTCAATCTAGGTTGCTGTTCACATGACCTAGAATTCTGTCTATACAGATCAAGTAAATATGTAGTAGGCTTGCTATGTATTTCACTACTAGGAACACCATGAGCAAGTAGCCAATACCATAATTCCACATGAGTCAGACTATTCTGATTACTGTTCTAACTCTGCGGTCCATTATGGTAACCACACCCACCTTGCCTTTGTTGATTAATTGTTGTCACTTGGCCCCTACTACCATGGGGTCCAATCAGCCCCATTGTAGTTAAGTGTCTTAGTTCAATTAGGGCAGTTCCCACTGTCAAATCAGGTTTACTGATAAAATAGCAATCACAGCAGTCTTCAAGGATGCTGGAGCTCCCTTCACAAATTTATTCCTCACTATACTTGTAAAAGGTGTGTCTTCTGGACTCTCCATTTCTGGCTCTAGGGGTTTAATCTGATAAATCCATTCTAACAAGCCAATTTCCCTAAGCCTCTGGATACCTTCTTCTTCATTATACCAAGGCAGGTCGGGTACTTCAACTTGACTTGAGGTAGGCCACTGCATAATTCATACCTCAGTAAGCCAACCAAATAAATTATTAGATCCTTTCCTAACCTCTCAAACTGAAACGTTGAATGAAGAATCCATACTTAGTGGGCCTAAATCAATAAACTCAGACTGATCCAAGCTTACATTCCTTGTACCATTATCCCACATCCTCAGTAGCCATTCTCATACATATTCTCTAGGTTTCTGTCTGTACATGTTAGCAAAATCAAGTAGGTCTTTTCCGGTATAGCGTACCACCTCCTCAGTCACACTTTCTATTTCACCTTTTGGGGCTTGCTTGGACTTAACTTTAGTTGTAGGTCTAGCAGCAACAACAGGTGGTTGAGGCAGTTCCTGAGAGCATTCAGGAATGTCTTCCATGGCCTCTGCCTCAGGCAATGACCCAGCAGGACCAATTTGGCTAATCCCGTCAAACTGAAGTGGAGGGGATAATGGTTTTACAGTAATCCGTTCAGATGAGAGGGATTCAACAGAATTTACAGGCTCCATATCCTGATCTTCCTGACTATCTGTCCTTATGTCCCCATTCCAGGTTTCAGGATCCCATTTTTTCCCAATCAATTCCCTCACTTTAACATCAGACACCATTCTGGGCTGGCAATTTAATTGGCGTTGTAATTCAGCCATCCTTACAATAAGACTCTGGGTTTGGTTTTCAGCAATATCATCTCTGTTACTGGAAGATATAAGGCTTTCTTTCAGAGCACAACTGGAAGCACTGAGGTCTTTTATGTGGCATTTAAGCCAAGACTCAGCAGCTCTGAGCTCATCTCGCTCTTTCACCACTTTGTCTAATGTAAGTAGGAGCAATTAACCAGCTTCCTTATACTCCTCATGCTGACAAAATTGCAGAAAAGTATCAAATATCCGATCACCCAGAGCGTCACTTCTCAGAAGTACTTCATCTACTGGTGGTGCTATTTCACGTATTAATGTTGCCACCTCACGCCATGGATTAGCAGGGCTCTCCTTACTGACAGAGCCAGGGTCACTAGTGTCTTTACCATTAATCAAATTGAAGAACCAATTTAGGAAGCCCATCCTTATGATTTTGTCTCTCTAGAACCACTCCCAGTACCAAATGTGTTAGACTGGGTTCTCTAGAGAAACAAAACCAGTAAAGCTTATATACATGTATATATAGAGAAATTTATCTTAGGAAAATAGCACACACATTTATAGAAGCTGGCAAGTCCAAAGTTCCTGGATCAAACGTCAAGCTGGAGGCTTGTCCCGACTCTTGCAGCCACAGGGGCTGGGGAGCTCAAGGCTGGCAGGCAGTACACTGGCTGTTGACTCCAACGAATGACAAATCCAAGATCTCCAGGCCAAATGGTGGATTGTTCACTCACGGACAGTTGTAGGCAGCACAACCCAATCCCGATCCACAGAAAAATGTCTCTTTTCCTGGAATGTCCATAGATATACTGGAATCAGGCCACACCCCTAGGGAAACTCTCTTTCAACAGATTGCCTGCTCAAAACATAATCATCTGATCCCATCATGGGAATAACCACATCACAACAGCTTAAAACACACAGAATTGTGGTCCAGCCAAGTTGACACACAGCTCCAACTATCATATATATATATATAATATGTATATATCTATACACACACACACACACACACATATAATATTTAATAATGTAATTACAACAATAGTAATAGGAGGGATCAGTTCCTGGAGAAAGACATCATGCTTGGTAAAGTAAAGAGTTAGTGAAAAAGGGGAAGACCCTCAATGAGATGGATTGACACAGTGGCTGCAACAATGGGCTCCAACATAGAAATGACTGTGAGGATGGTGTAGGACCTGGCAGTGTTTCATTCTGTTGTATATAGGGTTGCTATGAGTTGGAAGTGATGGCACCTAACAACAGCAATAATAGTAACAGGATAAGTGGAGTGAGGTTATGAAGTGATAAGACTTAGTAGTTCTGGGGAGCAGCATGAACATGGCAGCCCCTCCTCTGGCTCCAGAGAATGGTGACAGCCAGGGCACTGAAGGCCGACAGCATTGACACTTATTTGTACCTACTCTGTGTCTATGTTGCCCAGGACAGAGACTTACTTGATCACCCATCCAGAAATCCCATTAGCCACAAATTCATCGAGAGCTATTTTTTTTCTGAAGCTCAGCCTTGAATCCAAAAAAGAATTCTGAAAAGCTGGGAGATGGCTGTGTACTACCCACTGCATAGTAGAGACTGGGCAGTGAGACCTAATGAGCTCTGTGATTCCTCCCAGCCAGCCACTGTGCCAAGCTGTGGTGAAAAACTCCTTAGAAGTGTGTTTGGGGCACATGCTTTAAAATAACTTTTAGCTACAATGAATAAATCACAGGAGGGAGGTTTTGTGTTACTTCTTGCCCTAGAGATTTAAAGGAATCTGTACTTTCTGGGATATGTCTTTTCTAAGAGCTATTTGGGGGAAAACCTAAACGAACATCTAAAAGCTCTTTTAACTCTAGCTTGTGAAGTTAAAAATGCATCCTAGGAGGCCTGTAAGTCAGTGAAGTGGTATAACTGAGCCAGCTGCTTCCAGCAGCTCCTCCTGCACTCCCACTGCTGTGATGACACACGTTTTAGTTTTTGTCTTATTTTGAGGAATTTGCTAGGAATGACTCTATTTGCCATGATTTCCTGATTTCTGATGAATGTGTCACATCTCATTAAGATGGTGCACTGCTGTCACCTTGCTCTACTAACCGCAGCGGTCTCTGCTGAAATCTGTCATTGAACCTGGATTGTCCCAGAAGCTGAGGAATAGCTTTGCTGACTACAGCAGTATTACTAGAGCAGAATTTTTATTTCCATTAATATTTAACCTAATATGTCTTCAAGTGTTTTATTAATCCTATCAATAAGTAGAAAAAATGGAAAATTAATTTCCCCACATAATCCTATTCATCCTTCATGAGATTTTTTTTCTTGCTAGGCTATAATAATAGTTGCTCTGCTTACCTCACCAGGTTATTGTGAGACTCAGATGAAGTAAAATATTTGAATGTGCAGTGCAAGCTGTCAGGCACACTACAGGTGTGGGGAAAGACATCATGCTTGGTAAAGTAAAGGGTCAGTGAAAAGAGGGGATAACTCTCAATGAGATGGATTGTGTTAAGTGACAATCTAACAATGATCTTTATTGTCAGATAAAACTGGACCTGAACTCTGAAGGGAAAGCCTTTAAAAATGTTCTTTATGTATAATTTTGGTACAGAAGAAATGAAACTTCGTTCACAACCATCTCATTATGATGGTAAATTATGTCAGTAAATTATGTCTGCTGCAACAATTTATGTCTGAGATTAACTACCATCTGTACTTACTGACTTTTTATGTCTCTAAGGCAGATATTATTCTCCAAGACTTACCCTGCCTCTCATCAATAGTAACAATATAAGGTTTTGCCTATCATTTCTTGTACGTTACCAAGCAATTTGTGAATAGCTTTCTGTATACTATGCAAAATGGAGAGAGAAAAATGTAAGAATAAATGATGAGATTAGATAGACAATTAAAAATCCATAAATGTCTCATATGATTTTTTTCCTTTTAATTCTCACGTGTTTCAGCCTGATTGTACAGACTGTCCTTTTTCAATTCACTTGATTTGGCTTTCTTCCCAATATACAGGCTCTCAGAGTTAGCCCTGGGAAAAAGCTGACAAGGCTTACTTCCTTTACCAACTTCTTCCCACCCCCTGCTTTCTCCGTAGTCAATTCTACACATTTTACCTTCAATGTAGCATACTTTCCCAAGACACCTACTTGGGTCTGTTTCTGAATATCCCATATCTCAGAATCAGAATGTCCAGTGTCCTAATCAGTAACCATCACCTTTTCATGAACTTTCTACAGGAATGGTGACAACAGTTCAGTGAGCAAAAGCAACTGGGCTGAAAGAACAGTCTTTTTATACTTTAACCCGGTACAGAATTGGTATAGGCAGCTACCTGTGATACTTATAAGTAGGGCTTGTTGTTGTTGTTGTTATTTGCCGTCGAGTCGCCCCGACTCATAGCGACCCCTCCTTGGGTTTCCGAGGTAGTATCACTACGGAAGTAGGATTTCCCAACCTTCCTTCCAAGTAGTGGCTGGTGGGTTTGAACCGCCAGCCTTCTGGTTAGCAGTCAAGTGCCTTAGGCACTATGCTACCAGAGCTCCTATAAGTAGGGCTAGCCTGCATTATTTTTATAATTTTGAATTCAATCCATACTGTGAATTATAGTTGAGTAGTATTTTGGCAGAATAAATACTAAATTAAACCTGGATAGTGAATGTACCTCACATGGATTTCCTTTAGAGGGCACTATTGATTCTCTGAAACCATGGAAACCTTTTTTGATCTTTCCTTGGTAAAGTTGGCCAATTTTGAAATCATACTGTGCTTAAAATCTACTCGTAAAATAAGTTAGTACCATACTTGCTACCAGTTCTATACTTCAAAGAGATTGTCCATGTACAAAATAATTCAGAGGCTAAACTAGAATGTTGGTTGTTACATGTCATCAACACAACACATATAGTCTACATTAGGAAACTTCAGCTTTCTTATTCACTTTTGAAAATTCTCCAAATGGGGATTTCCTTTTGTACATTGATGCAAAAATTAAACAACTCAGTCTTCTTTGTGTAGAAAGAAAAATGAACAATTCTTTTGAAACTGATGTCCTATTTTAGAAATAATAACACTTGTGGAAGAAATTATATTTATAGTATTTTTATTCAGACATTCATTCAGGTCTGGAGCTATTCCACTAAAATTTTTCTTTCAAATCTCTTAGGTTTCATAGCTGCTGCTAATTCTTAGAATTTTGATAAATACTAAAGGGCTGTACTTTTCCTTTTTTCTTCCTTCAAATTTAACAGAGATAGAAACTTGTAAGCTGGCTTATTACAATCTTTATCTAAACTCACACTAATGAAACACCTAAAATAATCCAAAGCTCAGAAACATAATTTTACAGATGTAAATATATTCATACATCTATCATATTAGCTTTCATATATTATTCCAACCCGTATGATTCAATTCCAAGTTTGTAGTGGAGATAGTCTCACAAGTGCTTTATAAATTAAAAAGATGAAAGAGAATATTATTAGACACAGAGTTCCAGCAAGATGGCGGACTAGGCAGAAGGATTGCACAGACCCTCTTCAACAAAGAAAAGGGAAACCAATTAACACAGACACAGAAGATAATCTTGGAC
>NW_006921598.1:22624340-22625505 GCF_000298275.1 Orycteropus afer afer
AAAAAAAAAAGAATATTATTGCTTCTATTGTCTAATGAATTAAATAAAAATTCTGTAGACTAATTTTGAAGATTCTTCACAGAATAACCCCTGTAAACATTCCTACCATTAGCTTCCTCCACAAGTAACCAGTGCTCCAAGCAAATACTACTACATACTATCATCTGGACATGCATACTTTTCCATGTTCTTGCCTTTATTCATCCAGTGTCTTCCACCTGGAATGTATTCTCCTAAACTGCCCTCCCCAAACTCAAAAATAAATGTTCAATCCATCCTTCAAGCAGCATTTTGAATAATTAACTCCCCTTTGGAAATAATCTCCCCAACCTGTTAATTTTTTTGTGGCATGTATCAATTTTGTTTTGTGTTTAAGTGGCTTGGTGTTATATACTTTCTAAATTTTAAATCTTTTAAAAGTTTGTTTTGGGATCTATATCAAGGCCTAGTGCCCGACATGTAGTAAATGATCAATATGCTTTTTTCCAAATGAGTTATGTTAAACTGAGACACTATTACCATTTGTCAAATGAAGGGTATTGAAAGCTGAAATTTGTACAGTGGCAGGAATAAACAGATGAGAAAAAAATGCCAGCGAAATTAAAAGTAGAAATGAAAGAAGTATCAACTGATAAGATATGGACACAGGCACTCTGTCACTCTTAATGCTCTCTCCTGTTCTATTTTTAATCATTGCATATATCTATCTAGGATAATATGGTATGCAGTCCCTCACTAGAATGATGCCCATACAAGCAAGAACTTTGCTTAAGTCACCAGTACATAAAAGACCATCCCCAGCACAGAAGAGTTCAAGGTACATTTTAGGTGCTCAAGGAAATATTTGATGAGTGAAGTAATTAATAATAATGATTCAAAATGTCCAGCTAGGAGGATAGCAGCAAAAGATCAGGAGACACAGGAGAAGGAACAAGTTTAGGGACAATATACTGATTTTGATTTAGCTACAGATGCTCTGCTGGCATAGTGCCTAAGGCATTTGACTGCTAACCATAAGGTTGGTGGTTCAAACCCACCAGCCACTCCAGAGAAGGAAGACTGGGCAATCTACTTCCATAAAGATTTACCACCTCAGAAACCCAAAGGGAGTCACTATGAGTTGGAATCAACTTATGGCAGTGAGTTTTTTTGTTTTTTTTTTTTT
>NW_006921598.1:22625975-22633912 GCF_000298275.1 Orycteropus afer afer
TTTGAACCACCAGCCTTCTGGTTAGCAGTCAAATGCCTTAGGCACTACACCACCACAGGTATAGAGGTTAGGATTCCCAAAACATATTTTGCAGGCGGTGGGGGGCAGACACAATTCAATCCGTAATATTGTTTGGAACAGAGCTGTTCCTAACCTGGCTTAGGGACCTGAGACTGGGACCCATCCCCCTTGTTACAGTAGACAGAATACAAGATTTGAGGTCATGGAAAAAGGAAAAAAGAAAGAAAAAAAGTTCAGCTTTGTCACTCTAGGTAATTTGCGTAACCTTCCTGAGTTTTAGTTTCTGCATTCAGAAAATGCCTACTTCATGGGGTGCACAGACTGTTTTAATGACTGATAGGGAAACTCAGGCAGCTTAATGGAGAAGCAGATTCTGGGGAGGCTTTGAATTTTAACTTTTAATTTAATTTTTTGTCTTTAATTTTGTATAGGGAAGAATCATACTTAAGTAAGAGTCTCCAATAAAAAGGAAGCTGTTGCTGATTCAAGAAAAGGGCTAAATTAACAGGAAAGTTCTGTAGGTAGCAGGAAGAGATGAACTCAAAAGACACATGGTGGAGTGGACCTTATGATGACCTAACCAGTTTTCAATACCTATTCTCATGGTAACTGTCCTAAATTTTAAGTATCCACACATTGTTTTAAGTCCAGGACCACCAACTGAATAACTCTAGGGAGCACTGTTCCCATTATAGTGTATCCAAATAGATATTAATCTGGCAGTTCCGGTATAGAAATCCATGTGAATGATGCCTCCTGGACAGAGCTGCCTGGGTATATCACTTGCATTGGAGAAAGTTGACTTCATCTTGTTTCTAGAAATAGAGAATGGGGCTCAAATCTAAAATAATTAACATGAACCTATCACTTGATCAGCCATGACCATGTCGAAACTGCACTGAAGGAATTGGTCAAGAACAAGGCTTCAGGAATTGATGGAATACCCATTGAGCTGTTTCAGCAAACATGCCCCGCTGGAGGCACTCACTAGACTATGCCAAGAAATTTGAAAGACAACTACCTGGCCAACTGACTGGAAGGCATCAATATTTGTACCCATTCCAAAGAAAAGTGATCCCACACAATGTGGAAATTATCGAACAATATCTTTAATATCACACACAAGTAAAATCTTGCTGAAGATTATTCGAAAATGGTTGCAGCAGTATATTGACAGAGAACTTCCAGAAATGCACGCTGGATTCAAAAGAGGACATGGAACAAGAGGTACTATTGCTGAGGGCAGATGGATTTTGGCTCAAAGCCAAAAATACCAGAAATATATTTACTTGTGTTTTATTGACTACACCAAAGTATTAGATGGTGTGGACTATAACAAATTATGGATAACATTGAGAAGAATGAGAATTCCCAAACACTTAATTGTACTCATGAGAAACTTGTACATAGACCAGGAGGCTGTCCTTCAAACAGTAAAAGGGAACACTACATGGTTTAAAATCAGGAAGGAAGTATGTCAGGGTTGTGTCCTTTCACCATAATACTCAATCTGTATGCTGAGCAAATAATCCGAGAAGCTGGACTCTATGAAGAAGAACATGGGATCAGGATTAGAGGAAGACTCATTAACAACCTGCGATACGACGATGAGACAACTTTGCTTGCTGAAAGTGAGGATGATTTGAAGCACTTACTGATGAAGACTAAAGACTGCAGTGTGCAGTAGGGATTATATCTCAACATAAAGAAAACAAAAATCCTCACAACTGGACCAATAAGCAGCATCACAATAAATGGAGAAAAGATTGAAGTTGTCAGAGATTTCATATTATTTGGGTCCACAATCAACACCAATGGAAGCAGCAATCAAGAAATCAGATAATGTATTCCACTGGGCAAATCTGCTGCAAAAACCTCTTTCAAGTGCTGAAGAGCAAAGATGTCTCTTTGAAGACTAAGATTTGCTTAACCCAAGACATGGTATTTCCAGTCACCTCCTATGCATGTCAAATCTGGACAATGAATAAGGAAGACCAAAGAAGAGTTGATTCTTTTAAGTTGTGGTGTTGGCGAAGAATACTGATAGTACCATGGACTGCCAGAAGAAGTAACAAATCGGTCCTGGAAGAAGTGCAGCTGGAATGCTCCTTAGAAGTGAGAATGGCCAGACTTCATTTGACTTACTTTGGTCATGTTGTCAAAAGGGACCATTCCCTGGAGAAAGATATCATGCTTGGTAAAGTGGAGGGTCAACAAAAAGGGGAAGGCCCTCAGTGAGATGGGCTGACACAGTGACTGCTACAATGGGCTCAGGTACAGCAAGTATTGTGAGGGTGACACAGGACTGGCAGTGTTTTGTTCTGTTGTACATAGGGTCACGATGGGTCAGAGCCAACTCGATGGCACCTAACAACAACAACATCACCTGATCATAGTTACCAGTATACAACCTAAAAACCCACTCCCATTGAGTTGATTCCAACTCATAGTGACCATTTAGGACAGAGCAGAATTGCCCCTGTGGTTTCCAAAACTATAAATCTTGATGGAAACGGAGTGCTTTATCTTTCTCCTGCAGAGCACCTGATGGGTTTGAACCCCCAACATTTTGGTTAGCAGCTGAATGCTTTAACCACTACACCACCAGAGCTCCATTTACCAGTATACAGAAGGCCAGCTTAGGCCAGTGAGATATGAGAGGGGTTTTCTTGGGGCCTTTGAAAAAGAAGCCTCTTTACTCTTCTGAGAGAAGTTCTGGAACCAACCCTGATTCTTTGCTTAAATGTGAAAAAGAAAGTGTAGCCTTGGAAGTGCAATAGCCGTCTTGTGATCACAAGGGGCTCTAACCTTAAGATGAAGATGATATAAGCATGGACAGAGAAGAGGCCAAATTTAATTCCCCACTGCATAGCTGAGCTGCTGAAGTCTGCCCTCCTTCTGGACTTCCATTTACATGAACCGGTAATTTCTCTTAATTGTTTAAGCCAGTCATCAATTCAAATGAAGCTGTGACAGCCTAGCAAAAGAGTATATATCCTTTTTCTTCTGACACCAGAAGGTGAAAGATACAGAGGAATGTTAAAGTAGAAGAGGTTAAGAAACTTTTTTCTTCTTTTTTTGCTAACATCTACTTATTTGTATTTTTACATGCCAGAAAATGTATTTAATACCCTCTTTATTTCATATATCCTCACAACAATCCCATGAGAATTATCATCTTCATTTTATATATGAGTAAACTGAGGCTCTAAGAAACTAAGTGATGGCCTACATCATGTGGCAGAGAGTACTTGAACTGGTGATTGTGTAGAATGTGCACCCATGCTTGACAGACATCCTTATTTCTGCTGTTAGACATTAGTTTAGATGGCAGCAATTTAAGTAGAGCACGTGCTTCTCTCAGAAAGGATGTGGAATGAGGGTAAAGTAGTGCCAGAGAAGTATGGGAAGAGCAGGGATTAAATTTGAGATACATGAAAGAATTGCTGAGCAAGAGAGAAAGTCTGAAAATGTCAAATCTGTATTTTACAGCTTATTTTCAACAGCATAAAGGAAACATTATAAACTATCCATTAACAGTGCATCAACTTATCTCCATATCAAGAATATAGAACAAAGATGACTTGAAAGATCACTGAGTAGATTTAAAATCCCTTACCTTATAGGTGTAGAACCTGAGCTCCAGGGAGGAAACTCTGTAATAATGATAGAGTTTTCAGATAAAATTCACAGCATGGCCAGTTCTACCAGGATTTGCTGGAAGCACTTACCGGTGAGGATTAAAGACTACAGTCTGCACTATGGATTACACCTCAATATAAAGAAAACAAACATCCTCACAACTGGTCCAATAAACAGCATCGTGATAAGCAGAGAAAAGATTGAAGCTGTCAAGGACTTCACATTATTTGGTTCTACAATCAACACCTATGGAAGCAGCAGTCAAGACATCAGACAACATATTGCATTGGGCAAATCTGCTGCAAAAGACCTCTTTCAAGTGATGAAGAGCAAAGATGTCTCCTTGAAGACTAAGGTGCGCCTGACTCAAGCCATGGTATTTTCAGTTACCTCATATGCATGTGAGAGCTAGACAATGAATAAGGAAGACCAAAGAAGAGTTGATACTTTTGAGTTGTGGTGTTGGAGAAGAATGTTAAGAGTACCATGGTCTGCTAAAAGGACTAACGGATCTGTCCTGGAAGAAGTATAGCCGGAATGCCCCTTGGAAGTGAGAATGGCCAGACTTCTTCTCACCGACTGTGGCCATGTTGTCAGAAGGAACCATTCCCTGGACAAGAATATCATGCTTGTAAAGTGAAGGGTCAATGAAGAAGGGAAGGGTCCTCAATTAGATGGATTGATAAAGTGGCTACAACGATAGGCTCAGGTATAGCAAGGATCATGAGGCTGGCACAGGATCGGGCAGTGTTCCATTCTGCTGTGCATAGGGTTGCTATGAGTTGGAAATGACTTAATGGCACCTAACAAAAACAGCAACATCCCATATAAATTGGCAAATGTAGTTACATGTACAGAGTTAACTACACAGAAATCAAAATGTTTATACACGTCCAGATTAGCAGTAGTGTATAAACACTGATGGATAGATATCAGGCACTTTTATCTTTCAGGAAAAATTCTTCTCTCTAGTTTTTGTCTAGTTTTGGGAGCTCTGGTAGCATAGTGGCTAAGGCACTTGACTGCTAACCAGAAGGCTGGAGGTTCAAACCCACCAGCCACTCCTCGGAAGGAAGATGGGGCAATCTACTTCTGTAGCGATACTGCCTTGGCAACCCAAGGAGGGGTCTCTATGAGTTGGGTCCGACTCAACAGCACATAACAACAAGAACAACAAGTTTTTGTCATCTCTTTTTGCCTCAAAATTCTTTTTAATAGGAGTTCCGGTGGCATAGTGCCTAAGGCAGTTGACTGCTAACCAGAAGGCTGGTGGTTCAAACCCACCAGCCACTCCTCAGAGAGGTATTGTCCAATGAAATAATGTGTAATGACCCACTGCCACTGCCATCGTGTTGATTCTGACTCGTAGCGACCATACAGGACAGAGTAGAACTGCCTCCATAGGATTTGCATGGCTTTAAATCTTTATGGAAGCAAACTGCCTCATCTTTCTCCCATGAAGTAGCTAGTGGGTTCAAATCAACAACCATTTGTTTAGCGGCTAAATGTTTTAGCCACTGCACCACCAGAGCTCCTAATGTATGAAGAAGTCCTCTATTTAAAAAAAAAAGGGGCACTTGAGAGCTCAGCAGTGGATAAATCTTAAACAAGGCCAACTTCTAGCCCTTGCCTTTACAAGTTGTTTTCAAAGATGAGTAATCAATATGGGTAGGACAAAACTATTAAAAAAAAAAAAAAAAGTTATTGTTGGAAAAAATGCAAGATTCAAAATAACTTTCATAGACTTGGATATGGGGTAAAATAAATGATATAATTTAATAAGGATTAATATAAAGACATTTGCTGATGTGGAATGACTCAGAATGAGAATTAACAGCTGCAAACATTGATTAATAATCAGAACATGCAATGTACGAAGTATGAATCTGAAAAAATTGGAAGTCATCAAAAATAAAATGGAACACATGAAAATTGATAACCCTAGCATTAGTAAGCTGAAATAGACTGGTATGGCCAAACCAAAAACCAAACTCACTGCTGTCAAGTCGGATCCCACTCATCACAACCTCTACTTGGGTTTTCAAGGTGGTATCACTACAGAAGTAGATTGTCCAATCTTCCTTCCAAGGAATACCTGGTGGATTTGAACTTCCAGCCTTTGGGTTAGCAGTCAAATGCCTTAGGTTCTCAGACTGGTATTGGCCATTGTAAATTGGACAGTCATGGTCTATTAAGATGTGAATGACAAATTGAAGAGGAATGGAGTCACATTCATCATCAAGAAGAACATTTCAAGATTTATGCTGAAGTACTGTCAGTGAGAGGATAATATCCATAAGCCTACAAGAAAGACCAGTTAATATGACTGTAACTCAAATTTATGCAACAACTGCTAATGCCAAAGATGAAGAAATTGAAGATTTTTATGAACTTATGCAGTCTGAAATTGATCAAACATGCAATCAAGATGCATTGATAATTACTGGAAATTGGAATGATAAGCTGGAAATGAAGAAGCAGTGGTAGTTGGAAAATAGGGCCTTGGTGATAGAAATGAAGATGGAGATCGTATGACAGAATTTTGCAAGACCAATGACTTATTCATTGCAATTACCTTTTTTTCACATGGCTATACATGTGGACCTTGCCAGATGGAATATACACGAATCAGATCAGCTACATCTGTGGAAAGAGGCAGTGGAGAAGTTCAATATCATCAGTCAGAACAAGGTGAGGGGTCAACTGTGGAACAGACCATAAATTGCTCATATGCAAGTTTAAGTTGAAGCTGAAGAAAATTAAAACAAGTTCATGAGAGCCCAAATACAACCTTCAGTATATCCCACTTGAATTTAGAGACCATTTCAAGAAAAAATTTGAAGCATTGAACACCAATGACTAAAGGCCAGACGAGTTGTGGGAATACATCAAGGACATCTTACATGAAGACAGCAAAAGGTCATTAAAAGGACAGGAAAGAAAAGACCAAAATGTGTGTCAGAAAGGACTCTGAAACTTGCTTTTGAATGAAGAATAGCTAAAGTGAATGGAGGAAATTATGAAGTAAAGAACTGCACAAAAGATTTCAAAGGGCCCCTTGAGAATACAAAGTAAAGTAGTATAATGAAATGTGCAAAGACATGGAATTAGAAAGCCAAAAGGAAAGAACACATTCTGCATTGCTCAAGCTGAAAGAATGGAAGAAAAATTCATGCCATAAGTTGCAATGTTGAAGAATTCTGTGGACAAAATATTGAGTGATGCAGGAAGTACCAAAAGAAGATGGAGTTGCTTTGCCAAAAAGAATTGGTTGACACTCAACCATTTCAAGAGGGAGCATATGATCAAGAACCAGTAGCATTGAAGGAAGAATCAAAATTACACTGAAGGCATTGGCAAAAAACATAGTTCCAGGAATTGACGGAATACCAGTTGAGATGTTTCAACAAATGGAGGCAACGCTGGAATGGAATGGATGCAATGCTGCCCATTCATCTATGCCAAGAAATTTGGACAATAGCTACCTCATCAACCAACTGGAAGAAATCCATATTTGTATCCATTCCAATGAAAGGTGATCTTTCTTTGGAACATAATACATAAATTATCAAAGAATATTATTAATATTACATACAAGTAAAGATTTCCTGAAGATAATTTTAAAATATTTGCAAAAGAACATCTACAGGGAGCTGCCAGGAATTCAGGTGAGATTCAGAAGAGGTTGTAGAATGAGAGCTGTCAGATGTCAGATGGTTCTTGGCTGAAAGCAGAGAATACCAGAAAGATGTTTAGCTGTGTTTCATTGACTATGCAAATGCATTCAACTGTGTGGATCATAACATATTATGGATAACATTGTTCTAGAATACTTAATTGTGCTCATGTGTACATAGACCAAGAGGGAGTGGTTCAAACAGAACAAAGGGATACTGTGCTATTTAGATTCAGTAACATGTGTCAGGGTTATGTCCTTTCACCATACTCATTCAATCTAAATACTGAACAAATAATCCAAGAAGTTGGACTGTATAAAGAAGAAAGTGGCATCAGCCTTGGAGAAAGACTCACTAACAACTTCTGATATGCAGATGACACAATCTTACCTGCTGAAAGTGAAGAAGACTTGAAGCACTTACTGATGAAGATCAGTAACTACAGCTTTCTATATGGATTACACCTTAACATAAAAGAACACAAAAATCCTCAAAACTAGACCAATAACAACCATTGTGGAAAGCAGTATGGCGATTCCTTCAAAAGTTGGAGATACAAATACCATTTGACCCAGCCATCCCATTACTAGGTATATA
>NW_006921598.1:22634701-22635560 GCF_000298275.1 Orycteropus afer afer
AAAAAAAAAAAAAAAACTAGACCAATAAGCAACATCACAATAAATGGAGAAAAGATTGAAGTTGGCAAGGATTTCATTATACTTGGATCCACAATCCATGCTCATTGAACCAGCAGTCAAGAAATCAAATAATGTATTACATTGGGGAAGTCTGCTTCAGAAGACCTCTTTAAAGTGTTAAAAAGCAAAGATGTCACTTTAAGAACTAAAGTTCACCTAACCCACGCCATGGTATGTGTAATCCCCTCATATCCATGCAAAAGGTGGACAATACAAAAGACCAAAGAAGAATTGATGCCTTTGAACTATGGTATTATTGAAGGATACTGAGTATACCGTGGACTGCTGGAAGAACGAACAAATCTATCTTGAAAGAAATAGAGCCAGAATGTTCCTTAGAAATGGGGATGGTGAGATTTTTATCTCACATATATTGGATATGTTTTCAAGAAGAAGCAATCTCTGAAAAAGGACATCATTGTTGGTAAAGTAAAAGGTCATCATAAAAGAGGAAGACCCTCAACAAGATTGACACAGTGGCTGAGACATAATGATTGTGAGGATGGTACACAACCAAGCAGTATTTCATTCTGTTGTACATAGAGTTGAAACTGACTCAGAAGCACCTAACTACAACAATATGAAGACCCAAAGCTGACCCACAGAGTTGTTATAACTGTGTCAATCCTGCTTTGGATTAGGGGTATTGTTAAGTGCTGTCGAGTCGCTTCCGACTCATAGCGACCCCATGCACAGCAGAACGAAACACTGACCGATCCCGCGCCAGCCCCACAATCCCTGCTATACTTGAGCCCATCATTGCAGCCACCATGTCAATCCATCTCGTTGAAGGCCTCCC
>NW_006921598.1:22650837-22652638 GCF_000298275.1 Orycteropus afer afer
AAGAAGAGATTTCATGTGTATAACAAACAAACCAAAAATCAAACTAAATTAAGAAAACTTACCTGACATTTAAAAAGCATGTAATTATTTTCCTTATAATTTTACTTAGCCTAGAAACAGCTAACTTTTAAATATTCTGTATAGCAGAGAACATACCACTCATGTGGGTTTTTTTTCCCATTTATAAAATTGTCCCCTTCATGTTGAAAATTGCCTCTAGATACAAGTACAAAATAAAACATTTAATTAAAAAATATAAAACAGAACACTAGCATAAGCCATGATAATGTCAATATGAAAATATAATAGTGACTTTTGAAAATGTTAGAGAAAACCTTTGATTAGTTTTTAAAATACAGAATGGGAAGTATTTCAAATTATAGTTCAGCATAAATAAGAGTACTACATATAATCACATTAGATACAAATGGCATTATTTTAAAATAATGCTATTCATTTCCATATTTATTTCATTTCACAATTCTGGGATAAATGCACTAAAAGCAAAACCTTAGTTCAAGGGGATTTTGTATCTAAGATAAAAAAGTAGATGTGGATAGGTATGAACACATTTGAAAAGCTTACCTTTTGCAACTAATGATCATTTTTGTCAATACATGCCCTTTTATTTTTTGCTTTGTTATTTAGTTATACAAATATTTCTGTGAAATATTTATTTGTGAAGAAAGCATTTTAACATTTGTAACATAGGCATAAGCTCAATGCTGAGTCCAATCTGCTTTTTCCAAATATATTTTTTTATTTAATTTAAGTCATTCAACCCTTATAGAAATCTCTAACGATGATTAAGAAAGACTGAAGATGAACTATGACTTGAGGTGGTGAACTCTCCAGGAGATCCTCATTGTCTGAGAAGACTTTCTCTACCTAGACACTCACTGAGGGAAACAAATCAACAACAACAACAAAAAAGGAAACTTATGTAAAACCAAAGCACGTGGGAGAGAAGAAAAGGGAATTTAAAAGGAGCTGTTCTAAGGCCTGGAGCTCTGGTAGTGCTGTGGTTAAAGCATTAATCTGCTAACCAAGATGTTAGTGGTTTGAACCCACTAGCCACTCTGCAGAAGTATGGTGATACAGTCTGCTTCTGTAAAGATTTATAGCCTTGGAATTCATATAGAGCAATTCTATTCAGTCCTATAGGGTTGCTATGAGTTGGAATAGACTAAATGGCAATGGGTTAGATTAGGTTCTAAGGCTTTGAGTCATCCTTACCTAGATCACTAGGTCACTTTCTTTAGAAGTAATTTCATATTTTTTAGAAACCTCATCATTTGAGTATGCATGGCCCCAGAGTAAGCCTTCAACATGGTCCATTCTTAAGTGGAGAGGGAAATTTCCTGTCACCATGCAAATCAGACTTTCAGCCCTTGGCTTCTGAAGTGACTTGTATTCGTTGTATTTTTCTAAGTTGAAGAGGAAATTGTCCTTGCAAATAACATTCTTCAGGGACCTGGCATGGATTTTGTCAAGTATGCTCTGTAGAGTTTGTTAAACTGAAGATGAAGATATACTTCTAACCCTGTTCTCATTTTTCAGAGTCTGCCACTATGTTTGTAACCTTAGTCAACACTGGCGGAGAAGAACATATTTTGGGCATATATTTTTCTGTACCTTAAAAGAGTTTGGGATGAATAGACAGTTCACCAAGGAGGATATTCAAGCGGCCAACAAACATAGGAAGAAATGCTCACGATCATTAGCTATTAGAGAGATGCAAATCAAAACAACAATGAGATACCATCTTGCTCCAGCACTAGTATCAAAGTTCAACAAGACA
>NW_006921598.1:22654175-22665535 GCF_000298275.1 Orycteropus afer afer
GCTGTTGCATTGTAAATTTTGGTCAATGACATGAGACAAAGTATATTAGGTGAACTGCTGTATGAAAAGTGAATTTACTCTGTAAATCTTCACCCAAATCAAAATAAAATAAAAAAAAAAAAGAGTTTGGGAAAGAAGGAGGAAAGGATAGAAATGAGAAGTAGAAGGAAAAAAGGGACAAAACAAAGAACAAAAATTGTCTCAGCATGTAGTAAAGAATTAACCTTAAAGAAAGTACTAGCCTTTGCCATTGGATTTTGGAGGTGTTCTCTAAACCCTTGGAATGTCTTACCTGATAAGAATGTCTTTGTTTACATATGGGTCTTGGGCAACTCCAGATAGCACAACAATGTGATTTAGGGTCATGTAGTATCAGCTCTAACCTCCAGAGGAGCTGGAGATTGAGGTCAGCCACTTAGGCAGCCAGTCAGGTCTATGTGACTGTGCTCAAATAAAAACTGGGTGTCAAGGCTCAGGTGAGCTTCCCTAGTTGGCAATACTGTGTGTTTATTGTCAAACATTATTACTAGGAAAGTTGACACTTTCTATGACTCCTCTTGGAGAAGACAACTGCATTTGGAAATGTCTTGGTCTGTGCCCCATAATTTCTTCCCTTGGCTGATTTTAATCTGTATCCTTTAATAAACCATAACCATGAGTGTACAGCTTTCACTGAGTTCAGTGAGTTCTAGTGAATTATCAAACCTGAGGGCATCTTGAGGACCCCTGAGCTTCAATTAGCATCAAAAGTGAGGATGGTCTTGGGATTGGTTCTTAACTTCACACTCAGCAAAAACCTAATTCTCTACATTGTTCTGCATAATGACCCACCTGTGAGCAATGCCATCTCCTTGTTTGTCACATCTCCTCATTGGCCCCTATCCCACTACTATTCAACCGTGCAGGTCCACTGTTGTTGTTGTTATATGCCGTCAAGTTGGACCTGACTCATAGTGACCCCTCCTTGGGTTTCCGAGGCAGTATCACTACAGAAGTAGATTGCCCAACCTTCCTTCCGAGGAGTGGCTGGTGGGTTTGAACCACCAGCCTTCTGGTTAGCAGCCAAGTGCCTTAGGCACTACGCTACCAGAGCTCCTACCGACCCACTACTTTATTAAATTTCCCCTCCAAGAAATTTTCCCTTTACTTTACCCTATCCTTTTCCTGGGAAAAATTGTTAGAGCCTGGCTGCTCCCACCTTGATTTCCTTCATACATAAATATCCTGTCTTTACTCAGGTCATTTTCCTTGGTTTAAGTGCCCCGCCCCCCACCTTTCTCCCATCTAAATCCTACCTGTGTAAACATTGAAGAAAAAAAAAGGGGGGAAAACTACAGTGGCTGGGAAAATTCATTTGAAATAAAATCAAGACCAATTATAAATAGTAGAATTCAAAGAGAAGCATCACACAATAGTGGAAGGTAATACAATAGAGACAGCCTCAGGGATCACCAGAATTCCAGTTACAAAAGTCTTTTGTCTGTTTTTCAGAATGTGCGTAATTTGTTTTCTTTTTCTACTAGAGGTTCTTACGACTTAAATAGTGGGTTCTGTGATAAGTCTTCTCTGCTCACAACTAGCACTATCCTCACACCTAAACAACTGGTTAGTAATAGAATAATGTTTGGGACTTCACCTGTTACAGAGTAATGATATCTCTGGATTTGAGATCTCATTACAAAAGTGAAAAACCATTAAAATTCAAATTTTACTTCTAATGTCCTGAATGTATTCTCTGCTTTCTTCTTCTTCTCATTGTGTAAATTTAAGAAATAAAATAAAAACACAATTTATAAAATTGCAACTCCATAATGCCAAATCATAAAATTAGGCAAACTACCTAGAATAATTAAAGATTTTGGATTGCTGGTGAAACCACTATAATATTCCTTGGCAGCCTGCACAACCCTGTCGTTAGGGCTCAGCGCAAGGGGGTAGGGGGCTGGTGATATAAGAGACTGGTCATTTGCCATCCAGAGTATCCAACATCACCCCAAGCTGCACACTGCTGTGAACCATTCTATAGCAATTATAATGGTAGATTTATAAAACAGGTAATCACTTAAAGGTCTTTTGAAACAATTCCATGTCTGGCTTGCATCCAGAGTTCCAACTGTAATAAATGATCTTGTACCACATTTGTATTTCTTTCCTTGCTAACAAAGGATCTTTATTATATAAAGGGGGAAAAAAGCATTTTTTCACCTCTGTGGTGAAATAAAAGTTCTTAGTAGGATGTTTACAGATTTTCCTTACTGCCCTTTCATCTCAATATAGACAAGGAGGCGAAATATCTAAAAGAAGCAGATCACTTAGCCTTGGCTCTATTGGGAGCCCCACCCGGCGTTCAGGAAAACTCTACTTCTTCTGCATTGGGGAAGATGCGTTAACACAGCACACAGCTTTTCCACTTTTTTCATTTCAGAGCTGCTCTAAAGTTCACATGTCCGTAGGCAACTGTCAGGTTTATCAGATAATGTATGAACAGCTGTCAGGTTTTTGCTAAGCTTACTGATGCCTCAAACACAGTTCAACTTCTACTCTCTCTCAGGGTGCTTTTTGAATCATGCTTATTTTTCCTCCATCAGCATCAGTCACCCTTTTCTTTCCCCTGCACCTGCACCTGCCCCTGCCCAGCCTCTTCTACACCTTTGATCATAATGCTTTTCCCACCTAAAGAAGATGCCTTTCTTACCCCAACTCCAAATTCTAGCAGTCTTCAAGGCAAACCCCAATAACCTCCTGCGTCAGGAAGGTTCCTCTAAGAAAACAACTGCTTTTGGTTTCTTATGTCCCTGAACTCCAAATGAACTTGTATTCATATACAGGTCTGCATTGCTTAACGTCTGTTGGGGAAACATATGACTGTGTATACGTCCATGGTCCCGTAAGGTGTGTTTTGTTTTAAAGGGAAAACAACTCTCCTTTTATTATTTCCCTCTAATGCTTTTAAAGATCCCAAGTCCCCAGAGTGAACAAGCAGCGGGCCTCCAGGGCACATCCCAATCCCGCAGTGCCTTGCTCCCTCTTAGCACTCCTCCTAGTTTTATTCACCTGCCTAGTAGCCATACAACCTTTCACTTCCAGCATAGAACAATGCCTGCTGAGATTCCTCTGTTCCTGCCATGGGTGCTGGTGGCACAGGCTGGCTTGGGTTGTTCCTAGGTTCCTGGCTCACAGTGGCACCAGCCTTGCTCCTGGCACTGCACATCCAGTTCCTATGGCCTCCCCTGTCTCCCCATGCACCCTTCCTCTCATGCCAAAATGTGAGCAAAGTCTCCATCAGGCTGCCTACACCACCCCTAGCCCAGTCCACCCACACACCTGGCAAAGCTAGCCTCCTGTATCCAGTGGATACAGCTCTCGGGCTCTGTCTTGCAGGCTCCCATAGCGTTATAATATAAAAGGTTTTACAGGGATTTAACTACAGACTGTACTGGATGGCCTGTATATAATACAGTATTCACACAATGTCTAAATTGCATAACATCCTATTGCACAGAATGTATCATGAACATTAAGCAATACATACCTGTATTCATAAATTCTTTAGCTTGAAGGGAGTTTGGAGGCCTTTCAGTCAACCTCTCTCTGAATGCAGTAATTCATCCCAGCTCGTGTCTCAACTGGCAAGGGGAACACACTGCCCTCCTAGACTGCTAGTTTGATGTTGGGCAGCTGTTGTGAGGAGTTCTTCCTTACATTGAGCAAGTCTCCTATCCTGCAATCTCTTGGTTTGTCTTCCACAGCAAAATCAATACAGCTGAAACCACAATTTAAGCAGAAGTTCTTTTTAAAGTCAGTGGATGAGTTAAAAATGACCCCTGAAAATCATAGTTACCACCCAGAGATTATAGTAAATAGAGTTTTAGGTATAGTAGTTTCTTTTAGAATATTCATTATGGCCAGTTTTTATCCCCTTTATTTTTTGAACATATTGCTGTTTCTTTGGGTGAATCCGTTATTGACTTGCAATTCAAGGCCATATATATATAAAATGTCTGTTTTTTAATACTACAATCACATTAACATAGATGCTTACAAAATGAGACGCATCAGGGAACTGAGATCAGTTAAGTTGCTATTAGGTCAATATTCACTCCAGGATACATCTATTCCTTCTCATACAAATTGAGCTACAAATATTTAATGGTAACTATTAGCTCTCTTCCTATTTTATCTTTGTAAGTTTTGTTACTTTATTCCTCAGTGGTTGTGTTCTTTCACTTGACAACTCTGATGATGTTGCAGACTTTCTGTTTTCTGATAAAGAACGTAATTTCAGATTTAGGTGTGTTGAGTTGAAGTAAGAGTGGGTCAACCAAACAGAAATTTTCCAAGAGGCAGACAGGCAGTTAATGTGTAGAGCTGAAGTTCAGGCAAGAAATCAGGACTGAATTTTAGAGTCACTCTGAGGAAGTCGACAGTCTTGGCCTCACAATTAGACTATACAGCTTCTTGGGGGCAGAGACTACTGCACATCTTTCTCTGAATCCTCACAGCCTGAAAGCAGAGTTCAAGTAGGACTACATAAGTGTTTGTTGGATTACAATTCAATCCAAGTTCTAGGGAACCTTGAATGTAAAAACAAATGATTTGAGAGGGGGGAAAAAGAGGCAGGAGATTTGAAGATGTTACATTTTTATGAATAGAATCACATTCTTCTCTACTTTCACCTTTAAATAGATGTGTGTGCCCCCCCAGACACACCCTGTGCCCCCACCCCACAGACAAAATGGCCTATGTGGGATTCCTCAGGTGTAGGAAGGGCTAAATGAAAGGGGTGTCAGGCTCCCCACCCATCTTAGGTGGAGGAGCTCTGTTTTTAATCTATTGTTCATATCAAGCCTCCTAACAAGATTTATTGTGACAAAAGGATGTGAACAACAACGAAAAGGAGACTGAAACCACTGCTCTAGCCCTCAGCAGAAGACCAATATGAAGGCGCCATCTGGGCACAGGAAGTCTCCGGGCTGGGACTATCCAAGCCATCATTCTCAAGGTTAATAGTAAAAGAAGACTCGACCTGCCTCCTGCTTCCACTCTGCTCACTAATAATCTTTTTTTTTTTTATTTTATTACTTTTTATATATTATTGAACTGATAACGTTCACCATGGGGCACTATTAAGGGAAAGAAAGCAACAAGATAGCTCTGTCAAATGTAGTTTCTGTGCTTTGGAAAAACTGAATATAATGTTTTCCTTCCAGGATATGTCTACTGGCAGGAATGTCTCGACAGATTTGTTGTTAGGTGTCGTTGAGTCATCTCCAACTCATAGCGACCCTAGGCACAGCAGAACAAAACACTGCCTGGTCCTGTGCCAGCCTCACAATACTTGCTGTACCTGAGCCCATCATTGCAGCCACTATATCTATCCATCTCATTGAGGGCCTTTCCCTTCTTCATTGACCCTCCACTTTACCAAGAATGATATCCTTGTCCAGGGAATTGTTCCTTCTGACAACATGACCAAAGTAGGTGAGACGAAGTCTGGCCATTCTCACTTTCAAGGACCATTCCAGCTGCACTTCTTCCAGGACAGATCTGCTAGTCCTTTTAGCAGACCATGGTACTCTTAGCATTCTTCTCCAACACCACAACTCGAAAGCATCAACTCTTCTTCGGTCTTTCTTATTCATTGTCCAGCTCTCACATGCATGAGGTGACTGAAAATACCATGGCTTGGGTTAGGCACACCTTAGTCTTCAAGGTGACATCCTTGCTCCTCATCGTGTGAAAGAGGTCCTTTGCAGCACCTTTGCCCAATGCAATACGTCATCTGATGTTTTAACTGTTGCTTTAATTGGTGTTGATTGTAGAACCAAGTAATATGAAATCCTTGACAACTTCAAGCTTTTCTCCATCCACCATGAAGCTGTTTATTGGACCAGTTGTGAGAATTTTTGTTTTCTTTATATTGAGGTATAATCCATACTACAGACTGTAGTCTTTAATCTTCACCAATAACTAAGACAGACTTTAGAATGTACCTAATCTATGGCTCTTGTTCTGTGAAAATTCCAAATGCATCTTTAAAGGGAGACTATATACCGGGCAGTGGGGATAAATAGTAAAGTGAGAAAACTAAAGTTTGAGCTCTCATGAGTAGAAGCAGGATGGGAGCATGGCTGAGGGACAGGCAGGAGATCCATCTACCTTGAGTGAAGAGTGGCAGATAAAGCTGTAATGGGAGGAGTCATGAAGTGGGAAGACCCTGCATGTCCAATGGAACAATTTGAACTTTGTTTCCTGGGTAATAAGGAAGAATTGGAGGTGTTTCTTTCCTTCTTCTCCTCCTCCTTTTCAAAGGAATATTCAGAATAGTGCATTAAGATTTATCTGATGGAAGTTAATGGGTAGATAGACCATAACTCCTGAGGTATTTCTGTTCTTAACCTCCCTGAGCCTTAGTTTTCTTATCTGTAAAATGGGGATAGTACTACTTCCTTTATAGGATGGTAACAAGAATTGAATAAGAAACTATTGTTGCTATTACTGCTCTTGTCTCTGGCATTAGACTGCCTAGATTCAAATCACATCTTGCCTTATAAACTCTGTGGCCTTCAGTCCAAAACCAAACCTGTAGCCATTAAGTCAATTATGACTCAAAGAGACCCTATAGGACAGAGTAGAACTGCTCTGTAGGGTTTCCAAGGCTGCAAATCATTATGGAAATAGATTGCCACATCTTTCTGCCACAGAGCAGCTGGTGGGTTCAAACTGCCAACCTTTCAGTTACCAGCTGAGTGCTTAACCATTGTGCAGCCAGGACTCCTTTGACCTTGGGTAAGTTACTGTAAAATAGGGAAGATGAAAATTGTACCTACCTCATAGGGCTGTTGTGAAGATTAAACTTACTAAGTGTGATATTGCCAGTGGGGATTGCCAGTGAGAATGGAAAGGCAATTAAATGAGAGCTCCATTATTAAGATAGAATATGATGACAACTTGTTGTCTATAAAAGATAAGAGAGGGTGAAGATAACTGTGAGAATTCTCTTCTTAATGACCAAGAGAAAGTAGTGTCATTAACAGGAACCCAGATGTGATCACTCACATCAGCAGAATAGGCAACCCTAGGAAGATAACTGATGAGTTTGTTCTGGACTATACTGAGTATGCTGACAAGATGTCCATATGGAGATACTTGGCAGGTGGTCAGTACTGCAGGAATTGAACTGAAGATCAAGGCAAAGGCAGAAAACAGGGCCCAGATGTTTATGTGGTTAGAATCAATTGTTGAAATGATGACTTTGGTTAAGATCACTAAGAAGAGAGTGTAGAAAAAGAAGACAGAAGATGGAAATTTTGTGAAGCTTAGAAAAGTCTCTTTTATAGCTAATTTTATTTTTAATTTTTATTGTGATTTGGGTGAAAGTTTACACAGCAAATTCATCTTCCATACAGCAGCTCACATACACTTTGTCTCATGACATTGACTGCAATTTCCCACAGTGTAACAGCTCTCTTCCCACTTCCTCCCCATAGTTACCTCTTCCCTGTGTCCTTCCTTCCCATGCACTCCTTCCCCCTGAGCTGTCTTCCTGTGCATACACAGCCCTTCTATTCTACCATGATTAATCTCTCCAAGGAGAGTATCTACCTAATGTAAATGTTCAGCTCATGTACCTGTCTTTTGTTTGCCTGGAAGCCACAGGAGTGTGTTCAATTCCAGAACTGAAGGGCAACTAGGGGCCAAAATCTCAGTGGTTCCACCAGGCTCTTTTCTTTCTTCTTTTTTTATTTTTAATGATTTTGAGTTTTGTTCCACATTGTTCTTGCACTCTGTCCAGGATCCCCTACAAAGATTCCCCTCTGAGTGGTTGACAGTGGTAGCCACAGCTAGTTCTTCTGGTTCATAGCCATATAGGCTAAGGATCACATGGTGCATCAGTCCCTTGGAGTCATTGTTTCCATGCATTTCTTCCTTCTTTGCTTTGAATGAGGAGAGACCCATCACTGCATCTAGATGGACGCTTGCAAGCTTTTAAGATCTCAGTCGCTACTCACCAAAGTAGAATGTGGAACAATGTTTTTGTGTAGTATGTTATGCCAATTGAATTTTATGCCCCCTGTGACCATGGTCCTGAGCACACAGGTCCAACTACTTGCTCCCTCTGGGTAGCTGGCTGTGGCCAAAAAGTGACTACAACCTTGTCCCTTGTCAATTTTACAATATACCTGGAAATTCTCACAGAACATCCAAATATACCTGTAGAAACATTGTCTGTCAACCCTATACATGGCACACTCCCCTCTCTTCATAGACATACCTAATCGTTCAGCATGTCCACCCATCTATCCACCCATACATAGACCAATGTTTGCTATCACTGACAACAGAGTACTGTATGTGCAAAAGGGTTCATCTTTGTTGTCTGTACCTCCCATGCACCTCTCTCAGTCTTCCTCTTCCTCAATGCCACAGTGTTGATCACTCACATTTGGTACATTGCCCTTCCCTTCACCCAAATCAATACTTGTCTCTACCTATCTAGCAGTGTTCCATCTCCTCCCATCCCACCCCTGGTAACCAACAAAGAAAGTTTCCTTTCATACATAAGCCTTTCCTTGACTTTTTACAATCACAGACTAATACAATATTTGTCCTGTGACTGACTTATTTCACACAGCATAATGTCCTCCAAGTTCATCCATATTATGCAGTGTTTTGCTGATTCTACATTATTCTTTAGGGTTCCATAGTATTCCATTGAGTGTATGTACCATAGTTTGGTTACCCATTCTTCTTGTAGGTGGGCACCTAGGTGGTTTCCATCTTTTTGTTTCTTTTATAGCTAATTTTTAATGTATAGAATGTTGTCCTCCCAGCATGATATAAGAATAGTGTGGGAGGAGCTATGTGTTAAGATTTTTAGGAAGTTTTCAAGTTATAAAGGTAATATTTGCTCACTGTAAACAGTTTATAAATATAGAAGAGTTGAAGAGGAGGGTTAAAAATCATGAAACACCATTGTTAACATCAAGCTATATTATCTTTCAACTTTTTATTGTGATTTGGGTGAAAGTTTACAGAGCAAATCAGTTCATTCAATAATTCATATACATTTCAATTCATGTCATTGATAGCAATCCCCTCAATGTGACATTAGACTTATCCCATTTCCTCTTTCTTTCCTAATGTTTCCTGCCTTTTGAACTTTGTCCTTGGGCACTACCCTTTTGATCCTGAATGGCTGATTGTTCTAAAGAACAATTTTTCACCTTGAAGACTTGTCTATTGTTTGGCTGAAAATTGAGCCATAGGAATTAGTTCAGTTCCAGGTCCAGAGGGTGACTAAAGTCTGTAGTCTTGGGGGTTCCATGAATCTTTATCTATCCAGTAAGCCTGGCTTTTTTTTTTTTTTAATGGTTTTGAGTTTTGTTCTACATATTTCTCCCACCCTATACAGGAGCTCTGGTAGTGTAGTGCCTAAGGCACTTTGCTGCTAACCAGAAGGCTGGCGATTCAAATCCACCAGCCACTCCTCGGAAGGAAGGTTGGGCAATCTACTTCTGTAGAGGTACTGCCTTGGAAACCCAAGGAGGGGTCGCTATGAGTCGGATCCAACTCAAAGGCACGTAACAACAACATACAAGAGCTTCTAAAGTGATCCTTTTCAGAGCAGTTGGTAGTGCGAGCTGGGTAACATCTGGTTCTTCTGATCTCAGAGTTGTGGAGGCTGAGGTCTATGTGGTCTGATAGTCCTTTGGACTAATTGTTTCCATGTAACTTTGATTTTCTTCATTCTTCTTTGCTCTGGATGGGAGAGATCAGCAGTCACACCTTAGGTGGCCACTTGCAAGCTTTTAAGACTCTAGTTGCTACTCACCAAAGTAGGATGTAAAACATTTTCTTTGTGGACTGTGTGTGCCAATTGACCTTGATGTCCCCTGAGACTATGGTCCTGGGCCAGAGGCCCAGCAACTCACTCCCAGGTGCATATTGTTTCAAATCACTATATATATATATATATATATATATATATATATATATATATATATATATATATTTGGACTCTCTGGGTAGTACAAATAGTTGGCTGCTAACTGAAAGGTTGGAGTTCAAGTCTATCAGGAGCTCCTTAGAACAGCTTGGTGATCTACTAAATCTTCCACTGAAAACTGTATGAAGCAAATTTCTACTCTGACACACAGAGTCACCTTGAATTAGAGTCAATTGTTGGCAACTAGTTTTATTTCTATCTCAATAAGATTATAGTGTTTATACATTTGTGTTTTCTGTATTTTTTCACATGTAAATGGTATGAACCCTTCATGAGAATTTTCTTATGTCATTAGTGATTCTAAGGGAGCATCATAATAAATGGCCACATAATACAAACACTTCCTTCAAACCTGACAGGTCAAAAATGTGGTGAAAGGGGGATAGCCATTTCTGTTTGAATTTTAGAGGGAAGAGTAGCAGCAACAAGTTCCTGGGATGTTTCCCTCCCATCCCTGGGGCTAGGCTACAGTTCACTCATCCTAATGAAAGACAACCACTATATAAAACATTTAAATTGCAATTAACAGGAACAGGAACAGCTGACAACAAAACCAAGTTAATTGTCACACTATTCACACTAAGTCATTGTCAATTAGAATTATCTTTCTGGAAACAACCATAATTTCTTTAGTGTTTCAACCGTTAAGCACTTCTGAGAAAGGTTGTCTCTTGCCCTTTGGCCAGAAGGACTCCACCATCTTTTACATTAGTAATAAAGATTCGGTCCCAGAACAACATGTAGCCTGACCAAGTATGTACGATTGCTTTGCACACAATTTATAACAGTTCTAGATGGAAAAAAAAAAAAAAGCCTTGATTTTATTTACTTTATTATCAGACTCTCCCAAGCTAAACAGACAATTTGGGAGGAAAGAATCAGTAAATTTTCCCCTTAGGTTGGTAAATTTGAGTTACCTGCAAAGGTGTGATATATCACCTTCTCCCATTAAGTCTCTTTGTCAAAACAATCTTCCTTTGTTTACCCACCAGAAAACAGAAGATGGTGACATTAAAACTTCGCTGGCTTCTGATAATAAAACATACAGGCTAAATTCTGCAAAGATATGTAAATTCACCTTGAATCCTTCCTCACCTGCCAAGCAACAAGATAAATCTCTCAGCCAGCACATGTGATATGTTTTCCAAATTATTTCCCTTCAACAGAATCTAGAAAATTGCTCACACAGTGCACAAGATAGGCTTGTGAAAAGGAGAGAGAAAATTATATTCAAAATGAATACAAAATCCAGGGAAAATGATCTCTCTCCCTTTATCCATATTGTCCAGGATTTGTATAGCTTGTTTGCTACTGAAGGGAAGCAGACTATTTCAAAGCTTGGAGTGTACAA
>NW_006921598.1:22666522-22669291 GCF_000298275.1 Orycteropus afer afer
GATCTGCTTATGAAAAACCAGTCTTTGAAAACGCTACTGAGTACAGTTCTACTCTGACACACATGGGGGTCACCATGAGTTGGGGATAACTCAGTGACAACTAGCTTAAGCTGAGGTGCAAGGTTAATTAACTTGCCTGAAGTCCCATAGGAAATAGGTGGTGGAGCAAGCCTTTGAACCCAAGCTATCTGGCCTCAGAGTTTGCACTCTCTTGTTGCCTCTCATTACAAACATCATATATTTCCATTCAACCCTTTGAAAATTCTCACTCACCTGAAGCCAATATCACCTCCAGCCCCAAGTTCATTCTTTTTGGAAAGTGGTAAACTTACCCTCTTTCTCAGATCCTTTATATTAATAATCTTCAAACTCATTGTTTCATGTACCTTCTAAAATAATTTGAAAAACTATGTTTGGATCATATGAAACAGTCATTTTTGTAAGTCAAAAAATGGACAAATTGTAGGAGCCTCATTTGATTCACCCTATGCCCTTACATGGGGAGTTCTGGTAGCGTAGTGCCTAAGGCACTTGACTGCTAACCAGAAGGCTGGCGGTTCAAACCCACCAGCCACTCCTCGGAAAGAAGATGGGGCAATCTACTTCCGTAGTGACACTGCCTTGGAAACCCAAGGAGGGGTCGCTATGAGTCGGGTCCAACTCGACGGCACATAACAATAACAAACAACAATGCCCTTACATATTTCTAAAGTAACACTATTTTTTTTAGTTCTAGTTTAAATTGTTGTAAAGAATGTAATTCCCAGAATATGGGAAATAGTGGATTTTAGAACAAAAAATATATCACACTTTTATCATATTCAGTAGAATCAAAATACTATAGTAATTGTTTTTGTATTGAGGTAAAATTCAGTAATGTTGTAGCATATTCAGTACTTCTTTGTTTTTATAGCTGAATAATATCTGATTGTATGAATATGCCTCATTTTCAAAATCCATTTGTCAGTTTATGAAAATGTGGGTTATTTTCACTTTGGGTTATTATTAATAATTCTGCTGTGAACATCCATGTATGAGTTTTTGTTTGAACACCTGTTTCCAGTTCTCTTGGGTATATTCCTAGGAGTGCAATTTCTGGGTCATATGCTGAGATTCGGCTGTTTTGTTCTTGATTAAATGCTACCCTGGTTGCTATAAGTTTTTTTAATTAGATTCTAGCGTTTCCAAAAGTTGATTCTGATGATCTTTGCCAGTTTATTCATTGCCATAGTGGAGAGAAACACTTTTGCATTTCCCTACTCTGCAATTTTTGCTGACGCCCTGTCTACCATAGTCATTGATGCGCATCTTCATCAATTTTATAAAAACACAGAAAAAATTTAAAAGAGTCAGAAATTTTACATTAGTTCTTTTTCTTCTTTGACTCATATATTCGTTCCTTTTCACTCATAGAATTCTAGCAAAATATACCTTTACTCTTTCTCTCTGAATATATATAAACTACTTTAAAAAATTCCTTTGACTATATGCTCTTGGTATTGAAAAATTTCCCCTGGATCAAATTTTAGTTACAGTTGTTATAACTTATTGTTAATTTAAATATTATAAATATATTCAACATTTGATAATTCTAATAATAATCTTTGGAAGCACATCTGAAATGGAAAGGGATGGGACTTCCCTTTCCATTCAGTTCCTGTAGCTTTGTATGAATCACTAATTACTCAAATGAGACAGAACTCAGATTAACAAATCTTGTTCATGTAAATAAGTAAACAGAATAGAAATAATTTTATTACAATAATAGCACTCAATTATTTGAATTCCATCTATAATAGAAAGTTATTTTGCCTTTAACATTCTATGTTTGGGGTAATTTCTATTTGTCCGTCCAGAGTTATGCTACTCTCTTACACCCTACTTTCTTCCTGGAGGCTGCCGTCTGTGGAGAACATCATTGTGCTTCCTTGCCTTCTTGTGTCCAGTTAGATTCAATCAATGTGGAGCCCTTGGCAGGAGACTAGAAGGACAGAAGAGAAAGCTGTTTATTTCCCTATTCCTTCTCTGCAAATAACCTCTCTTTTCAAGATGACCCTCTCTACATTGACTTTCTCCTTTTGGGTTCTGGTAAGCTCTGCCTCTCTGTATCCCTTTAGGCCCAAAGCTGTTAACAACCTTCCTGTTACTATCCCTATTCTTTTGAGATTTCCCTATATCTTGCTCACATTTATAAAGAGTCCATTTATTAAAATTTCCTTCCTCCTTAACCTATTATCCTGTTGTGAGTATGCTATATGTTTCTTGCTGGTATCATGACTAATTCAGTCTATCAGTGAACAATACAATTAATTTATTTTTTAAGTTTGTTGAAACTAAAGGTTTTCTCCCACCTAATTTGTCAAACAAATCCACAAATGTTTGGCATATGGTTAGACTTAAATTAATCAAAATTAAATAAAATTTAAAAATAAGTCTCTCAGTCACATAGACCATATTTCAGAGGCTCAACAGCCAAATGTGGCTATTGGCCACAACATTGAACAGTGCAGAAATAGGCCATTTCTGTCATCACCAAAAGCAATATATTAGACAATTACTCATATGGCGACTCTGAAATTAAAACTCTACACTGGGAAAAAAGTTTATAATTTTTTGAAATGCTTATTTATTGTTGTTGTTGTTGTTATGTGCCATCGAGTCGGCCCCGACTCATAGCGATCCCTCCTTGGGTTTCCAAGGCAGTATCACTACGGAAGTAGGATTGCCCAACCTTCCTTCTGAGGAGTGGCTGGTGGGTTTGAACCGCCA
>NW_006921598.1:22669811-22672121 GCF_000298275.1 Orycteropus afer afer
CCTTGGGTTTCCGAGGCAGTATCACTACGGAAGTAGGAATGCCCAACCTTCCTTCCGAGGAGTGGCTGGTGGGTTTGAACCACCAGATCACTACAATATCTGCCACTGTCTTCACATGGCTACTTCTCTTCCATCTATGTCTCTTCTCTGTGCATCTTTTATAAGAACACTTGTCATTGGATTAGGGCCCACCTAAATAACCTAGAATGATCCCTCCTCACAAGTTGCTTCAGTTAATAACACGCGCAAAGACCCTTTCATCAAATAAGGTCACATTCAAAGGTCCTGAGGATTAGGACATAACATATTGTGGGAGGTGGGGGTGGATGGTGATGGTCATCATCCAACCCACAACAGCTGCCAACAATTTTCTTGCATTCCTGTGTGTGCAATGCAGCCCTTCCCATCAAGTGATAGGATCTTGTTACCCACCCCTTAAATCTGGTCTGGTCTTGGTATTTGGTTTGACCAACAGAATGTAGTAGTAGTAATAATATTCTGGATCTTCTGAATGCAGGCCTTGAATCTTCAGAAGTTCTCAGAGGGGAAAACAAGAGAAGATCTAGCAGCCATGAAAAGAAGTCCAACTATCATGCTGGAGAGATAGGCTGTGTGAAACAAAAGAGGACCTGAAGAATTAGAGTCTATGAAGAGAAACAGGCCTGGCAAGAGCTCAGCCATTTTAGTGAACTAGCTGAGCTACCAGACATAGGAGCAAAACTATAATGAATTCTCCAGCAATACCACCTGTTGCCAAAATGAGCTTCTCTGAGTGCTGCCTGCATTCCAAAAATATAGAATTGTGGTCATTAAATCATTGTTTTAAGCCAGTAAGTATTAGGTTGGTTTGTTGTGCAGGACTGCTCATGCTCTAATTTTTTGCATATATTTGACATACACCTAATTATAATTCTCTATGTTTGCCACTGACCTTACTGATTAGTTGACAAGGTTTCATTCATCTTGCGGGCGATGGCACAACTAGTTGGAAAATTGAGTGGCCTGCTGGGGTAGCATCAGCATTAAATATTTCTCCTAACCATCAGTTTATATGCTGAGCAAATAATGTGAGAAGCTGGATTATATGAAGAAGACAACAGAATCAGGATTGGAGGAAAACTCATTAACAATCTGTGATATTCAGACGACACAAACTTGCTTGCTGAAGCGAAGAGTATTTGAAACACTGATAAAGATCAAAGACAGCTTTAAGTATGGATTACACCTCAACATAAAGAAAACAAAAATCCCCACAACTGAATCAATAAGCAACATCATGATAAAAGGAGAAAAGATTGAAGTTGTCAGAGATTTTAGTTTACTTCATGTGGTAGTTATGTTTGTGTGTCAAATTGGCTGGGCCTGGTTAAGTGGCTGGGCAGCTGAATGTAGTTATTTCCCATGGTGAGATTGGTAATTAACTCCAAGTGGAATCTATTAGAGCAGCTGAGTAGCTGCTTTGGATATGTGGTCTGCTTCCTGTATATAAGATACGGCTTTGGGAATGGTCTCTAGCTTATGGCACGCTTGGACCCTGCATGTAGCCGTTCTGTTGTTCAGCAGCCTGCCATGCTCTGCTGACCTTAGAACTTACAATGAATGGCCTGCTGTGTGGTTTGGTAACATCAGGGATGTGACTTTTTACTTGTCAACCTTGGGCTTATCTGCCTCAGCAGCCAGCAGCTATCTGAGTGAAGAAATGCCTCTAGCTCCAGTGGGCCGGGAGCAGGAGGCAGAGCTGGACCCCAAGGTTGAAGGGCTTTCACCCAGCCCCTAGAGCCTAGCAATTTGAACTTGGACTTAAAGCCTCCAAACTTTAAGAATAAACTCCTGTTTGTTAAGGCCATCCCATTTATGGTATATTCCTGTCAGAGTGGCAGTAGGTAACCAGAGCACTTGGATTCACAATCAACACCCAGGGAAACACCAGTCAAGAAACCAGAAGACAGCCCAGTAGGGCCTAGTGGAACCACTGAGACTATGACCCCTAGCTGCCCTTCAGGTCTGGAATTGAACACACGCCTGTGGCTTCCAGCCAAACGATAGACAGGCATATGAGTTGAACATTTACCTGAGGTAGATACACTCCTTGGGAAAAAGAAGGGCTGCTTATGCACAGGAAGACAGCTCAGGGGGCAGGAGTGCATGGAGGGATGGACACAGGGAAGAGGTAACTATCGGGAGGAAGTAGGAGGAGAGATGTTGCATTGTGATAAATTGTGGTCAATGTCATGAGACAAAGTGTATGTGAACTGCTGTATGGAAAGTGTATTTGCTCTGTAGATTTTCACTCAAATCACAATAAAAAGG
>NW_006921598.1:22672713-22701873 GCF_000298275.1 Orycteropus afer afer
TTTTTTTTTTTTTGCATTCTTCTTCACTTCCAATGCTAGGAGACCATTAGCTGCATCTTAGATGGCTGCTTGAAAGCTTTTAAGACCCCAGTCACTACTCACGAATTTAGGATGTGGAACAACACTTTTATGTATTTTGTTGTGCCAAATGAGTCTGGTGTACCCCAGTACCATGGTCTTGAGGTGGTAGCTTTATTGGATCTTTCTCCCATAGTGTTGGGATGTCTGTGAGGGATGACTCTGTCTGTCTTCTGTTGTTTCTGTAAGGATTGCAGGTATTATGTATCACTGATGTCTGTGCAAGATTAGCCTCAGCTGAATCTATCCTTGGTCTAGAGTATACCTCTGTTCCCTGACCTCCGTCTGATCACCTCAGGTGTTTATGTGTTTATCTGTATAGCCTAGTGTTTGGTGTTAATGGCAATGTGGTGTTGTGGACACATTGGTTGGTATTAGCATCTGTCATCTATCTCTTATGTGCACAATTTGGTGTCCTCTCATTTCCCAATGTTATTATGGTGTCATATATCCTTCCTGTATATCCCTCCCCCTACCCATGTCAGCGTGTAGGCCCCAATTAGCCCAAAATTAATCCCTCCCCTTCTCTCCTCATCCTGGTAACCTACTAGGTGAGTTCCCTTTCCCAAGCAAACCCTTCTCTGTCTTTTTACAGTAATGGGCTCGTACAGTACTTGTCTTTCTGCGATTGACTTATTTCACTCAGCATAATGTCCTCCAGGTTCATCCATGTTGTGAGATGATTCGCGTATCCCTCATTGTTCTTTAATGTGGCATAGTATTCCTTTGTGTGGATATACCATAATTTGGTTACCTACTCATCTGTTGATGGGCATTTAGATTGTTTCCATCTCTTTGCTATGGTGAATTGTGCTGCCATGAACATAGGTGTACATATGTCTGTGCGCTATCTCTCACCTCTTTAGGATATATCCTAATAATGGATATTTGCAATAGCTTCTTATGCATGTGAAAGCTGGACAATTAATAAGGAAGACCAAAGAAGAAATGATTCATTTTAATTGTTGTATTGGCAAAGAATAGCGAAAATACCATAGACTGCTCTAAGAATGAAAAAATCTATCTTGGAGGAAGCACAGCTGGAATGCTCCTTAGAAACTAAAATGGCCAGACTTCATCTCTCATAGTTTGGTCTTGTTATCAGAAGGGACCAGTCCCTGGAGAAGGATATCATGCTTGGTTATGTAGAAGGTCAGAAAAAAAAAAAAAAACAGGAAGAGCCTTAACTAGACAGATGGACATAGTGGCTGCACCAATGGGCTAAAGCTAGCAAAGACTGTGAGGAGGGCGCAGGACTGAGCAGTGTTTGCTTCCATTGTATGTAGGGTTGCTGTGAGTCGGAACCAACTTGGTGGCATCTGACAACTATCAGTTGAGATTATAAGGAGTTATCTGCCCCTAAACTATTTGTGTTGGAGGAAATAAAAAGTTCATATTTTAAGTCTCTTTTGTTTGATGAGAGGTGGTTCTCACTCCAGGAAAATGCATCATGGTTACACTCAAGAAGGGCAAGAGGTCTGTTTCTCTGTAGTATAGTGGGAGAAAGATGATTGTGGTGAGAGATACAAGAGGAGAAGCTTCAAGGAGAGAGGCATCCATGAGCAGATTGGTTTTATGGACGATACATGTGGAGATGAGGATCTGGAAACCGAGTGCCTTAAAGCCACGCCATGTATCTTTGGAAAGTTTCCATGTACTCTGAAACTTTGGAATGTTTCCATGTACACTTTAATCAGGAAGCATCGTGCATGCTGTTTTTGATAGGGAAGTGTTAGCTATATATTGATTCTGAAAAGGGTCAGTAAAAGAGAGAATAGGTTATTGCTAGCGATCTTCCCAGCTCTCTTAATGCAGATGCTTCTATTTGGAGGTCCAAAGTAGAGGACTACCAAACCTATTCTAGCTGATTTTAATTGAACTATTGATAATATTTTATTAAAAAAAATGAAAACTTTTTTAGGACAAACACTAAACTGGATGGAATGATGAGGCTGTAATCCACAATTTTAACAGGCAAACCAATAGCTTCTTAGTTTCTCAGTTCCGGTCTCACTGTTGTCAAGTCAGACCTGACTCATAGCAACCCCTCCTTGGGTTTCCAAGGCGGTATCACTACGTACGTGATTGCCCAATCTTCCTTCCGAGGAGTGGCTGGTGGGTTTGAACCGCCCACCTTCTGGTGAGCAGTCAAATGCTTTAGGCACTAAGCCACCAGAGCTCCTGGTAATATATACCAAGACCTATTAATTGACTATTGGTACATTTGTTATAGATACTTTCTTATAGATGCATATTTTTTGGAACTGGACTTGTACTAAACCCATTAAAAAACTAGAAATCACAAGAATCCTTTCTCTCATCCTTGGACAAAGTCCTATTTTATGCCAGATTTCAATATTCTAGGTTGATATGAAGGGCCTTAAAAAGGCGTGACAGATAGCTCTAAGACAGACACTTGAGAATTATTACATATGGATTGCTTAGTAATTTCATTTCATGGTTGAAAATGATTAAGTTTATGATTACACATTTAAAGTATTAAAATATCAACATGTAAGAGGAAGGAGCTAATCCTAAATAAATAAATAAAATTTTCTGAAGTTCCCACTAGTACATTCTATATTGCATTTTGAGAATATTTTTCATACACCCATTACTAAGTAGATGTTGTATTTTGAAGAGTGAATTTACTCTATAGAGAATTAATAGCAAAGCAAAAAGAGGGTATTGAGTCCCTAGTAACTGTAGGGCTTACAAAAATTGAATTAATGATTGCTGTCAAGTGCATTATCCATAACACAGCAACATTAAGTAGATGAATAAACATAATGATTGATGAGTGACAGTGACCAGGAGACTTGTGCCCACGTAAAAACATAAACATTGGTTTCTATTATACAATAATTTTATGGAGAAGTATGATGATATTGCAAGTAAACATGGACATTGTTATCTCTTCTTCCTTGAAACTGTTCAAAATATGCAACTGAAACATAGGCCAAGATCCAGGTTAATGGCACAAGTCACCAACTCATTACTAAGAATCATAAACATGCAGAGAGAACACATTTCTTAGGGACTGGGAGTTCTCAGCACACTTTTCACAGTAAATATTCTAATTTCAGGAAAAATAGGTTCAAACTTTTTTTTAATTTAAACTTATTTTTTAAAAATACATTTGTTACTTGAGTGAAATAAAGCACATAGGCCTTTAATAGTTCTTGCTGATGATATCTTTTCCTTTGCTCTGGCAATATTTCATATTTTAAGTAGTCTCTTTTGTTTGATGAGAGGTGGTTCTCACTCCAGGAAAATGCATCATAGTTGCACTCAAGAAGGGCAAGAAGTTTGTTTCTCTGTAGTATAGTGGGAGAAAGATGACTGTGGTGAGAGATACAAGAGGAGAAGCTTCAAGGAGAGAGGCATCCATGAGCAGATTGGTTTTATGGACAATACATATGGAGGTGAGGATCTGGAAAATGAGTGCCTTAAAGCCACCCCATGTATCTTTGGAAAGTTTCCATGTACTCTGATGTCTGCATTCTCCAGTTTGAAGAATGCTACTTTTCACTCTCTTGCATTTGGTAATCCAGCCCTTTAATTTTATCCACAATAGGTTAATATTTACTCCATTGCATAGCCTGCAGTGTTGCAGTACTCATTTCTGCCCAGGAAGTCAAGAGTATTTTGTGTGATTCCTATTTTTGTGACTTTAATTGGATGAGAATTTGAATTTACATATTTCCTCCATCACCTTGTGTTTCTTTACATGCTTAAATGCTTTAAAATTTATTGAATCCAGGTGTTTTATTTCTCAGTAATTACCAGAACTCACCTGATTTAATTATGCCAATCTGTTAATTTCAAGAATTATTTTTTTAAATTTCTTTTTCTCAGTTAATATTGCATCTCTACAGTTTCCTTGATCTAAAATTACTTTAGGAAATTTTATTATCATATGAATGATCATACGAAAGGTTCACTGAGGGATTTTTAATGTTATAACAAAGTTTAATAACAAAGAATGGTATTTACAGATTAATATTTCACTCAAATTCTAAAGCATGTTCATAGCAATGATCTCCATACATTCTTTATGAATACAAAGCAGTCTACTTCTGTTTTTATGGGGATGATAGTGGATAGCACAGTGATGTAATTCCTTATTCCTTATTGCAGCTCCATTTTAAAAACATTTTTGCTTAAATAATATTTTTGTTTATCCATAAAAAAAACCCTTATGGGATAGAAATTTTTTTTTCTTCAGATGGTCTTTTCTGCACTAACAAAATACCACTATGAAAAACAAGTAATAAAGTATTGCAGTATGTAATTGAGGCAAAATATCATAGCCTTGAACTTTCAAGGGCTTTGCATCATTAAGAAACAGTTTGATGTGTACATGAAATCTGCCTGGTTACAATGCTCATCTCTGTTGTATTTCCCTTTTTTATACAGTGACTATGTGTAAAGTTTCTTTCCTTTGGAAATTGTTTAATGATTATAATCATCCTTGGACTTAGGAAAGGCATAGACATTCATTTATCTATTGTAAAGGGAAAAAAATCCTGTTTTAACATTTATGGTGGAATTAGTTGTTTTTGTTTGCCTAGCATCCATTTGCCTTCTAGTAAAATACCCCATATTTTCCTTGGGGAACCAGCCCTGTTCCATTCTTATCCCTGTGAATCTGATAGCCCCAGAGGTAACTGAAGCTGGCCAGAGAATCAAATTTCTCTAGCCACTGTGATTAGTTCAGAGACGGCACATGTTCCAAACTGGTATGTTGTTGTTGTTGTTGTTGTTGTTGTTATGTGCCATCTAGTCAAACCAGACTTATAGCGATGACCCCTCCTTGGGTTTCCGAGGCGGTGTCACTACGGAAGTAGGTTGCCCAACCTTCCTTCCAAGGAGTGGCTGATGGGTTTGAACTGCCAGCCTTCTGGTTAGCAGCCAAGTGCCTTAAGCACTACGCTACCAGAGCTCCCCCAAACTGGTATAATGCAACTAAATCCTGGGACTTTTTTAGAACTATTGGGAAAATAAATTATTTTGACTAGGAGCTGCTGGAGTCATTACATGGAGATAACATCACAGAGGAAAGCAGAGCTGATATATGGATGGAGAAAGAGAATATGAATGAGAGAGAAGCCTGGTCTTGGGTATTTGAATTATGTTGTTGTTGTTGTTGTTGTTTGCCATCGAGTCGGCCCCGACTCATAGCGACCCCTCCTTGGGTTTCCGAGGCAGTATCACTACGGAAGTAGGATTGCCCAACCTTCCTTCCGAGGAGTGGCTGGTGGGTTTGAACCGCCAGTCTTCTGGTGAGCAGTCAAGTGCCTTAGGCACTATGCTACCAGAGGAACCTCAAATTCCTTCCTTGCTTAAGGCAATATAAGTTGGATTTTTCTGTCATTTGCACTTGATGATTTCTGACTAAGACAAAATATATTCAGATGTGATTATGTTCAAAATGGGACAGATACGAGGGCCTTCTTTGTATCAGGCATTCTGCTGGGCCCTGGGTACATACAGGGATCAGTAACAGGGTTTCTCTGTGCAAGGATGCTGTTCCAAACACGTGAAATTATTTCTACCCTCCCCAAAACAGTAAGTTTCAGGGAATCTCTATTTTTTCTAAGCAAGATACCTGATATCTTTTTATGAAGATTTTTGCATGAAAGAGGAAAAGATAGGAGAGAGAATTCTAATTACAAGTTGTTATTAGAAGACAAGGAGCTCTTGTAGTCTAGTACCTAAGGCACTTGACTGCTAACCAGAAGGTGGTGATTCAAACACATCAGCCACTCCTTGGAAGGAAGGTTGGGCAATCTACTTCCATAGATGCCACCTTGGAAACCCAAGGAGGGGTCACTATGAGTTGGATTCCACTTGACAGCAGTGAGTTGTTATTGTTGTTGTTTTTTATTAAAAGGACTTTAAACTGGTTCATTCTGGCTTGGCTGCCTGCTGAGAATTTGCATTTCTACCCAGAGATGCTGACTTACAATCTATATTTTAATAAGATCTATAAGAATTATCTGGGGATTTTGTTAAACTCTAGATTCTGATTTAGTATACCTGGGGTGCAAATGCAAATTCTCAGCAGGGAGTTGAACCAAATGAACTATTCTGAAGCCCTGCTATGAGGAAAGCAGCCCTGATGGTGCAACAGTTAAGTACTTGGCTGCTAACTGAAAGTTTAGTGGTGCAAACCCACCCAGCTGTTCTGTGGGAGAAAGACAATAGACTTAAGATTACAGCAAAGAAACCCTATGGGGCAGCTCTATCACACAGGGTCATTATGAGTCAGAGTCAACTGAACAGCACCTAACAACAGCAACCATAAGGTAAACATATTTCTTAACTCCTAGAGAAATAACAAATAAACCAGTTGCCATCAAGCCAACTGACTCCTGGTGACCCACATGTGTTAGAGTAGAACTGTGCTTCACAACACTATCAGTGGCTGGCTTTTTCCAGTTTAGATTACCACACCTTTCTTCTGAGGCCTTTCTGGGAGGATGTGAACTAAACTTTCAGTTAACAGCCAAATGCATTAAATGTTTGCACTATCATGGGACTGCCCTAGAGAAATAGCAGTCCTCAAATAATTTTTTTCTTTTCGGATATGAGAAAGGAGAAGAATCGTTATTATTTAAATGGAAGCCTTAAACAGCAATCCTTAAAGAGGGAGGAACATCCAAGGCCAAAGACGATTGACAGAACTGCCAGGCTGAAGTTGTGGGTTGCATATTCTTCTGAAAGAATATCAGATAATCAGAAAAATATTAGGTTATGCTGCTAGGCACTCAACTAAAGACAGATTTCATATAGGTAATGAAATTATATATCTAAAATGGCAAGTATTTTGGAGTATTACTGGCTGTTAAATATTCTCTTCAATATTTCAATAAGATCTTCCTGTCTACCAAACATTCACAAGCACATCTTATCAATGGAAATGAACATCTATCCACATCTATCCTCATGCTCTATTTAATATAAACTTTAAATTTTAAACCCCTTCAAAACTACTGTAGACCATGACTACAACATGTTAAAACAAAAGTTATCTGTTCTTTTTCTGGAAGGCAAGGAGCAATGGAGATCGCCAGTAATGAATAGTGCTCCAATGAGTTCATGTACACAGATGTAATATAGAATAATAGGAGTGAGAGAATTATATAATTTAGGAAATTATGAGTGGACATTCTCATTGCTCCAAGTCAGCATTGTCAAGGGCTCTGTACATCTATGAGAGGGACTTATGTGGCCACCATCTCTCATTCCTACCACCCCTTACCCCCACCACTGACATCCCCACCTTCTCACTCCCTGATAGAAAACCAGGTGGACAAGTCAGTCCACTATATTATTATACATATAGTACTACACTACTGTTCTTGTTCCATTCAAAGCTCCTTGGTGAGCAATGAAGAATGTTCCTTGCTCTGGACTCAGTCATTCATGACCCACAACACATATGGCCTGGACTTCAAGTCTTTTAAGAATCAGCTTTTTCCCATCACACCCTCAGCCATTTCCACTCAGAACATACCCTCAGTGCTAGGGGCACTGGTCCAAAGAAGCTCTGGCATCAGCCATGCACTGGGTCTAGAGTTAATTCCACTGGCTGATTAAGGCCCTGACATTGAGTCAGGGTCACCAGTTTAGTCTCTCCTCCCTTCTGGAAAATTGTATCTTGGGACGTAATTACCCTTCTCAGCCATCTGGCCTTTGCCAGGGCTCCTCAGGTCCATCAGGCCCATTTTGATAACATTGAACCTGAAACAAAGGAGTCTGAGCTAGATACCAGCAGGTTTTGGGAGGGCTGCAAAACTCTATCTACCCACAGAGCCAGAACTCTGGGACTAGATCCCACCAAAGCCCACCTATCTCCTCTTCTCAGCAAAATGAGTGGTTATTCCCTTTACATTTATATCACTCCAGGGACTATTTTGGGATCCCCGCCCCCTTCCCCAAAGGAAGCCAGTTGCAAAGGTGAACTGACATCTCAATCATTAAGACAGAAAACTGCTAGCAATTTTCAAGTGACCTGTTTCCAGTTTTAAATGAAACAGTATATTGTATGTATTATATATTTTTTAAGTAATCAGAAAAATGAATTCAATATTGAAACTATGATGAACATTATTTTGGTTACCTAGTGCCACTCTGACAGAAATATATCAATAATGGGATAGCTTTAACAAACAGGAGTTTATTCTCTTACAGTTTGGAGGCTTTAAGTCTGAGTTCAAAGTGCCAGGATCTAGGGGCTGGGTGAAAGCCCCTCAACCTTAGGCTTCAGCTTTGCCTCCTGCTCCCAGCCCACTGAAGCTGGAGGCTTTACATCACTTGGACCACTGCTGGCTGCTAAAGCTGACAAGGAAAAAGGCATAGTCCCAATGTTACCAAACAACACAGTAGGCCACTAATTCAAGTCCAATGAAAGTCCCAAAATCAGCAGAGCATGGCAGGCTACTAAACAATGATTCAGCCACACGCAGGTTCAAGCAGGCCATAAACTAGAGACCATTCCCAAAGCTGCTGCTTATATACGGGAAGCAGACCACATCCGTAAAGCAGCTAATCAGCTGCCTGTGGTAGATCCCACCATGGACCTGATTGTCAGTCTCATCATGGGGAATAACTACTACCAGCTGCCCAGCCACTCAACCAGGCCCAGCCAAGTTGACACACAAACTTAACTACACAAACATAATTTTGGAATAATTAAAAAGTGACTTCAACAGTTCTTGAGGTCTATCATTACAGAAATACAGGAATACCAATTAACAGAACATTCTAGTTAATAGAAGCCTGAACATAGATCATTTGTTGTATTTTTATGTTTTCACAACCACATTTCAGTATCATAAGAATTATTCAAGTAACTTTCACCTTTTAGGAACTTTAAATAAGTTAAGAGTGCCATTGTCATGGACCATCACAGTGTAAGTTTGACCCTCCCACCATTCTTTTGTTTTTTCCTTCAAAATTATATTTATTTTGTTGTCATTATTGAGAATATACACACCAGAACATACACCAATTTTCTACATGTAAAATTTATTGACATCAATTACATTCTTTGGGTTGTGCAACCATTCTTAGCCTCCATTTCTGAATTGTTCCTCCCTCATTAATATTAACTCACTGGCCCCTAAGATTTCTATCTGATCTTTTGAATTGCTAATATCAGTTTGATCCCATTTAGATAGTTCTTAAAAGAGCATAAAGCTCAAGGCAGACCTTTTTTTATTAGTTAAGCTAGACTGCTGTGTTTGGTTTTAAGATAACTTGAGGGTGTATTTTTGTTTTAAGATTTCAAGATTTTCTCAGAGCAATTGTTTCAGAGGATCATCCACTTTCCATGACTCCACAAAGCTTAGAGTCATTAGAATTTGAAATTCTGTTCTTCATTTCCCCCCTTGTTATCAAGATTCTTCTATGCATTTTTTGATCAAAATCTTCAGCAATGGTAGCCAGGCACCCTCCAGTTTTTGTAGGCAAAATTAATAGCTGTTTATGGAGGCAATTAACTACACATTCAGTATCCTCCTCCTATTCTTGACTCTCATTCTTCCTCTGTTGCTCCAGGTGAATAGAGACCATTTGTTCTATCTTGGATAACTACTTGTAAGCTTTTAAGACCCATGTACTATACAATGAACAAGGAGGTAAAACACAAGTATTAAACACATTATTAGGTCTGTTAACTGGGATGTCCTATGAAACTATCACTCTAAACCTCCAAACCAAGGAACCAAATCCTATTTGGTTATACATAAACAGCCTCAGCAGCTACTCTTTTTTTTTTTTTTAATAGTTATTGTAAATATATCTGCCATGGATTGAATTGTATCTCCTGAAAGTATTTGTCAACTTGGCTAGACCATGATTCTCAGTGCTCTGGCAGTAATATAATGGCATAGTTTGACAGTTATGTAATGATGTAGTTTGGCAGTTATGTAATGATGCAGTCATCCCCCGTGATGTGTTGTAATTATCCTCCATTTGTGATGTGTTGTAAATCCTGATCTTGATGCGTTAATAAGTAAAGCATTATAATGAAATGTGCAAAGACCTGGAGTTAGAAAACCAAAAGGGAAGAACACGCTCGGCATTTCTCAAGCTGAAAGAACTGAAGAAAAAATTCAAACCTCAACTTGCAATATTGAAAGATTCTATGGGCAAATATTGAATAACACAGGAAACATCAAAAGAAGATGGAAGGAGGTGGCGTAGTGCTTCTGACTGCTAACCAGAAGGCTAGTGGTTCAAACCCACCATCAACTCCTCAGAAAGAAGACTGGGCAATCTACTTCTGTAGAGATACTGCCTCAGAAACCCAAGGAGGGGTCTGTATGAGTCAGAATCGACTCGAAAGCAGTGAGTTTGGTTTTGGTTTGGTACCAGAAAGAATTGATCGATGTTCAGTCATTTCAGGAAGTGGTATGTGATCAAGAACCAATGGCGCTGAAGGAAGAAGTCAAGCTGCACTGAAGGAATTGGTGGAAAACAAGGCTTCAGGGATTGACAGAATACCCACTGAGATATTTCAACAAATGGATGAAGCTCTGGAGGTTCTTACTTGTCTATACCAGGAAATTTGGAAGACAGATACTTGCCCATTCCAAAGAAACATGATCACACAGAATGCAGAAATTATTGAACAATATCATTAATATCACATGCAAGCAAAATTTGTTGAAGATAATTCAAGAATGGTATATTGACAGGGAACTTCCAGAAATGCAAGCTGAATTCAGAAGAGGACATGAAACAAAGAATATCATTGACATCAGATGGATCTTGGCTAAAAGCAGAGAAAATGAGAAGGATGTTTAACTGTGTTTTATTGATTATGCAAAAGCATTTAACTGTGTGGATCTTAGCAAATTATGGATAACATTGGAGCTTGGGAATTCCAGAACACTTAATTGTGCTCATGAAGAACCTGAATATAGACCAAAGGGTTGTCATGTGAGCAGAAGAAGGGAATATGGTTGAAAATCAGGAAGGGTGTAGGTCAGAGGGTTGTATCCTTTCAACAAGCTTATTCAATCTGTATGCTGAAGAATTAATCTGAGAATCTGGACTATATGAAGAGGAACATGGCATCAGAATTGGAGGAAGACTCATTAACAACCTGCAATATGCAGATTACACAACCTTGCTTGCTGAAAGTGAAGATGACTTGAAGTACTTACTAATGAAGATCAAAGACTACAGTCTTCAGTATGTATTACACCTCAGTATAAAGAAAGCAAAAATCCTCACAGCTGGACCAATAGGCAACATCATGATAAATGGAGAAAAGTTTGAAGTTGTCAGGGATTTCATTTTGCTTGGATCCACAATCAATGCTCATAGAAGCAGCAATCAAGAAATCAGGTGTCCTATTGCATTAGGCAAATCTGCTGCAAAAGACTTGTTTCGAGTGTTGAAGAGCAAAGATGTCACTTTGGTCTAACCCAAGCCAGGGTATTTTCAATTGCCTCATATGCATATGAAAGCTGTACAAAGAATAAGGAAGACCAAAGAAGAACTGATGCCTTTGAATTGTGGTATTGGCAAAAAGTACTGAAAATATCACAGACTGCCAGAACGAACAAATCTGTTTTGGAAGAAATGCAGCCAGGATACTCCTTAGAAGCATTGGTCATGTGGTCAGAAGGGACTAGTCCTTGGAGAAGGATATTGTACTTGGTAAAGTGGAGGGTCAGAGAAAAAGGGGAGACCCTCAATGAGATGAATTGACACAGTGGCTGCAATGATGGGCTCAAGCATAGCAAGTATCGTGAGAATGATGCAGGTCAGGGCAGAGTTTCATTCTGTTGTACGTAGGCGTGGGGTCGCTATGAGTCAGAATCAACTTGAAGGCACCTAACAACAGCAACATGCGTTAATAAGGCAGGAATAGGTTATATTTGTTATGTTAATTAGGCAGGATTAGGATGGGATGTAAAACCCTCTCACTTCCATCCAGTTGACTTTGACACATGGCGACCCCTCCTTGGGTTTCTGAGGTGGTATCTCTACAGAAACTGAGGTCATAGCCCTGATCCAGTGTAGGAGGAGTTTTCCGCAGTATGGCCTGCACCACCTTTTATCTTTCAAGAGTTAAAAGGAGAGAAGTGAACAGAGAAAGGGGGACCTACTACCAGCAAGAAAGAAGAAAGAAGAGCTAGTAACAGTGCATCATTTGGACCTGGGGTCCCTGCACTGAGAACCTCCTAGATCCTGGGGAAGATTGATGCCAAGACACATGGAGATCTCCAAGGAACATCAGGCCCACAAATGTTGGAAGGAGACAAGGACCTTCACCCAAGCTGACAGAGAAAAAGCCTTCCTCTGGACCTGGCATCTGGAATTTGGACTTCTAACCTCCTAAAATGTGAGAGAATAAATTTCTGTTTGTTAAAGCCATCTACTTGTGACAGAGTGGTAGACGTTTCTGTCATAGCAGCAAACTAAGACAAAATCGCACAACTTTTGCCAATTCAACTTTTTACAAGTGTACAACTTATAGACAACAATTACAATAATCACCTGTGCAACCCTACCGTTAATCAATGTGATTTTCCCATTATCATAAATTCCCTTCCTCCCCCACTCCTGCCCCTGATAACCACTAATAAACTTTGTTCTCAATACATTTGCTTTTCTTGTCTTTTACAGAAGTGAGATCATACAATGTTTGTCTTTTTGAGTTTTGCTCTTTTGCTCAGCATAATCCTTTCAAACTCCATCTATACTATAGCATGTCAAGACTTCATTTCTTCTACTGGCTGAGTAGTATTCCATTGTATGTATGTACCACACTTTGCTTATCCATTCATCTGTTGATGGCATTTAGGTTGTTTCTACCTTTTGGCTATTGCCAATAGTGCTGCAATGAAACTCCCACCATTCTTAACATTTTTCCAGGAAATATCTGAGTTCCCTGCCTCTTTCATTGTGGATCCTGGGAGCACTTCAACTTGGAGAAATGTGCAAACATAGAGTTGATCATGTATGATAAATATCCAGGAAGAGATGAATTTGGTTGGAGATGTGGTTTTAATAGGGCTTTGTTCAGGTGTCTTAGGACTCTTTGCACTTCCCACTGGCATCATGTGGGTGGAGCTGCACAGATATTCTTAGATGTATTATTCCTTATGTTTTAGGGTTTTTGCCGACCACTCTTGTGATTTGGCACCTTCTTTCTTTAGTCATAGATATATTGCCATCATCTACTAGGGAGCTACCAACTTAGAATCTGTCTTTTTAAGATGACTTTAATAGGTTTTCTCTTACTTATGAGGTTCTGTAGAAAGAAGTGTTAAAGACACAAGTCTACCACCAGTTTGTTGTACTGTGGTGACCAGCTCAATGCTATGACATTGGTATTTCAAATACCAGCAGGATTACCCATGGTGGACAGGTTTCAGTGAAGATTCCAGACTAAGATAGACTAGGAAGAAAGTGCTGGCAATCTACTTTTGAAAATTCCAAAACCAAAACCAAACTCACTGCTGTTGAGCTGGATCCGACTCATAGTGACCCCTTCTTGGGTTTCCGAGGTAGTGTCTCTGTGGAAGTAAGTTGCCCAACCTTCCTTCCAAGGAGTAGCTGGTGGGTTTGAACTGCCAGCCTTCTAGTTAGCAGTCAAATGCCTTAGTCACTATGCCACCAGATCTCCCAGAAAATTAGCCAATGAAAATTTGATGGATCACAATAGTGCTTTGTCTGAATCACTTATTTTGGCTTCTAAAGGAGGATATCATGTTTAGTGATGTAGAGGGCCAGATATGGTGAGGGAGACCCTTGGTGACATGGATTGGCACAATTTCCACAATGATGGACTCAAACATGTGATTATGAAGATGGTGCAGGACTGAACATTTCATTGTGTTGTACATAGTTGGAGTCTACTTGATGGCAACTAACAACAGAGACACAAGTACTCCGGAACCAGATTGATGGACTCCCATCCCTGCTCTGCCACTTACTGCTCTATGACCCTGGGTAAGTTAAATAACCTCTGTATGCCTTAGTTTTTTTCACCAGTAAAATAAAGTTAATAATAGAAATTCCCTCATAAGCTTGTTATACAGATTATATGTACTGATATAAGAACCAATAAATTTTTTCTGTAAAGAACAGATAGTAAATAGTTTAGGCTTTGTGGACCATAGAGTCTCTGCTGCAATGGTGTGCTATTGCAGAGTGAAAGTAGTCATAGACAATATCTAAATGATTTGCTGTGGGTATGTTCCAATAAAATTTTCTTTACAAAAACTGGCAGTTGGCTGAATTTGGCCTACAGGGCATAGGTTGCCAACTCCTAAGATAACACTTGAGGAGCTCTGGTAGCATAGTGCCTAAGGCACTTGACTGCTAACCAGAAGGCTGGTGGTTCAAACCCACCAGCCACTCCTTGGAAGGAAGGTTGGGCAATCTACTTCCGTAGTGATACTGCCTTGGCAACCCAAGGAGGGGTCGCTATGAGTCAGGTCCTACTTGACGGCACATAACAACAACAACAAGATAACACTTGTTTACCTATACTTTTCCTGGTCCATTATAAGAACTCAATAAATCTCAACTGTTTTTTTTATTTTAATGTCACCATCTTCCTTATCATTTTCCTCCTCATCATCATTATATGTTGTTGTTGTTATGTGCTGTCTAGTCAGACTCAACTCCTTGGGTTCCCGAGGCAGTATCACTATGGAAGTAGATTGCCCAGTCTTCCTTCCGAGGAGTGGCTGGTGAGTTTGAACTTCCAGCCTTCTGGTTAGCAGTCAGGTGCCTTAGGCACTACGCTACCAGGGCTCCCCATCATTATATATACCCTGCTTATTCCACAAAAGATTATAGGTCCCAATATGTGCTAATTTCTCAGAGTAGCCTTCAGAGTGTTGTATGGGCATAATTGTCACTGTTACGCATTTTCTCCGTTGGAAAGTCTCAAACTTTCCACATGTCCTACTAATGGCAGAGGAGAGTAAACTCCCATCCCATGGTTCTGGGGCTGGCAATAACTCTAAAAGCAGAACATGTCTTTGAAGTGTCATATTTTATCTTAAAAATTCATGTAACTTTTGTGTTTTACTCCACAGTATATCTTTTTCTTTAATAAAAAAAAAAAAATGATCATTTAAAATAACTCATTGAGTAAAACTGATCATGTTTACCATGGGTCTTCTGGTTTTACATGGCACAGACATTTATCCCAGTTCAAGAAATATGGCCTATGATGACAGGAATTTAAACTTTGAGATAGATAATCTCCTTTGGGATTAGCAGTCTTGGTGTTCTATTTGTCAAGGACAAAGAGAGGGAGTGAAGTTAAGAAATGTGGACACCTAAGAGGTGACTGAAAAAGTCAAGGAGTTCCATGCCTTCTGCTGGCAGGGTGACAAACCATGTGTATTGGCTCCTGTAGCTCTGGCCTCTCGGTTCTGGAACATTGATGCTACACAGGAAATCAGCAGGTCACCATCAGGCCAGTGAGAAAGACTGCTTGGGGTCAGATGCAAGAAATAAAAAGGAAACTAATAAACAGGATAGTTTTAATGTGTGAAAAGAATCATTATAACTTGAACCATATAAAAATGTTCAAATCTGACAATTTTTGATATATAAAAATGGTTAATTTCCTGTGGCTTGCCTTAATAATTCCCCAAAGCTCATTAACTACTAGTGTGCATAGCACTGGTTTTTAAGTGAAATGTTACCATTGCAGATCATTATAAGGATAGTACTTCCAGGCTTTTTTTTTTTTTCTTTTTAAGTGCACTCAGAAAGCAGAACGTGGAAATAGAAAATAAAAGTTGGTGGCTAATGCTGCAAAACAATCAGAGTATTTTATTTTCAGTAGCCTAAGAGGTTGCATTGTGATAATGGTTCATAGTCTGAATCTTCAGACAGTTTTGACAAATGATCTTTGAGAGTGCTATTTGATCTAGTAGGTGTTAAGAAATAATGAAACATGAGGACCAGAAGAGTAAGCCTTGAGCATTGCTTGAAAGTACTTGGAAAGATGAAGTCTCATGTGGTCTCTGTGGCCATAAGCAAATTGCATTTATTCAACCATTTTATCATTGTGAGATGAGGATAAATCAGATGTTGTTTCATTCCTTTTCATGTTCATCAGTTGCCAGGCAGTGCTCTCTGAAACCATATGATGAGTTACCATTACCATTTCCCTTAGTAAGCAGCCTAACACCCACAACAGACTTTTCAGACTCTTACATTTTAACCAAGATGCGTTCTCTCTTACCTCATTTAAATTCTAGCTCTTATCTCAAATCTTAAGTCTTATATTGTGAGCTCTGATGGCGTAGTGCCTAAGGCACTTAACTGCTAACCAGAAGGCTGGTGGTTCAAACCCACCAGTCACTCCTTGGAAGGAAGGTTGGGCAATCTACTTCTGTAGTGATACTGCCTCGGCAACCCGAGGAGGGATCCCTGTGAGTCAGATCTGACTCGACGGCAGTGAGTTTGGTTTTGGTTTTATACAGGTATGGACAAACTGTTGACAGAACCACATCAGACACAGAGAAAATAACCAAACTTAATGGCATCAATGACATAAAGAGCACAAGTGTGACCTATGTGTGAAACTTTGCAAGTTGGTAAAGCACTTTGTTCATGAATGTTTAGATTTTAAATTCTCAGGTACGGATCTCTGTTGGGTGGAAATGAGTGATGGATCTCAAGAGTACTTACGTGGATGATCAAGGAGGAAAGCAGAGCATGTTCAAACACATGTGAATGTTTCTACATATGTGTCCCTTGGATTTCAGATTTGCCTTTCTCATCTGATCTTGGACTTTATGATTTGAAGCTTCAACTGAGGAGGCAGGAAGGGAAGAAAAACAAAACAACAACAACAAAAAATAAACAATCAAACCAGTTTCATATTATATGCAACAACTAGTGAACAAAGAGTTGTCTAATAGAAACTTCACTGCCAAGTTAACTAGTAACTTGGCCTCCTGCTATATCAGAAATTTAAGCCAAGGGAAAAATATTTTCAAATTAAAAATTTTAATGATACACAGAAATTGAGAGAATTTTTAGATTGAATAATTTTCAAAAATTTTCCATCTTTGCTTTAACCATTATCTTAAAGCAAATCACATTTTACTTCTATATGTACTTCAGTATGCATCTCTTTAAAATTAAGGATTTTTTTTTTTTCACTGCAATGCCACTAGGGCAAATTTTAAATGACAATTATTAACATAAAAAGAAAGCTTAGACTTGTCTTCCCCTTTACTCTGTCCCATTGCAAAAATGCATACAATAGAAAAGGAAAAAAAGAGATAAAACAGCAAGGAATATCAAGATAGAATAGCAAAATGAAGCCAAGAATAAAAGTATTAAATATCAATGTATATCGGAAGTTTTATCCTAACCCTAAACCAATTCTTTGCATCATCAGGGCTAGAGCCCTGACAGTCACAAGATCTGCTGTCCATAATGCAGAAATACCACTATTTCTCTGGAGAACACAGTTTTTCCTGTCTCAAATATCTGTGAAGAATTTGTCCTAGATATCTTTATGAAGAAGATAGTGCTAGATTTATTGGACAACATACTTAACAAAATCCTCACAATAAGTAGAGAGATTTTGTGCTTCTTATTAGAGTGCCTTCGTTGGCAAACTGAGGGGTCAGGCCAAAGTCTATTTGAGTAAAAGTCATCTGACAAGGGGCCAGACAGTGTGTCATGTTCCTTTGGTGGCCCCCATCTAAAAGTACAGCATGAAAACCAATTCATTTCAAATAAGCTTTTAATCTCCCTCTCAGATTTACTGAGTCCCAATTCCCCCATTAATAAATACAGCCCTAATTTATAAAACTCTAATCCAGCTGTTACTATTTTTAAGTGCTGTTACACATAGCAAGCCAGGATGACACCAAATGTGTCTTCCACATTCATTCATCGTTTGTGAATTTGGCCCAGCCACTGTTTTTTTTTTTTTCCCCTGTTGTTCCATAGAGTTGCAAATGCCAAAAGCAACCAACCCATAAAGCAAATCAGTGTGAACAGCCATCAGGGGAAAGAGCTAAGCCTGCAGCTATCTGCTATTTTTTTTAAAAAAACAACTAAGCATGTCTTTGGATCTGATGACCAGAATATCTGTGCACTAAAGGGACTGTCTCCCTTCAGCTTTTTAAAAATTCTTCTCACTTGGGGCTAGTTTTGCAGATAGATTCCAAGCTACAGGAACAGCTTGAGGCTGGGGATGGTGGTCCTACTTGGTTAGTTGTGTAGACATGATGGCTCCAGGTATCCTCAGCTCTCTAGCCTCCCCGCCATTGCACTATCTGTGATAAGCTCTCTGGCTCCCCAACATTCCACTACCTACCATCAATATGTCTGCAAAGGGTACAAAAGGCAATTTCTTTGTGTCCCCAGTGTGTGTGTGACGTAGTTTATAGTGCTTTTCAAGATTTCTTCCTGGATTCTGCTAACAGTGTTTGCTTGCTTCCTGTAGCTCTGTTCATCACACAGCTAAATAAACCTGTTTGATGTTGCCATTTCTCAGGAGTCCAACCAGAAAATAGACTGAAATCATATATTTAGGTGAGCCAACATCAAGGAACAATGAGGAAAAACAATCTCTAAAAACAGGAAGAAATTTTGAATACACAAATATTTTCTTATCAAAAAAAAAGGAAACAAAATAATAGAAATATGTTGGGAAATCTGAACATACCCATAATGATAAAATATATTCTGCTCCTACATTGCTTGTTTTCTTGGATATAATATCCTCATTTAAAAATTGTAGCAACCAATCTAAGAAACAAAATATCTTTGAATATTCTTTTTCATGGAAATATCACTTTTTATATTTAGGCTTTTTTTTCTTACCAAAAATTATACTGTAAACAGCATGAGAAATGTCAACTCAGAAAACAGAATAAAAGAAATGATAGCTTAAAAAAACAGCGGTAAAAATGTTTGTGAAATACTATGTTCAAATGACTACAGTTAATATTCAGGTAAAATTGTTCCCAGTAGGCATGAAAATAAATGAGATGCCTACAGAATAAAACATGAAGTAACAGTAGCAGGGGAACTCCACCACTCCTCTGTCAGTTTGTCATAGTGTGGTGACTTGCATATTGCTGTGAGGCTGGAAGTTATGCCACCAGTATTTCAAATACCAGCAGGTTCACCCATGAACAGGTTTCAGTGGAGCTTCCAGACCAAGAAAGATTGAGAAGAAGGATGAGGACATTTCACTTCTGAAAAAATTGGCCAGTGGCAAACCTTATGAATAGCAGTGAAACATTGTCTGATATGTTACTGGAAAACTTTATGAATAGCCCTGAAATATAGTCTGATATTGTGCTGGAAGATGAGCCTCTCAGGTTGGAAGGCACTCAAATACAACTGGGGAAGAGCGGCCTCCTCAAAGCAGAGTGGACCTTAATTATGTGGATGGAGTAAAGCTTTCAAGACTTTCATTTGCTGATGACCACAACTCCAAATGGGAAGAAACAGCTAAAAACATCCATCAATAATTTTAATGTGGAATGTACAGAATATCAATCTATGGAAATTGGAACTGGTCAAAAATGAAATGGAATGCATAAAGATCAATATCCTAAGTATTACTGAGCTAAAATGGACTAGTATTGGCCATTTTGAATAAGATAATCATATGGTCTACTATGCCAGGAAAGACAAATTGAAGAGGAATGGTGTCACATTTATCATTACAAATGTTTCAAGATCTATCCTGAAGTACAATGCTACTCTTCAAATTTATGCACCAACCACTAAAGAAATTGAAAGTTTCATTGAAGAAATTGAAGATTTTTACCAACTTCTGCAGTCTGAAATTGACCAAACATGCAATCAAGATGTCTTCATTATCATTGGTGATTGGAATGCCAAAGGTGGAAAGAAAGAATCATGGGTAGTTGTGAAATATGGCCTTGGTGATAGAAATGATGCCAGAGATACCATTATAGAATTTTGCAAGACCACGCCTTATTCATTGTAAATACTTTTTTTCAATAACATAAATGGCAGCTATACACGTGGACCTCACCAGAGGGAATACACAGGAATCAGATTGACTACATCTGTGGAAAGAGGCAAAGGAGAAGCTCAATTATTTTCAGTGAAAAGGCAAGCAGCTGACTGTGGACCAGACCATTAATTGCTCATATGGAAATTCAAGTTGAAGCTGAAGAACATTAAAATAAGTCTCTGAGAGCCAAAACATGACCTTGACTATATCACACCTGAATTTAGAGACCATCTGAAGAATAGATTTGATGCATTGAACACCAGAGACTGAAGACCAGATGAGTTGTGGGATGACATCAAAAACATCATACATGTTGTTCTGTAAACTTTCACCCAAATCACAATAAAATTTTTTAAAAAATTGTTAGCAATATATATATATTAAAAAAAAATACATGAAGAAAACAAATGGTCATTAAAAAGACAAAAGGAAGAAAAGACCAAAATGGATGTCTAAAAACAAAAGAGACTCTGAAACTTGCTCTTGAATGGAGAATAGCTAAAGCTATGGAAGAAATGACCAAATAGAAGAGCTGAACAGAAGATTTCAAAGGGCAGCTTGAGAAGACAAAGTAATTATTATAAGGAAATGTGTAAAGATCTGAAATTAGAAAACCAAAATAGAAGAGCACGCTCAGCATTTCTCAAGCTGAAAGAATTGAGGGAAAAATTCAAGCCTGAAGTTGCAATATTGAAGGGTTCTATGGGAAAAATATTGAATGATGCAGGAAGCATCTAAAGAAGATGGAAGAAGTGCAGTCACTGTACCAAAAAGAATTGGCCGATGTTCATCTATTTCAGGAGGTAGCATATGATCAAGAACCAATGGTACTGGAGAAAGAAGTCTAAGCTGCACTGAAGGAATTGGTAAAAACAAAACAAAAAAAAAGGCTCTGGGAATTGAAGGAATACCCATTGAGATGTTTCAACAAATGGATGCACCACTGGAGGAGCTTACTTGTTTGTGCCAAGAAATTTGGAGGAGAGCTACCTGGCCAAATGAGTAGAAGAGATCGATATTTGTGTCTGTTCCAAAGAAAGGTCATTGAACAGAATGTGAAAGTGATCAAACAATATCATTAGTATTGCAGCAGTATATTGACAGAGAATTGCCAGAAATGTGGCTGGATTCAGAAGAGGACATGGAATGAGGGATATAATTGCTGATGTCAGATGGATCTTGGCTGAAAGCAAAGAATACTAGAAAGATGTTTATTTGTGTTTTATCGACTATGAAAAGCCAATCAATTATGTGGATCATAACAAATTATGGATAATATTGTGAAGAATGGGAATTCCAGAACACTTAATTGTGCTCATGAGGAGCGTGTACATAGACAAATGGTTGTCATTCCAACAAAAGAAGGGAATACTTCATGGTTTAATATCAGGGAAGGTGTTCATCAAGATTCTATCCTTTCACCATACTGTATTTGTATGCTGAACAAATAATCTGAGAAGTAGACTCTATGAAGAAAAACATGAAATCAGGATTTGAGAAAAACTCATTAACAATCTGTGATACGCTTTGTTGTTGTTGTTATTTGCCGTCGAGTCGGCCCTGACTCATAGTGACCCCTCCTTGGATTTCCGAGGCAGTATCACTATGGAAGTAGGATTGCCCAACCTTCCTTCTATACAAACGACATAAATTGCTTACTGCAAGTGAAGAGGACTTGAAGCACTTACTGATGAATATCAAAGACTTACAGTCCTCAGTATGGATGATACCTCAACATAAAACAAAAATCCTCACAACTGGACCAATAAGCAACATCACAATAAATGGAGAAAAGAATGAAATTGTCAAAGATTACATTTCACTTTGATACACAATCAACACTCATGGAAACAGCAGTAAAGAAATCACATACTGCATTGCACTAGGCAAATGTGCTGCAAAAGACCTGTTTAAAGTGTTAAGAAGCCAAGATGTCACTTTGAAGACTAAGGTATGCTTAACCCAAGCCATGGTGTTTTCAGTCACTTCATATGTATGTGAAACCTGGACAATGAATAATGAAAACCAAAGAAGAATTGATGCCTTTGAACATCAAGCTCAATTGGCATAACATTCTACACAAAAGCATTGTTCTACATCCCACATTGGTAATTAGCAACTGGGATTTTAAAAGCTTACAAGCAGCCATCTAGATGCAACAATGAGTCTCTCTTCATCCAGAGCAAAGAAGAATGAAGAAAACTAAAGATGCATGGAAACAATTAGTCCAAGGGACTGCCATGTGATTCTCAGCCTATGAGAGCAGAAGAACTAGATGGTACCTGGCTCCTACTGTCAACCACTTGGAGGGTGATCAGTACAGGAGATCCTGGATAGAGTGGGAGAACAATGTGGAACAAAACTTAGAATCATTAAAAAAAAAAAAAAGACAAGGTTTGTTGGTCTAATTGAGCCTGGTGAGACCCCTGAGACTATGGCCCCTAGCTACTCTTCAGGCCTAGCATTGAACTCAGTCCTATGGCTTCCAGCCAAACAATAGGCATATGGAGTGAATATTTACATTGGGTAGATACACTCCTTGGAGTGATTAAACAGGGGAAAACAGAAGGGCAGTGTTTGCACAGGAAGACAGGTGGGGGTGGGAGTGCATGGGAGGGAAGGACACAGGCAAGAGGTAACTACAGAGAGGGAGTGGGAAGGGGCTGTTACATTGTGGGGAACTGCAGTCAATATCATGAGACAAAATGTGTATGAACTGCTGTATGGAAAATGAATTTGCTCTGTTAACTTTCACCCAAATCACAATACAAATTAATTTTTAAAAAAAAAATTACTGCCTTTGAATTATGGTGTTGGCAAAGAATACCGAAAATACCGTGGGCTGCCAAAAGAATGAACAAATATCTTTGAAGAAGTGCATCCAGAATGCTCCTTAGAAGTGAGAATGGCCAGACTTTGTTTCACCTGCTTTGATCATGTTGTCAGAAGGGACCATTCTCTGTAGAAGTACATCATGTTTGGTAAAGTAGAGAGTCAGAGAAAAAGGAGAACACTGTCAATAAGATGGACTGACACTGTGGCTGCAACAATGAGCTCAAGTATATTAAGGATTATGAGAATGACGAAGGACCGGGCAATGTGTTGTTCTGTTGTACTTGGGGTGGATATGAGTCGGAGCCAACTTGACAGCACCTGATAGCAATAACAACAGTGGGAAAAATAAAGTTAGAAAAGTCAATAATATTTTTAGACAACTTTAGAAAGTTGCAGAGAGAATATCCAACAGACTATAAAGTTTGTTACCATTGCATAGGAAATGACTATTTCAGATTATTGGTTATTTTTTCAGCACATCAAAAATAATTGCTACTTTTCTGTTTTCTTTTTGGCCAGAAATGTCCAGATTCTAATTTCTATTTCCTGTTTCACTTTATAGAAATCTCAATTCTCATTCTCTCACACTATCTCCCACATATACCCATCCAATCTTACTTTAATACTTCAATTCACAATAGAATAGTATTTTAAATTTCCTAGATTCCATCTTTTATTTGGCGTCTACCATTAAAAAAATCTAGATGTTGAATCCTACTTCCCTATTTTTCTTTAGATATTTGCCTTCCTAAATTCCAGAACAGCAACTATCTCAAATGTGCTTCACTGTAGAACCAGTTGCCATCTAGTTGGCTCTGATTCATGGTGAACACACGTGTGTTGGAGGAGAACTGTGTTGCAGAGTGTTTTCAGGGGCTGATTTTTCAGAAGCAGATCATCTGATCTTTCTTCCAAGGTGCCTCCGGGTGGACTTGAAGCTCTACCCCTTTGCTTAGTAGCTGACCTACCTATTCCTTTGCACCATTCCTTACTTTAATAGAAGTTTCCTTGTTAGTATTGTGTTCAGTATCTGAGGAATTATTATATTATGTTGTTGTTGTTGTTATTATGTGCCATCAAGTTGGCCCGACTCATAGTGACCCCTCCTTGGGTTCTACGGAAGTAGATTCAAGAAATTTACAATTAAGTGAAAATGGAAAACATGACTCTAATGTGTAGATACTTGCTTGAAGGAGGTTAGGTTCAAACTCCCTGTCAAAGACCAGGTGGAGTTTATGTATACAGAATAGAGGAGGCTGTTCCAAACCAAAAGGATGATATGTAAAAATGCTGATCTGCAGAAGGAGAAATTTAGACATTAGCAGGGTGCCTGGCAGAAAGAGGATTATAAGGAATATTTCTTTTTTATGATTGATGGTTATGAAAGCCATACTGCTGACAAAGTCCAGTGCAAACTCTGGAAGGTGTTGTATTCGACATGTTCTCTTTAGTTCCACTTGGGGGAGGCAGAGTCATTCCCCCACTGAATGCCCCCAAACCACACCAGAAGAAACAGGCCCTTGAGATGAGGGCACATCCAGAGAAGCTTTGGACATGATTAAAGGGTTTGGTAATTAAATGTTCCACACTCCATTGTATTGACTACCCAGCTCTTCTAATGCACAGAGAGCCCTTCTGGAACTCATCAACATCTCCATCTCCCATTGCCGAGACTTTTTCATCATAATTAAGGGCTTCTAAGTCTTAATTGCTTAAATCTCTCTAGGGAAGTTTTGATACACAGCTTTATTTATTTCTCATAGGACAAAATTACCTTGTTTTTCCCCTAGTTTAAAATTCTCTTCTAAGTCCCTTTTCATATAAAGTAGTGACATTATAAGAGGGGGATTCTTAATGACCCAGTCTGTAAACTGTAAACTGACCATAAATACAGGATACTACATCCTACATTCAAGCTCCAAGATTGGAATAGTTAAAGACAGGACTAAGAATCAGAGAAAAGTTTTGAATTCCGTACATGCTACTCTAATTTAGAGTAATAAAGAGGGTTAACATTCACACTTTCTTTAAAATTAATCCCAGAATTCTTTCTATTCTTTTTAGTGGCTGCAGAGTATGGTGAATGAAAGAAGTATTTTATCATTTTATCCTGGAAAATCAGTTGTCCCAAAGGACACTTTCTACATCATCATGGGCAGAAAACCACCTTCCTTAAGTCTTGAGCCATGATTCCAGCTGCTTGACCAACAATAAATAATTGCCTCTGTTCTGGCAAAGCTGTAATTCTACAGAATTGCTTTTCTTACAGAGTAAACTTTATCAGTTTCTCTGCCATTTTTCCAGCTAGCCAAGGAGAAATGAATAGCAAGACACAGGACTATAATAGGCATCATTCTTTTGGGGAGAGATGTCTAAGTGTTTCAGGGGTCAATTTTCTTAAAGAAATAAGTGCTTATAAGTACTCTGCAGATAAGTAATGTAGAAGGAATCTCGTAGCTTCTTCAGTATTTCTTAGTTTCTCATAGTTCAGTATCACATGTTGGAACCTGGTCACTCTGTTCAAGCATCCATCTAGAAAACAGGCCTCATTAGAGACTAATATCACTACTCTTCCTTTCCCTCTGCCCCACATCATTACCATCAAATGGGGCAACTAAAGGTAGGAAAGATTTCTGGTTCTTCTCCAATTCCCCCACTTCCTTCTCTACCTCCAGGAGCTCTGGTGGTGTAGTGCCTAAGGCACTTGACTGCTAACCAGAAGGCTGGTAGTTCAAACCCACCAGCCACTCCTTGGAAGGAAGGTTAGGAAATCTACTTCATTAGTGATATCACCTCAGAAACCCAAGGAGGGGTTGCTATGAGTCAGGACTGCCTTGACAGGAGTGACAGTCAGCCAGCCTTCTCTAACTCCATAAACTAAACATCTCAAAATGAGAAGAAAAATATTCAGAATGGCAAACTTTCGACTTGGTGTCAAATCCAGGGACTCATTCTGAGTCCAAGAGAATAGTTTGAGTTGTTCTGAGAGGCCAGACATGTTTCTCATGTAAATGTTGTCAGGAATTTTCTCTCTCTTGAAAAACTGCCTTCACTGGCTCCCAGTACAGGGACATTCTGAAGTAGCTAGTCCCAGAATTCATGTGAAGAAGGGGATACATGAAGCACAAAGTATGAACCATACTGGATGCAGTGATGTTCCCTCAGGGTCCCCTTCAAGACAGAAGAGAATATGCCATCATCCCTCAGCTGTCAATGGTGTTGAAGGTGTTGAACCAATGGTGTTGAAGGAAGAAGTCGAAGCTGCACTGAGAGAATTGCCGAAGAACAAGGCTCCAGAAATTGAAGGAATACCCATTGAGATGTTTCAACAAATGGATACCCCACTGGAGGCACTCACTCAGTTATGCCAAGAGATTTAGAAGACAGCTACCTGGCCAACTGACTGGAAGAGATCCATATTTGTACCCATTCCAAAGAAAGGTGATCACACAGAAGGTGGAAATTATCAAACAATATCATTAATATCACACGCAAGTAAGATCTTACTAAAGACAATTCAAAAATGGTACAGCAGTATATTGACAGAGAACTTCCAGAAATGCAAGCTGTCTTCAAAAGAGGATATGGAATGAGGGATATCATTGCTGATGTCAGATGGATCTTGGCTCAAAGCAGAGAATACCAGAAAGATGTTTACTTGTGTTTTATTGACTATGCAAAATAAGTTGATTGTGTGGATCATAACAAATTGTGGATAACATTGAGAAGAAAGGGAATTCCAGAACACCTAAAAGAACTCATGAGGAACCTGTACATGGACCAGGAAGCTGTCGTTTGAACAGAAAAAGGGAACACTTCATGGTTTAAAATCAAGAAGGGAGTGCACCAGGGATGTATCCTTTCACCATACTTATTCAATCTGTATGCTGAGCAAATAATCCGAGAAGCTAGATTATATGAAGAAGAACATGGTATCAGGATTGGAGGAAGGATCATTAACAACCTGTGATATGATGACGACACAACTTTGCTTGCTGAAAGTGAGGATGACTTGAAGTACTCACTGAAGATTGAAGAATACAGTCTGAAGTATGGATTACATCTCAATATAAAGAAAACAAAAATCCTCACAACTGGACCTATAAGCAGCATTATGATAAATATAGAAAAGATTGAAATTGCAAAGACTTCACATTACTTGGTTCTACAATCGATGCCAATGGAAGCAGCAGTCAGGACATCAGATGACATATAGCACTGGGCAAATTGGCTGCAAAGAACCTCTTTCAAGCGCTGAAGAACAAAGATGTCTCCTTGAGAACTAAGGTGTGCCTGACACAAGCCATGATATTTCCAATTGCCTCATATGCATGTGAGAGCTGGACAGTGAATAAGGAAGACCGAAGAAGAATTGATGCTTTTGAGCTGTGGTGTTGGCAAAGAATGCTGAGAGTACCATGGGCTGATAAAAGAACTAACAGATCTGTCCTGGAGGAAGTGCAGCCGAAACAGTCCTTGGAGGTGAGAATGGTCAGACTTAGTCTCAGATACTTTGGTCATGTTGTCAGAAGGGACCATTCCCTGGAGAAAGGTGTCATGCTTGGTAAGGTGGAGGGTCGACCAAATAGGGGAAGGCTCTCAACGAGATGGATGGACATAGTGGCTGTGGCAACAGACTCAAGTATAGCAAGGATCATGGAGCTGGCTCAGGACTGGGTGGTGTTTCATTCTGCTGTGCATAGGGTTGCTATGAGTTGGAGACGACTTGACAGCACCTAACAACAACTTAGCTGTCAGCCCCTTCAGAAGTGCCTCAGTTGAAGACAATTTTCTCTTCCAGGCCTCAGCCCTTTTCTAGGAAAAGCAGGCATCCAGTAGCTGGTTGATGCAGGGGTTTAAAGGCCTAACCTCAACTTATGAAAGCTCTGAAGGGCCATTTCAGATACAGAGCAGCTGAGGCTGTCACTAAGACTGCTTTAAAGCCGAGCTTCTCTGCTTACTCCTGCCTCTTTCTTTTTCTTCTGTAGATGGTAATATCAAGGACACTCCCCTAATAAGCCCCCTATATGCTACTTTCTGGGAGCTTGGGTGGTGCAAGCAGTTTGCAGTAGCCTGCTAACCTAAAAGTTGGCAGTTCAAACCCACTCAGTGTCTCCACAGAAGAAAGACCTGGAGAACTGCTTCCATAGAGAGTACAGCCAAGAAAATCTTGTGAGACACAGAGTTGTCATGAGTCAGGGGCTGACTTAATGGCAGCCAACTACAACAACAATGTTATTTTCTGCTCAGAGACTCCTTTCCAGGGAAGTAATGACATAGGTTTTCTCTTGGATATCCTTGTAAATTGGCTAGAGACAGAGGGAGGAAAAAACATCACAGCGATCTTTCCTTCTGTGAATTCTTCCAAAGAATCTTCTCTGATGGTTTCTTTATGTGGGCTGATAGTGGGAGATGATCACCAGACCTGCCTTGCCTCTTCTTAAGCAATGCTGAATCAATATGCATGGTTATGTCCACTGTTGCACTTCCAAATGTGTAAATACACTGTTATCTTAAACTTTGATTTTCCACCAACACCTACATGCACATGCATATATACACCTCATACATATTTATTTTTTTCTAGACTGTTGAGTATATCTCTCTGTCTTTTATATTCTGCGAGATAATTTAACTTAATGCAGTTGGAAATTGTGGTACAAATGATACCATAGTAAATGAAAGAACTTCATCAACTTCTAATTAGAAATTGAATCACTGTGTGGATAGCATAATAAAATAGCCTGCTTTTAGTAATCTACAACAAAAATTGGTTCAGGGAAGACTATTGAAGGAAAAAGATTCAAAAGCTCTAATTGAATGCATTAAAAATATCTCTTGAAGTTCTAGACAAGCACTGTCCAATATAACTTTCTGTATTGAAGGAAGAATTTCATATCTGTGCTTTCTGACGGTAGCTACTGGTCATGTTTGTGAGCACTTGAAATGTGGCTAGTACAACTGAAGATATGAATTTTAAATAAAATATAAGTTCTTATTATTTTTTAAAATTTTAAACTAGTTTATTTAAACAAGAAGACACGTGACTTGAAGGGAAAACTACCTGGAGTTTTAGAGTAATTTACCCCTACTTCAAGACAGATTGCCCAACATGTAACAGCTATGTACAAAAAAGGTATAAAAGTGTCTTTGGCTTTATAATGACAAATGAAAAACATTTCAAATATTCCAATCAAACAAAGTATGCAAGGGTTTTTTGTGTCCTCTTT
>NW_006921598.1:22707928-22724304 GCF_000298275.1 Orycteropus afer afer
CGCCATCTTGCCCCGCCTCTTGCCATTTTAGTTTTTAACTGAAAATAAAAATGCAATATGCTTGTGCAACATGTACCAATTATTTTATGTACAATAAAGGAATGGAGGAGGGGAAAATGAAAGAGAAAATTGTAGTAGTCAGGATATGGTAGAACCAATTGTGGTTTTCTAACTGAGAATGTAATTTGGATCTGTAGGTACAGAGTTCTGGAATAAAGTAAATAGGCTTCCTTTTTAGAAGACACCTCCTACCTGCTGCTGGAACACATCAATTGTATCTTCACCCTCCAGTTCCAACCATACAGGTATGTCCATTTCATTGACTGGCTGCCTGTCAAATCAGAATCGGATCTGCCTCACTGACAAACCCTGTTGCTCACAATAGGCTTTCATTAGTTTACTAAGTGGTGTGTGCCCCTTAATATTAAACTGCACCACAGATCCATCCTGCCCTGTCACTGTCAAATTAATATGATCGTTGTTCTCAGTCTTGACTCCTTCCTTAGATTTTTCTGCTGACCAGGGTGAGCACCAGAGTCTCCTGAGCTGCCACTTCACAAAAGAGGTGCCAGGTCTGCCCTGAAAGAGCACACAAGCAGCACCAGGAGCAGCTGAAGGAGGCGGCAAGGGGTAGAGGAGGAGGAGCTACTGACTTAGGTTTATGCTTAAATTTAAATAACCATATATAGCTAGTGGGTACTGAACTAGACAAATGCATCTTAGACCCTAATAAAGTGCTCTTTTATGCTCTTACACTTGGCACTTAGACGCTCAATATTATATATGTATGTATGTACATATTTGTGAGTATATACATACATATGTGTGTATATACTTCAGTATATACACACATATGTGTGTATATACTTCTATCTCTCTCTCTCTCTGTCTGTCTGTCTACCTACCTACCTAAGTACCAGACAACCACAGCTTTTCAGTTCAGGCAACTGTACCATTGCGGATCCAGACTCATTTTGGTACTATCAATGGAGATCTAATCTAGCTTCAAGGAGCAAATGCTACAATAAAGCATTTTCTCAAGATATTCCCAATATGTAAAAGGATAACAATACATCCTAGAGTCATAGTCAAAGATGTTCTTATCTAGTCTATTTATTGATTCTAGAAAAGAGTAATCCCAAATTATCTTGACAACTTCCAGTATAATACTTGCTAATCTTTATACTTTGGTTTCTCATCTTAATACTGAAAATTAGATTCTTGAGTTCCTCAAACAATCAAATTTTAATGGTTAAATTGAAATTGAACTACATTTTTACTGCACTGTGTAATTAAAGAGGAGCTCTAGTAGCATAGTACCTAAGGCACTTGACTGCTAACCAGAAGGCTGGCGGTTCAAACTCACCAGCCACTCCTCGGAAGGAAGATGGGGCAATCTACTTACATAGTGATACTGCCTCAGAAACCCAAGGAGGGGTCGCTATGAGTTGGGTCCGACTCGACGGCATATAACAGCAACAACAACACAACAGTGTAATTAAAGAAGGTTACATCCCCCATTTTCAAAGGACTCATCTCACTGGAAAGGTGGTATTCTGGGATCTATTGTAATTCTTGGGAGCTCTGGTAGCATAGTGCCTAAGGCACTTGACTGCTAACCAGAAGGCTGGTGGTTCAAACCCACCAGCCACTCCTCAGAAGGAAGATGGGGCAATCTACTTTCATAGCGATACTGCCTCGGAAACCCAAGGAAGGGTCTCTATGAGTTGGGTCCGACTCGACGGCACATAACAACAACAACAACATTGTAATTGTTAAGAGTATGAGCTTAATAATAATAATTCCTAGCTGTGAAGATTTATCATGGGCTCAATTAATGGATATTGGTGTTGTTTTTGTTTTTTTGAGATTAAGAACTAAGATGTAATGTTCATCAAAGATCACAAAAGCTTCTAAGAAGCATGTGATCTTTTAGAATAAAAGATTATTCAGTTGAAAGAGAAAAGTGTACTAACAAATATACTAACACCAAAATATACCCCTGAATGCAAGTTTCACAGTTTTCTATTAAAAAATAAAATATGTCAGAACGACTAAGTTACAGATCAAACTTCCTTCTATAGAAAATCTTGTCATGGCAAACCTTGACCTTTATTTCACCTGAGAAAAGAAAGCTAAGGAGAAAATATAAGGAGGAAGACTGAGGTAGTCTGAGGTCTCCATAGGCTGCTTGTAGTTGTCCAAGTGCCAGACCTTGGGAGTTGTCCTGGATTTCATCTTCAGTTTTCCTCATCTGAATTAGCCTGTAATTCATAAAGTTCTAAGGCACCCACCCCTATGAGCATTGGGTCCTGAAGGAAGTTCCCACTATTATTTCAGGGATCCTCTCTGCATTTCACCCGTCCTTATCCTTCAGCTGTCAGCCCCTTCAGAAGTGCCTGAGTTGAAGAAATTTGTCTCCTCCAAGCCTTAGCCCTTTCTCCGGAAGCAGGTATCCAATGGCTGTTTGGTGGCAAAGTAGAGTGCTGGCCATCAGGGCTTCCTGAGAGATACTTCTGTCAGCATGATTAGCACTCAGTACACAGACAGAGTGATATATTTGCATTCAGATATTCTTAACTTGGAAACTAAGTCGGGCAGGTTTGAAAATGTATCAACTCCTTCAAACACTATCTTGAGGCCTGAAAGAATTAATGCCATTTTTCAAAGTGGCTGACCAGGACCAGGACCCGGCTTAAGCAATGAAGAATTCAGACTTACAGCAAGGAAATATTAAAATGTGGGAGCAGCTGTTTTACAACGTTTAATGTAAAATATCTATCAACTTTAGGTGGTTTACATCTAATATTAAAGACAACATATCAAGATTATTTATTTCTCAAAATATAAATAGAGTAGGAATCAGAAAGAATGGATTTGTCAGGAATATTTCTTTTGGGTCTTTATTATCCAAGGCAAAAGTAAGATTTGGTGCAGCTCAAGTATCAATTTGATTGCTTAATGATGGTTAATATTTAGAAATTTGCTCTAAGGGAATAAAGTGGGAATTTAAATACTGTTGCAACTTGTGACTAGGCTGGTTGTCACTGTCTATTTCCAAATCAGGACACAAATGAAAGATAATGAGGAAAATGCTTGGACTTTATTATGTTCAGTCAAACCCTCTTTTTTTCTGTTGACTCTGTAGATACACAACACTTTAATTGCATAGATGGCTTTGTTTTTAAGCTGTGAGTCTTTAAAGAAATTTTGAAGTTTCCTTATTTAGCCAGTATTCTTATAGTCCTTGGACACAAAATGTCTACCTATACATCTAAACACAGACTATAGTTTACATTCATCAAGCGGACAGCAATTTATTTATTCCTCTAACAAAATATTAACATTGCTCCTTGCACCCCTCCCCTTCTTGCTGGATTATATACTGTCCAGTCCTTTTACTTCTGAATCCCCAAAAAAGGCCTAATACCCTGTAAAATGAGTCTAATTAAATTTTAGGGCAAATTCAAGTGCTAGAAATAAACAAGGATAAGACAAAAGCTTATATATAACAATAGTAATCATCAGAATAGTCATTTAAATTAGTTAATCCTTTTAATCAACCAACCTAAATACCATAATACAAAAGCAGAAATGAATTTAAATTTAAATAAACATTCTACTCCATAAAAAAACAGGGGTGGAGTAAGGTAAAATTAACAAATATTCTTTTACTTTACCCATATAAATATCAGACTGTTTTTTCTCCCTAGGCTTGCTTTTCTTTCTTTGGCATGACAGTTCTGATTCTTCAGCCTCCCCATGAAGAAGAGAAAAATTCCCTTGAAGCTGAACTAAATTCATCAGCAAATGAAATTACATTCATTTGATAAAATGCTAAATGGAAAAAGGCAGGTTTATTTTAAGCCATCAACAGGCTGCTTTAGTTAATCATGCACAGTGCAGAAGACAGGAGTTTGGTTGCTAAGAAAATGGTTGGCATGTTTCCATAAGATCCATGTGATGTGAGATGCATCTGTTCGTTTTAACAGTGAAATAGAAAAAAGAAGAAACAAAACAGTTAAGGGTATATTTGGTGAGTCACTGAGGAACACAGAGCCAAAATAATTTATGTGTTGTCAGTTTATTTTATACAACCTAACTTGATGTTGGGAGCTCTGGTAGCATAGTGGCTAAAGCATTTGACTGCTAACCAGAAGGCTGGCGGTTCAAACCCACCAGTCACTCCCCGGAAGGAAGATGGGGCAATCTACTTACATAGTGGTAATGCCTCTTTGTCAGAGGCCAAATGCCTAACCACTGTAACACATGCATAGCAGGGGCTCAGTATGTATTTCCTGAATGAATTAAACAATATTTTTCTTACAAAGATGAGATCATAGTATATATGCTTTTATAACCTGCTTTTTGTTCATTAAAAGACTTACCATAAACAATTTTCTATGTTTTTAAATGTCCTTCTTTGTTGTTGTTGATTGTTATGTGCCATCAAGTTGGACCTGACTCATAGTGACCCCTCCTTGGGTTTCCGAGGCAGTATCACTACGGAAGTAGATTGCCTCATCTTCCTTCCGAGGAGTGGCTGGTGGGTTTGAACTACCAGCCTTCTGGTTAGCAGTCAAGTGCCTTAGGCACTACGCTACCCGGCTCCCGTGTTCTTCTTTAGCATCATTTAAAGTTTTATTATTTTGGGACATATAAGCTGTTCAGGAACACTTACAAGACTTCTTCAATGCCAGGAATTGAACACAAGTATCTCCCCAGTGAGGATGGTGTCGTACTGCTGATGACATCTGAACATGTTTAAGATTTTCTACTTGGATGTAACACCTATTTCTCTGGTTACTGATACAGCAATTGGAGACTCAGCTATTCTGATCATGTGTAGTTCTGTCATTTCCACCACCAGATACAGACCTTAACTACTTAGATAAACACTATTTGCTATCTGCATGCAAATGTGGGAAAGATTGGTCAAAGAAAGTAACCTGTTTGGCAACCCCCTATATACCATAATGGTCCTCAGAGTGGAACAGGCATGGACATCAATGTCCACAACATCTTCAGTGTGTCTGCTGTGGACAAAAAGGATGAGCAAAACATGTGAAAGACCATAGGATTAAAGAAGCTATTGCTTGCATGATCCAGAAGGCTGAGAAGTTTAAAGCAGAAAAATGAGAAGAGGGCCATAGTTAGTGCCTTCTAAGAACTCACTTGAATCCACTGGCTTCACTAAGGACAAAATGGAAAACAGGAAAATCTAAGACAAAAACAGTGATGGAAGGCAAACAGAACATTTTTGGATTCAGTAAAACTATCAACTATCTGAACAAGAACAAGCTTGCTGAGAAGAAAAAATTTGCGTATAAGCTGGAAAACTGGAGAAAGCCTGCAACTTCACCATCACAAGCTGTATCAAGGAGCTGAAGGCATGCCAAGGTAAGTGGCTTCCCAAGGGCAGAGTTTCTCTCTCATGATGTACTTCATCTGAACCCACTGTCAAAGACAGTGATTGCTGACCAGAAAGAAAGCATGTCCCACAGATGTGTTACAAAGCTTAAAACACAGACAAGTCAGTTCAGTGGAAGTTTAAAAATGGTATTTGAATTGTGAATTAAGTTGTAGAAATAAACAGATCCAAAAATGTAAAATAGCTCAAATAAAATAGAACTTTATTTCTTGCTTGCTTAACAATCCAAGGCAGGTGTTCCTGGTTGGCAGATGGCTCTTCTCCACACAGTGATTCAGGGACCCAGGCTTGTTTTGTCTTGTCTCTTCCAGGGTCTCATCCTCATTCTCTGCCTCTAGTCAGTGGAAGAGAAATGAAAGCATGGAAGAAGCACATCTGCATCTTGAAAGGCTTGTCCTAGAAATAAGATTCATCATTTCCGCTCTGGAGAATTCTACTGGAGAATTCAGTCATGTGATCTAACTGTAGGGAGATTGGGATATATAGCCCAAGTTCATGCCCAAGAAGAGAAAATGGTTTGAGGGTGGGGATGGCTAGCACTATCTGGTGTTGTATAAATTTTTCCATATGTTCAGTCCTTGGGTGAATTCTCATTGGATTCCAGTAGTATTCTAAATGAGTGAAAAATAAAGTTCATGTCTTGATGAATAAAGATCCATTTTAAATTGTTGCCAATAAAAACAAGTGGAATTTCTGGGTTCAAGTGGCATACATAAGTCTAAGGCTTTTCATTAAGTGGCATCAAATTGACCTTGAGAAATTGTTTGATTTATATCCTTACCTGCAGTAGATGAGACTAGCTATCCTCCATGCCATCAACCACACCCTTGCTCACACAGCATACAGTATTATTACTTAAAAACTTTTTGAGGTTTTTGTTTTTTTAAAAAGTTACTCAAGTGATAGAGGAGACTAGTGAGGGATATTAAAAAAAATCACCAGATGTAACTACCATTTATCTTTTGTTGACATCTTTCCATACAATCCTCTATGCATATATATCCTACAAATAAGATTACATTATTCTTACTGGTTTTAACTTTTTTTATGTGAACATTCTTATTCTCTTGTTATATTTTTCATTTTCTTTTTAGTTTCATTCTTTCCTTGCTTCCTTCTACCCTTCATCCCTTCCTTCCTTCCTTTCTTCCTGTCTTTCTTCTTTTCTGAGTCAGTCCTGACTTTAGGAGAAATATTCCAGCATGGTAATTGAGAGCATGGACTTTAGAGCCATATTGCTGAACTCTGAATCCCAGTTTGCTCATGTATTTGCTGTTATGAATTCTCTGGGTCTCAGTTTCCTTATCTGTAAAATGGGGTAATAATAATACCTATCTCATTGGGTACTATCATTCTTTGAAAGATTAAATGAACTAATATTTGAAGTACCTTAAACAATTCCTGATGCATTATAAGTACCATATGTGTTTGCTCTTATTAATCTGTCATACATTTTACGAATATTTTCTCCTGTCTGTTGCTTGTCTTTTGGCTTAGCTTATGGCATTGTTTTCTGTACAGATTTTAAAATGTTTTTATGCAGTGAAATCTGTCTAGTCTCTCCTTGATAGCTTTGAATTTTCAAGTGTGTCTTATAAAGTTCTGTTTCCTTATTTCCTTTTATGTCAGATATGTTGCACATATATTTTCCTAATCTATGCCTGCTTTCAGTTATATAATAATGGAGTTTTAGGTTATTATTTTGATAAAGTCAAAGCTATCACTCTTTTTCTTTAAGGTTTCTACATTAAGTGTTTTCTTAAAAAAGGCTATGTCACCTATTTATGGTTGAACAAATTTATTAAGATTTGATGTAGGTAAAGACATAACTTTTTTTTTTATCCCTAAATTGTTTGCTAGTTACCTCTACACCATTTATTCTTCTGTCCTTTGAATTAAAGGGATCCAGTGAGGGATGGGACACCTTCCTCATCGGAGTTTAACTGGACTGCAACCATACCCTTCCTTTTGTTACTGAGGCAGTTCAAAGAGAGGTCTGTTTGTAGAGTCAACTCTTAATTGCCAGCCCATAGATAATCCACGTAGGAGATAAAAAAAAAAAAAAAAAAACTAAGAAAATAATCTCAGCCTGGGCTACGACATTTCTTTCTTTCAGGTTCTGCTCAGAAATGCCAGCCAACATCAACTTTATATAAGTCAGCTTGGAAGAACTATTATTATTATTATTTTAACAAAGTTAACTACAAGTGTTTTGAAATTTCTGCCACCTAGTTTTCTGTTCATTATGCTCTTCAGTTATTACAATTAGTGGAAAGCTGAATGTTGTTTTCAAAAAATAAAACACACATGCTACTCCCCTGAATCAGGCACTCTAGTTTGACTTTATAGAAGAAGAATCAGAAGACAAAAGGGATTAAAGGAAGTTTGGCAGAAGTAAGTCACCAAAGAAGACAGAGATTTGTAACTCTAAATCTTACACTTAGTCAGTCAACAGCTCACAAAACTTTTTTGTAAGACCATTCTCCTTGTCACAGAAGGCTCAAACCTGAACATTCTATGAGTGAGGAAGTCAAAGAATCTCAGACGCCACCATGTCTTTTTTTAATTCAAAAAAATCTCATTTACTGAGCTATGGATCTTGGACTTTAAAATCTGTTTCTTTAGAAATTATGGCTCTGTTATGATCTATGCCAGTGCTTCTCACACTACCTGTGTGGAAAACCATTTCTTTCTTTCTCATTCGCTATGGCTGTAAAATATAATGAAAATGCATTACCAGAAAAATTAAGTGAAAATAACAAATATATATGAAATACAACTCCAATTTATTTATTATTAGGCTTAGCAGACATAAAAATACTTGTCAAATTTCTCTGAAAGTTTCTAAATGCTAACTCTTAATTTCTGCACTTATTTCATTACAGAGCAGTAACAACTAGTGGACTTACAGGTCACAATTCGAATAGCATTGGTCTATGCCATTTCTGGCCCTTAAACCAATGCATTTTTTTAAAAAATAAGCTTTGTTTTTAAAGGTAGTTTTAGGTTTACAGGGAAATTGTACAGAGAGTTCTCCTATGTCCTCTCTGCCCTCCTTATCTTAGTTTCCTAGGGCTGCCATAAGAAAATACCATGAAGTGGGTGGCTTTAAGAATAGAAACATATTGTCTCAATTCTAAAGGTTAGAAGTCCAAATCAGGGTACTGGCCATGTTGATTCTTTCTGGGGCCTTTGAGAGAGGTACCGTCCACGCCTCTCTCCTAATTTCTGGTGGCCGCACAAACCTTGGTTTTCCTTTAGCTGCTTATAGATGTATCTACCTCTGTCATCACATGGAGTCTGTCTTCCTGCTCTGTCTCTGTCTGTTCTCTTTTAATAGACACCACTCAGAGGGATTGTTGTTGTTGTTATGGGTTGTGGAGTCGGACCGACTCATAGCTACCCCTCCTCGGGTTTCTGAGGTGGTATCACTACGGAAGTAGATCTCCCGACCTTCCTTCCTAGGTATGGCTGGTGGGTTTGGACTCCCAGCCTTCTGGTTAGCAGTCAAGTGCTTTAGGCACCATGCCACCAGAGCTACTTCAGAGGGATTAGGACCTCATATTGGAGGTTAACCTAACTTAATATGCAAAGAAAAACTTCATTTGGAGTCTCCAAACAAGGTCATATTCACGGGTACAAGGGGTTAGGATTTCAACATATCTTTTGGGGGACACAATTCAATCCATAATACTCTTGCAAACTGTTTCTCCTATTAGTAACATGTTGAATGTTTGTGGCATATTTATTTCAATTGATGAACTCATAGATTATTACTAACTAAAGTCCATAGTTTATATTAAGGGTCTCTTTGTATTGTCAGTTCTATGGGTTTGGACAAATGCATGATGTCACATGGCCACCGTTACAGTGTCACACAGAATAGTTTCACTGCCCTAAAAATCTGTGTGTGCTCCACCGATTCATCCCTTTTACCTTCCTTTCTGCAGAAGCCCTGACAACCACTGATCTTTTCACTGTCTTTATAATTTCACCTTTACCAGAATGACATATAGTTGGAACCATACAGCATGCAGCTTTCTCGGACTAGCATCTTTCACTTAGCAATATACATTTAAGGTTCCTTATGCCTTTTTGTAGCAGGACAGCTTATTCGTTTTTATCGCTGAATAAATACTTCATTGTATGGATGTGCCTTACTTTGTTTACCCATTCACCAGTTAAAGGACATCTTGGTTGCTTCCAACTTTTGGCAATTATAAATAACACTTCTATAAACATTCATGTGCAGACTTTTATGTGGATATACATTTTCAGCTCATTTGGGTAAATACCTAGGAGTGTGAGTGCTAGATCATATGGCAAGTCTATGTTTAGCTTTGAAGAAGCTGCCAGACTGTATTCCAAACTGGCTGTACCATTTTGTATTCCCATCAGCAATGAATGAGATTTTTGTTGCCTGACATTCTCACCAGCATTTGGTGGTGTCAGTGTTTCCAAGTTTAGCCATTTTTATAGGTGTGTAATAGTATCTCATGGTTGTTTTAATTTTCAGTTCCCTGATGTCATATTTTCATATGCTTATTTGCCACCTGTATATCTTCTATGGTGAGCTGCTTGTTCAGATCTTTTGCCCATTTTGTATTTGAGTTATTTTCTTATTGTTAAAAATTCTTTGTATAATTTGGATACAAGTCCTTTATCAGATATATGTTTTACAAATATTTCCTTTCAGTCTGTGGCTTGTCTTAACCTACGTATTTGTCAAAGCCAAAAATTCCTACAACATCAGAGAAGGTCAAGGAGAGGATTGATTTAACTATCATGTATGTCACTGCAATAAATGTTATGACTTCTTCATTCTTGTGGTTAGGGTAGATATAGTTCCCAAAATATGTCCACTGGCCTTGTGCTTAGTTCTCAACTGATAGAATCATGATACATTTAGAATTTCTCATCTGTAGGAAATATACAAATCCTAAAGGCACTGATAGAACAGCACATTCTCTTTTCCAACTGTACCTTATTCAATATTTGTTTCATTTATTTAAAATCAAGAAATGGATTTCTATGAATATTGTGCCATGTGAAATGTTACATATGAAGTTTGGAATTTTACATTCAATTTTATTCCAAGTAAGGATTCCTCAGACTCCCTTTGTTCTATGGTTTCTTAAACAGGGAGGTTTTGGCCTTTTAAGCATGGTCCCAACCTTTCTTATGGAGAATTCGTGGAGATCATTTTACTGATTTCCACTTCTCTGAATCTCTGACCTCTCTTAAACTTCCAGCATCTTATGTTTTGCTTATGATGTGCACCATTCAGTGTTAGACTAGGGATGGGGGCTAGTAATAACAGTTATGTTTCTATACTGTAGGGAAATTAATTTCTTGATTGTCCTCTCTCCCTGAAAAGTGTGGATTTAATCTTCTAAAGAAAGAACATCAATTTTTATGCAGTTTATTTAGTGGCATGATAACTCTATTTTACTGCTTATTATTCAAGTAGTAATTTTCCTTAGCAGTGTTGCTGCATACAATAGTACGTTGATCTTTAGAACATCTTTAAATATTTGCAGAGGTGAGAAAACATTAAATCATTATTCACTGTCAAGGGTATAGTTCTTTCTGTCTCCTTTGATTAAAGTGTGTTTAGAAAAAGTCAGTTTATGGTTAAAATAGTGGGCACAAGAAATAAGCAACATTTTAGTGTCAAGTTCCAGTGAAATGCCATTGCATATGGTTAATCTTATTATAATCTATCTTAGCTCATTGACCTTACTGACAGCTCTATGTTAGCATTTACATTGTGGCTGACTTCTTTTTGGTTCATTGCTATCCTCTTTCCTTCCCAAATTTGTTATATTATCATTATTAAGAAAGAAGTATCTGCTAATGTAAAGATTCAAACAGATAGTACTTTGAAGGCATTTGTGTACCAATCAAAATATATAATATACATGTTATATATATTGTTATTGTTGTTGTTATGTGCCATCGAGTCGGGCCAGACTCATAGCGACCCCTCCTTGGGTTTCCGAGGCAGTATCACTATAGAAGTAGATTGCCCCATCTTCCTTCCGAGGAGTGGCTGATGGATTTGAACCGCCAGCCTTCTGGTTAGCAGTCAAGTGCCTTAGCCACTACAATTATCCACACCAAAACCTAGTTGATTCCAACTCATAGTGACCCTATATGACAGAGTAGAACTGCTCCATAGGATTTCCAAGTCTGTAAATCTTTGTAGAAGCAGACTGTCTCATCTTTCTCCCATGGATAGGCTGGTGGGTTTGAACCACCAACCTTTTGGTTAGCAACCCAATGCTTAACCACAGCATCACCAGAGCTCCTAATAACAATTATAAACAGGGATACTTTCTAAGTTTTATTATAAATAATAAGTTTTAATCATTCACCAAAAGGTTAAGTTTGTTAATCTTAAAGAGTTTCTTTAGGTTGACTTCAGAGTAAAGACTATAACAGTTTGAAGAAAGTAAAAGCTCTGAATATCCAGAAACCAGGCCCTTCCCTGGAGCAGGGAGACAGGATGAAAGACAACCTTGTGGAGTCAACCACAGATCTCTGCAGCTACTGTTATCAACAGTGTTACCTCCTGACATAAAAGGCTTAAGGAAAACCATAAACTTCAATTCTAACCATCAGGTGACTTCCTGCTGTATGGGACTCAATCTACCACTTCCATTATGGATTGTATTTCTTTTAACCTTCTTCCTCTTGGATGTTATTGCATTAATTATTCTGAACATGTGACTGTGTGAAAATCAAGTCTAGGGAGCTTTATCATGTTCTTAGAACTTGTTCGTGCAAAGGTAAGAATGCCTTTAAAGCATTTCTAGCCAACTCACATATCTCTAATACCTGGAGTTTCACAAATGAAAACCCACTTCTGAGATTCATTATACTAACTGTCAAAACCTCCAGTATTAATCAGAGATGAAAGACAGGTAAATCACCTGGGGTTTGGCCTTTTGATCAAATGCTACCTCTAACTACCCCTGATGTTAAACAGTTAACACACTTGACTGCTGACCAAAACATTGGCAGTTGCAGCTACCCTGTGGCCTGGAGAGTCCTGGTGATCTACCTCTGAAAAATCAGCCACTGGAAACCCTGGGGGCACAGTTCTAGTGTCACATGGGGTCACCACAAGTAGGAATTGACTCCATTGTAGTTAGTTCAACCAGCCCCAAAGTCTGTATTCCCAATTAGGATAACAGCCCACCCCAGGATCTGGATTAAAACAAAATTAAACACATATTTATACACAAACTCCTGAAAATTTTAAAGTAAATTACAAATCACATAACACCTTCTCTTAAAAAATTCAAGCTACTTGAAACAGGGGACTGTATTTAGGATGTCCTTTTCCTCATTTTGCATTCTTTATTTCCAGTGCTGTTGAGTCGATTCTGACTCACAGGGACACAGTAGGACAGAGTCCTACAGAGTAGAACTGCACATAGGGTTTCCAAGGCTGTAAATTTTTATAGAAACACACTGTCACATCTATCTCCCAGTGAGCCGCTGGTGGGTTTGAACCGCCAACCTTCTCGTTAGCAGCCAACCATAGGCTCCCATCCTTAGTACCATATTAAGACTACTCCCAATGTGCTAGGCACTACCACATTTCCTAAAGTATAGTTTTAAAGCATGAGTCTTCTCTGCTGTAATCTTAGTAGAAGTTAAACGCGTCTCAATCCTATTTTCCCTAGCCAAATACTCTGAATGTTTTAATTAAACTTCTGAAAAACCTTGATTCAGGTATGAGACAGGAGAGTCTGGAAAAGTAATTAAGTGGAATATGCCATGTTCATTATTCAGTAAATGAATGCTCACTTCCCAAGGAAAGGTTAAAAAAGAGAGAGAGAAAGAAGAGCAAAAGAAAAAAGTTGATTTATTTCATGAAGCCCCCAATCTCTCCTGAAAATGTTCAGCCTGACAACTAAAATATTGAAAAGCACCTGGAGATACAATAAATAAATGTCTCTGGAAAAAGCACAGCTAGTTAAAAATTCTTTCATGGGCAAATTAGCTTCCACATTTCTCTAGAAAAATTAGTAGAGTCTATTAATTGTTAAAACAAGATTCTTTCCTATATTAAATGTATGTTTCCCTGTACATATCAGTTTTAATTTCTTCCCAATACTACAAAGAACAAATGCCAAAGGCTAAATAAAGGAATTAGGTGATAAGTTCACAGAGGTATTTCTAGGGGTGCAATGATTTTGCTATAATATATACTGTTGTGAACCTGTTTGAAACGTAGTTAAACACAAACAGGAAACGCAAGTTTTCCACTCAATGGATTTAAGTGCTTTCCCTCCCATAGAATGCAATGTTGGGTGTGCCTTTATTTTCATTCAAGTGGATAATATATATATGCATGAGATGCGGGAGATGTCACTAGTAATAAATGAAAATTTAACCTGAGAAAAGCTTCCATTATAAAGGAAGAAGAACAGATTCAGGATGGGTTTGGGGAGCTGCCAAGTCATGAGTAGAAACATGTTTTTTAAAAATCTTTCTCTTAGTTTTTCTGGTATTCAGAATTTTGAGAGCACCTTTGATTATCTTGAAACAGTCCCATTATTCCCAGAGAAAACTCAGTAGCAGAAAGGACAGCTGTATCCTGAAGGAAAGTCATCCTTCAGGAGAGAGAGAGAGAGAGAAATTCAGGTCCTGTTCTGGTTACCTAGTGCCGCTTTGAAAAGAATATACCACAAATGGACTGGCCTTAACAAACAGGAGTTTATTCTCTTACAGGTTGGAGACTTTAAATCCAAGGTCAAAGTGCCAGGCTCTAGGCACTGCGTGAAAGCCCTTCAGCTTTGGACTTCAGCTCTGCCTCCAGCTTCTGACCCACTGAAGCAAGAGGTTTTTCTTCATTCACACAGTTGCTGGCTGCTGAGGCTGCCAAGCTCAAGGTTGACAAGTAAAAAGGCACAGTCCCGATGTTACCAAACCACACGGCAGGCCATTAATTCAAGTCCATTGAAAGTCCCAAGGTCGGCAGAGCATGGCAGGCTGCTGAACAACGACACAGCTACATGCAAGGTTCAAGGTGCCATAAGCTAGAGACAATTCCCAAAGGTGCTGCTTGTATACAAGAAGCAGACCACATACCCAAAGGCAGCTACTCAGCTGCTCACAGTAGATTCTACCATATAGTTGATTACCAGTCTCATCATGGGGAATACTACATCCTGTTGCCCAGCCACTCAACCAGGCCCAGCCAAGGTGACATAAAAACATAAGCACCACAGGTCCTGACTCAACTGACATTTAGGACACACTTGAAAAGTTTCAGGTACCACGTGTCTTAGTTACCTAGTCCTGCCATTCCAGCAATACTACAAATGGGTGGTTTTAAAGAACAGAAATATATTTCCTCACAGTTAACAACTGCACTGTCATAGAGTTGATTCTGATGGTGGTGACTCATAGCAACCCTTTAGGAATGAGCAGAACTGCCTCATCGGGATTCCAAGGCTATAAACCTTTATGGAAGCAGACTGCCTCATTTCTTTCCTGCAGAGTAGCTGGTCGATTTGAACTATGACCCTTTTGGTTAGCAGCCAAGTGCCTTAATCATTATGCTACCAGAGTTCCTTACATAGTGCTCATAGCTCTGGAAGGCAAAAGTCCAAACACAGTGTGTGGGCTATGAGGGGAGGTCCTTCTTTATGGATTGTCCCTGGGAACTCCTTGGTGTTTCTTGGCATTCCTTGGTGTCTATCTTCCTTCCATGTGTGTCTCTGTGTCTATTTTGGTCTTTTTATAAACTCACTTCTTTTTATAACTCAGCAGTGATTAGGATTAGGTCCCACTCTACTCTGGTGTGAACTCATTAACATAACAAAAAAGACTCCTATTGACAAACAGGGTCATATTTACAGGCCCAGGGGTTGGGATTTCAACATATTTTGGAGAGACAAAATTCAGTCCATAACACCATCTTTGTGTTTTCTCAAAGAGTAACATGACATATGTACTTCACTTGTATCCAAAGATACCAGCTCAGTGAGGGGAAAGGGATAAAATGTGTAAGTGTGCACATGTTTTTCTTTTTAATTATGTATGTTTATTCATTCAAATCTCGGAAGGAAGGTTGGTCAATCCTACTTCCGTAGTGATACTGCCTCGGAAACCCAAGAAGGGGTCGCTATGAGTTGGGGCTGACTCGATGGCACATAACAACAACAACAACAACAACAACAACAACAACATTCATTCAAATAGTTCCAGTGATTCACCAAACACTTTAATAAATGAGTAAACAAACATTCTTGCAGAGATTATGCCTGGAATAATCTTAGGCAAGTCTTCATAAAGACTTGGTTAAGTATTGAAGATTTTCATTGGCTAATTCTCATGTATCTCTCATATTATGAGCATTTAACTGTGTACAAGGTGATCCTGGTGTTTAAAGAGAAGTATTTTTTCATATAACATGACCCCTTTTCTTGGTTTCTTAGCACTGCTATAACAGAAATACTACAAGTGGGTGGCTCTAACAAACAGAAATTTATTTTCTCACAGTTTAGGGGCTAGTACTTCAAATTCAGGGCACCAGCTCTAGGGGAAGTTTTCTATCTCTTTTGGGTCTGGTAAGGCTCCTTGTCTCTTCAGCTTCTGTTCCTGGTTTTTTTGTGGCTCCTCATGTGGCATGGCATTTATCTTCCCCCATCCACAGTTCCTTGCTTTCCTGCCTAATATGCTCTTTTTATATCTCAAAGGTGATTAGTTTAAGACACACCCTTTGCTGATATGGTCTCATTAACATGACAAAGAAAAACCTATTTCTAAATGAGATTGAATCCAGAAGTATAGGGTTAGGATTTACAGCTCATATTTTTGGGGACACCATTCAATCCATTTGTTGTTGTTGTTGTTATGTGCCATCGAGTCGGCCCCGACTCATAGCGACCCCTCCTTGGGTTTCCGAGGCAGTATCACTATGGAA
>NW_006921598.1:22724404-22741297 GCF_000298275.1 Orycteropus afer afer
GGGTTTGAACCGCCAGCCTTCTGGTTAGCAGTCAAGTGCCTTAGCCACTATGCTACCAGAGCTCCCCTCCCTGTACATAAGCAGCCCTTTTTTATGTGCCATCGAGTCGGCCCCGACTCATAGTGACCCCTCCTTGGGTTTCCGAGGCAGTATCACTATGGAAGTAGGATTGCCCAACCTTCCTAACGAGGAGTGGCTGGTGGGTTTGAACCGCCAGCCCTCTGGTTAGCAGTCAAGTGCTTTAGCCACTATGCTACCAGCGCTCCTATTCAATCCATAACACTCCTAAATACCAACTAAATTGTCTTTATGTTCATTCACTATTGAGGAATTAGTAATCCATTCTAGTGCTGGAATTAAAACTGGTCATGTTCAGTATACTGAGCTCTAAAATGGAGACTTCTAGGGGTTTTCCCTTTAACATTCTGAGCTTAGAGCTTAATACTGATATAAAATGTATCTGCACTGAACTTCCTTTAGTTTAATTCTCACAAGAAACCCATGAGGATTAACAAGTTTAATAGTGTCCCCTGACTCCTTCTGTGGTAACAACTTTCCCCTTCCTTTGGGGAATCCACCACCAGATACCAACCTCATGGTGCAGATGAAACTGATAATTAAGTATAGTTTTCTGTTTCCATGACCACAAAGGGAAGTCATATGACTCAGGATGAGCCAATCAGTGAAGCCTGTTAACCTGGTCCCAATGACTGGCCTAGGGATCCAGGGATACACACCACAGGACTCAAACTAGGCCCTCAGTGTCCTCCCTTAGAATTTTTTCTGCTGGAACCAGCAGGAAGGATCCTTTCCTATCTCTCTGATTAAGTCCTATAAAAATGTTACCTTTAAGTGTCATAAAGTCTTGTCCCACCTTGTAAAGAAGTCTGAAAATGTAAAATCAGCACTCAGAGAGGAACGGAGATGTGAGATAGAAAGAGTGTGGCCTGCATCCCATCTCTGCATCCGGTCATTCTAGAGGTCAAATCCTGCCCAAAGTTTATTTTGTTTATTTATTTTGTTTTGCTTTTCATTGTTTAATTTAGGGAGCTGCCCCAGAATCTATTATTATCACTTTAGCTCTAAGAAAGTTTGAGCTTGTTTTTTCCATTTTCCTCTGTCTCATAGATGAGGAAATCATAAATTTCTTACTTACTAAATTCCCAAAGCTAGTAAATGAAAGAACCACCCAGATTCTAGAACAAAATGTGTCTGAGGTACAACATCGAAGTTCATAAAGCTGAGATGTCACTGTTGTTAGAAGATTTGAGAAGTGGGATAGACATTATTTTATTAGTTTTTAAGTAAGACAAGCTCCTTTTCTGTACAAACATATCATCTTGGATGAGATATTTTTTCTGGGAAAAGTCAGTAAAGTGATGTCCCCTCCGTTATGCAAATGAACAGCACTAAACATTTCCTGGGGAAAAAGAAAAATAGAAACTTAGGGCTCCATGAATGAAGCAATTTACAAAAAGAGGCCACCACTTTCTGAAAAGGAAAAAATTGAGGCCCTCAACACTGCCCTCAAAACTTGATCCCCAAGATTCAAATTTAAGAAAACTTGTTGGGGAATACTAGAATGTCCTGGATAGACATCTTAGTTAGGAAAGAACCAAACCAAAACCAAACTCACTGCCGTGGAGCTGGATCCGACTCATAGCAACCCCTCCTTGGGTTTCCGAGGTGGGGTCATTATGGAAGTAGATTGCCCCATCTTCCTTCCAAGGAGTAGCTGGTGGGTTTGAACCGCCAGCCTTCTGGTTAGCAGTCAAGTGCCTTAGGCACTGTGCCATCAGAACTCCCTAGAAAAGAACAGCAGGACCTTTATGGTGCCTGTTTTTGTTGTTAAGCGCTGTCAAGTTGATTCTGACTCATAGTGACCCCATGTGACAAAGCAGAACTGCTCCGTATGAGTTTTTCTTGGTTGTAGTCTTTATGGAAGCAGATCACCAGGTCTTTCTCCTGTAGAGCCACTGAGTGAATTTGAACCCCTAATCTTTTGGTTAGCAGCCAAGCACTTAACTGTTGTGCCATCAGGGCTCCTTTTATGGTGCCTCGTACCGACTGAGCAATTTCAACTAAGCCAGGTCTGACTACTTAGATGTACTCACTCAGTCTTCCCTTACTGAGATGAGAGGAAAACTCAGAACCAACCCTAAGCAGAGTACATCAGCACCTAAAGGGGAGACCATTTACACTGTAGTACACACCTTCCACAGGATATGAAATACCATACACTGAAATTATTCCTCTTGGGACTTTCTCTGGGAGCTGCCCCAACATTCCCATCAGCATAAGAGGTCTAATGACAGCAATAAACCACAGTTATGGGGTCCTTCTATCTGCCAGTTCCCATGTTAAGAAATTTCTATCAATATACATTACAACCTTGGCTACAATAGTAGCCCTGTCACCAACATCCTTCTCTTTTCTGCTATCATACTTGTTTCTTCATAGTATGTACCACTGCTGAAATTATACTACATATATGTGTTTGGTTTTTCTTCTAATTCCAAAACTAAAATGTGAGCTCCGTGATGATAGCATTCTGTGTTGTTAACATCTGTACCTAGACTGATGGCATACAGTGGATTTTCAACTAAAATTCATTGAAAGAATGATAGTATTGCTTGCTTTCATTATAAGAACCTTATGGGGCAAGTGTATTTCATTTTCCTGTTTTTGTGAATGAGATTTTAATTTTGCATTCTCAAACACATTATTATTGATAAGTATGAAAATCATTAATACTTGTACATCATTTTATATCTCATTATTTTATTAGATATTTTTAAACTACAATTTAAAACTTTTTTTTTAAAACATTATCTAAGTATTCATGGTAGCAGATACCATTCATTACCTCCACAGTCTCCACTCTGTCCCCTTCCTCCCTCCTAACAAAGCCTCAGTTGTGTTCAAGTATTCAAACTCATCCATTTGGTCATGTGATTCAGGTGAGGCTGAAATATGTAAATCAATAATGATTAGCCTGACTTTGAGAATGTGGGCATGTTTTTGACAGGTTAAGTAAATTGCACCAGACAACACTGCTGGCAAGTAATAGACTCAAGACTTGAATTCAGCTCTGTGTGACTCCAAAACCTCCACTGTTTTTTGAGTTAAAATTTACATAATATAAAATGAACCATTTTGAGGTGAACAATTCAATAGCATTAATTACACTCACAAATTGTGTGACCATCAATCACTCTTATCTAGTTCCAGAACATGTTCATTGCCAAAAAGGAAAATCCACACCCATTAAGCAGTCACTCCTCATTTCCTTCTCCAGCCCCTGGTAACCACTAATCTGCTTCCTGTATTCATGCATTTGCCTATTCTGGACATTTCGTATAGATGGATCATACAGTACGTGAGCAGTTGCTGACTCTTGGTAAATTCTGCATAAATGGTAGAGTGATCCTCAAGAAAAGATATGTTATAACACAGGTATATATCCCAGCTCTCTTTTGCCTCCAGCCTGCATGGGGCTGGTCACAAGACTGAATGCCATTCTAGCTCTTGTTTGACCACTGACTGACTAATCAACAACACAGTTGACTTATATTTGCTTCTCTTTCAAAATGCTTCCCAGTCTTCTTCCCCACCAATGCCCTCAGACCTGCAGTGAGATGCCAAATTGCACTGCCTGAAAGAGCTTTGCTTGCAATGAACATAAGGATCCGATCACAACTTCTAGTGTAAGAACAGACCCTTGCAATGGTTGACTGGGTCAGTGCACATAACTTCTATGAATGATCACCAGACCTACTGGCTGAGGACCCTGGGTTACCTCTACTCTTCAAAGAGAAAGGGGTTTTAAAATACATTTTCAAATTTCTTTGGCAATACGTAAGGGCAAAGAAAAAAGTTGCTTGACTTTCTAGGTTGTTTCTGTCTATAGGATAAGTCCTTAGGCAAATGTCTTTTTTCAAGGGATGATGATTTTATCTGCAAGGTTTCTGTGGTTGGAGCTTGAGACAGTAAGAGTTATTTGGCCAGGCTATCTGTACGAGCTGGGAGAAGCACGTGGTTGACAAATAATTGAGTAGGCATTTACTGCTGTCTTAGGAGCTCTGGTGGTGTAATGCCTAAGGCATATGACTGCTAACCAGAAGCCTGGCGGTTCAAACCTACCAGCCACTCCTCAGAAAGAAGACTGGGCAGTCTACTTCTGTAGTGATACTGCCTTGGAAACCCAAGGAGGGGTCGCTGAACCAACAGCAGTGAGGTGTTTTTTGGTTTTATATACTCTGTCAGAAAAGGTGATCATTGGTGTGGCTATTTTCTCTGCTTTAGTTACATACCTACCCTAAGTTTCAGTCATGAGGGTCTCTTATTGATATAAAAAAATATTACATAACACCATCCCATCCTAAGAACATTGTCAATTGACTGAAGAGATACATAATAAAAAGTAGGTGGAGTGAATTAACTGAGGCATTTAAATGAATTGACAGTTAAAGAATGACAATAACATCTACATGTACTTGATAGTAGTGCATTTATGTGTGTGATATCTTAGCCATTCAGTCAACAGCCAACTCAGAAGCTGAGAATCCCTTGTATTAACGTCCTCACACCTCAGACTTGCATCCTGCAAGCTGGAAACCACTGTCTAAAAGTATTTAACTGAGAATTTAGAGAGGAAAATAACACAAATGTAATTTGAACTTTGTCTCGTCTTTAATTCTACTGATGGCTTACTACATTTAAAAATTAAAATAATGATAAGTTGCCCATAAATATAATTTTGTTTTTGAAACAGGAAAAACATGAATTTCTACTTGCTTTGGAGACTAATTTTAAAGTACGGTAAGTTGATCCAAGTCTTGGCAGGATACAAGACATAATTTGAAACCATGAAGGTATAAACCCAAAGGAACAATGTATATAATGCTTGAATTATGTTCAAACTGATTAGGGCAGAGCAGGGAAGGGAGGGTGCTAGGGGGTGAACTTTATTAAAATAATTTAACAGGAAAGTACTTTCAACCACAATATAAAAGGCAATTTGCAATTATCATTCTACTTTTCCTTTATATTCATCCTTATTTTGGTGCACAGTTTATAGCAAAATCAGTTTTTTCATCTTGTGGGTTCCTTATATTTTTACAGAAGAACAAACTAACTAACTGTAACTTTATCTTTAATTTCAATACCACCATGTAATAATCTCTTTTGGCTTCCTTATTTCTACTAACATTAAAGGAAGTTTCAGGTTTACACAGAATGAAAAGCAGATGCCTTTCCTTTTATCATTAAATGATCAGGCAGGTAACATTTTTGCAATTTTAAAGATTCTGAGTATGAAATATATATTTATACTACATCATATCAAAAAAACAAAAACTCAATGCTGTCAAGTTGGATCCAACTCATAGCGATCCCTCCTTGGGTTTTCAAGGTGGTATCACTATGGAAATAGATTGCCCAAACTTCCTTCTGAGGAGTGGCTAGTGGGTTTGAACTGCCAGCCTTTTGGTTAGCAGTCAAATACCTTAGGCACTATGCCACCAGAACTCCCATACTACATCATAGAAAACTATTTTTAAACAAATCAGTATATTAAAAGTGGGATCACCTAACACCATGCACAAAAATAAATTAAAAATGGGTTAAAGACCTAAAGGTGTAGAGTAAAACCATAAATTTTTAGAAGTACAAGCAGGGGCAGTGATGTCACGCCTAGCTTTCAATAATGGGTTATCTAATATAATGACAAAAGCACAAACAGCAAAAGACAAAATAAATAAATGGGACCTCATAAAAATTTAAAACTTTTGTTCATCAAAAGACTTTACCAAAAAAAGTAAAAAGACACACTACTGACTTGGAGAATATCTTTGGAAACCATATATCTGACAAGAATCTAATAACCAAAATGTATATAAAACTTCAACAGCTTAGCCACAAAAAGACAAATAACCCAATGATAAAATGAGCAAAGAAATTGAACAGACATTTCACCAAAGAAGACATTCAAATGGCCACCAAGCAAATGAAAAGATGGCTGTCAGTGTCATTAGCCATCAAAGAGATGAAAATCAAAATCACAATGAGATACATTTTACATCCACTAGGTTGGCTAGATTAAAAAATATATATAGAGAGAGACTAACAAATGTTGATGAGGATGTGGGGAAATTAGAATTCTTATCCATTGCTTTGGGAATGTACGGTACAGCTGTTGCAGAAAACAGTGTGAAGATTCCTCAAAAAACTAGAAATAGAACTACCATATGACCCAGCAATTCCACTCCTAGGTATATACCGAAAAAGACTTGAAATCAGAGATCCAAAAGGGACTTGTACAACAATGTTTGTTGTAGCACTATTCAAAGAGCCAAAAGGTAGAAACAACCTAAATCTCCATCAACAGATGACTGGATAAACAAAATGTAGTATACACACACACACACACACACAATGGAATACTACTTAGCCAAAGAAGAAATGAAATCTTGATACATGCTACAGTATACATGCTATAGTATGAATGGAGTTTGAAGACATTATGCTGAGTGAAATAAGCCAATCACAAAAGGACAAATGCTCTGTGACTTCACTTATATAAAAGACAAGAAAAGGCAAATGTATGGAGACTAAAGTTTACTAGTGTTTACCAGGGGCAGGAGGGGGAAAGCAGGGTTAATGGTGATGGAAAAATCACATTGATTAAGGGTAAGGTTGCACAGCCAATTATTGTAATTGCTGTCAATAAGTTGTACAACTATAAAAAGTTGAATAGGTTAAAACTGTGTAATAGATATATTTTAACAATGACCAAAAAAAAAAAAAAAGAGTAGCTACTGATGCTACTTATGTCCAACCAAAAACCTCATGGGATTTCGTTTCTTGATTTGAAGGCCTAGGGTCATGGTTTCATGGGATGTCCCAGCTTTAACTAGTAACATATCTGATGCTTCTCTTCTACCTCCTGGCTCATAGTGTAGTGTCTGGGGTCTTAAAACTTGTAAGTGGCTATCCAAGGCACAACAATTAATCTCCATTCAGCTGGAGCAACAGAGGAAGAAGGAGAGTTAGGAATAAGAGGATATGGAATGTATGGCTAATTGTCTCCATGAACAACTGCCTCCTTTTCCATGAGACTAGAATAACTGGATGGGGCCCAGCCAGCAGGACTGAACATTTTGATCAAAGTATACATAGAGGAATGCTGATCAAAAGGGGAAATGCAGAATAGAATTTCAAATTTCCATGGACTCAAGACCCCTGAAACTGTTGCCCTGAGATAATCTTTAAACCTTAAACCAAAAATACCCCCTGAAGTCAAGCTCTGGTCAAGCTATAGGGAAGTCCTATGTTTTAGGCTCTGGAGTCTGGGTTGGAATCCTCCTAGCTTCATTCCTTGTTTAGGTGACCTGATACAAATTACATGACTTCTCTCTATGCCTTGCTTCCCTCTTCAGTGAAATGGAGATATTAATAGTACTTAACTAAAGAAGTATTTTGATGATCAAAAGATTTAATTATCACAAAACTCTTAGTATAGACTCTTAACTGTGCATTATAACTCTCAGCTGGGCATGAGAATCCTCCAGGGAGCGCTTTAAAATACCAGTGTGCTCTTCCATTTCTACAGCTCTGGCATAGTGAGAACAGTGACTTGGGTTCTGACAGCTGATTGAAAATGTCATACTGAGGACACCCAAGTTTGCTTTCCCCAGCTCCTTCAAGGAGAACCCAGGTTAGGCATGGCTCCTCACAGCTTGCTTTATTCATATTCACAGTCATCACTTTCACCATATCAGTATGGATGTGTATAAATACCCTAAGAGAATATGAAAGAGCCATCATCTTTAGATTGGACCACTTCTCATAAAGAGGAGTCAAAGAACGTGGCTTGTTTTTATCCTGCCATGAATAACAGCTTGATAAAAGCAGACATGAGATCTATTTCACTGGGTATTCCATCTGAGAAGATAATTACCAAAGATTCAGTGTGGATATCATGGTCTGTCACCAAGTTCAGATGCCCATCATAGCAAATATCACTACTATTGACTCAAAATCCATATTTTAGCACACATTATCACTAACCGACTCATGACAAAATCCATGTGTTTCAGAGTAGAACTGTGCTCCATAAGGTTTTCATTGGCTAGTATTTCAGATGTAGATCACCAGGCATTTCTTCCAAGGACCCTCTGGACTGGAACCTCCAGCCTTTTGGTTAGCAGCCAAGCACGTTAACCATTTGCACCACTCAGGAGCTCCTAGCACACATTACCTCAGGGAACTAGCTGGCCTCTATGAAGCTTTCTCAAGTCCTTTGTGAGAGAAGACATTGCACACAGTGTACAGTGTGCTCTAGGTGATGCCACTCATGCCTGGGGGATAGAAGTGTAGGGAATGTGAGGAAATTAAGAATGTAAACTCACTTGTGCAACTCCCAGGAGCTATGGGTTCAGCAACAGAAGCCCAAGCCAAGGTTACTGCAGCTCTGAAAGAGTTGCATCCTTGGTTCGGAATAAAGCCTTCATGGTCAGTATCAAATTCCTTGACATCTGTAAATCTGGCACTTTCAGGCATATATAAAAATAACCTGGCAGTTTTTTTTTTTTTTTTATTGTGCTTTGGGTGTAAATTTACAAAGCAAACTTGGTTTACATTCAACAGTTCTTGCACATTTGATTTCATGGCCCAATTACCATTCCCAACTATAAAAAACTCTCCTTCCCTCCTGTCTCTGTGACTACCCCCTCTCTGGGCCCTTCTTAATTACGTACTTGGTTGTCCAGCTTTCCCTGTCTGTGAATGCTGCTCCTTTGATGTCTCATGGCTTATTGATCTAAGGGGTGCATCTCCCTAGAGTAGGTGGGTACATTGCCCCGGGGTAGGTGTTCTGCATGTAGGTCTCTCTACTGTTGGGCTGAGAGCCAATCCATGGGAGTGAGTCCATTTCTAGGCTTGAAGGGTAACCTGGGGCCATGGCCTTAGGGGTTCCACCAGACTCTATCCAACCCAATAATTCTGGTCATTTTTGTGTTTTTGAATTTTGTTCCACATTCTTCCTCCCACTCTATCCAGGAGCTCCAGTTTTGATCCCTTTCCGAGTGATTGACATTGGTAGCCGAGTACCATCTAGTTCTTCTTGTCTTGGGGTCGTGAAGGCTGAGGTCCTTGTGGTCCATCTATCCTTGCACTAATTGTTTCCAGATGCCTTTGATTTTCTTACTCTTCTTTGATTTAACTAAGAGGAGACCAATAGTTGCATCTTAGATGGCTGCTCAAAAGCATTTAAGACCCCAGTCACTACTCACCAAAGTAGGTTGTGGAACAAGATTTTTATATACTAGGTTGTGCCAATTGAGCATGATGTCCCCTGAGACTATTCACCTGGGGATCTTGTTAAAATGCAGATTCTGATCCAGTATATCTGGGGTGAAAATGCAAATTCTCAGCAGGGGGTGGAGCCAAAATGAATGATTTGAAGCCTTGGTGTTATGGGGTTAAAATCAAGGAGGTATGTTCCTTCTGGACACACAAGATAAGAATTTGTTCCTTTGTCAACTTCTGGAGGCTGCCTGTATTCCTTGGCTCATGGCCCTCTTCCATCTTCATCACTGGCTCTGCATCCACAGTCACATCTCCTCTTGTGACTCTCTTCCTCTCTCTATCTCTTGTAAGGACACTTGCAATTACATTGGACACAGACAGATAATTCAGAATAATCATCTCAAGATCCTTAACTTGATCACATCTGCAAAGACCTTTTTGCCATGTGAGGCAACATATTTACATGTTCTGGGGATTGTGATATAGACATCTGTGGGGGGTGTGTGTGAGAGTGAGTGTGTGTATTATTTTGCCTACCACAGTCAGAGGTTAGCTTTCAATGCTGACGGGACAGAAGAACAGGGTGATTTGAACCTTCCCCCTTCCTGTCTTTTGCCACAAATTGAGCTTCCTGTGTTTAGAAAGCATAGCAAATCATAGTATTATTAACCTGTAAATAAAGAAAGAGATACAGTTTGGTGTTGTATGTGAGGATATCTCTTGTTGTTGTTGTTTGCCGTGGAGTCGGCCCCGACTCATAGCGACCCCTCCTTGGGTTTCCGAGGCAGTATCACTACGGAAGTAGGATTGCCCAACCTTCCTTCCGAGGAGTGGCTGGTGGGTATCTCTTAGTCTTTTTAATATTTAAGCTCTTTTTTTTTTTTTTTTTAAATTGAGAAGCAGGTTAAATTCCTCGTTTTCTGGCTTTCACAGGGTGTACCACGGGATCCAGGACACAGTCCATGCAGTTATGACCACCACCCACCCCAGACTGCGTCTACTCTGCTTCTGTATCCTTCTGCTCACTTGTACAGAATCTCTGATTAAAGGGCTTCCCAACAACTGTTCTATTTTGCTTTTTAAACAAAATTCTCTGTACTGAGCCCTGGTGGTCAGGCAGAATAGCTATTCTGACCACCTATTTGAAGAGCTTTAAAACCAATGTAAGGAGCCCTGGTGGCACAAATGGTTAAGTGCTCAGCGGCTAACTGAAAGGAAGACCTGGTAATCTAATTCCGTAAAGATCGCAGCCAAGGAAGCCCTATGAGACAGTTCTGCTTTGTCACTCTAATCAAAATTGACTTGATGGCACCTACCAACAACAAACCCAATGTGTGTATTTTATTCCCTGAAGGTGGTATAGTAGTAAACACTTTGAGGGCCCAGATTAATATGCCTGGTTCTCACAGTGTGCTTTTCTTGAAAGTACAAAACAGAATGAAAAATGATGGTCCATCCCTACTCAAAATCTTGGTTAGAACCCAGTATCTAAATTTAAAAAAACTCCCAAGGGGAATAAAGTGTACATTCAGAGTAGAAAACTATGCCTTGATAAATGTTGGGTACAAAATTATTATAATAATAACAATGAGAATTAGGAGGAGCCTCCAGTCCATTTAGGGTAACAATCTATCAAAATGCAATGTGGTAAGTAGTACAACAGGAATAAGAAGAGAGTGCTTTGAGAGCACATCTGGTACAGCAAACAAGGGACCAAAGTAATGTGTAAACAAACAAAAAGCCTAAATCCAGCAAGTGTATAAACCCACACGAAACCACAAACTCACTGCCACTGAGTCGATGATGACCCATAGCAACTCCCCTTGGTTTTCCGAGGCAGTAAATCTTTACAAAAGTAGATTGCCCAGTCTTCCTTTATTTAATATATTATATTATAGATAGCATAGTGGCTAAGACACTTGCCTGCTAACCAGACGGCTGGTGGTTCAAACCCACCAGCCACTCCTCGGAAGGAAGGTTGGGCAATCCTACTTCCATAGTGATACTGCCTCGGAAACCCAAGGAGGGGTCGCTATGAGTCAGGGCCGACTCGACGGCACATAACAACAACAACAACAACATATTATATATATATACACACACAACACACACAAACACACATACATATATGTATGTGTGTATATATATATATATACACATGGGAGCTCTGGTAGCATAGTGCCTAAGGCACTTGACTGCTAACCAGAAGGCTGGTGGTTCAAACTCACCAGCCACTCCTCGGAAGGAAGGTTGGGCAATCTACTTCCGTAGGGATACTGCCTTGGAAGCCCAAGCAGGGGTTGCTACGAGTCGGGTCCGACTTCACGGCACATAATAACAACAACATATATACACATACACACATGATATGTAATATTAATTACAAATCTTTAACTACATACTAAGAAAATAATAGAATATTTAGAACATTTTGGTTTTGTTGTTGTTGTTATGTGCCATCGAGTAGGACCTGACTCATAGTGACCCCTCCTTGGATTTGCAAGGCAGTATCACCACGGAAGTAGATGCCCAACCTTCCTTCCGAGGAGTGGCTGGTGGGTTTGAACTGCCAGCCTTCTGGTTAGTAGTCAAGTGCCTAAGGCACTACGCTACCAGAGCTCCTAGAAAAATACAGCCGGCTATCTGGCGGGCTCCAATCGACAGCATTGTGTGTGCCAGACGACTGCCTTAGGCCGGAGGCCAAACCCTAGGACCCATTTTGGTAAATACATGCATTAAAAAAATAACAGTAGTGGAAACCAGTGGAACAGAAATGCTGGCAAACATTTGATCTTAGAAACCTTGGAACCTGGAGCTTGTAGCTACTGGCTCACTGCTTTTTCTTAGCAACTTCCTAGTCCAGAAAAGTTAAGCACGTACTGGTAGCAAAACCTCTGGGACCTGGCCCAGGAAGATGGAGGTAGTGGTTACTGGAGCTGTAGTATTACAATGAATGACTGAAGCCTTGATGTTTGGTTCCCTGGGGCCCAATTACCATGACAATTTGTCTGAGTGGAAGGAGTTAGGGTGGATTCAGACCTCTGTGTGATGCTCAGTGTGGTGTTACTCAGCTGCTACTAAGGAGAGAAGTACTTGCTCAGGACAGGTGTCCCTCTGAGTTACAGGACCTTCAGGACCTTTGCCAAACCACAGCTGTGGAGGGAAGCAGTGTTTGGAGACATGACTGCATTCTTTGATTTTAATATCGGTCTACACCTAATGCCAAGCATCAAATAAGACAGAAATGTTAGCCATTTGTTTGAAAACCTTTGTTTTTCAAAAGTTTTTTTTTGTTTGTTTTTTTGTTATGATTTTGAAAAACGTGTTTAAGATAACCAAATCTGCTTGGCTAAAATTCCCAGACAAAAGTACGTTGCTGGCCAGCTGTTAATGGCTAAAGACTAGAAAACAAATAAATGAGCAAACTAATAACCTAAAAACTGTAATAAAGCTTAAAAGAGTTCTGTTAAAGCTACTCAACCTCAACTTGAACTTGTCATTAATTCTTAACACAACCATATAAAATATTTATTCTTGTATAAATATATAGATACATTATAATTTTATTTTTCCTCTTAATAGTCCTTATCCCCCCACCCCCCGCCTCTTTCCCCAATAAAACAACTAGTAAGCTCTATGGTCAAAATATAAATTTTGAAGCATTATATATAAATGATGAATTAAAAACAATAACCTTAAGATCCTGAAAATGCAGTAACCCCACATGTTTAGGATATCACTGCATAGAATTTCAAAACAAAATGCAAGTCCACCATAGCAATTAGCACTATGGTAAAACTGTATCATGGTAACTACTGTAGAAAAGAAAATGCTGGTTTCTAAAGAATAGTCATCTCAATTGATGAATTTAACACAATTACTTGTTTTATCTGTATATTTTTAAGTCAAAATTGACATTAGGGTGGAGAATTGTAAGGAAAGAAAAACGTTTCTATAATGTTTGCATTCTGACGACCAGGGACACAACTGGATTCAAAATGATGATTGCCAGGAAAATAAAAGTAATCCAAAAATCTCAGGAAAAACAATTTAATGATTTTTATTTTATTTCTGTGTGGAAGCCATTATTGTACCTTTAAATAAAAAGACAATGCAGACTCATAGGGTCGCTATGAATGGGAATCAATTTGATGGCAATCAGTAACCTCTATATTGACCAGCTGCTTTATTCAACTCTACCCCTAATTTGTAGGAGCTCTGGTGGTGTAGTGCCTAAGGCATTTGACTGCTAACCAGGCTGGCGGTTCAAACCTACCAGCCAGTCCTTGGAAAGAAGATTGGGCAATCTACTTCTGCAGTGATACTGCCTTGGAAACCCAAGGAGGGTCACTATCCTTGGAAACCCAAAGGGGGAACAGACTGGACTACCATAAGTAAGTCATCCCTAATTTGCCTTTTTTTTTTTTTTTTTCAATGGCCCTGGAATGAATGGTGTTCTGATTATTTAGCACCCACCAGGCTAAAGATGACTAGTGTTCTAAGCGCAGACACGAAAAGACACTCTGTGTGCCTACATACATTGGAGACATGCCCTTGGCAATTATTTTTATTGTTTCTCCACCTCAATTGGAGGTTGGCTGGAAGCAAAGGTAGAAGAATAATATGAGCATTTGATAATTTTCATGGACCTAAATAATTTAAAAGAGAAATTATGAGGTTCCTTAAAAGCTGTGATAGAATCCTGTGTGCATTAAAAATAAATAAATAAAACAAAACAAAACAAAAAAAACCTAGAGAAACACTAGGTACCTGTGACAAGACACAAAAGTGCTACAATAGTCTACAAAGTTCTTCAAAAATCAATCAAGTTTTATACTTCTTTTAAGAGATTTTTTTCCCTCAAATTATCACTGCAGTAAAAAAATTTCACATTTCCATTTTACGAGGTTCAGTAAAGTTTTCCTGCGTGAAAGGTGTTTTTTTTTTTTCTGGTTTCCAAATAACTAGTGAAATGCCAGTAATGTTTTTTACATGATCTCTGCAGCCATAGGTGATCAGAATCACAGTTAATGAGGTAGAAGCTTGGACATCAGAATACATAGTACCAAAACCAAAAAACCAAACTCACTGCAGTGGAGTCGGACCTGACTCATTGCGACCCCTCCTTGGGTTTCCGAGGCAGTATCACTACGGAAGTAGATTGCCCCATCTTCCTTCCGAGGAGAGGCTGGTGGGTTTGAACCGCCAGCCTTCTGGTTAGCAGTCAAGTGCCTTAGGCACTACTCTACCAGAGCTCCCACTACGGAAGTAGATCACTGTTATAATTCCTCAACCTAAATTGTAGTCCTCTGTCCAAATATTTCCAACCAAATACTTCATCAACCGTTATCTTTCCACAAGGTCCATGATTACATGAGAAACACACGTTGCCAGCAAACCAAGGAAGAACAGACTCCCTAGTGGTTCTAAAAACAGCTTCGGGAAAAACAGCTGGGACTCTTTAATGGGGGCTGAGGGAAAGCTCTGCTCACCAGCCTTGTGCTGGAGCCTGCTTCGTGCTAGATCATCGTGATAGGAGAGGTCGCTGCCTATCTAAGTCATGTGGCCTGAGTTAGTATGTAATTACTATCCTTGCACGCTACCCCTTACCAAAGAGAAACAGGTGGGTGCAGTTGGCAGTAACTGATCCCTTTTTCTCACTCAGAAAGAACCTGGCATACTCCCCACAACTGTTAGCAAATCCCAGAAGCCCCAATCATCAGGTAATTGCTTGATTGTGGCTGGATTAGTCTTGGGGGCTAGAAGTGCCTGATAAGAAAAAGAATATAGAACTGCAGAACTAATTATTTTCCTGTTGTATTTGGCATTTCACTTGAACGAAGACCAGATCACATTAGAATTTTAATGAAGAGACTTTTTTTTCACCTGAGTCTTAATCAGAAACTCATGTTCTGTGCTCCCATCACCCCTTTCTTTTGCCACACACAGCTCTTACCTAGAAATTGGTAGGCATTCATTTTGTGGTGAGGAAAATGCATGCTCAGAAAAAAATGCCCAATGGTTAAACCTACTAGACCAGAAAAACAAGCAATTATCTGAAAAATTCTGACCCCTAATCTTTTGTGTCCTATACTGCTCAGATAACTCATGTGAAAATAGGGCTTCTCAAAAATTGCCTCAAAATTGCTTCAGTTTCTCTCTTTGCTGGTGGAGCTTCCTGGTATGTATTGTTTTTTCAGCTGAAACTTTTGGAGCCCTGGCAGAAAGGTCTTTCAAACAGGGGAGAGGATGGACATTGTCTTTATGTCAATAGGGTGGGCATGGGTTTTCTGAGAGATTAGTGGGTTTGCATGTGTTTCTCTTCTCACTGATCATTGCTCTCAAAAAGCCCCAGAATGCTGATGCTGGAACTTTTAGTGAGTATCAGTTTTTGCCCCAGGCCAAACTGTTACAGAAGAAGAAAACCTGGTAGGAAAGGAACAAAATTTGTGGTCAGATTGGTCTGGGTTTCTTCCCTGACTCTTCCACCAGCTTCCTGTGTGAGCTTCAGTAAAATGTTTAATCTCTTTAGTGATGGTTAAGGAGCTCTGGTGGCACAGTGGTTAAAGCATTTGGCTGCTAACCAAAGGGTTAGTTTGAACCCATCAGCCACTCAGTGAGAGGAAGATGATGCAGTCTGCTTCTGTAAAGATTTACAGCCTTGGAAACCCTGTGGGGCAGTTCTGTTCTGTCCTATAAGGTCACTATGACTTGGAATCAACTCATTGGCAGTGGGTTTAGCTTGGTTACTGATTGGAGAAAATACAAACTTCATAGGGTTAATTACCCAATAATCAAGGTAAGCACATGCTTAGGGCATCAACAAAACAGGGATACTAGTTGTCCAAAGTAAAGACCCACAGTTGCTAAGCAGACAGAATACAAGGAAAAGTGAACACCACAGTGGAAAGGGTTTGGCAGGGCACTAAATGGAATTGATACCAGCTCCAGTGAATCAGAATGTGCCAGCTGGAAACAGAATTCATGCAGGGTCAGGAGGGTGCCCGTGTGCAAGTTGTTTAAGCTATGAGGCTCCTCCCACTTCAGCACCTACATTAACATCTGTCTCCAATGGTCCCTTCTCATGTAATTGAGCTTGGCAGGTCTCTTGGGATTATACAATAAGCAAGAGATGGAGGTGTGCTGTTGAGTCTAACTCTTGCTACATTCCACCAATATGCAACTGGATCCAGCCAGTTACTGGGCATGGATGGATTATATTAATAAATATCAGGTCTCTGACCCATTTTGAGAGAACCATCTTGTACATTCATGTCTGCTGATCCAGCAGCTCCAGCCAGGTGGGCCAGCAATGCTCTTTGCCATGATACAAACACAAGGGTATGTTCTTGTGCATATCATAGTAAATAACTAATGGGAACTCCAGCCAGGTACTCCAGCATACAAAAGTGAGGGAAACTCAAATAAGACAACCATCACAATTAATGCAATCAAGTTACTTTTGCCTAAGGCACTTGACTGCTAACCAGAAGGCTAGTGGTTCAAACCCACCAGCCACTCCTCAGAAGGAAGGCTGGGCAATCTACTTCCATAGTAAATAACTAATGGGAACTCCAGCCAGGT
>NW_006921598.1:22741397-22744223 GCF_000298275.1 Orycteropus afer afer
GTGGTTCAAACCCACCAGCCACTCCTCAGAAGGAAGGCTGGGCAATCTACTTCCATAGTGATATTGCCTCGGAAACCCAAGAGGGGTCACTATGAGTTGGATCCGACTCCATGGCAATGCACTGCATTGTGTTGTATATTTACATACAGAGTTTTGCCCTAAGTTTTCTAAACAATAATATTTATAACTTTAAATGTTTGGCATGCATGTGGATGCAATCTAGCATATATTTCATATAATGTTGTTGTTGTTGTTGTTATGTGCCATCGAGTCGGACCCAACTCATAGCGACCCCTCCTTGGGTTTTCAAGGCAGTATCACTACGGAAGTAGATTGCCCCATCTTCCTTCCAAGATTTCATAGTAATGAGTAATAATTTAATATAATGCTAACATAGCAAACATCCAAAAAATATTGGAAACATTAATATTTATCTAATATGAAAAGTTTTAATTTATGTATCAAGTAAAATTCATTTTTTTAATTGTCTTTTGCACAAGACATAGTGCTTGATATTACTCTCTATATGCTAATAAACATGGTATCAGGCATTATGAGGGGACAAAATACAATATTTATTTATTGTGAAAAATAGGTTTCTGTTTTGTGACAAGGAGACTGTTTCTAAATTTGTCTTCCAAGGAAGCAACAAAAGACATTTATCAGAATTTTACACTTACATTATATGAGAGTACTTATCTGTCTCTGTATAAGAAAGCTGAACAATTCCTCAAGTAAACAAATTAAATGAATATTTTGATAATAAAAATTATATAAATGTATTTTACTTTCCATTTCCCTTCAGACTGATATTCTTTTAAGAAATTAATTGATATTGTTATGACTCACAAAATATACTTACTGGTAAAGAAGTGGTATTATTGTTCCATTATTTTGTATATATCTCCAAATATGGTCGTTGAACAATAACAATTATATTTTCCTTTTATTTTTAGACCAATGACGTAAAACCTCACATTCAGTTCTCTCTCATCAACCACATAAGAATGGGCCAGTGGCACTGTAGTTACATGACTCTTAGCGTATCTGGCCCTGTCCTGCACAAAGTGAACCAAAACACATCTTCAAATTGAGCATAACCTTGTATTTACTTCTGTTGGGTATCAGCACTCATCCAATGAACTGTGAAGATGCAACATCAAAGAATGGAAAGTGTGTGCAAGTTTTTAAGTATTATTTCAAGATATAATACATTTGTGGAGATCTGTGAAGGGCCTGCCAACAAACATCATATGACAAACAAATGAAATTATTTCTGACTGCCTTGTAAGTATTATTTCTGACTTTTGACTCAGACCTGAAGAACAAAATTACATATTCCAAATAAGTTTTTTAGTTACTAATTTTCAAATAGAAATTTTTGTGTTAACATCCAAATTCAAATGTGAATTATACTTGTTTTATACATTTTATTTATGTTCAATTATTCAAATTTATTTTCTATGGTAGAAACATTTAAAAAATAACAGAATTTTATGTCTAGGTAAAATGAAACAGCAACAACTAAGAGGAGTGCAAAAATGAAAGCTCACAGAAAAAGAAAAAGATTTGTGAGTCCTTAAAGACCATTCCAAAGTTAACTTCCTTTTTAAAATGCAATTAATTAGAAGAGACTTCTTCCATTGAACTCTTGAGTTTAATAAGTACAAATCATTATACTCCAAGTGCTGGAATTGCTAATAGCAATACAAATATAACAGAATTTGTCCCGAATTCTGCATCCATTCTTTGATGTAGTAAAAAAATTAATAAGGGTGTAGAAAGTGAAACTGTCTTAGAATATGAAATTGTTGCACCTGAAGACTTCATTCATAATAGGAATACAGATCCTGCTTTGTGGAATAATTTTTCTTCTAATGATATAAATTATTGGCTCAAAAGAGTTCCAAGTGATGGCCAATATTACAATGGACTGTTTGAAAATTTGTGTCAAAAATTTCTAGATAGTAAACAAACAAGGTTCTGTAGCCAGAATATATTTCCAGGGTGCAAACTTTATGGTGAAAATTGTAAGAAAGGGTGGCTACTGTATTCTTCACTCAACTGATGTTCATATTGTTTTGTTTGCAAACTATTCAGTCCTAAATCATTTAATTCTCAATATACTACAGATGGATTTAGTGACTGGTACAACTTGATTATGACTGAAACATGAAAACAATTCAGTTCACAGAAATTGTATGTTGTCATAATTAAACAGAACATACAGGTTGGACTTACCTCATTAACTGGGAACACATATTAGTGAAGAATGTCAGTATTAGAAAACCATTTTGCAACACATCGTTGCTGTCATTACAATAATCACTAAATGCAGACTATCTTTTCAGGGAAGAAATTAAGTATTTGGGTCCCCACAAAATGGAATTTTGGGGGGTATACTTGAACTTGTTGCTCAGTTTGATCCATTTTTAGCAGCTCACATCTCAAAATATGGTAACATAGGAAAGGGCAACCCTTCATACATGTCTAAAACAATGTGTGTTGTTGTTGTTGTTAGGTGCCATCGAGTCGTTTCTGACCCATAGCGACTCCATGCACAACAGAATGAAACACTGCCCGATCCCGCACCAGCTCCACGATCCCTGCTATACTTGAGCCCATCATCGCAGCCACCATGTCAGTCCATCTCCTTGAAGGCCTCCCTCTCTTTCGTCGACCCTCCACCCTACCAAGCATGACATCCTTCTCCAGGGAATGGTCCTTTCTGACAACATGACCAAAATAGGTGACACGAAGTCTGGCCATTCTTGCTTCCAAGGAGCATTCTGGCTGCACTTCCTCCAGGACTGATCTGTTAGTTCT
>NW_006921598.1:22747213-22749129 GCF_000298275.1 Orycteropus afer afer
CACTAATGCCGAGGATATCAATCTTTATGTGTTCCATTTCATTTTTGACAACTTCCAATTTTCCTAGATTCATACTTTTTGTACATTCCATGTTCTGATGATTAATGGATGTCTGCAGCTATTTCTCTTCAATTTGAGTGGTACCACATCAGCAAATGCACATCTCGAAAACTTTACCTCATCATAGGTGTAAGGATGGGTTTACTCAGATGATGCAGCTCTTTCCCAGTCCTATTTTGAGAGCCTTCTAACCTAACTGGAATATTCATAAAGTTGTGCGGTAATGTATCAAACAGTGTTTCTTTGCTATTCATAACTTTTTCCCTGGCCAATTCTTTGAGAAGTGGACAGCCTCTCCTTCTTCCTAGTCTATCTCAGTCTGTAAGCTAGGCTGATACCTGTGCACCATGTGCATCCCACTGGGTTTGAAACACCAGGGGCTCAGCCTCAAAACTCACATCAACACATCACCACAGTAGGACAAACTGAAGTGAATTAATACACTCAGTAAGTGAGAGTTTGATCAACTATTTTCAGCAAAATAAATACAGCTTGATATTTCAGTCTGTCTGTAGATTCCACTCCTGATATTTCTCATAAAGACTGTTTTAAGATTCATATCACCTGTCAACTGATAAATCACATTTACTAGCTTAAAGTCATACTGGTGAAGGAACTGCAAATCAAGTACTTTACTATTTACGTTAAGTTTGGAAACGTGATTTTTCTAAGTACAGAGGCCAATCTTATGACAATACTGCCAATGTGTCAAGGTGTTATAAAAGCATTTTCATACCATGTGCTTCATATTCACTTAATCTTGTAGGACATAATGCAATTGATTGCTGTCTGGAAGCAGCTGATTATTGTTCTACTGTTCAGTTACTCTACACATTGTTTGACATCTCTGTTTGCCAATGGGCAGTTCTTAAAACATATTTAAGCAATGAGCAAGTGTGACAGTTAAGGTTGTGTGTCAGATTGGCTGGGCAATGATTCTAAGTGGTTTAACAGTTATGATGTAGTCATCTCCCATGATGAGATCTGATAAAATATAATCACCTCCATGATGAGATCTGGTATGAGCAGTCAATCAGTTGAAAGGAGTTTCCTTTGGGGTGTGGCCTGCTTCCAATATATATGGAAAAGTGCTGACAAAGCTCTCTGACTTTTTGCTCAAGATCCTGCATTTGGCTCATCACCATCTGGACTTGAACCAGTGGCTTGCCCTATTGCCTGCAGATCTTGGGATTGTTGCCTTCACAGACTGTGAGCCAAAAATCTGCCATTTTACCTGCAGTGTTGGGTTTGTCAACCTCTAAAGCCAGCAGCCTCTTATATTGCCTGCCAATCTTCATCAGCCCCTGCAATTAAGTTGAGTTAGGAGAAGCCTCCAGCTTGACATCTGACCCATGACCTTGGGACATGCCAGCCTCTACATCTGTGTGAGCCACTTCATTGAGATAAATTTCTCTCCCTCTCTCTCAGTATATATATACAAGCTCCACTGTTTTTTCTTCTCCGTGGAACCCAGCCTAAAACATCAAGTATTAAAATGTCTTTCTAATACATGTTGGGAAGTGCATGCTGTAGCAACCAGTGCAAATATGGAATTATACACTCAGATTCTAGATGCCTTAAAAGATATTGCTGAAAATGGGCCAATGATAAAAAAACCACCAAGGAGAGCCTGAACCACCCTTGGCTGCTTTTCACAAACAGTTAACACAGATCTAAATACAACAATGCCATGATGTCTTGGAGACAACAGACCATCACAGTCCACACAAAGAAGAAAGATAAAGTGGTAGAAACAAGGGAACAGGATACAGACCCAGAACACATTCCTGAGGAAGAAGCAGTATTGGCAGTCTCTGATAAGGAATTCAAAAGAATTATATTTAGATATCTTCAAA
>NW_006921598.1:22749229-22750749 GCF_000298275.1 Orycteropus afer afer
AAAATAAATGAAAAATTAGAAATGATTCTAAATCTACAGATAGAAATCCAGAAGATTAATACTAAATTGTCAGAAATAGGTAACACATTGGAAGGGCAAAGGAGTAGAATGATACAAAGAAAGACAGAGTTAACAAGATTGAAGACAAATACCTGAACACTTCTTTGGAAAGTGATCAATCAGAGAAAAAAAGAAAAAAAAGAAGAAAGCCTAAGGTTCACGTGGGATCACCTACGTGGGATCAAAAGGAATAACCTACATGTCATTGGAATTCCAGAACAGGAAGAGAAAAATAAAATCACTGAGAAAATTGTCCAAGATTTGCTGGAGGAGAACTACCCTGATATGATGAAAGATGAGAATATATCCATTCAGGAAGTCCAACAAAAGATACTGCTGAAGCCAAGACACAAAAGGGAGATACCAAAAAAGAAGCTGGAAACATTGCCAACAAAATGCAAACACTAGAATACGTACTAATGTTGGCTCTGTGGAATAATATATTACAACATTTTCATTGGATGAATCAAGCTCTTCAAGATTTGGAAGTGAAAATAAAGACACGCACAGATCTCTACCAGTCATTAACAGAGTGTTTACTTAATTTAAGAGATTTTGAAAACCCAACTAAACAAATATTTCCAAGTACTGATTATCAAGCAGTTTAGTGTTGCAGAAGCATTAGAAAGAAACAAATAAATGACAAAATTGTTCCAGAAGTATCACTGAATAACAGAGAACAATTTTTTGTAACCACATACTACACCACATTGACACACTTGAATCTTATGTGAAAAGAAGGGAGAAAGTGTTTGAAGTCGTTTCATATAGATTTTCCTTCTTAAACAACATGAATACACCTGATGAAGAATGCATGAAGGCACCCAAGAAATTAGTGTAGGCTAATCCTGATGACTTAAGTACAAACCTTCATGGAGATGTGCAATAATTTCATTCTTATGTGACAACTAAGTTTACAGATTCAGGAAAGACAAACTTTACTCATGTAGGTATGTGTAATTCTATAATAGAAGATAATATACAATATGCATTTCCTCATGTTGAAATTGTTTTACTAATATTCCTAACTTTAATAGTCAAAAACTACACAACATGATACTCATTTTCATCCGTAAAGAGACACAAAAACCCTCAGCACACAACAATGACTCAAGAAAGACTTGCTTTATTATCCTTATTATGTATGGAAGTAGAGAATTTTTCGGCAGCTTAATTGTGACACAATCATTGAAGAATTTGTAAGACCAGAGAATATAAAGAAATGTTTTTAATTATAACATGTTACACATGAAAGATCTATCTAAAAATAAACTGTAGTAATTTGTTGTAATGTTTCTTTTCTGATCATTACATTTTCTTTTATGACATCTTTTAATTTGTTCATTTATAATTACAGCACTTACTAGAAAACAAGCATCAAAATTGAAGTATGAACAATTTAAAGCAAAATGGGTCCACCAGCCACTCCGTGGGAACGCCTGTCTAGGGCGGGATGTATA
>NW_006921598.1:22751074-22762829 GCF_000298275.1 Orycteropus afer afer
CGGTTCAAACCCACCAGCCACTCCTCAGAAGAAAGGTTGGGCAATCTACTTCCGTAGCAATACTGCCTTGGAAACCCAAGGAGGGGTCACTGTGAGTCGGATCCAACTCCATGGTAGTGAGTTTGGTTTTTTTGGTTTATATATACAACTCACATATCTCATTCAAATGCATGAGTAAACTGAGGAAGGACACCACAGATTATCATTGTGTAGGATCCTCACATGCCTTAATCTGGCTATGTGGACTAATAGGAGCCCTGGTGGTGCAGTGGTTAAGCGCTCAGTAGGTAACCAAATGGTTGGCTGTTCAAACCTACTAAGCGGCTTTGCAGAAGAAAAGATTCATGAAGATTACAGCCTAGGAAACCCTATGCAGCAGTTCTCTGTCACGTGGGGTCCTTTCCTTATGAGGCAGAATTGAGTCAATGGCATCTAACAATAACAGTGACTGGGAAATATAAGCAATTAACATCTAATTTCTCTTCTTTACCACATTGGAACTATGGCCCTGATTTTCCTGAGTTTTCTGTTATGTTGGTATAATTATTAACAGTGCCTACCTGTCCCAGTTAGGATAACATGGTTAACCTATACACGGGTAAAGTTGGTCCTTGCTCACTTCCTAACTATCTTTGTGGTAATAATCCCTTTTCTTCGTCCGAGTGCTGAGTTACTATCAATGGAACTTGCTCAAGCGAGCTTACAGAAAGAAAATGATGAATTTACTGGAAAAGTACAAAAATTTCACAAAGAGCCAAACCTCATAAGAGGCCAGAACTCAGAAACTGAAGTCACTGTTTCTATCTCTCCAGATCTGCGTGGTCTTCTGACTATTCCCTCAGCTTGGCTGGTCTTGCCTTTTGTGTATATGCAGAGTGTCTTTCGCTGATTTAGCATACACGTCACCATGATCTCCATCTTTCAGTTCACATGTCCAGCAGACACTGACTAAAGTCAGAGCTGTAATTATGAATTCCTTATTCCTGAACAAAACAATTCCACACAAATACATTCCAAATACAATTGTCTTGGGTCTAGTGTCAACCTATGGTTAAACCAGCTATGATGGGGAGGAAGAGGGTGTCACGTGGTTTGCTACCCATTTAACTGGTCCTGTGAGCATTCTCTCTGAGACGGGTGCAAGAGACGGTTCTCTAATAAGGGCTATAGGTTGGGGAGAAAATGATTGATGGAAGGGGAAAAATGGCCTCTTTATTAACCTCACAATCAAAATTCTGACGTCCCACTTTTACTCAATCTTCTCTGCTCCCAGAATTCAGTCAAACTTACACTTCTCATTATCCTAAGTATTTTTTGTGTGTGCTGGGTGACATCTCAACTAACAAATGAATCTGTCCCCAAGAGCTCATATTTGTCAATGAATTTAAATGTTACTTCACAACTGCCAGTCCACATGTTTTTGTTTGACCAGAGGCTTCCTATGGGTCCACCCACTGTCATCCAAATGGACTATGAGTCCATTTCAATTCACACTCACCCTATAGGACAGAGTAGAACTACTCCATAGGGTTTCCAAGGCTGTAAATCTTTACAGAAGCCAACTGTCTGTAGTGCAGTAAATTGCTTAATATGACCCTTCTAGCCATAGTCTTCCATTTTGTTATGGAAATCCTAGCCTCTACGCCTGTCTAGGGTGGGATGTATCTTGAATTCCACCTTGTTGGAGGGTATGACTCAAGTTTGGTTCATCAACATCTCAACCCTGAACTTGAGGCAGCAGCCGGTCATCTAACCTGCTGATTTGGATTTGTCAGCCCCTGCAATCACATGAGTGAGAATCCTCCAGATCTACAAATGGATTTGGGACATGCCAGCCTCCCAGACTCCATCACCACATGAGTCATTTCCTTGGCAGTTTGTGAGTTCTGTGAGATGTCACAGTGAAATATGGAACCCTAAGACAGAAAGTGGAGTACTAAGGAGAGCAAGAGGAGGAGATGATAGAGTGGTACAGTAGTTTGGAAAAGTTGGACATTTGAGACATCTTTAACCTCCACCTCATAGGAACCAGCCTTATGCTTATCTTTCTAAAAGAAATTATTCAAGCACTCCCACGGAGTGGCTGGTGGATTCAAACCATCGATCTTTTGGTTAGCAGCCCAATGCACTAACTACAGCACAACCAGAGCTCCTCTTCCTAGGGACAGAATGCCTTAAACTAGCACTTCCCAAACTTTTCCAGAAAAGTGACTCTTAATGCAGAAAGAATTCACATGCTGAGGATTCTAGAATTGTAGTACAAAGCAAATGTGAAATTTCTCTTATCTTAATGTTTTAAATGTAGTTCAGATTTGTATTTTTATGAAACATTAATATTTATTTTGATATAACATGTTCCCTCAAAATTTTTAGTGAAACTACTTTTTCAAACTATATAGCATAATTTTCCTGTTACTGAGAATCTCCCATGACAACTACTACCATGTACCTGCCGGGATGTGTGTGCCCTGGTTTGACAAACGTGGTTTTAACTGCAAACCAAAACCAAACCAAAGTCACTGCTATTGAATCTATTCCAACTCACAGCGGCCCCTATAGGCCTTCCAAGGCTGTAAATCTTTACAGAAGTAGACTTCCCCATCTTTCTTCCACTGAGCAGCTGGTGGGTTCAAACCACCAACCTTTTGGTTAACAGCCAAATGCCTTAACCACTACACCACCAGAACTCCTTAGATTTAACCCAAATAAATGGAAATAATGATAGCAGGAATTTAGGTATCAAGGTAAGTCAGGAGAGCCATTTTGGAGCAGAGGGTCTTCTTCACCTCTCAGATCACATAACGTTTAAACATCTGTGAGTAGGGGTGGGTCTGAAAAATATTCATCTTTTCTCCCACTTCCTACAGATAGATCTTGGTTCTAATTCTAGTCTCACCTAGGTTCTCCTCCCAACTCTTCAAATAACAACTTGTAGGATTTAAGAAAGTTATTGGATTTCTGTTGGTCTCAGTTTTCTTATTTACATATTGTTGTTATTAGATGATATCAAGTTGGCTCTGACTCATAGAGACCCTATGTACAACAGTAAGAAACACTGCCTGGTCCTACGTCATCCTCACAATCCTTACTAGACCTGAGCCCATCACTGCAGCCACTGTGTTAATCTATCTTGTTGAGGGTCTTCCATTATATCACACCAGGTTCAGCCAGAAAGGCTTCCCACCACCACTGAGGTTCATTCAACCTTAGCAGCTTAAAGTTGAAGGGAAAGTTAGTGGCAATCTAGCTCAAACTCTTCTTCCCAACACAGGAAAAGATTACCTCTTCATAGCGTCTGGTATTGTTGGCAATCCTTGGCTTTCTTTGGCTTATAGATGCATCACTCCAATGCATCCATGGTGTTCTGTCATTGTGCCTCTGTATCCAAATTTCCCTCTTCTTATAAGAGCACCAGTCACTGGATTAAGGCTGTCAGAAAATAATCAAAGCCCAAACAAGTTAAAGCATAGAGGGTCTGTTTCAGCAGTAATTCTGTGTGTATGCAGGGAGAACATTTTGTTCTTAAAAAAAAAAAAAAAAGAAAGAAAGAAAGAAATGGTGCAATGCAGGTAAGTTACAATGAGGAGGAAAGAGTAAACTTAACCATTAGCTAGTCTCAACATGACTGAAACCATGCCCGTTGTAGTCTAAACCAAAACGCCAAACACTGCTGTCAAGTCAATTTGACTCATAGTGACCCCTCCTTGGGTTTCTGTGGTGGTATCTCTATGGAAGGAGATTGCCCAATCTTCCTTCCGAGGAGTGGCTGGTGGGTTTGAACTGCCAGCCTTCTGGTTAGCAGTCAAATGCCTTAGGCACTACACTACCAGAGCTCCTAGAGATTTTTAAATAATAAAGGTAGAAAATCCCAAATGTTATCTCTCAGGAAGCAAGGGAAATTGCCTAAAGTTAAATTCTTTGTACAAGATAAACTTTAAACAGATTCATGGTTATCATGGTTGTCTCATCCCAGAGGGAGTTTACAATTTTATGATTAACTATTTAGTGCCTAAGGCATTTGACTGCTAACCAGAAGGTTGGCAGTTCAAACCCACCAGCTGCTCCTTGGAAGGAAGACTGGGCAATCTACTTCTGTAGAGAAACTGCATCAGAAACCCAAGGAGGGGTCACTACGAGTCAGAATCGACTTGACAACAAAATTTTGGTTATTTCCACATTAAATATCTCTAGTGGTTCACTGGTTAAACCATTCAGCTGCTAACCAAAAGGTTTGTTGTTTGAACACACCAGCCACTCTGCAGGAGAAAGATGAGGCAGTCTGCTTCTGTAAAGATTTATGGCCTTGGTGAACCTGTAGGGCAGTTCTTCTCTGTCTTTTAGGGTTGCTGTGTTTCAAAATTGATTCAATGGCAGTGGGGTAATGGGTCTCCACATTATTTCTTATTACCTGTCCTTGGATGCATTTCACATTCGTCAGTGACTTTTATAAACGTTCCTATACACTCAGAAGAATCTGTCAATACCTGTTCCTCAGTTTCTCTCTTTTAGCAGGGCTACCCTAATCCAGTATGACCTCATTCATCTTAGCTTGATTACATCAGCAAAGGCCCTATTTCCAATTAAGGTCATATTAAAGGTACCAGGGATTAGGATTTGAACTTATCTTTTAGGAGGAGAGGGCACAATCTAACAACTTAGACTACAAACATATCTCAACCCACAGACACTGGATCAGACACCTCCCACTAAAACCACATAACCCTTTCCTTGCCTCCAAGAGACACCCAGTGTTAAATCCATGTAGTTCATTTTGTCTCCACAAATATTTATCAAACCATATATTACCAGGTATATGTTCCCTGTGCAAGAAACCACAGGGAATGCCAAGGTGTAAAAAGCATAGTCCCTGCTCCAAAGAGATTATGTTCTCATCTAGTAAGGGAGATCAAACTTATGCAAAGTGCCATTAGATGAGGGTCCATGGACACAGATTCTGTGGTAGTCTAAACTGAGAAAGCCTATTTGGAGGACAATTTGCCAGTATCAATCGCCTTGTATGCTTATGAGAGCTGGACAGTGAATAAGGAAGACTGAAGAAGAGTTAATGCTTTTGAATGGTGGTGCTGGCGAAGAATACTGAAAGTACTGTGGACTGCCAAAAGAACTAACAAATCTGTGCTGGAAAAAGTGCAGCCAGAAAGCTCCTTGGAAGCAAGAATGGCCAGACTTCATCACACCTACTTTGGTCATGTTGTGAGAAGGGACCATCCAGTGGAGAAGGATATCATGCTTGGTAAAGTGGAGGGTCAATGAAAAAAAGGAAGGCCCTCCATGAGATGGACTGACATAGTGGCTGCTATGAGGCCTTAGGAACAGCAAGAATTGTGAGGTTAGCACAGGACTGGGCAGTGTTTTGTTCTGTTGTATATAGTGACCGAGTAGGAGTCGACTAAATAGCACCTAACAACAACATCATCAATGGTGGCTCAGTGAGGCATTGGTGGTTCAATAGTAGAATTCTCACCTTCCCCTCAGGAGTCCAGGGTTCAATTCCTAGCCAATGCACTTCATGTTCAGCTACCACCCATCTGTCAGTGGAGGCATGAATGTTGATATAACGCTGAACAGGTTTCAGTGGAGCCTCCACACCAAGACAATCTAGGAACAAAGGCCTGGCTGGTGATCTACTTCTGAAAATCAGACAATGAAAATCCTGGATCACAACAGGTCTGGTCCCTAGCTGATCATAGAATGACACAAGACTGGACAACATTTCGTTCTGTTGTGCAAAGGGTCCCCGTGAGCTGAGATCCAACTTGACAGCAACTAACAACCAACATTATAAATATGCATACTCTTTGATACAGGAATTTTACATTGTATAAATAATTTCTTTTAGAAGGATCAGCACAAGTCTGGTCCCTGTGAGGGGGAAGTTAAAAATGTCCGAAATGTCCAACTTTTCCAAACTGCTGTACCATTCCATCATCTCCAACATCAATTACGCCTCCTCCCCTGAGTACTCTCCTTCCCATCTTAAAACCAAAAAGCCAAAAACACTGCCATCAAGTCTGACTCCTAGAGGCATTATAGGACAGAGTAGGACTGTTCCATAGGGTTTCCAAGGCTGTAAATCTTTATGGAAACAACTGCCTTATCTTTCTTCCATAGTGCAGCTGGTGGGTTCAAACCGGCAACTTCTGGTTAGTAGTTGAATACTCAAACATTGTGCCACCAGAGCTCTCTTTCCCTTCTTAGGCTTCTGTAACTTGCTGCAACATCTCACAGAACTCATGAACTGCCCGTGAAATGGCTCACACAGTTGTAGAGGCTACCAAGTCCCAAATCCGTGGGTCAGGTGTCAGTCTGGAGGATTCTTCTCACTCACATGGTTGCAGAGGTTGATGAACCAAACTTGGCCAGTCAGATGACAGGCTGCTGTCTCACAAGGCTGCAGAAGGTGGTGAATCAGGTCATATGAGAGGTTGCAGGCTGAAGTCCTGCAAAAAGGGCATGGAGGTGACATCTTCTGATCTTGTGTAATTTTGCAAAGGGAAGACAGAATCACCATCAGCAGCCCTAGGCTTTTACCTACGAGGCCAGACATGCCTCCACTCTCTAGCCTTTTACCAATTCTCACACCAACTGTCCCTCCCATGGCACCTGCAACTTCTCTGCCGGGTTTGATAATTCATTGCAATGGCCACACAGAACTCACAGACAATACTCACGATGAAGGAGTTTATTAAGGAAGTTAACAGGCTACAATTCAGGTTCAGGAAGGTGCTCAGGATACAATGCTTTGATCAAGACAGACTCCTCTATGCTGTGCCCTCAGACACATCTCTCTGGCCCTTGGCCTCTTGGCCTGGCCTCTGCTCTGCTTGGGTAAGAATTACAAAGCTCTTTTAGCTCTAGGTGCTCCTAGATGTGCCCCATTCTGCAAGCTCTTGTCCAAGGGTACTCAGCTTTCTTGCTCTGTGGGCCAGGTAAGCCCACTGCTCTGTCTCATGCTTCTTAGTTCCAATGTGACCATCTCTCTGCCGGGGCATCTCTATGCCAGGGCATCTCTGCCAGGGAGGGCCAGTGCAGGGATCTTGGGTCCAAGGATGCACTCTGGAAGTGAAGCTCCAGTTCTTCTCTCTTGATAGCAGTGAGATCCCCTCACCTTTAGGAGGACTCATTTTAAGCCTGGCAGAGTGACAAAACTAACCAATCCCAACATCAGAGTTCTACACACCTCATTTGCATGGTCCCACCCAATAATCCAGTGGGAGTTACAAAAACCGTGGCGAGAAAAGCCATACTAAGTAATTCATTGCACCACAAGTCCCAAGAACCAGAGGTCAGATGATGATGAACCAGATGGAGGATCCAAAGCAAGAGAGAGAACTTTGCCACAGCACTCATATATGTTAGATCCAGACCATACCCTCAAGGAAACCAAGTGTAGTGACTTGAGTCACACCCTCTAGTAAGGTGCTGACTCAAGATACATCCCACTATAATCCTGCCTCATTAACATAACAGACAACTCACTCCAAAATGAGGCCACAACCACAGGCATAGAAGCTAAGATTTATAACACATCACAAAATGAAGGACTATGGCTAGAAAGACTATATGAAGTAATTCACTGCATCACACACATCTAGAAATCTATCCATAGAGATAGATATGTATTTGTACACAAAGATATATTTAAATGTACAAGGCAGGTTTGCTTTTAAAAATAAAATGTCAGCAACTGAATGTCTGTGTAAAGTTTACTACGTAACCATCAAAAAGAATGAATTCTATTTGCATGTAGTAACATGAACAATTCTTTTTTCAGAAAGGGTGTAAATAAAATAGGCATTGAACAAAATATTTACTGTTTTGACAGAAAAAGACATGAAAAATTGGAAGCTATTCACGCTAATAAACTCTGGGGATCACTTTCTGCTGTCAAATGCCAGTGAAAGCATTTGGTAAAGTAATGCATGAAGCTCTCGTGGCAAACTAGATGGTCCCCTGAGGAGAAACACAGAAATATCCAGGGCAGGAAGGAGAAGCTGAATGGACTTGCTGGGCCTGCTTCCACTAAGGCCTTTGACAAAACAACAAGGGAAAAAATATACGAAGTTTTCTTCTCAAAACAAGGAAATTAACTTTTTTTTTTTTTTCTTCTATAATGCAAGTGGTTTTATGAGTAGCTGGATTCAAGTTTTTCTGGGAGATTCCAAATATAAAATAGGAAAGTTTTCTTTTTTCATCAGCTGAAAAGATACATTGTTTGTGTTCTATTTAGCTCAAAGTGGAAAACTGGATAATAAGTATAAATATAGAATAATGAGTTAGACATTTTAGGCAAACATTAGAATTTAAGCAGCTGATATTTAACTGAGCAGCCAGATGAGTCCCATCCCCACCACGCCTTGAGGCACTCAGTCCACCGAGCCACACCAATTCAGGGATAAGGCCATTGCCCAGACCAGGATTGAAGTTCTCTATAGAAAGTGCCTCTAGAGTCAATTTACCAAACTTGCCAGGAAAGCAGCCCTCAGGAGCTCTGGTAGTGTAGTGCCTAAGGCACTTGACTGCTAACCAGAAGGCTAGAGGTTCAAACACACCAGCCACTCCTCAGAAGGAAGGTTGGGCAATTTACTTCCGTAGTGATACCGCTTTGGAAACCCAAGGAGGGATCACTATGAGTTGGGTCCGACTAGATGGCACATAACAACAACAGCTTTACAATAAAGAGCCCCAGTAGCACAATAGCAAGTGCTCAGCTGCTTAACCCAAAGGTTGGCAGTTCAAACCCACCCAGCAGCTCTGCAGGAGAAAGACCTGGTGATCTGTCCCTGTAAAGATTACAACTAGAAAACCCTACGGCAGTTCAACTCTGTCATATATGGTTGCTATGAGTTTTAATTGTTTCCATGGCACCTAACAACAACAAAAGCTTTACAAGTCAACCTCACTGTGTGTTTCCTCCTCATTGTTGTCACTGTATTAACCCTCTTAGAGTGTGAGTTTCCTGTTTTCTGTAACTGTGCTGTTTCTGTGAAGCAAAAGAGGTGGGGAGGGTAGAAGAGCAGCATTCGTTTATTCATTCAACAACAGAAGTGCTCGGCAAGGTGTTAAATAGTGGCATCAAACGGCAAGCAAATGATATGTCCAAAGGGTCCCACTTGAGTCTTACGTGACTCCTTATAATGTGATAAATTTAGAGGAGACAAAGAAGTCACTCAGTCATTTAACAAAGCCAGCTTCCATGGAACAGGCTCTCTGCTTTTATACCTGTGCAGACAGAAGTTAACATAGTGGACCTAAAACTACTACTCTTAGAAAAATCTATTTGCAAAGTTGGCTCTTGGTTGATGTCTGGGAGCTTGGATTTCAGGAAGATGCCTACATCCCTAACTGTTAGAAGTGCTTTACTGTGCCAAAACTGTTTGTACAAACAATGTGGCTTAAGCAGAATCCCTGCTTTTTTCCTGAAAGTCTGGAATTTGGGAATGTGTTAGGCCTCCATGACCAGCCCCTAATAAAAATTTGGGGCACTAAGTCTCTAATAAATATGAGACTATTTTGGAATATTGGTACTTGGGAAATATACCTTACAATTATCCAGAGGCCCATCATATCAGGGAAATTTTAGTGGCACAGTGATCTGGGCCATGCTAGGACTTTGCTCCAAATTAAAGAATGATTATTGCACTGTTGTCCTTCTCACCACTGAGAAGCCCAGCTCTGCGTGGGCCTCTTCAAGTTCCAGAAGCAGCACATATGTACATGGAAATATTGCCTGGATCCATTTACCAAACAACATGGAATGCTGCCAGTTCTGAGTGGTGCCTAGAGCAAACAGATCCAAGATGCTGTCCTGATGCTTTGGGCATGTTATTTGGCTGACCCTAAGGTACTAGAAGTATCTGCGGTGGCATAAGATGTCATGTGAAGTATATGTTGTTGTTAGGTGCAAAGTTATATCTTTGCTCCTTAATACTTTACAGCAGGTAAAGGTCTTTTACCTTATAAGGTCTTTTACAGCAGATTTACCCAGTGCAATATGACATCTGATTTTCTGACTGCTTATTGCATGGATGCTGATGGTAGATCCAAGTAAAATGAAATCCTTGACAATCTCAATCTTTTCTCCATTTATCCAGGAGTATATCTTGTTGCTGCCAGGTGCCATCAAGTCAGCTCCGGCTCACAGTGACCCTATGTACAACAGAACAAATACTACCCGGTCTTGTGCCAGCCTCACAATCCTGACTATACCTGAGCCCACTGTTCCATCCACTGTGTCTATCCATCTCATTGAGGGTCTTCCCGCTTTTCCCTGAGTGTCCACTTTACCAAGCATTATATCCTTCTCCAGGGAATGGTCCCTTCTGACAATATAACCAAAGTAAGTGAAATGAAATCTAGCCATTCTTGCTTCCAAGGAGCATTCCAGGTGCACTTCTTCCAGGACAGATTTGTTAATTCTTTTGGTAGTCAATGGTACTTTCAGTATTCTGTGCCAACACAACTCAAAAGCATCAACTCTTCTTCAGTCTTCCTTATTCACTGTCCAGCTTTCACATGTGTATGAGGAAATGGAAAATACCATGACTTGGGTTAGGTGCACCTTAGTCTTCAAAGATACATCTTTGCCCTTCAGCACTTTGAAGAGGTCTTTTGCAGCAGATTTGCCCAATGCAATATGTCATTTTATTTATTTATTTATTTATTTATTTATTAATTACTGTGATTTGGGTGAAGATTTACAGAGCAAATTCACTTTCCATACAGCAGTTCACATACACTTTGTCTCATGGCATTGACCACAATTTACCACAATGCAACAGCTCCCCTTTCACTTCCTCCTGACAGTCACCTCTTCCCTGTGTCCATCCCTTCATGCACCCCTGCCCCATGAGCTGTCTCCCTGTGTATAAATAGCCCTTCTATTCTCCCATAATTGTTCTCTCCAAGGAATGTATCTACCTCAGGTAAATGTTCAACTCATATGCCTGTCTTTTGCTTGGCTGGAAGCTACTGGTGTGGGTTCAATTCTAGACCTGATGGGCAGCTAGGGGCCATAGTCTCAGTGGCTCCACCAGGCTCTATCAGACCAGCAAACGTGGTTTCCCCCACACACACCTTTTTGTTTTTCTCCAAATGATTTTCAGTTTTGACCACATTGTTCTCCCTCTCTGTCCAGGATCTCCTACATACATCTCCCTTCCAAGTGGTTGACATTGGTAGCTGGGCACAATCTAGTTCTTCTGGTCTCATAGTCATATAGGCTGCAGATTGGATGGTATAGCAGTCACTAGGACTGATTGTATCCATGAATGTTTGGTTTTCTTCATTCTTCTTTGCTCTGGATGGGGAGAGACCCCTCATTGCATCTAGATAGCAGCTTGTAAGCTTTTAAGATCCCAGTCGCTACTTGCCTATAAAGTAGGAGGTGGAACAATGTTTTGTGTAGTATGTTATGCCAATTGAGCTTGATGTCCCCTGAGACTATGGTCCCGAGCCCATAGGTTCAACTACTTGGTCCCTCTGTGTAGCTGGCTGTGACCATGCAGTGACTACCACCTTGCCTCTTGTCAGCTCTACTATACACCTGGGAATTCAGATCATACACATAAACTTATAGGACCGTTGCCTGCCAACCCTATACATGTTCTTGGGTACACTCCCTGCTTCATAGACATACCTACTAGCTCAGCCTGTTCACCCATCTGTCCACCCATCTATTCATCCGTATGCCCATGTTTGCCTTCACTGACAACACAGTACTGTATGTGCAAAA
>NW_006921598.1:22768911-22786436 GCF_000298275.1 Orycteropus afer afer
AAAACAAGTAACAGGTTTAACCATGAGAAAAAAAAAATTGCAACCATGAACAGTGAAAAAGAAAAAGAGCTGAAAATTAGGACCTGGGAGGTGAAGAAAAAGAATAATAGTAAAAAGGACAAATGTATTACTAATATTAGAAGTTTTAAAACAGACAAAAGCAAGCAAACTAAAAGCCAGAAAAAGAAAGAGAAAGAAAAAAAAAAGAAAGAAAAAGAAAAAAGTCGGGGGAGTGTAGGGCAGGGCATCCAGGCTCGGCCTGAGCACACAGATTGGGATGGAGTTCCTGCGGGCCCAGAATGTGATTGGGAGTGGGGGATGGCCGCACCTCTGTTCATCAAGGGGTGGGGGTTTAAGAGTAACAAGGGGAATGTCGCAACTTTTCAGTGGTCCAGGTCCAGAGTGTCCTTTGGGTTACTGGCAAGCAGAACCTGTTCTTAAGCCCCTGGAATCTCGGAGAGCACTGTCTCTTTAAATATCCAAAATGGTTAAGCTGCTTGTAAACATTCAAAATGGTGGCGCCCTCTGGACAGGCAAAAGTCTGCAGCTCAGCCCACCTTTCACTTCACTGGTGCTTCGTGTCATGTCTTAATCCCCAGCCACCAGAGCAGTCCTCCGTGCAGTCCCTGGCTAGCAGGGCTGAGTTTAGGCTAATTCTTACATACTACCACCACTTGGCACTCTCCAAGCTGTCTGTGCTGTGCCATCAGGCTTGCTTAGGATCACTGCCAGACCGCAGCTCCGTATGTCTCCTTTTTTGGCATTTTCATGCAAATTTTTCTGCTAGTTTGGATTTAGTCCACTTCTATATCCTTCCCTTCAAGGCTCAGGTGTCCAGGATTGTCTTCTGTGTCTGTATTAATTGGTTCCCCTTTTCTTTTTTGAAGAGGGTCTGTGCAGTCTTTCTCCCTATTCTACCATCTTACCAGAAATCACAATATGTCACCTTATTTCTTGACTCCTTTTTCCATTGGTGTTGATTATGGACCCAAACAATATGAAATCTTTGACAATGTCAATCATTTCTCCATTTATCATGATGCTGCTTATTGGTCCAGTTGTGAGCATTTTTGTTTTCTTTATGTTGAGGGGTAATCCATACTGCAGCCTGTAGTCTTTAATCTTTATCAGTAAGCACTTCAAGTCATCTTCCCTTTCAGCAAGCAAGGTTGTGTCATCTGCTTATTGTAGGTTGTTAATGAGTCTTCTTCCAATCCTGATGCATCAGCCATGCTCTTCTTAATATAGTCCAGCTTCTTGGATTCATATAGTCTAGCTCAGCATACAGACTGAATAAGAATGGTGAAAGGATACAACCCCGACACGGTCCCTTCCTGATTTTAAACCATGCAGTAGGCCCTTGATCTGTTTGAATGACAGCCTCCCGGTCTACGCACAGGTTCCTCGTGAGCACAATTAAATGTTCTGGAATTCCCATTTGTCTCAATGTTATCCACAATTTTTTATGATCCACAGAGTCTAATGCTTTTGCACAGTCAATAAAACACAAGTAAACATCTTCCTGGTATTCTTTGCTTTGAGCCAAGATCTATCTGACATCAGCAATGATGTCCCTCATTTCATGTCCTCTTCTGACTCCAACCTACAGTTCCTTGTCAATATACTTCTGCAGTCATTTTTTAATTATCTTCAGCAAAATTTTACTTGTATATGTTATTAATGATATTATTTGATCATTTCCACATTCTGTGGGATCACCTTTCTTTGGAATGGGTACAAACATGGATCTTTCCCAGTCAGTTGACCAGGTAGCTGTCTTTCAAATTTCTTGGCATAGATGAATAAGTGTCTCCATTGCAGTATTCATTTGTAAAAACCTCTCAATAGATATTCCATCAATTCTTGGAGCCTTGTTTTTTGCCAATTCCTTCAGTGCAGCCTCAACTTTCTTCAATACCCTTGGTTCTTGGTCAGATACAATCTCCTGAAATAGATGAACATCGACCAATACTTATTGGTACAGTGACTCTGTGTATTCCTTCCATCTTCTTTTGATGCTTCCTGTATCATTCAATATTTTACCCATAGAATCTTTCAGTGTTGTAACTCGAAGCTTGAATTTTTTCTTCAGTTCTTTCAGCTTGAGAAATGCTAAGCATGTAATTCCCTTTTGGTTTTCTAACTCCAGGTCTTTGCACATTTTGTTATAATAATTGACTTTGTCTTTTTGAACTGCTCTTTGAAATCATCTATTCAGCTCTTTTATCTTGTCTTTTCTTCCTTTTGCTTTAGCTACTCTCCATTCAAGGGAAAGTTTCAGTCTTTTGTGACATCCATTTTGACCTTTTCTTCCTTTCTTGTCTCTTTAAATGACCTTTTGCTTTCTTCACAGATGATGTTCTTGATGTCATCCCACAATTCCTCTGGATTTCAGTTATTGGTGTTCAATGCATCAATCCTATTCTTGAGATAGTCTCTAAATTCAGGTGGGATGTACTCAAAGGTCATATTTTGGTTCTCATGGACTTGTTTAATTGTCTTCAGCTTCAACTTGAACTTGCATGTATGTCATAGGTGGTCTATTCCAAAGTCATCTCCTGGCCTTGTTCTGGCTGGAGATATTGAGCTTCTCTATCTCCTCTTTCCACAGATGTAGTCGATCTGATTTCTGTATATTCCATCTGGTGAGGTACACGCACATAGCCACCATTTATGTTGTTGAAAAAAGGTATTTGCAATGCAATAAATCGGTCTTACAAAATTCTATCCTGTGATCTCCAGTGTCATGTCTATCACAAAGGCCATGTTTTCCAGCTACTGGTGAATCTTCTTTGTTTCCAACTTTTGCATTCCAATCACCAGTGATAAGTGAAACATCTTGATTGCATGTTTGGTGAATTTCAGACTGCAGAAGTTGGCAAAAATCTTCAATTTCCTAGTCTTTGGCTTTGGTGGTTGGTGCTTAAATTAGGATAATAATGGCATATATAGTAAGCCCCAATAAGAGAGTCATGACCTATCAAGTCCTAAGGTTAGGCAGATCCAGTAGCAATCCATTCTTGGGTTGCAGTGGTATATCTGGGATTGGGCACTAATGAGAGGGCATTAGTAAATTGCTATAGACCATTCACCACAGTAGCCCTAACACCTCTTCTGCAGCCTACACCTATGGCTGTAGGAGGTACCTTGAAAATTGCTTGATTGAGTGAGAAGGAGCATAATACAGCAGTAGAACTCTGGTGGCATAGTGCCTAAGGCATTTGACTGCTAACCAGAAGGCTGGTGATTCAAACCCACCAGCCACTCCTTGGAAGAAAGGTTGGGCAATCTACTTCCGTAGTGATACCGCCTCGGAAACCTAAGGAGGGGTTGCTATGAGTTGGATCCGACTCGACGTCAGTGATTGAGTGAGTGAGTAAGTGAGGGCAGAACCAACTACTAATGGATGATGTACTCAGCTGCTTACCAAAAGGTTGGAAGTTCCAGTGCCCTCAGAGGCACCTTGAAAGAAAGGCCTAGCAGTCTAGTTCTTAAAATCAGCCACGAGAACTCTAAGGAGCATAGTTCTACTCTGATGCATATGGGAGCACCATGAGTCAGAAATGACTCCACAGCAACTGGTTACTGGATAGCAGAATGGGATATAGGTGTCCTAGCATTCTGTATTACATTTAATAGAAGAGCTTTAAGTACATTTCTATGCTGCGGAAATTAGAGGAGGTCTACACAGCTATTTTAGGATGCTTTTTGCGGAATCTTATTGCTTCATTTCATAAATTTTTGGTTCTAGACATGGCACGAAATTGACTGTATTAATTTGATTATGTCAGTGCTGTAAGAATTTGTTTACCATGGGGGAATTTCTGTTTTTGATCTTGACAAATGAATCCAATCAATGCATTGGCCCTCTCTCCATTTGACAGATAAGACCTAGTAGCTTGCAGGTACAGAAAAATGTTAAAGAACCAAACCAATTTTTACTAGAATAACTTGTGCTAATCAAATATTTTCACCAATTTTAAAATTCCATGAGTTTTATTTAGATTTTCAATTCATTTTGTGTTGAAAAAGCAAAATCATTTTTGCTCTAATATTTAATCAATATCTAAACTCAACTCACTGCCATCAAGTAGGACCCAAGTCACAGTGACCCCTCCTCGGTTTCTGAGGCGGTATCACTATGGAAGTAGATTGCCCACCCTTCCTTCTGAGGAGTGGCTGGTGGGTTTGAACCGCCAGCCTTCTGGTTAGCAGTCAAATGCCTTAGGCACTACACGACTAGAGCTCCCTTTAATCAATATATAAACTTTAATTTTCTTTGAATTTAGGTAGACTCTTAAGTATTGCACATGCCTGCTTTTCACAAATGGATCACAGCAGAATCCATCCTCAGTTTAGTAATGCTCAGTTGAGTCCCACAGACCAAAAAAAAAAAATCACTTTCTGGGTAAGAACTAAAATATGTGTAGGGCATTGTTGTTGTTCTTATGTGCCTTCGAGTTGGACTCAACTCATAGCAACCCCTTGTTGGGTTTCTGAGGCAGTATCACTATGGAAGTAGATTGCCCAACCTTCCTTCCAAGGAGTGGCTGGTGGGTTAACGTACTTAGCAGTCAAGTACGTTAGGCACTATGCTACCAGAGCTCCTGTGTAGGACATTAGGACTTCCCATAAGTTCAATAGTTTAAACACAACAGATATAAAATCAAAGCTTCAAATTATGTAACAGGTAGTCCCCAGGTTACGAACGTCTGACTTAGGGACAACTTCTACTTCCGTAGGGCTTTGAACTGATTCCAACTGGTTCTGTCATGGCTGACAAAGCAGAACAGGAACAGACCTGAATTTCAGTGATTTTTCATGGTAACCGTAACAAGAAAAATTACAGGTCAATACCCTGGAATGGGAGACTCAGAAGAGGCATAGCGAGCCCTTTCAGGAGCCAGATGTATGAGATTAGATTATTGGCCAGATCATGGAGAGGTACACACATTCAAAGTGATGCAGTCAGACATTATCCTTGAGCAGGGATGCCATCATCTTTGAGCAGGGTGCCACCTCTTTGAGAAGGGCAGTGCTGTTTTGGCTCATAATCTGTTTTATATTTATGTAAGTTTGCCCTCACTGTGAAACAACTGAACTCACCCCTACTTGCAACATATTCTTCATCACAATCACCTTCACTTGCTGCACATGAGGCATTTAAGTCATTGAAAAAGCTTTGAGCCTTTTCTTGCACTAAATTCAAATAAGAACCAGAGCACTTGTTCCAAATGACCTACAAATTCTTAGAGACAGTTAGGAACAGATCTGGTTCCTAACTCAAGGACTCTTGAACTTAGTTTCATTTTGGCTTTGTTTTCTGTTTGTTTTGTTTTAAAATTATGTGAAGCATGACACAGACAGTTTAATACATTCAACATACCTACTTGTCATCAAGTCGATTCTGACTCAGAGTGACCTCCATTGGGTTTCCAAGACTGTCACTTTTTATGGAAGTAGATTGCCTCATCTTCCTCCCACAGAGCAGCTGAGGAGTTTGAACCACCAACCTTCTGGTTAGCAGCCAAATGTCTTACCCACCACCCCACCAGAATTCCTTACATTGAACATTTGTTGTTATGTGCCATCAAGTCGGACCCGACTCATAGCGACCCCTCCTTGGGTTGCCGAGGCAGTATCACTACGGAAGTAGATTGCCCAACCTTCCTACATTGAACAAAGGAACCCACAATTCTACTTCCTATGCATATTCTATTCACATGAAGACATTTATTCAGTATTTTTTATTTGTTAATGTGTATGTAATAGCCTTATAGTGCAGATGAAAATAATTTATACCCACATAATGCAAAATAAAATGTTTAACATGTAATAACATTTGAGTGCTGTTTATAGAACTAAAGCAAAATCAAAAGTACTCTGCATAAACTTAGTTACACATCAATATCAACTCTATCAGGTAAAGGTTCCACATTAGTCAGGCTTAAAACTAATATAAATTAGGTTTTAAAGTTGTCATACTTACCAGCATCTTCAAGGGGGCAGAGGAAAAGCTAGAGAAGAAAAGGGAGAATAAGTTGAAAAGGATTAATTTTTTTTACGATATTTATTGTTCATATATTTTTATGCCAAAAGTTTTTAAATTTCATTAAACCTGCTATAAAAGCGAAGGATAAACATTTCCTGCTTTGTAGAGAGTTTTTTCTGATGTCGGAATCCCCAAGTAGCAGATAGGCACTTGAACATACTCAAAATCAATTTTTACAACCTTTGTCTGGAGCCTCAGACTCGTCTTCAACAGCTCCTTTTTTATACCATATTCTGTTTTGAATTGGCTTTGACTGGAGGTCAAGAGGTAGGAAAAATATCTTACAGAAAGGTTTCTCCGCACAAACATAAATACCGTCCAAGGGAACTCAGGCAAAATTACATTTCTTTGCTATTGTTACTATTTATGATTTTATTCTCTCTCTGTCTCTCACAAACACGTGCACACACACAGACACACACACACTCAAGTCATTTACTCTAGTACATAGGAGTATGTGTGTCAGTCTCCAAGATTACTCCTGACCTCTTCTCCTAATGTTTTCCTCTGTGCTCCAGTCTGATCAAGGAAATTACTTTCTTGCCTTTTGGTTTACCTTCCATTCCAACTCCTACCTTTTGCTTTTTTTTTTTTTTCTTCAGAATACTCTCTCAAATCTAAGCTCAACTTCAATCTGAAGTTGCCTGAAGCAGAAAGAGAACAGCCCCACAATTAATCAGCCTCGGGGACAGGGAGGGTACTGTCCTACAAGAGAAAAGGCTCAAATTCCAGTCCAAGTTGTCTCTATTTTAGTTATGTGACTCCAGGCAAGTCACACAATCTCTGAGGTCCTTGGTCTGTCAACAATTATTTCTGCTAATCTCACAGGGTGGTTGTGAGGATTAAAACATCTATTTATAATAACTGTTATTTCTAATATTTACTAATGTGGCCCCAGTGATGCAGTGATTAAAGTGGTTGGCTGCTAACCAGAAGGTCAACAGTTCAAACTCACCAGCGACTCTGCAAGAGAAAGATATGGCAACCTGCTTCTGTAAAGATTACAGTCTAGGGGAGATGACCAAAAATGGTGGCTTAGTCAGACATACCATGCCATCCCTCTATAGGAAAGACCCAAGAAACCAATGAAACAGGTACTGATGACAATCTTGGAACCCTGAGCATCAAATGGAAAGATAGAGAATTAGATTGAACAGTGATTGGAAAAAGAAACTAAGTGAAAACAGCAAATGAAGAAAGACATAGATCAAAGGTGTACTGTCAGTCAGCCTGGTACAGTGTGACCATCTTTTTTTCTTTTTTTAAAATGCATTTTACTGAAATATAATTTATGTACAGTGAAATACACAAAACTAAAGTGACATGGGTCACTTTTTTTTTTTTTGCAGTGTTCCCTCCCCTCTGCTCCCACCCCTGGAAACAAACAAAGGAAGTTTCCCTTCCTCCATATATAAACATTTCCTTGACCCTCCACAACAACAAACTAATACTATATTTGTCCCTCTGTGACTGACCTATTTCACTCAGCACAATGTCCTCCAAGTCCATTCATGCCATGTGGCACTTTGCAGACTCCACATCACTCCTCAGTGCTGCATAGCATTCCATTGTGTGTATGCACCACAGATTGGTCATCCACTCCTTCGTTGATGGGCACAAGGGCACGTAGGTTGCCTCCATCCTCTTGCCACTGCAAACAGTGGTGTGATGAACATGGGTATGCATATATCTGTTGCTGTCCTGGCTCTCACCTCTCTAGGATATATACCTAGTAATGGCATTGCTGGGTCAAATGGTATCTCTAATTCCCGCTTTCTAAGGAATTGCCATACTGCTTTCCACAGTGGTTGTATCACTTCACAGTCCCACTAGCAGTGTATGAGAGTCCCAATCTCTCCACATTCCTGCCAGCATTTGTTATATTCCGTCTCACTGTACCTTGCCATCGGTGCTGGGGTGAGATGGTATCTCATTGTTGTTTTGATTTGTCTCTCTCTGAAGGCCAATGATCTCTTCATGTATTTGCTGGCTGCCTGAATATCCTCCTTGGTGAAGTGTCTATTCATGTCTTCTGTCCATTTTTCAACTGGATTGTTAATCCCTTTGCTATTGAGGTATTGGAGTTTGCTATAAATCCTAGAGATAAGTCCCTTGCCAGATATGTAATTATCAACAAGTATGAATTTGTTGCTGTCATTTTGTTATGTGCTTTTTCATGATGTTAATTTCTTTGTTCCATATAATTTTCTGTGCTGAGCTTGTTTTGTTTCTGAATCGTGTTATCACTTCCTTTGTTGCTATTGTTTTAGTATTTGCTAAATATTTGTGCTGGTCCTCTTTTTGGTTTTGATGTGAAGTTTTATCACTTTTCTTTGAGGTTACCCTGTGATTTATAGTTTTCTTCCCAAGTTTAGAACAGTCTGTTCTATTTTGTAGTTGTCTTGACTTCCCTACCATTTAGAAGTTCTTTTACTAAATTTTCTCCCTCTTTTTGGTTTATAGTTGTTCTCATTTGTCAATTGATGTCTCTGGTTCACTGTTTCAATCTTGTAGGCTTATTTACTTTGGATACTTCTACAGCTGGATTGGTTTCTGGGTTATGTCATCATGTGTGTTAATGGTCAGTCGTTGTTGGCTATTGTTGCTTCTCTGTCCAAAGGACTCCCTTTTAGCATCTCTTGTTAAGGTTGGTCTGGTTTTAACAAATTCCCTTAATTTCTGCTTATTTGGAAATGTCCTAATTTCACCATCATACTTGAGGGACAATTTTCCTGGGTATGTAATTCTTGGTTGGAAATTTTTCTCTTTCAGCATTTTATATGTACCATCCCATTGTCTTCTCACCTGCATGGTTTCTCCTGAGAAATCTGAGCTTAGTCTTATTGGTTGCCCCTCGTAGGTAATTTTTCATTTTTCCCATGCTGCTTTCAGGATTCTTTCTTTGTCTTTGGTTTTGGTAAATTTGATGATGATATGTCTTGGTGATTTTCTTTTGGGGTCTTTCCTGTTTGGGGTTTGTTGGACTTCTTGAATTGATATATTCTTATCTTTCATCATACCAGGAAAATTCTATTCCAACAAATCTTTGACATTTTTTCCATGGTTTTATTTCTCTCTTCCTGTTCTGGAATTCCAATTACACATAGGTTACTCCTTTTGATGGTATCCCACATGAACCTTAGCCCTTCTTCATTTTGTTTTGATCTTTTTTCTGATTGCTTCCTTTCCAAAGAAGTATTGAGGTATTTGCCTTCACTATCACTAATTCTGTCTTCCACTGATTTCAATTCTACTCCTTTGCCCTTTAAATGTGTTATCTATTTCCGAAAATTTAGTATTAATTGTCTGGATTTCTGTCTGCAAATTTTGTTCCATTTCTAATTTTTTCATTTATTTTTGTCACTTTGCTCTTGTATTGTCTTTTGAAAGTGTTCTAAGGTTTTCTCTGCATTTTCCTCAATTTTGTCAGTGTTTTTCTTGATCTGTCTCTCAGTTAGTTGAAGGTTGTTGTTGCTATGTGCCATCGAGTCAGCCCTGACTCATAGCGACCCCTCCTTGGGTTTCCGAGGCAGTATCACTACGGAAGTAGGATTGCCCAACCTTCAATTCCTTATCAGGTAGTTCCAATGCTGCATCTTCCTCAGGGATGTGTTTTGGGTTGGTATCCTGATCCCTTGTTTCTCCTCCTTTATCTTGCTTCTTTGTGTAGACTGTGATGCTCTGTTGTCCCTGAGGCATTGTGATATTTTTGTGTTTCTAGTTAATTGGTGATTGCATGTTGGAGTGATTTGCCCACAATTTTAATTTTCCTTGTTTTGTTTGTATGTAATCTATGTAAGCAAGGTACTGTACTGTGCTCCTCTATTCATTAGTTGGCAGGACTTACACACTCACCACCTGTGTCCTTTCCTGTTGTCAACCTCCTGTATGTTCCTGCCGTTCTTGGCAAACAGAGCCTATTCTTAGGTACCTGGAATCCAAATGAGAATGTTGTCACTTTAAAATCCAAAATGGACGCCACTTGTAAACATTCAAAATAGCTGCACTCTCAGCAGTGAGATCATCTTGAGACAATGTCAGGAAGAACCAGCAAAATGGGGGACAAATCCCTTGATACTAATCTGTTTGAGGAACAATCAGAAAAAAGAATGAAGAAAAATAAAGAAATGCTAAGCATTATGTGGGCCACTATCAAAAGGAAAAATTTATGTGTAATTGGAATTCCAGAAGATGGGGAGAGGGAAAAAAAAGTACAGAGATTTTTCAAAGATTTATTAAGAGAAAACTTCCATAAAAGGAAGGATTAGAAGGTTTCTATCTAAGAAGCTCAATGAACCCCATACAGGACAGACCACCAAAAGAAACTCACCAAGGCATATCATAATCAAATTTTCCAAAACCAAAGAAAAAGAAAGAATTCTGAAAGCAGCTTGTGAAAAGCAAAATGTCACATATAAAGGGGCACCAATAAGCACTGACCTCTTGGCAGAAACCATGCAGGCAAGAAAACAATGGGATGACATCTATAAAACCCTGAAAGAAAACAATTTCAACCAAGACTAATATATCCAGCAGAACTGTTTTAAAATATGATAGTGAAACTAGATCATCCCCAGATAAACAGAAATTATAGGAATTTGTGAAAAACAGGCCAACCTTACAAGAAATTTTAAAGAAACCAATGACATCAGACAAAAGCTTGAGATTAAGACACATGAAAGCATCATACCTATACCAACCCACATAAAAAATTCTCAAAAGTAAAATAAAACTGAATCAGAAAGGGAATCAGACAGGTCAATCCATAGACAATGACAGTTTCAAAACAAAAACAGGGAATAAATGGTTTAGTTATAGAACTTTCATATGGTGACGAAATCAAGGAGATATCAAGATATAATAGACTGTTTAAAACTTAGGACAATATAGGTAAATTTCAGAGTCACCACAAAGAAAATTAATAAATCTATTTACCAAAATAAAGGAGAAGAAAATAAAAAATACTCAGTAAACACAAAATCAACAATGAACGATATGAAAAGAAAAATCCATAAACATAAAAACTCAACACAGAAAATTAAGCAGAACAAAGAAACTGTTAACACCACAATAAAAAGTATAGTATAATGGCAGCAGTAAATTCACACCTATTAATAACCACATTGAATGTAAACAGTTTAAATGCATCAGTCAAGAGACAGAGAGTGGCAGGAGTGGATAAAAAATATGACCTATCAATATGTTGCCTAAAAGAGACACACCTTAGACAGAAAGACAGAAATAGGTTAAAAGTCAAAGAATGGAAAAAAAGTATATCAAATAAGTGGTAACCAAAAGACACCAAGAGTGACACTAATTATCTCTGATAAAATATACTTTAAGTCAAAACCCATTATAAGTGAAAATAAAGGTCAACCAACCAAGAGAATACAGCCATAATTAATGTATATTAAACACCAATGACAGCACTCCAAAACATTAAAACAAACTAACAGAATTGAAAGATGAAGTAAACAATAATAGTAGGAGACTTTAACACACCACTTTTGATGAGGACTAGAACTCGGACTAGAAACTCAACAAAGATACAGAAGATCTCAATACAGTCATCCTTTCATATCCACAGGGGATTGGTTCCAGGATCCCCTGCAGACAACAAAATATGTAGATGCTCAAATCCTTTATTAATATGGTGAGTATTTGCACATAACTCATATAATTTATGCAGATCCTTTCAATTATCTCTAGATTACTTACAATACCAAATACAATATAAATCTTATATAAGTAGAATTTTATGCTCTTTCTTAGCCTTTGAAGGATTGCTTTGACCACTTAATTGCTTTTTTGTTGTTATTGTTTCAAAATATTTTTGATCTGCAATTGGTTGAGCCTATGGATACAGAGGGCTGACTGTAACATAATCAACTGACTTGACTTCAAAGACATACATAGAAGACAACACCCAACAGTAGCACAATGCACTTTCTTCTCCAAAGCTCATGGACCATTTTCCAGAAGAGAACACATTTTAGGTCACAAAGAAAGCCTCAAGAAATTAAAAATAATATCAAGCATGTTCTGTGATCATAACATTATAAAAGTAGAAAACAGTAACAGAAAGAAAAAGAAAAAAAGAAATACACGCAAATTGAATAACACCTTACTTAAAAACTATTAGGTAATAAACAAAATTAAAAATAAAATTAATTGTTGGACTCAAGTGAGAATGAAAACACAACATACCAAAGCCTTTGGGATATTGCAGAAGCAGTGCCCAGAGGAGTATTTATAGAAATAAATGCACACATCAAAAAGGAAGAAAGAGCCAAAATCAATAGCTCAACTCTACAGCTCAAAAAAACAGGAAAGGAGCAGCAAAAGCAGCACAGTCACCAGAAGACAGGAAATAATAAAGATGAAAGCAGAAGTAAATGATATAGAAAACAGAAAAAGAAAGAATCAGCAAGATTAGAAGTTGGTTCTTTGAGAGTATTAATAAAATTGACAAACCAATTGCCAAACTGATAAAGGAATAGAAATAAGGAGATGAAAATAACCAAAATAAAAAATGACATATGGTACATTACAACAGAACCAACTGATTTTTTAAATGATCATAACAGAATATTATAAAAACAAACAAACAAATTGTACTCTAATTCATTTGAAAATCTGGAAGAAATGGAAAAATTTCTAGAAACCTACCTAAACTAACACAGAGGGAGGAAACCTAAATAGACTCATAACAAAGATAACATTGAAGATGTTATTTAAAAAAAGAAAAGAACGAACTCCCAACAAAAAAAGAAGAGTTGACACCAATTCTACTGAAACTATTCCAGAACACAGAAAAAGTAGGAATACTCCCTAATTCATTCTATGAAGCCAGCATATCCCTGATACAAAGCCATATAAAGATATCACAAGAAAAGAAACATACAGACCAATATCCCTCATGAATACAGAAGCAAAAATTCTCAACAAAACTCTAGCCAACAGCATATCAAAAAAATTATGTGTTATGATCAGGTTAGAGTCATACCAGGGATGCAAGTATGTCTCAACATTAGAAAATCAATCATTAGAGACAAGCTACACATACCTTCAACAAAGAAAAGAGAAACCAATTGACACAGATACAGAAGATAATCCTGGCACCCTGAACTCTGAAAGGAAGGATACAGAAGTGGATTAAATATCAACTAATAGAAGAACCTGAATGAAAACAGTGAGTAAGGAGACAAACGGAGCTGTGGACTGTCAGTTATCCTGATGGCACAGACAGTTTGAGTATTTCCAAGTGATATTAGGACTGGAGAATTAACTTAAAAATTAGCCCTGCTTGCCAAAGGCTTCCTGGATGACTGCACTGCCCACTGTGACTAACAAGGGTAACAGCAAAGAAGGGGACAAACTGAGCTGTGGACTTTCAGCTGTCTGGAGGTTGCAGCCATTTTGAATGTTTACAAGTGGTGCAGTCATGTTGGATATTTAAAGTAACAGCATTCTCGTTCAGGTTCCAGGGACCTAAGAATAGGCTCCACTTGCCAAGGACAGCACAGACATACCAGAGGCTGATAACTGGAAAGGAGACAGGTGGTGAGTGCATAAGTGCTGCCGATGAGCGAATAGAGGAGCACAGTACCCTGCTTTCTCAGATACATACAAACAAAACAAAGAAAATTAAAATCTTGGGCCAATCATTCCAACATACAATCACCAATTAAATATAAATACAACAACGCCACAATATCTCAGAGACAACAGACTACAGTCCAAACAAAGAAGCAAGACAAAGCAGTTGAAACAAGGGACCAGGATACAGATCCAGAACTTTCCTGACAGACACAGCCAATCAGCATTGGAACTCCCAGATAAGGAATTCAAAATAATTGTATTTAGGTATTGTGGTAGTTCAGTTTGTGTGTCAACTCAGCTGGGCCAGGTTGAATGGCTGGGCAGCTGGATGTAGTATTCACCATGATGAGACTGGTAATCACCTTCATGGTGGGATCTACCACAAGCAGCTGAGTAGCTGCCTTTGAGTATGTGGTCTGCTTCCCGTATATAAGCAACAGCTTTGGGAATGGTCTCTAGCTTATGGCATGCTTGGACCCTGCATGTAGCTGTGTTGTTGTTCAGTAGTCTGCCATGCTTTGCTGACCTTGGACTTGCAATGGACTTGAATTAATGGCCTGCCATGTGGTTTGGTAACATTGGGACTATGTCATTTTATTTGTCAACCTTGGGCTTGTTAGCCTCAGCAGCCACTAGCTGCCTAAGTGAAGAGATGCCTCTAGCTTCAGTGGGCCAGGAGTAAAAGGCAAAGCTGAAGCCCAAGGTCAAGGGGCTTTCACACAGCCCCTAGAGCCTGGCCCTTTGAACTTGGACTTAAAGCCTCCAAATCGTGAGAGAATAAACTCCTATTTGTTAAGGCCATCCCATTTGTGGTATATTCTTGTCAGAGAGCCACTAGGTAACCAGAGCAGGTACCTTCAACAGATGGAGAGACAAATCAAGGAAAACACTGACAAAATTGAGGAAAACACAGAGAAAACCCTAGAACAATTTCAGAACACAATAAAAGAACAAAATGACAAAATAAATGAAAAATTAGAAATGATACAAAATCTACAGATAGAAATCCATAAGATTAATACAAAATTTTCAGAAATAGATAATACATTGAACTGGCAAAGGAGTAGAATCAAATCAATGGAAGACAGAATTAGAGAGAATGAAGAAAATTAATCAACGTACTTCACAACACAAATAAAACAAAGTAAAAGAATCACATGTTAATCTCAATCAATGCAGAAATGCCATTTGATAAAATCTAACCCCCTTTCCTGATAAAATCTCTCAGCAAAATAGGAGTAGAAGGGAAATTTCTAAACATAATTAAGGGCATATATAAAAAACCTATCACTCTCACTGCCTTCGAGTTGGATCCGACTCATAGCGACCCCTCCTGGGGTTTCCAAGGCAATATCACTACGGAAGTAGATTGCCCAGTCTTCCTTCTGAGGAGTGGCTGGTGGGTTTGAACTGCCAGTCAAATGCCTTAGGCACTACGCCACCAGAGCTCCCTACAAATAGCCAACATTATTTACAATGAGGAAAGATTAAAAACATTCCTCTTGAGAACGGAATAAAACAAGGATACTCATTATGACCACTCTTATTCAAAATTGTACTGGAAGTCCAACCCAAAGCAACTAGGCAAGAAAGGGAAATAAAAGGCACCCAAATTGGTAAGGAGAAGTAAAACAATCTGTCTTCGCAGATGGCATGGTCCTATACATAGAAAATCCCCAGAGACTCTGCAGGCAAGTTACTGGAACTAATAGAAGGATTCAGCAAAGTGGCAGGGTACGAGATCAACATGCAAATATCAGTAGGATTCCTCCATACTAACAAGGAGAGCTCTGAAAGGGAAGTCAAGAAAACAATGTAATTTATAATAGCCCCGCAAGGATGAAATACCTAGGAAAAACTAACCAGGGACATAAAAGACTTACACAAAGAAAACTACAAAACACCACAGCAAGAAACCAAGAGACTTACATAAATGGAAAAATATATATGCTTATGGATTAGAAGACTTAACATTGTGAAAATGTTAATACTACCAAAAGCGATCTATAGCAATAATGCAAACCAAATCCAAGTTCCAAGAACACTCTTTAACAAACTGGAAAAACTAACCTTCAACTTTATATGGAAAGAAAAGAAGCCTCGAATAGTTAAAGCATTACTGAAGAAGAACAAAGAAAGAGGCTTCATACTTACTGATTTCAGAATTTCCTATATAGCCACAGTAGTCAAAAAACCTGGTACGGGTACAATGACAGACATGTAGACCCATGGAATAGAATTAAGAACACAGAAGTAAATCAGCTATGGACAGCTGATTTTCAACAAATGTTGAAATCCATTCAGTGAAGAAGAGATAGTCTCTTTAAAAATGATGCTGGCAAAACTGGATATCCATTTGAAGAGAAACGAAACAGGATACACCATACACAAAAACTAAGTCACAATGGATCAAAGTCCAAAATGTTAAACCTAAAACTATAAACTTCCTGGACGATAGCAGAACAAAGCTAGGGATCCTAATCTATGGCACAAATACACTATTAAACAAAACTTAAACCCACAAACAACAGAAAATAAACTAGATAACTGAGACGTCCTAAATATTAAATACTTATGCTTATCAAAACATTTTATCAAAAGAGTAAAAAGAAAACCTCTTTATAGAACAAAGGGATACTGTATGGTTTAAAACCAGGAAGGGTGTGTGTCAGGGTTGTATCCTTTCACCATACTTATTCAAACTGAATGCTGAGCAAATAATCTCAGAAAGTGGACTGACTATATGAAGAAGAACACAGAATCAGGATTAGAGGAAGACTCATTAACAACCTGTGATGGGCAGATGACATAATCCTGCTTGCTGAAAGTGAATGTGACTTGAAGCACTTAATGATAAAGATCAATGACTACAGTATGGATTACACCCCAATATGAAGAAAACAAAAATCTTTGCAAATGGACCAATAAGGAACATCATGATAAATAGAGAAAAGATTGAAGTTGTCAGATTTCATTTTACTTGGATCTGCCATCAACACTAATGGAAGCAGCAATCAAGAAATAAGACGTCACATTGCACTGGTCAAATCTGGTGCAAAAAACTTTAAAGTGTTAACAAGCAAAGATGTTACTTTGAAGACTAAGGTGCACCTAACCAAGTCATAGTATTTTCATTTGCCTCATATGCAAGTGAAAGCTGGACAATGAATAAGGAAGACCAAAAACTTGACAACTTTGGATTGTGGTGTTGGTGAAGAATACTGAAAGTACCATGGACTGCTGGAAGAATGAACAAAACTGTCATGGAAGTAGTGTTCCTTGCAAGCAAGAATGGCCAAACTTCATCTTACATATTTTGGCCATGTTCTCAGACTCTAGTCTCTAGAGAAGGATATCATGCTTGATAAAGTAAAGGGTCAGCGAAAAAAGGGAAGACCCTCAATGAGAAGGATTGACACAGTGACTATAACAATGGGTTCAAGCATAGCAAGGATTGTGAGGATGGTGCAGGACCAGGCAATGTTTTGTTCTGTTGTATATAGGGTTGCTTTGAGTCAGAGCCAACTCAACACCATCTAACAACAAAAACAACATACACTGGGAAAAAATTTTTGGCAATGACATTTTCTGACAAAGGTCTAATCTCACAATATCGCAACAACTAAAAGATAATCATATCAAAAAATGGGCAAAGGACATAACCAGACACTTCACCAAAAAAAGACATTCAGGTGGCTAGCAAATACATGAAGAGAAGCTCACAATCACTAGCCATTGTTGTTGTTAGGTGCATCTCAGGCCTCAAAGTGACATCTTTGTTCTTCAACACTTCAAAGAGGTTTTTTTTTTTTTTTTGTAGCAGATTTGCCTGGTGCAATGAACATCTGATTTCTTGACTAGTGCTTCCATT
>NW_006921598.1:22796160-22797590 GCF_000298275.1 Orycteropus afer afer
GTTTTTCAGCCACGATCCTTCTGACATCAGCAATGATATCCCTTGTTCCATGTCCTTTTCTAATCTAGCCTTCCTGGAAGTTCCCTGTCAATACACTGCTGCACCATTTTTTAACCATTTTCAGCAAAATTTTACTTGCATGTGATATTAATGATATTGTTTGATCATTTCCACATTCTGTTGGATCACCTTTCTTTAGAATAGGTACAAATATAGATCTCTTCCAGTCAATTGGCCAGGTAGCCATCTTCCAAATTAGTTGACAAGTAAATGTCTTCAGTACTGCATACATTTGTTGAAACATCTCAGTGGGTATTTCATCAATTCCTTGAACCTAATTTTTCACCAATTCTTTCAGTGCAGCTTTGACTTCTTTCTTCAGTACCATTGGCTCTTGATCAGATGCTACCTCCTGAAATAGTTGAACATTGACCAATCCTTTTTTGAACAGTGACTTTGTGTATTCCTTTCATCTTCTTCTTCTTTTTGCTTTAAAGGGGCACATCTGTATTCTATTTTATTTTTATTTTTTTAGTGTTCCTTCCCCACCCTCTCACCCCTGGTAACCAACAAAGAAAGTTCCCTTCCATATATAGTTTCCTTTCCTTGACTTTTAGAACTAATTACAAATAAATACTGTATTAGAACTAATACAATATTTGTCTTTCTGTGATTGACTTATTTTACTCAGCATAATGTCCTCCAAGTTCATTCACGTTATGCGGTGTTTTGCAGATTTTACATTATTCTTTAGTGTTGCATAGTATTTCATTGTGTGTAAGTTCTATAGTTTGCTATCTACTCTCTGCTTGATGGGCACCTAGGATGTTTCCATCTTTTTGCTATTGTAAATAGTGCTGTGATGAACATGAGTGTACATATATCTGCTCCCGTCTTGGCCCTTCTACCTTCTTTTGATGTTTCTGGCATCGTTCAATATTTTGCCCATTGTTGTTGCTGTTGTTATGTGCCATCTAGTCATCTGCAACTCATAGTGACCTTATGTACAACAGAACGAAACACTGCCCTGTCCTGTGCCAGCCTCACGATCCTTGCCATATCTGAGCCCATCGTTGCAGCCACTGTCTCTATCCATCTTGTTGATGGATTTTTTTTTTCATTAACCATCTATTTTACTAAGCATGATATCCTTCTGCAGAGAATGGTCCCTTCTGACAACATGACAAAGTTTGGCCATTCTCACTTCCAAAGAGCATTCTGACTGCACTTCTTCCAGGACAGATTTGTTCATTCTTTTAGCAGTCTACAGTACTTTCAGCAGTCTTCACCAACACCACAACTCAAAAGCATCAACTCTTCTTCAATCTTCCTTATTTGTTGTCCAACTCTCACATGCATATGAAGCAACTGAAAATATCATGGCTTGGGTTAGGCGCATCTTAGTTTTACAGGAGACATTTTTGCTCTTC
>NW_006921598.1:22797775-22811112 GCF_000298275.1 Orycteropus afer afer
TTAATATTGCAACTTGAAGCGTGAGAAATGCCAGGTGTGTTCTTCCCTTTTGGTTTTCTAACTCCAGGTCTTTGAACATTTCATTATAATAATTGACTTTGTCTTCTCAAGCTGCTCTTTGAAATCTTCTGTTCATCTCTTTTATCTTGTCATTTCTTCCATTTGCTTTAGCTACTCTCTGTTTAACAGCAAGTTTCAGAGTCTCTTCTTTCATTATGGTCTTTTCTTCCTTTCTTGTCTTTTTAATGAATTTTTGCTTTCTTCATGGATGATGTTCTTGATGTCATCCTACAATTTGTGTGGCTTTCGGTCATTGGTGTTGTGCATCAGATCTGTTCTTCAGATGGTCTCTAAATTCAGGTGGGATATAATCAAGGTCATATTTTGGCTCTTGTGGAGTTATTTTAATTTTCTTCAGCTTCAACTTGAATTTGCATATGAGCAATTGATGGTCTGTTCCACAGTCAGCTCCTGTTCTTGTTTTTTGGCTGAAGATATTGAGCTCCTCCATTGCCAGTTTCAATAGGTGTGGTCAATCTGATTCCTGTGTATTCCATCTGGCAAGATCCACTTGTATAGCTGCCATTTATGTTGTTGACAAAAGATATTTGCAATGGATAAGTCATTGGTCTTGTAAAATTCTATCATGTAATCTCTGGCATCATTTCTATCACCAAGGCCATATTTTCCAATTACTGGTGACTTCCTTCTTTCCAACTTTTGCATTCCAATCACCAGTAATAATATATACATCTTGAGTGCATGTTTGCTCAATTTCAGACTGTAAAAGTTGGTAAAATTCTTCAATTTCCTTCACTCTGGCTCTGATAGTTGGTGCATAAATTCAAATAATGGTAGTATTAACTGGTCTTCCTTGTAGGCATATGGATATGCCTACACTGACAGCATTGTTCTTCAGGATAGATCTTGAAATATTCTTTGTGATGATGAATGCTATGCCATTCCTCTTCAGTTTGTCTTTTCTGGCATATGATTGTGTGATTCACAATGGCCTAAACCAGTCCATTTTAGCTCACTAATGCCTAGGATATCGATCTTTATGTATTCCATTTCATTTTTGACAACTTCTAATTTTCTTACATTCATACTTCATACATTCCTCATTCCAATTATTAATGGATGTTTGCGGCTGTTTCTTCCCATTTTGAGTTGTGCCACATCAGCAAATGGTCACAAAAGTTTTACTCCATCCACATCATTAAGTAAGTAGTAAGTCTGTAGTAAGTAAGTAGAGTTGACTTTACTTTGAGGAGGTAGCTCTTCCCCAGTCATATTCTGAGTGCCTTCTGAACTGAGAAGCTCATCTTCTGGCACTGTATCAGACAATGTTTCGGGGCTATTCATAAAGTTTTCCAGTAATATATCAGACAGTGTTTCACTGCTATTTATAAGGTTTCCACTGGACAATTCTTTGAGAAGTCGGTGGCCCCTTCCTTCTTCCTAGTCTGTCTTAGTGGAGACTTAGTCTTCAGTGGAGTGGAAGCTCCACTGAAACCTGTCAACCATGTGTGACCCTGCTGGCATTTGAAATACTGGTGACATAGCCTACAGCCTCACAGGAGCAAACAAGTCACCACAGTACAACAAACTGACAGACTCTCATTAGTCAATAGAGAGATGTAAATCAAATCTACAATGAGATACTATCTCACCCTTGCAAAAAATGGCACTGATCAAAAAAAAAAAAAAAAAGAAAGAAACCACAAAAATGCTAGCAAGGTAATAGAAGACTGGAACTCATATAAACTGCTAGTGGGATTGTAAATTGGTACAATCACTATGGAAAATGGTATGGTGTTTCTTAAAAAAAACATATGACCCAGCAATCCTACTCCTAGGTGTATATCCTAGAGAAATAAGAGCAGTGACATGGATAGACATATGCACATCCGTGTTCACAGCAGCATTACTTACAGTAGCAAAAAGATGGAAACAACCTAAGTGCCCATCAACACATGAATAAATAAACAAAATGTAGTACATACATACAGTGGAATACCACACAGTGATAAAGGATAATGATGAATCTGCAAAACATCTTATAACGTGGATGACTCTGGAGCTCATTTTGCTCCGAGAAATAAGTTAATCACAAAAGGAAAAATATTGTATGGTACTATTTTATAAAAAGGAGTTCTGGTGGTGTAGTGCCTAAGGCATTTGATTGCTTACCAGTAGGTTGGCGGTTCAAGGCCACCAGCCACTCCATGGAAGGAAGACTGGGCAATCTACGTTTATAAAGAGTCAAGAATAGATTTAAAAAAGAAAGCAATATTCTTTGATGGTTACCAAGGATGGGAGGGCAAGGGAGGGAGAACTACCTACTAGATAACAGACACATGTTAATTCTAGTGAAAGGGAAGACAATATATAATGAGGGAAGTCAGCACAACATGATCAAGGTAAATGAAGACATTGAGATGTATGCAAGAATAAAGGATAACAGTGTTAAATGCTATCATGTATACAACTGGTAGGTTTGAACCACCAACTTTCTGGTTAGTAGCCAAATGCACTACCCACTGTGCCACAGAGCTCCTTAACGATAGCAGTAGCAACAAAAAATTTATGAGTGGTTAATAGGTAGTTATGTATGCTAGGTGCAAAAAGGTGTATGGGAGTACGTGGGCATGCATATGTAGGCATCTGTGTGGGCATTTGTGTATATATATATTTGTGCTGCATATATATTCAAATATATAATAGAGCATATAGAGGGCACAGTTATGGACAAGGGGTCTTCTAGGTCAATTGGTATAACATAGTTAATAAAGATAAAGTTCCACATTCTAGTGTGTTGAGTAGCATCTATGGTCTTAAAACCTTGCCATTGGCCATCTAAAATACAACTATTCATCTCTTCCCATCTGGAGTAAAGGATAGTGAAAGAAATCAAAGACTCAAGGAAGCCATTAGTCCACAGGAAAAATGGCCCACATAAGCCACAGTTCTTCTAGCCTAAAACCAGAACTTAATGGTGCCTGGCTACCACTAACACCTCTCTGACCAGGGACACAGTAGAGGACCCTGGTTAGAATGGGAGAAAAACATCAAAAAAAAAAAGATCATACTTACTGGATTTATAGAGACTAGAGGAACTCCTGAGATTATTGCCTTAAAAAAAAAAATGTAAAGGAAAAAGAGAAGCAGGAGGAAGAAAAAGCAGAGAGACACACAGAAAGAATAGGGCCAGAGAGAAAAAAGACCAGAGTTAGAGGAGATTATAGAAAGGAGAAGTAAAGGAAGAATGAGAAAACAGAAAGCAAAGAGCAAAAAGGGAGAGAGGGAACAGAGAAGACAGAAGAAAGAAAAGAGAAGATCATCAAGTGGGAGATGGTGTGAGTTCCTCATGCAGAACACTGGATCAAGTCCCAGGAAGACACAGGCTTTGGAGGGAGCTCGGATTGGTTCTCAGGCCTTGGCTATAAGCCAGCCTGGGATTTCAATCCTTGCCTGCAGCCTGTGGAAGGCTGTAGGGTGTCAGACTTTGAACATGTAGCGAAAACATAAACAGGGGCAGCTATATCCTGTATGGCCAGATGTTTTGCATGGCCTTTCTAGTAATTTGGGAACAAGAATAAGACACTTGAAAAAGTACCTACTCCTTAAGTAGTGCCTTGGCTACAAAGGATGTTCAATCCAGTGCTATTTATAATAGAAATAATAAAGAAAGACAGAGCTAAGAAAGGAAAGCTGAGAGAAAAAATGAAATGTGGCTTAATACATTTATGATTCATTTATATAACAGAATGCTACGTAGCCATTAAAAACAATGCCACAAAAGTGATAACTTCTTAGCCACAGCCAAACTCTGAGGGAATGAGTCACTGGGCCCATGGGCTCAGGACCATGGTCACAGGGGACATTAAGTTCAACTGACATAACAAAGTACACAAAAACATTGTGTTCTACATCCTACTTTGGTGAATAGCAACTGGGGTCTCAAAAGCTTGCAAGCAGCCATCGTGCAATTGGTCTCACATCATCCAGAGCAAAGAAGAATGAAGAAAACCAGACACATGGCAATAATTAGACCAAGGGACTGACTAATGGAGCATACAAACCTCAGCCTACATGACCCTGAAACCAGAAGAACTAGATGATGCCGGCTACCACTGTCAACAGCTTGGAAAGGGATCAAAATAGGAGATCCTGGATAGAGTGGGAGAAAAATGTGGAACAAAACTCAAAATCATAAAAAAGACCAGACTTACTGGTCTGATAGAGACTGGTGAAAACACCCCAGACTATGTATGGCCCCTACTCACCTTTCGGGCCTGGAATTGAACTCACTCCTATGGTTTCCAGCCAAAAAACAGACAAGTGTATCAGCTGAACTTTTACACCAGGTAGGTGAACTCGTTAGAATGATCAACCATGGGTGATCAGAATGGCAGTACTTGCACAAGGAGATGGCTCAGAGGACAGGAATGTATAGGAAAGGACAAAGGGAAAAGGTAACCACAAGAAGGAAATGGGAAGAGAGCTGTTGCACTGTAGGGATTGCAGTCAATGTCATGAACGAATTGTGTATGAACTGTTGTTCATGCCCACCCAAGGTAATCTTGTGGGGCAGTTTTCTGTCATAGAGTAGCTGTGAGTCAGAATCAACTCAAATGCAATGGTTTTTTTAGGTTTAAGAGATTTTGACACTTTCCTCAAAAATTCTAATTTCTCTTGGCTATGCTATTTTCCCCTAGAGGATTTTGTATTCTCTGAATGCAAGAACCATGACTAATTTTCTTTGAATGATTAACACTTACTGTTAATGGCAATTGCTACATAATCCACTAATATTTGCTGAGTAAGAAATTGACTGAATTAAATGAAAGTAAATAAAGTATGTGTCAACATGTTCCATCATTAAATAGGCTGCACAAATGTTGTTGTTGCCATTGTCAGTTGCCATTGAGTCACCCCCAATTCACAACTGCACCATCTTCACAGCTGCTTGTATGCTCAAATCCATTACTGCAGCCACTACACAGTTGAGTGCCTTTCAATATAGAGGGTTCATCTTCCAGCACTATTTCAGAGAATTATTCTATTGTGATCCACAGTTTTCACTGGCTAATTTTCAGGAGTAGATCATCAGGTCTTTCTTCCTAGTCCAAATTATCTTGAAAGGTCCACTGAAACCTGTCCACTGGAGTGACCGTGTTGGTATTTGAAATATTGGTGGCATAGCTTCCAGCATCATATAGTGACATGAAAGCCAGCACAGTATGACAAATTTACAGGTGGTGGTGCACAAATATAAGGTGGTGGTGTTTTTCATTCATTAATTCATTCATTCAACAAACATTTCTGGAGGGCTTGCTTTGTGCTAGGCGCTGTGCTAGGCAGAGACAGTGGAAGAAGACTTGCATCTGCAGTAGCAATGCTGAACACAGGAGAGCTCCTCTCTGAGCACTCACTGAAGAGTTAACTTGATAATCAAGCATAAAGCAGAGTAAAACATCTGAGTGGTAGGAAAGAACTTCACTGTAACTTTATGAGGGCTCTGGTGGTTAGAAATGCAAGAAATATTTTAAATTTAATATTTAATAAATCAATGCACTTTACCCAAATGTACTGTCTCAAGTCTACCTGGTTCTCTCTCTCTCTGTTTCACCTTCCCAGTAACTCCACATGTTGATAATTCTTTTCCTTCCTGAAGCAATCAGATAAATCAAGAGCACCAAAATGTATTGAGCCCTTAATTTGTGTATATCATCACTTTTTCAAATGAGAGAAGATTTTAGCCTTTGAACCTTTTTCAGGGATAGTCAGAGGGCAAAAAGAGAAAATGCTGACAGCAATCTCAATATGGCTAATTATACAATGTAATTTAATCCACAAGCATGTGTGAAAATTGTACTAAATACTGGGCTAGTTTCTGAAGGGCATACTGTATTGATTTAAAGGTGAGCATCACCCTCAAAGAGCTTACAATTCAGTAAAAGAGATAAAGACAAGCATACAAATATGTAGAGTCATAATTGTGGAAAACATTTATCATAAGGAAGGAGTTAATTTATGGATTGTCAAATATTCAGAGTGAAATTGCCGTTATTGTAAACGGATCATAACGACTGCCTCACAAGGTGTTAAAATTGCCTATAGAGTCTTGAAATAATTAACAAAATGTCTCCAGTGGAAAATCAGTCATTTTTTAGTTATTACCCAAGCCTTTACCACTTGGATTCTGCGCATAATTTCAGCAGCTTTTGTGTAGTTACAATGATTCATTTTGTATTTACATAGTCTTTTCTATAAGCATTGTTTGTATCTCTAAATACAGTCCACACAAATTCAGCTTTTCAATGCAATATTAACATTACACGTGCATAGAAATGTTCTCATTTACTTATCTCTGTTGCTCTGATTCTAATACTTTAAAAGCAGTTTGGAACCAAACCATTTGTTCCTTGCATCATGTGAAATGGGTGTATAGCTCACATATAGTGGAGGCATAATAGCCGAAACAGGTTTTTATTTGAGCTTGGAGGATCACGGTTCTGCCCCCTGGGATTTATGCCATCATTTCAAACCCAAGCTAAGTGAAATGTGTACTGTCAGACTTGCTTTACCATTTCTTCAAATGCAAGTTTAATCAACTTGGCATTTACAATAAGGAGTGTCTTAGTGACAGCATTTACGTGGCATGAGGCAATTTCTATCCAAAAGTAAATATAAAAACATGGAATGAAGAAGAGTGGTTGAACAGATAATCAAGATTCTTAACTCTAAAAACAGCCTTTGGAGTGCTGAGATATAGCTGAAGCTATCTCATGTTTTCAAGGCCATGCCTTTTCCTCCACAGTATTAGTAGATTTAATGGGGAGAAAGAAAGGATTTTTCAGTCAAATAAGTTTGGGAAACACTTGGGTCAAACAGGTAAATAATGTTTAACTTCAGAACTTTTTAGCATACTAATATGCAATATGAATCTCCATAAGGAATATATCATGCCTTTTTCCAGAACTTTTATGGTCATAGAAATTTATTTTTCAGGGACCATTTTTTGGGATGAGAGTTTGATGGAAGATATTTTAGTACCAAAAAACTTTGTTTGCTCAGGTTTTTTGCCTTTATTTTTTAACAGTGAAAGTTGTTTATCTTTTCTCTTTCTTCTCCTCATTAGAGCTTCTTTAAGTTTCCTTCAAAATATTAGGAGCCTCCATTTCAGAAGTTAACAGATAAAATCCAAGTAAATTCCTGTTTGACAAGAATTTTGATGTACCAACACAGTTCTGCTAAGTGAGCTTACATGATTTTGGTTATACTATGGTTTTGAGCTCTTGTTCATTATAAAATACATTGTTATGGTTTATAAATGTATGGTTTATGAAAAGTGAACTATCAGAAAATTTTGAATTATTTATTTCTCTTTAAGAAAAAAGAAAACTGGACTAGTAGAGAAAAAAATCTAGTTAGCTAGAATGGAAATTTAAAGGTATTAGTCTCCTTAATTAAGGTAACATCTAACAATGCAAATACTTAGTACTTTGATCTAACTGGGAGCTCTAGTAGTGTAGTGCCTAAGGCATTTGACTGTTAACTAGAAGGCTGGCGGTTCAAACCCACCATCCACTCCTTGGAAAGAAGATTGAGCAATCTATTTTCATAGAGAACACCTCAGAAACCCAAGGAGGGGTCACTATGAGTCAAATTGACTCAATAGCAGTGAGCTTGGTTTTTATGAGTTGATCTAACTTTCTAAAGTTGTTTGAATCTTAAAAAACAGAAAACACCTACCAATTTCAAATTAGGTTATTTTCCTCAAATATGCATACACACATTCTTATTGATTGTATTTTGAATCTATATTAATTGTGCATTTCTAAATTTGCTTCTATTATCATGAGTTGAGAAATATATCCCCACATTTTAACTTTTGGTGCTTCAAACTTCTGTTATAATTTCCCACATAACTGATTTTTGGCTAGATTTATAGACGCATTTGTCATCACTTAGGAAGAGACTATAATAGTGAAAACATACTCCTGTTCCCTAACTCTGTTTTAGAGCACTGTTTGACTTTTTTTTCTTCTTTTTCTTTTTTCATGTATATGCAGTATTTATTAAAAGCACAAGTCCCTCAGGGATTTAAGAATATGTGTGAAATAAATACAAACCACACACAGTACTTAATAATTATGGGTAGCAGTATTACAAAAACAGCAGCACAAACACCTTTCTCACCTCAAGAGCATTCACTGCCCGCTTCCTTCTATGCAGCACTGGGCAGGTGCTCCAGGGAAATAGATAGGGGTCTTTCAATTAATGAATGACAACAGAAACATTAATATTCTTAACACACAACCAAACCCATGCAGGATGAAATAAGACTATATTCATTGTGTACAAATAGAGTGGTAAATGCACTCAGTGAGGTGGTAATTGAAGAGGGAGTTGCAGGAATTCTAGGTGAGGAAAACTGCCTGCGTGCTTACCATCTGCCTTTCTTATATTAGTCCCTGAACAGAGTTTTAGGAGCTGTTTGTGTGATTAAGGGAAGGAGCCTAGGGAGCTGTGACAGGTCAAAATTGCAGGAAGAAGGTGAGGCATGGAGGCAGGGTGACTAAATAAGATGAGACTGGAACAATGGGAAGGCACTATTTAAGGGTACTGAAATAGTCCCTGCAGAGAACAAAAATGTCTTTATGATCAGAATGAAAATGGCTCTCATGAATGCCAAAGTAATTACAAATTTCTATAGCCCTAAAAAGGACAAGGGGCTGATCAATGTCTCAGACTAACCTAATTCACACTTTCCTGTGTAAACCAGGAGGACCCAGAGACTCAAGGCTGGTAGGAAGACTGCCCACAGACAGAAATGTCCTCTGAGTTCTGACCTACCATTTCACCCTGAATATTCATCATATCCATGTAGAAAGAGTGTTCCATGTGGATTATACCTGCGTGTAGTACCCATGAAGGGGGCAGAAGACAACAAGATGGGGGTGGGGCCTATGCCCCTCATTTTTTTTTTTAAATGCAGAAAATACCATTCAAAGACTTCCTCAGGATAATGCAAGAAAGGAGTCCATGAAGAAGCTAGAAAAAGGAGCCCTATTTGCAGTCTCAGAAATTTCTTAAAGCTTTCAGTACCTTAATATCCATTGCTTTTATTCCTCTCTTTGTTTCATAAAATATTTAGAGGCAAATAAAAAATAGTAGCAAAATAAAAGCGTGTGAGCCTTTAGTTCTGAGTCAAGAGACAGAAATCTATGCAAGTGTCCAGGCTCATTCCAGCCCTCAAAAAATGTGAATAATTTTATAACTAAGTTTTTGTAAGTTGATTCCTGTTATTAATCTATTGATACATAAGCATCTTAACCATCTTTGTTTGGTTTTACAATAAATATTACCATGGGAAAGATTACTTCTCAAACTTTCTTTATAATTTATGCTATAAGTATTTAATAATTGTACCTATTTTCTATCTTTTGTAACAATAGATTTAAAATATTTCATTTATTTAATTTTTGTTTGATGCTAAATGGTGTTACATTGTTATGAAAGCAAATTAACAATAAAAGTTAAAGACAAACCTAAAAGGAAAAATGTTAGTCATACCTCCTCAATTTACCACTAAAGTTTTCATTTATGCAGACTGCTGACTTGAGTATTTTACAAAATTACAATCATAATGTAAGGCCATTTTGTTATTTATTTATTTATTTTACTTCCTAATATATTGTAAAGGTTGTCTCATAATTGTTATAATCTTTTAAATGTTTATACAGTGTTTCATTGAGTTTATGTAATAGTCTTCTTGGTTTTGCACATTCGGGGTTGTTTTTTTTTTCTATTTCTTGATTATTTTGTGATGCTGCAGTAAATATCTTCATACAGATAGCTTTTTTTTCTGCTTTTAGATTATATCCTTAAGAATAGGATAAATGGATTAAAAGGTAGGAGCATTTTGAAAGTTTCTCATAAAAATGTTTATTTTGCTCTCCAAAATAAGTTCTATCAACTTACATTGCCACCCTCAGTATAAATGCACCAGTTAAGTACAGTCTTACTCTATACAGTGTTATTTTTTTCATTAGCTTTACTTATAATAAATTTTTTTAAATAACATTTGAATATTTTCCTCCATTATTGAATTTGCATTTGCATGTAGACTGCATAATGTATGCATTATCACTTCATATCCTTTGCCATTTTTGACTGAATTTTTCCTCAATGTTTTTCTGATAATCTGAATGAGTCCCATGGTAGATATCTGTCCCTTTTGGCCACCAACAGCCCTTTCCTTGTCATGCTTGGATTTTGCTTTGGGAACTACCCCTTGTCCACGGCATGCTGCACTGCGCTTTTGGATCATAAAGCATGGCCCCATACCTTGGCCAATTAGCACTTCCTGGAATTTGAATTTTGAGAAGAATGAAACAAGAACAGAAAATGATAAAAGATACAGCATGATGCTCATAGCTTTCTGAAGAGAATGCACAGCCACTGGGTTTCTGCTACTTCTATCTCTATAGTTTTCCTGGTTCTCATTTTCAACAAGATCTGAGTTTTTTCAGTCTTTCTTTTAGCTCTGCAAGCTCCTTGTATAATTCAATTCCAACCCTTCACCTCTTTTAAAATTTAAATTAGAGCTGGTGTCTGTTGTTTATAATCAAAGAACCCTATTTGATGGTATCTTTATTTATATTATATAATAAATCCTTAGTCAGGTTTTATGTAAAAATTTTCCCAGTTCATTGACTCCTTTTGGCTTTAGTTTTTGCCCTTAAAAAAAAAAAGTTGCGTCTAAGTCAATTCCAACTCTAAAATTCCATGTGTGTCAGAGTAGAGCTGTGCTCCACAGGGTTTTCGGTGGCAACCTTTCAGAAGTAGATCACCAGGCCTGTCTTCAGAGGTGTCTCTGGGTGGACTCAAACTGCCAATCTTTTGGCTAACAGCCAGGCATGTGAACCATCTGCACCTTTGTGTTACTTGGGGACTCCTTTCACTGTTTAAAAGTATGTTCAATTTTATAGAGTTTATACTCTAACTTTTTATATGACTTTTTTTTCTGTTCCTTCAAAGCTAAAAACATTCGCTTCCTTCCATCAATCTGACAATCTCTTCCCTTTCTGTTTTGGTAATGTCTAAATTGTTCCAAATTATGCCCAAAGTTTCATTATTCATAAATACTGATTTTGTTCATGCTGTCTAGTAGAAACTGACTTTAGATTGGTAAATATGTTTTTAGGTAGGGCCAACTCTCCAGGTCTCTGAAAGTGACTTTATGGTATAGCAGCTACTTTCCATTTGAGGAGGAATACATTCCAAAGCACCTAAGGATGATGACTTTTTAAAAAACACTAAATTTTAGGAAGGGAGAAAGTAGTCAAAGTATGTTCAAAGCTAGTCTTTGTATTTGTTTTTATTCACATTTCTTCTTTTTTTTTCTTTCTAGTGAGGCAAGGATGAGAACCTAATAGGCAGGAGAGTCACTCTAGGTAGTAATCTGGGAGGGTAGCAAAGGCCTGTGCTGGGAAGGGTACCCAAGTCAAGGGCACAGGTTAAAGAGGAGAATGTGGACGGTGAGAGAGAGAAAATAAAATAAAGGTTTCGGAAGCCCATTCTTGATCTCATGTTAAGGAGCCAAACCTGAAAACCTAAAGCAAAGGTAGAGATATAAATTTTAAAGTAAATAAATAAAATAGATGTTTATGGTAAACTCTTTTTTCCCCACGTGGACTCTTACATACAAGCTCAGTATCTAGAGCAGGTAAAAGCAGAGTTGCTCAGATTGAAACCAAGTTCATCCAATCTCCTCTTATCTTGCAACAATCCTCACCATGCCTCCTTAGAACTCCAGCATCCTGCAGAACAAGATTTAAATGTTTGATTTAAAGGAAAAGTGGCCCCATACATCATCACAATTTGTGCTCAGGTGAAAAATGCCTGACAGTAGCTGTAGTAGTTAAGGTTATGTGTCAACTTGGCTGGGCCTGGTTTTGAATGGCTGGGCAGCTGGATGTAGTTATTCGCCATGGTGGGACTGGTAATCAGCTCCGTGGTGAAATATACTGGAGCACCTGGGTAGCTGCCTTAGGGATACAGTCTGCTTCCGATATATAAGGAGCAGCGTTGAGCATGGTCTGTAGCTTTTCGCATCCTTGAATCCTGCATGTAGCTAAGTCATTGTCCAGCAGCCTGCCATGTTGTCTGTCACTCTTTGGGCTCTTAATGGACTTGAATCAGTGGCCTGCTGTGTCATTTGGTTAACATCAGGACTGTGCCTTTTTACTTGTCGATCTTTGGTTTGTCAGCTTCAGCAACAAACAGCTGCCTGAGTGAAGAAAAGCTTCTAGCTTCAGTGGGCCAGGAGCAAGAGGCAGAGCTGAAGCCAAAGGTCGAAAAGATTTCACCCAGCCCCTAGACCCTGGCACTTTGAACTTGGACTTCTAGCCTCCAAAAATATAAGAAAATAAACTTCTGTTTGTTGAAGCCATTCCATTTGTGATATAAATTCTGTTAAAATAGCATTAGAGGTAACCCAAACAACAACAGTATTTGAGGGAGCTTTAGTCAGAACAGAGATAAAAAGAACTGTGCTTCAAACTCAAAATCATTTAAAAAAAAAAAAAAAAAAAAGGACCAGGTTGCTAGTCTGATAGAGCCCGGCAAGACCCCTGAGACTTAAGGCCCCTACTGACCCTTCAGGTTTGGAATCGAACAAATTCCTGTGGCTTCCAGCCAAACAATAGGTACATGGGGTGCACATTTACATCAGGTAGATACATTCCTTGGAGGGATCAATCATGGGAGAACAGAAGGGCAGTGTTTGCACAAGGAGACAGCTAAGTGGGGTGGGAGTGCTGGGAAGGAAGGACACAGGGAAGAGGTAACTATAGGAAGGAAGTGGGAAGAGGCTGTTAACACTGTGGGGAATTACAGTCAATGTCATGAGACAAAATGTGTATGAACTGCTGTATGGAAAATGAATTTGCTCTGTAAACTTTCACCCAAATCACAATAAAAACTGGAAGAAAAAAAACTGTGCTTCTATAGATCAATTTTACAAATCAGAGAGTAACTGGAAGAATTGGCAGGGGAAGGGGTGGTGGCAGGCATAGAACCAGTGCATTTGTGCTAAAATTACGTTATACATACATCCTGTTGCCCATTCCCTGGATGAAGTGATGGTCACTGACAAGTTATTGTGAGTAGTCATCATCACAAGACACTTGATACTTTTTTGGATCCTTTAGTGCACTACTCATACAAGGAAATCCTAATCCTACCAAATGTGATATAGGCCACCTCATGAATAAACATACATTCATATATATATATATATATATATATATATATATATATAT
>NW_006921598.1:22811397-22813495 GCF_000298275.1 Orycteropus afer afer
ACTACTAATCAGAGGGCTGGCAGTTCAAACCCACCAGTAACTCCTCGGAAGGAAGATGGGGCAATCTACTTCCGTAGTGATACTGCCTCGGAAATCCAAGGAGGGGTTGCTGAGTCGGATCAGACTCGACGGCACATAACAACAACAACATATATATATATATAAAATAAGCATACATTTGATATGATTTCTAAGAAAAGACTAGGAGAGGAGGGAAAAATTTGAATACAATGATAGCAAGCCAGAGAGAAGAATTTTAGATTTTCTCCAAGTCAATCAAACCAGCCTAACGCATTTAAGGGGAAAATGGCAAGTGGTGATTATTTAGCATCTGAGAGGCTGACAGAGAGTTTTGTTTGTACTCTCAGCCAAAGAACTGAATGTTCCATAATGCTACTGAACTAAATGTCATCTAGTGGAATTAATGGCTGATAAATTTAGAACAAGTAGAGGAAACCATTACTTTGTAGCACATTTAGCCAACCTGTGAAACCCACTGCCACAGGAGGTTACGGAGTTGAACACTGTAGTTGGATTTAAAGTGGAATGAATAACTTCATGACTAATAAATGTCAGTTTCCAGCTCTTCATGCGAAGATAAAAGGGAAATCACAGTACATATTTCAGAGCACAAACCAACTGCTACAGGGATCAGAAGCAGGGAACTTTCTTTTCCTTGAAAACAATGATAGATTAACTAGCTATATGGAAATGGGAAATACCTTTACTTTCTTGCTAGAAGTAGGTATCATCTCCTTCAGATGGCAGAAGTTTAGGTTTCTTGGCCCAGTAGAGGGGCTGCTATGGGGTTATGTGGGAAGGAATGGTCAATGAAGGACCTGTGCTGAACGTCTATAGCCATGAGGTATAAGCAAGTAAGTAAGCAAATAAAGGGGCGACTTTTCTCTAGCTACCCTTAGTCACCCACTGCACATCCCAAGTATTTTCACACTGAGGTCCCATGCTCCTGATAAAAATAATTTCTGCGCCTTCCCCTTCACTGACTGACTACCCACATGTTGCTAGTCTATGTTTTCTCTCGCTTATTGGACATGTGATCAGGGAAGACTAATAGAAAAGGACATCCTCTTTGGTAAAGTAGGTCGGGAGAAATGAGGGAAACCCTCAGTGAGCTAGACTGACATAATAGCTGTAACAATGAACTCAAACATACCAAGGATCGTGAAGAAGTCACATGATCAAACAATGTGTAGTTCTATTATATGTGAGGTCATCATGAGTCGGCGCAATCTCAATGGCAACTAATAATAACAAGCAAGTGTAGTCTTATCTTCAACAAATAAAGGTTCTTTGTTTATGAATGTCTGTTCAGAGTTCCCAAGCGTTCTCCCATTCTAGTGATCTTGGCTGGATCATAAAGAAATATAAGGATATGTTAACACTTCCCTTTTACCACCTCAGAAACCCAAAGGGTGTAACTATGAGTTGGAATCACCTCAATGACAGTGGGTTTTTTCATTTTTTTTATGCAGGGCTCAAAAAATCAAATGCTTCATAGGTCCAGACAGGTAATACATGTGCAGCAGATCAAGTATAAGAGCAATTAACATTCAGAAATAGAATCAAGCTTTCTGTATTTTTGCTAAATTAGAAGTACATTATAAAATGTAAACAGATACATTTTAGGCTATATATCAAATTCAGAATAAAAAGATTAACTGAAAATTTCCTAATTCCAGCTTTTTTATTTGGAATCAGAAAACTACATCTTTTATGTGCATAAGATGTAGTAGGCCTTGTATTTCTCCTTTAAACATGCAGTGCAGATTTCAGCCTTGAATCCGTGAATTGAGAACAAAATTTAATTTTATTCCATTTCATAATGGAGAACAGATGTTTCCAAATGTAGGTACTTCCAAAGATAGTGTGATTTTATATTTAGATTAACTACTCCCAAGATACTTGAAGAAATCTTATTTCCAACACTATGACAGTTTTCAGTGTAATATTGTACTTCTTTAAGATTGTGTAACAATTTATTCATTTAATAAATATTAATTGAAAGAGATAAATTGAATATTAGTTTATTTTTAAAAAGTTTTAAGTTGTTGTTCTTGTTGTTAAGTGCCGTCGAGTC
>NW_006921598.1:22816876-22824695 GCF_000298275.1 Orycteropus afer afer
TAACTACTCTGGTAGCGTAGTGGCTAAGGCACTTGACTGCTAACCGGAAGGCTGGCGGTTCAAACCCACCTGCCACTCCCGGGAAGGAAGATGGGGCAATCTACTTCCGTAGTGATACTGCCCTGGAAACCCAAGGAGGGGTCGCTACGAGTCGGGTCTGACTCAACGGCACATAGCAACAACAACAACAAAAGTGCCTAAGGCATTTGACTGCTAACCAGAAGGCTAGCAGTTCAAACCTTCCAGTCACTCCTCGGAAGAAGACTGGGCAATCTACTTCCGTAAAGATTAACCCAAAAAACCAAACTTACGGCCGAGGAGTCAGATCCGACTCATAACGACCCCTCCTTGGGTTTTTGAGCTACGAAGTAGATTGCCCAACCTTCCTTCGGAGGAGTGGCTGGTGGGTTTGAACCGCCAACCTCCTGGTTAGCAGTCACGTGCCTTAGGCACTACGCCACCAGCGCTGCTCCCGTAAAGATACCACCTCAGAAACCCAAGGAGGGGTCGCTATGAGTCAAATCAACTAGACAGTAGTGAGTTTTCTTTTTTTTTTTCCCTTAAGGAGAAAAAAAACAAAACTCAGTGCTGTCCAGTCGGTTCTGGTTCATAGCGACCCCTTCTTCAGTTTCTGAGGTAGTATCTCTATGGAAGTAGATTGCCCAGTCTTCCTTCCCAAGACTGGCTGGTGGGTGTGAACTGCCAGCCTTCTGGTTAGCAGTCAAATGCCTTAGGCACTCTGCCACCAGAGCTCCCAACTACTTTACATGATAGCATTATTTATTTACTTTCAAAATTGCACTACAGTTGACATTTCTGTTGCTTTTTCTCAATTCATAAAAATTTCCATCATTGTCTATGGCTTGTTTAATAATGAAGTATTAAATTGCATTCTTTTGACAAACACATACTTTGTATATTAAACATGTAACAGTCTCTAATTACACAAAGAACTCTGCTGTCTCCTACTTTTCTGGGATTATATTGCCCAGAGTCTCTATCTCATTCTCAGCTTTTGATAGAGAGATAGGAACATAAAATATTTCACACCTCCAGAAAAACAACAGCACAAGTATGATTTAAAAAAAAAGGGGGGGGGGGACTGACACTTATACTCAGTGTCAGGCTCATAAAAGATGTGACTCTGGTAAACTGGAGTGAGCAGAATCTGTTTGCTGTAAGGAGAATGACAATTACACAGCTCCAGACCATTGCTGCCTTGTGGGAGGAGACCCAAGGCAGCAAGACCATCTGATTGTTTCTGGAGAGCCCAGATACTCAGATTTTCTCCAAAGTTTTAAATGTACCCAACTAATTAAACAACTTTAAATACGACACATACCACCACACTCTCTAGAATGGCCACAATCCAAAAGAAAAACAAAACAATACAAGTGTTGGTGAAGATGTGGAGAGAGTGGAAGCCTGATAACACTGTGGTGAGACTATAAGATGGTACAGCCACTTTGGAAAACAGTTTGGCAGTTTCTTAGAAATTTAAAACTAAACTTAACATACAATCCAATAATTCTCCTAGGGATTTACTCAAGAGAAATGAAAACAAATGTACATACAAAGACATTTATGCAAATGTTTATAGCAGCATTATTCATAATAGTCCCAAACTGGAAACAACCCAGATGTCCATCAACTGGGGAATTAATAAACAAAATGCCATATATACATATCTCAGAAGGAAGATGGGGCAATCTACTTCCGTAGTGATACTGCCTTGGAAACCCAAGGAGGGGTTGCTATGAGTCGGGGCCAACTAGGCACATAACAACAACAACAATATATACATATAATGGAATATTCTAAAAACTCAGCCATAAAAAAGAACGTTCTACTGATACATAATATATCATGGATGAACCTCAAATAATTATGCTAAGTGAAAAAAATCAGATGCAAAAGACTACATGTTATATGACTCCATGTGAAATGTCTAAAAAAGGCACATCTACAGATACAGAAAGCAGATCAGTGTTTGCCTAGGACTGGGGTAAGAAGAGGATCACCTGCAAACAGGCATGAGGAAACTTTTTTGGGTGATGGCAATGTTCTAACTCTAAATTGTGATGATAGCTGTACAACTCTATAAATTTATTAAAAGTCATTAAATTGTATACTTAAGATGAATGAATTTCTTATATGTAAATATACTTCAATACAAAACCAAACCAAACTCACTGCCATCTAGTCGCATCCGACTCACAGTGATATATTTCAGTAAAGCTGTTTAAAAAATGCAATACAAGCTGACACTGTCAGAGCCACAAAAGACACATGCTGGGCTGGCCAGCTTGTCACCTGTACCCTAAAATCGAAATTAGATCTTTGAGCCTGTGATTTTCCCATGGCTCCACCCTGTTCCCTTACTTCACAGCTAAGAGTGCCTCCCTGGATTGGGGAATATTCTCTCAGCCTAATGTTGTCGTTCTGCAAGAAGCTGAGATGAGATGGTGAGAGCTAGCAAGGAGGAAATTGTGTTCATGTAGTTGTATGACCTCTTTGCACTGGGGATCAAGGCGCACGCAAGTATGATACCAGCCAGGAGATGTAATTTCAAGTTTGGATTTCAGGGAGTGGAAATAAGGTCAGGTTTTTTTTGTGGGGTTTGTTATCAGAAGTATCCAAGAGTGAAATCACCAAGAGGAATGAATTTCATTTAGTCTTTAGAGAATTCTGAGGTGAAAATTGCAGAAAATTATCTAAGCCCCTAAATTAAATCGTCAGGAACGTCCAAGAAAAGAAATTATATATCAATACAAAAATTTCCCTACTAATGCTTATAGCAACATTATTCATAAAAATTAAAAGTGAAAATAACCCAAATGTTCATCAATTTATGAATGGTTAAGTAAACCGTTGCATATCCATACAGTGAAATATTATTTGACAATACGAAGAAATAAAATACTGATACATGCTACAACATGAATGAATCTTGAAAACATTATGCTACATGAAAGAAGCCAGCCACAAAGGAAGACGTATTATATTATTCCATTTATATGAAATGTCCAGAACAGGAAAATCTATAGAGACAGAAAGTAGCTCAGTGGTCACCTGAGGAGATTGTGGGGATTGGAGGAACATAGGGGATGACTACTAATGGGTAGGGGGTTTCTTTGGGGGATATGAAAATGTTCTAAAATTGCTTGTGGTGACGGTTGCAGAACTCTATGAATATGCTGTAAACCACTGAATTACACGCTTTAAATGGGTTAACAATATAGTATAAGAATCATATGTCAATAAAGGTTGTTATTAAAATTTAAAAATAAAAAGATCAGGAATGGAGTAGAAAACGAGAAGTAAAGCACCGGGAAAGGAAACAAGAGGAACTAGAAGAGAGCAAGAAGGACGTCAGGGAAGAGACAAGAAGCTAGGCATTACGTTTTATGGCCTGGTGAGCAGAGGCAAGATTTGGGGGTCAGTGGAGTGAACAGCTGAACAGTCTGCCCCGAGTCTGCTCAGAGCTGAATGTGTGATAGATATTGGAAAACAGTGCTTGACAGTATCTCTAGAGAGCCGATGGAGCAGTGTCAATACCGACGACAACCCTTGACTAACCAGCACTTCTCTTGGTTTTCTGGATTTCCCCCATCACATGGGAAGAGGAAAGGACCCCATGTTGACAGAAATTAAATTTCCCATTATCGATGTGGGAAGGATCTCAGTGTAGATTATACTTTCTTTAGAAGAACACTGCAGTAAAATTGGCTGGACAGGGCATTATGACCATCTCTGATACTCATTCCCTTCCTTGTTCTTTGTGTACTGGCTATGAAGTTTGGGAAAATTGATCCCACCTCCATTTGTAAGGAAGGTCCTAATTAGTCTCAGTCAACCAGAGTAAATCCATCTCCTTTGCTATAGTACAGACCTACCTCCCATAAAATGTTCTGTTTTTTGCTATAATAGTTCTTGAAAAGTCTTACCATTTCAGGCAATTCCTTTTTCCTATATAAGGCTTTTTGTTTTTTATCCCCAAGTACAGTAAATAAACAATAGAGGTAATACTTTTAACATTATGAATTCAGGCAAAGACATGCTCATCAATTTATTCAACACAACATTTTCTACTTAGGTATTATCATATGGCTCTAATTTGAATTGCATGTGTTGTTTTGATAAACCCAAAATGATTGGCTTTGCTTATGAACGCCAAAAGAGAGCAAATAAAAGGTTTGCAGCTTCAACAACTCTTAGTCTGCTATGTACATGTGCTCTTTCCACATGTTCCAAAGCATTCTTTTGCTTGGCTTTTATTTTATTCTAAAAGTGTTTTTCTATGTTATAACTTTTCCTTTAAAGTACAGTTTGAGTACAAGATCACCTGAGTCCCAAAAGCTTGAAAAATTGATGAAGATAGTGGTGCAGAATGAAGAAGGTGGGGGAAAAGGCCCTTATTATATCATTTTATGTATAAATTTATATTATTTACTTTCAGATTTTTAGATTTTTAAGATTTATATAAACTTGTTTGCATTGTTCAATTTCGGTATAAATATTATGAAGTATCTTGAGTTGGGATGAAATGGATCATAATTTTTCTGTTTAAGTTCATGGAAACATTATATTCCATTTCATGAATTTTCACATGGCAACTGAGATTTCAGGAAGGAATTAATCACCAAACAAAGCACAGATGCAAGTACCTCATCAGAGCAGCACTGGGTAACTAAGGCAGCTAGAAAGCAAGTCTTTCCAAAGTACCAATACTGACCTAGACAGACCGCAGCTTCTGGACACAATGCAATTCAGTTAGAAATCAAACAATAACAGTAACAAAGTTTTAAAATAATATACTTAGAAAAATACAATTCTCAGTAAACCATAGGCTTAAAAATCATATCATATGGTTGGGACCAGGTTGGCTGGTCCAATAGAGCCTGGTGGAACCACTGAGACTATGGCCCCTAGCTGCCCTTCAGGTCTGGAATTGAACCCACACCTGTGGTTTCCAGCCAAACAAAGTACAGGCATGTGAGTTAAACATTTACCTCAAGTAGACACACGCCCTGGAGAGAACAATCATGGGAGAAGGAAGGGCTGCTTATGCACAGGGAGACAGCTCAGGGGGCAGGAGAGTATGGAGGGATGGACACTGGGAAGTGGTAACTATGGGGAGGAAGTGGGAAGGGAGCTGTTGCATTGTGGTAAACTGTAGTCAATGACATGAGACAAAGTATATGTGAACTGCTGTATGGAAAGTGAATTTGCTCTCTAAATCTTCATGCAAATCACAATAAATTAAAAAAAATCATATCATAATTGTACATCTTATAGTATTTAGAACTATACATTCATAATAATAAAACAAAAACCCATTGCTGTTGAATACTACCTGTTGAATTTTTATCTACTCATAGTGATCCTACAGGACAGAGTAGAACTATCCCCTAGAGTTTCCAAGGTTGTAATTTTTATGGAAGCTGATTGCCACATATTTGTCCTGCAGAGGAGCTGGTAGGTTTCAAGCTGCCAACCTTTTGGTTAACAGCCAAATGTTTAACCAGAGTGCCACCAGGACTTCTTAATAAAAATACTACTCATCAAAAACTCCTGCGAAGGAGAAGTCCTTAGAAGGAAATTTAAAGCCTAAAATGCTTATAAGAAGCAACACTCAAATGCAATCATCTAAGCATCTCACTTAATCATTAGAAAAAGAAGAGCAAAAGAAATCTGGAAAATGTAGGCGTAAAGTAAGACAAGAGCAGAAAAGTATAAAGTAAAAAAAAAAAAAAAAAACATACAAAGGAGAGGATCAACAAAATCAAAGATGATTCTTTAAAAAGATTAATGAAATTTACAAACCTCAGGCAAGAGTGATTAAAAAACCGAAAAGAGATCAAGTAATTTGGGGATGGAAAAGGGAATAACTAAAGAGGCAGTAGAGATCAAAGACAAACAGCTTTAAGGTAAACACATTTGAAAAATCAGTTGAAATGAACAAAATCCATTTTAAAATTACCAAAATTGACTCAAAATTGGTCAAGAAATGAAATCAGAATTGTTCTATAATCATCAAAAAATTGGAATCAGTAGTTCAAAATTTTCCCTCAAAGAAAACAATGCTGCTGTAAACTCTAGCCAGTGGACGTTAATCACAGTAATTGGCTTGCCTTATTTGCCAAATTTATTTAACCTGGGCTGGGTATTACCAATGACAGAGTTGGATCAAGTCTAACAAATGGTTCCAGGGAAATACCAAAATGTTGCTTGCTGGGGCCTGATTAAATGTAGTCTTCCACTAAGGAGTACTGTCAGAGAATTCACAGCACTTGACTAGGTCAAGGGAGAACTGCTGTCAAGTTATCTCTGATGTATGACAACTCTATACACAACAGAACAAAATGTTGCACAGTCCTGTGTCACCCTCATGATCTCTGGCATATTCAAGTCCATTGTTGCAGCTACTGTGTAAATTCACTTCAGCCCAGGGTCTCCCTCACACTAGTAGGCCCTCTACTTCACCAAGCATGATTCCTTTTAAGTGATTGATCTTTCCTGATGACATGTCCAAAGTGAGTGAGTTAGAAAATCTTCTGGTTCTAGTACCCTCAAAAAGTAAAAAGTTGACTAATACATCATGATGCCTTTGTAAGACCAAAGTAAAGAAGACATGACAGCATTAAGTTGCCCTCCTCTCTTTCCCAAGACTGATAAGTAAAGCTGTAATGTAAAGACATGCATTTTAAATTTCACCTTTTGAGAGTAGTGACCAGTGTCTTAAAAGTTTGCAAGTGGCCACCCAGAAGCAGTGATGAGTCTCTTCTCATTCAGAGCAAAGAAGAATGAAGAAAACCAAGACACATGGAAACAATTAGTCCAAGGGCCCAGTAGACCATGTGATCCTTAGCCCATATGACCATGAGACCAGAAGAACTAAATGGTGCCCGGCTACCACTGTCAATGACTGGGAAAGTGATCAATGCAGGAGATCCTAGATAGAGTGGGAGGAACAACAACAAAAAAAAAAAAGTGGAAGAAAAAAAAATGTGGAACAAAACTCAAAATCATTAAAAAAAAAAAAAGAAAGAAAGAAAGAAGAACACCAGGTTTGCTGGTCTGAGAGAGCCTGGTGAGACCCCTGAGACCATGGCCCCTATGTACTGCTCAAATCTGGAACTGAACTCACTCCTGCAGCTTCCATAATTTCCATCCAAACAATAGACAAGCATATGGGGTGAACATTTACATCACTTGGATGTCAATTAACCTCACCATTAACCCTTGGAGTGATTAATCATGGGATAACAGAAGGGCAGTGTTTGAACTGGGAGATAGCTCAGGGGGTGAGAGTGCATGGGAAGGAAGGACACAGAGAAGTGGTAACTAGGGAGAGGAAGTGGAAAGAGAGCTGTTACAGTCAATGTCATGAAACAAAATGTGTATGAACTGCTGTTCATGCACAATGGAAAATGAATTTTCTCTGTAAACTTTCATAGAAATCACAAAAATTTTAAAAAGAAAATAAATAATGGGTGTACAGGTGGATAGATGGGTGGACAGGCTGAACTATTAGGTATGTCTATGAAGTGGGTACTGTACCCAAGACCATGTATATGGTTGGCAGACAATGGTTCTACAAGTGTATTTGTATGTTCTGTAAGAATTCCCAGGTGTATAGTAGAGCTGACAAGGGACAAGGTTGTAATCACTTTTTGGTCATAGCCAGCTATCCAGAGGGAGTGAGTAGTTGAACCTGCAGGCTCAGGACCATAGTCACAGGGGACATCAAGCTCAATTGGCATAACATACTACACAAAACATTGTTCCACCTCCTACTTTGGCGAGTAGCAAGTGG
>NW_006921598.1:22825200-22826821 GCF_000298275.1 Orycteropus afer afer
GAACAGGAGTGCATGGAGGGATGGACACAGGGAAGAGGTAACTATGGGGAGGAAGTGGGTGGAGAGCTGTCGCATTAGGGTAAATTGTAGTCAATGTCATGAGACAAAGTGTGTGTGAACTGCTGTATGGAAAGTGAATTTTCTCTGCAAACTTTCACCCAAATCACAATAAAAATAAATAAATTAAATAAATAAATAAATTCCAGCTTTTGAAACTGAAGTTTAATATGTACTGTTAGCTACTGTTTTTTTTTTTTTTTTCCCCAGGTTTTTCATACTATACATGGAACCTAATGTGACTGTTCACAATTGATATAGTTTTAAGAACACTTTTAAATAATGATTTTAAAAGATAATAGTTATAATAACTTTACTAATTTAGGCTGTGGGTCCTTATCAATAGCTTACCAAAATTACACTCTAATTTTCTCCAAAATTCATAATTCAGCAAAGAATCAAATCTTTCATCATCAGATCCTCTGACCACTCTCCAAATCTCTGGAGATAAATTTAATCTTCTAACATTTTCTTTCCTTTAACTGCTTCCTTCTCAAGATCTTAAATCTTGAACCTTTTTCTCAGAACCTGTCAAGAAGGGTTCTGCAAAAAACACTTCAGCAACATTTAAATGTTGAGTAATTGAATCTAATGATCACTGATCTGGAAGAGAAGGGCTTAGTTTCTGAACGCCTCATAAGGTGTCTCTGTATCCTTGAAAAATAATTTAACCTCAATTTCTCCTCTTGTGGAATGAAAATAATACTATTTGTAAACAGTACCTATATGTTTGTAAATAAATGAGTGTACATAGGAAAATAAAATATAAATATAACAGTCTATATCATTGTGCTTGGGTACGGAAATATTTTGAAAGAGAAAATGAAATGAAAAAGAAAAAGTGAAAAGAAAAACAAAAGGAACACCACGAATTATATACAAGAATATAATGTGACTCTTGCTCTGGTGGCACTGGTAATCAAAAGGTCGCTGTTCAAATCCACCAGCTACTCCACGGGAGAAAGATGAGGCAGTGTGCTTCTGTGAAGATTTACAGCCTTGGAAACCCTATGGAGGCTGCTATGAGTTGGAATCGACTTGATGGCAATGGGTTTTTGGTTTTGATTATTGTTATTAGTAGTCATTGAGTCAATTATGACAAGGGCAGAGTAGAATTTCCTCATAGGATTTCCTATGCTGTAATCTTTAGGTGAGCAGATGGCCAGCTCTCTTCTCTTGTAGAGCTGCTGGTGGGTTCAAACTGCTGACCATGCAGTCAGCAGCTGAGTGCTTAACCTTTGAGATACAAGTCTCCTTAAAGTGCCTGTATATAAAGGAAAATGTAGACATAGACCATTTCCAGGTTTTAATTCAAATAAATGATGTAAGAAAAATCATCATGATTAATACAAGACAGACTCGACAGAAAGACTGATAGAACAGGAAAAAAAATTAAAAAGGAAGTTCATGATGTTACTGTCTTAACAGAAGAAAATGAAAGCTGGAAAGTTTATTTCATAGGAATAATTATTTTAAACAAACCTAATAAGAGGTATTTTTCAAAGTTTAGAGAACAACAAAAAAAGAGTAATGTCATCCTGTTCTATTTTCATCTTTTTTTTTT
>NW_006921598.1:22842866-22864112 GCF_000298275.1 Orycteropus afer afer
GAATGGGTACAAATATGGATCTCTTCCAGTCAGTTGGCCAGGTAGCTGTCTTCCAAATCTCTTGGCATAACCGAGTGAGTGCCTCCAATGGGGCATCCATTTGTTGAAATATCTCGACGGGTATTCCGTCAATTCCTGGAGCCTTGTTCTTTGGCAATTCTTTCATTGCATGTCTCATAGGACTTTGAATTTAGCTTTCTTTGAGCATTTATAGTTGATTTTTCTGGTGTTGTTCTTCCCCCTAAGGCTGTGAGCTCCAAGAAGGGAAAAAACAAAGTGATTTATTCTTTTAGCTCTAGTTGGAAGGGCAGAGTATGATGCTGCAAAAAAAAAAAAAAAAAGGCATGGGGGCTGCATCTGACCTCCTGTAACTTCGAAGTAGTGAGAGAAAATCACCATCAGTATTAATAGCCCAAGGATGATCCTTTTCAGATGGAGTTCAGACATGCTGCCATCCTGTAAACTTTTTACTAATTCTGACACCAACCCTCCCTCCTACGAAACTCTCTACTTCTCTGCTGGGTTTGATAATTCCTTGCAAGGGCCACAGAGAATTCACAGACAATTTCATGGTTATGGGGTTTTATTAGGTAAGTAACAGGCTAAATTCAGGGTCAGAAATGACTCAGGATACAGTTCTTCAGTCAGGACAGCTTCTTCTCAGCCATGCTGCAGGCATGCTTCATTCTGATCTGGGCCTCTTGCGCTGCTCAGCCAAGTGTTACAAAGCTCTTTTAGCTCTGCCAATAAGTGCCCAGAGAGGCACCACACTCCACCAGCAAGCTTCCTGCCCTGAAGACACTCAGCTTTCTTGTACTGTGGGCTGGGAAGCTTGCTGCTCTGTCTCATGGCTGCACCTTGGGTCTATTCTCTCTGCTTCTCCAGTTTCTCAGCTGCCATCTCTTGCAGTCTCTTTGCCATCTCCTTGCCAAGTGTTGCAGCTCCCTCTCTGCCTCTCCTGGTTCGAAGACAGTGCAGGGATCTTGATCCACTCCTTCTGGTTCTTCTTTCTTGATGGTAGTAGGATTGCCCCTTTTCTACCTCTGAGATGGCTCATTTTAAGCCTAGTGGGATGTCAAAACTGGCCGATCCCCACATTACTGTTTCATACACTTAATGTGCATAGTCACATCCACACAAGAGTGCCATAATTAGCAAGCTATCCAATCCCCTTGATGGGCCACAAGCACCTCAAGTTTGCATAGTCCCACGCAGTCATCTGGTCACTAAGAGCCATATTAGTAATTCACTGCACCACAGGTGCATATTATGAAAAAAAATTATTTCTTTTTTATTCTTTTTTCATTAATTATTGGCTTTTCAAAGTAGAAACTTAACTTGTGTAGTTTATTTATATTAATATTTTACTTTTATTTTGTAATTTTAAACTCACTTAAAAGTATATCATTTAATTAAGATACAATCTTTTCCAAAAGATTCTAGTTGTATTGCACTAAGTTCTATAAAACAAAATGGCAATAAAATCTGTCTACCTTTGGTGATCTTCCACATAAACAGACGGACTTTTTATTATTATATTACTTACACAAAGCTAAATGCCCCAGTGTAATTCTTAAAGTCACCTGTATCTTACTGCAAGTTGCTTTCACATAGTACTTTGCTAACAGCAATGCCATTTCACTAATCATTTTCCTAAACTTGAGGTTTATCTGGTTGAATGTATCACAGAAAAAAAATGTAATAATGCCAAAATTTCAAGACACAGTATCCATTTACACCCCCAAACTAAACTGTTTAAATAGAAGGAAAAAGAACGGTAGTAGGTTTTTTTTAAAAAAAAATCACATTTCATTCATGAGACAAAGACAGTAAATGACATATAACTCCACTGACAAAGTTTAGGTGTTGGACCTTAACAACCCATTCTAGTTTCAACATCTGCCATTAACTGTATGCTTTGGCCATGACATTTTAATCTCTTGTAAGCTAAATTCTTCATCTATAAACTAAAGTCATGGGATTAGACAATAACCAATATGCTTTCCAATACTTTTGCAGTGGGACAATCTGATTTAGTTTCCTAGGGTGACAGTAACAAAATTTATTGTCTCATAGTTTTTGAGGCTAATAGTTCAAATCAGTGTATTGGCCATTTTTATTCCTTTTATCTTACCTTCTGATGGCTGTCAGTAATTGTTGGCATTCCTTAGCTGGCACTTGCCTCCATAGTCACATGGTCATCCTTCTTCTAACTCTCAGTGTCTATTCTAAGATACCACTCAAATGGGATTAGGACCCATCCTACTATGGCATGACTTCTTATTAACTGATAATCTGTTCAAAGACCCTATTTCCAATCAATGTCATATTCACAGGTGCCAGGGGTTAGTTAGGACTTCAACATAACTTTTGGCAGGACTAAATTCAGTAACACTACCTTACCACTGAGCCTTCTATTTCTGTAATGAAAGCATGTTGCATGGAGTTCTATCCTGGGCACCCCCATATAGACTTCCAGTCCACATCAAGTAGAATTATAGGGAAGCTCTAGTGTACATAATCACACTCTATGCCCACAGGGTTGGATACGTGGTTATATCTCATGATAAAAGGCAGCTTTGAGCTGGCGATAGGCTAACATTAAAAGGATTAAGGCTTGCTTTGACATGAGCTGACATCCAAAAATTAGATTTAATGTTAACAGCTGGAATGCTCAAGAAAATAAAGAGTAGGTAAGAGAGAGACAAATGGAGTAAAATTAGAGCAAGTGGGTGTTAAAGGCATGTCGGCATTATTTTCAACTCAGCTTAGAAATGTTTCATTCAACGGCTTAAAAAGGTAGAGTTGGCATAAATTCTCATCTATGATTACAAAATACAGGGAAAAAATGCCTTAGGTGGAAATTTTTATCTTTCAAGTTAGGTATTGTGCCACTGGAAACTTTTTTAGAGAAAAGATTAATCCTGGAGCTTTTTTAAAATAGCACTTTTCAGCTTCACAGCACTTACAACCATGTTAATTTTAAAAAATCAAGAAGACCCAGTAAGTCTCAAGAGGTAGATTTATTTTTCTCTTAGCATATTTGCCAGAAAATTAACCTACAGCTCTGAGCAGCACAAGTTACCAAAAAAAGAGAAAAAACAAGAAAGAAACTGCATTGAGTCGAATCTGACTCACAGCAACTCCTCCTTAGGTTTCCAAGGCGATATCTCTAACAAAGTAGATTGCCCATTTTTCCTTCAGAGGAGTGGCTGGTGGGTTTGAACCGCCAGCCTTCTGGTTAGCAGTCAAATGCCTTAGGCAGCTCCTAGCACAGGTTAAGGTTGAATAAAAAGGTTTATTATGTCAGACATAAGGTGTACCTCAAGGTAAATTTGGTGAGCTGCAGGTGGTTGATAAGTACCAGAATGTAAGTATCAAAGTACCACAAATTCCCTTCTACCTACATCTCTTATCTTCTGTGAATCACCTGCATTTGAGTCACTGGGTTGGGGGTGGTGCTTATTGAAAATGCAGCCTTTTGCCCCCTACTCTAGACCTATTTATTACTCTAAAAGATGGTTTAAAATGCCCTGAATGGAAAACTTTGGAAATAGATGAGTTTAGTTAAAGTGACTAGAAAGTAATCACAGAGAGGTGAGACCAGCAAAGGGTGGCTGTGACCAAAGGTTTTCAAATAACTGGATGCCTTCTTTGGAGGTAAGATGAGAACATTCTAGAAAAGGAATGCCTCAAAAGCATATATTTGGAGAGTTTATCTCTCATGGAATATATATCTTCAGACTAGAAGACTCAACTATTTTAACTTTTCATTGTGATTTGAGTTAAAGTTTACAGAGCAAATTGTTTTTTCATTCAGATGTTCATATGTGTTTTGTTTTGTAACATTGAATGCTGTCCCCACAATGTAACAGCACTCTTGCTGCTTCTTCCCTGTAGTTACCATGTCCTTCTTTCTCATCCATTCCTGCCTTCTGACCTTCATCCCTGGGCAAATGCTACCCTTTTGATCTTGTATGATTGATTGTTCTAAGAACTGTGTACCTCTCTGGTGTTACTGTACACCTATGGGCCTGTCTATTGTTTGGCTGAAAGTTGAGCCATGGGGATAAGTTCAGTTCCAGGCATGAAGGATGACTAAGGACCATGGTCTCAGGAATTCTACCAGCCTCTACCAAACCAGTAAGCTTTGACTTTTCCATTGTTTTGAGTTTTGTTCCACATTTTTCTCCTAATTTGTCCAGGACCTCGTATTGTGATCCATTTCACAGCGGTTAGAAGTGGCAGGCTGGGCCACTTCTTGTCTTGGGGTTGTGGAAGATCCAACTACGTTAGTTCTAAAAACATTATTCCTTTGTATGGATGAAGGGAAAGTTCACAAGAGCTCTGGTGGCGTAGTGCCTAAGGCATCTGATTGCTAACCACAAGACTGGCAGTTCAAACCCACCAGCCACTCCTCAGAAGGAAGGTTGGGCAATCTACTTCTGTAGTGATACCACCTCAGAAACCCAAGGAGGGGTCACTATGAGTCGGATCCGACTCAACAGCAGTGAGTTTGGTTTTTTTGGTTCAGACAACTACTTGTTCTTTGAGTCTACTCTCATCAAGCAAATTTATATTATTACCATATTTTCTAATAGTTTAATACTAAATTTCCAAATAAATACATAATTCACACATCAATGTTAGTACAATGCAGCTGATTTCAGAAACACTGAAATATGAAATAAATAACTAGAATGAGGGAGATATGGTAATTAGAGTTTGTTAGTTGTTTTTCCCAGAATTCATTTTCCTCTTTCTCTTCAGTAGCAAATATTGATTTAAGTCAGGACAGCAATGCATACAGTTAAAGGTTAAAAATTTGGATTCTCTATGTAAGTTCTAGTCAGTATGATACAAATGAAATCCAGGGAAGATTTGTCTCCCTTCTTCTTTTTGCCTTCATACCTCCCCCTCTTTCCTGCTGCCTGGAATATGGAGACAATGGCTGGAATTTTACTAGCCATCACTGGTTTTCAAACAGTTTTGAAGATGGAAGCTACTTACTGATGATGATGGAACAATAAGATAGAAGGGTGTCCCTGATGACCCCATAGGCCATACCAGTGTTGAATAGTGTACTCTCAGACTTCTTTAACATGAGAGAAAAATCAATGTCTATCTTATTTATCCACACTCATCTGTCAGTTCATCATACTGTGATGGCTTGCGTGTTGCTGTGAGGCTGGAGACTATGCCACCAGCGTTTCAAATACCAGCAGGGCGATCTATGGTGGGCAGGTTTCAGGGGAGCTTCCAGACTAAGACAGACTAGGAAGAAGGAAGGTGCCATCCATTTCTCAAAGAATTGGCCAGTGAAAATCTTATGAATAGCTGTGAAACTGTCTGAAACATTACTAGAAAACTTCATGAATAGCCCTGTGTTGTTTGGTTAATATTGGGACTGTGCCATTTTATTTGTTGACCTTGGGCTTATTAGCTTCAGCAGCCAGCAGCTGCCTGAGTGAAGAGATGCCTCTAGCTCCAGTGGGCCAGGAACAAGAGGCAGAGCTCAAGCCCAAGGTTGAGGGGCTTTCACCCAGCCCTTAGAGCTTGGCACTTTGAACTTGGACTTCTAGCCTCCTAAACTGTAAGAGAATAAATCCCTGTTGTTAAAGCCATCCTATTTGTGATGTATTCCTGTCAGAGCAGCACTAGGTAACAAAAATATATTCCCATGAGCAGAGATGCACCCATTAGCTAGATATACCTTTGCAGAAAGAGCACATACACTCTTCTTAAAACTTGTCTGGCTTCCTCTTCTGAGAAGGAATACTCCAAGGACAAGCAACTTGGCAGTTTTATAAAAGTAACTTAGAAAAGTTATTACTTGTGTCTCTTGATTATAAAATTGATATTGATGAAATGATATGGAAATAAGTAGGTAAGAAAACCACTTGAGTTCCAACAAACATTTTTACTGTTATTCCTGGAAAATAATCTGTATTTTACCTCTTCTAAATCCTTCCAGATTTTTTAAAATTAATTTTGTTCTCCCTCATGATTCCCCTCAAAATTGGTCTGTATACTTATTCCAGCCTTCTTACTATTGATTATTTAGATAGCTATATCCTCTGGTATACTGTGAGTTCTTGGAAAACAAATTGCTTGTTTAATAATAATGATTCTAAGTATAATAACTGACATTTATATATCTGTAAATGGTTTACAAATAGTTTCTATATTTTTTTTTCAATTTTCTCTCTCTCATATAAGCCATATAATAGTTTTGCATTCTCTTCAGCATTATATTTTGCATATTATAGGCTTTCAAAAATCCTTTTTTAGGTTTAATTAAAATAAAAACTGAGTTACGTGTGTTCAATTAAAATGCTGTCAATTCCCTTAATTTTTATTTCCTCTAAGCCAAAAAAGAAAAGGATAGAATATTTTTAATGCATTCACTTTTTCATTTGTGTACAGCCAATATATTCCTAGTATAAAAATTAAGAAAGTATTCATTTGACCATTATAATTAGATACTATGACAATGTCTAAACCAGACAAGCTTTTAAAATTTTTACTTCTTTCTTTATGTATTAGGCCAGAACGCTTCTTCTTTTTCCTTTTCCTTTCTGATTGGTTACTTGAGTCCTGGTCAGCATTGTATGAGCTCCTCATACAGTGTGTACATTATTAGAGAAATGAAGACTTATGTCACCACTCCAGAAAGTGATTCTTGAATCTATTCTGAGGAGAATGCAAAATAGTACAGCTACCCTGAAAAACTCTATGGAGTTTCCTCAAGAAGTTAAATATAAAGCTACCATATGACCAGCAATTCCACTCTTAGGTATATCCCATGAGACTTGAAAGCAGCTAAACAGAGATACATACACCAATGTTCACTACAGCACTATTAACAACAGCCAAAAGGTAGAAACAACCCAAATGTGCAAAAGATGAATAGATACACAAAATGTGGAACTAATATACAGTGGAATACCACTCTGTCATAAAGAGAAATGAAGTCCTGATACATGTTGCAATATAGATGAACCTTGAAAACACAGCTGAGTGAAGTAAATCAATTACAAAGAAATATTATATGATTTAACTAATACGAAGTACCTAGATAGGCAAAGGCATAGAGACTAGAGTTTAATAGTGGTTACAAGGTGGGAGGGATGAAGGAAGTGGAGTATCATTGTTTAGGTAGCTTAGAGTTTTTGTTTCTGGGATGGAAAATTTGACATCAGATATTGATAATGGTTGCAAAGACTGATGTAATTAGTTTTACTGAATTGTACTTTTAAACAATGTTGAAATGGCAAATAATGTGTTCTTTATATTTTTACAATAAAAAAAATTTAAAACAAGAAAATGATTCTTTTTGTAGTCCAGGACCAAGTAACTTTTCCCCACTCAGTACGTTCTCTTTTAGAAGACACAGTTTTGGTTAAGGCAACTGGGTGCTAACCAAAATGTCAGTGGTTCAAACCTACCAGCCACTCCACAGAAGAAAGATGAGGCATTCTGCTTCCATAAAGATTTACAGCAGTGGAAATCCAATGGGGTCGCTATGAGTCAGAATCAACTTGATAGCAGGAAGTTTGGTTTTTAGCTTGGAGCTCCCTTAAATTCTGACTTTTCCCTACTGCAAAATGAACTGAAGCTATCAATCCACGTTTCACTACACAGATAGGCTCCAATCATTAGTAACTACAGCTTAATTATATAATCTCTTATGAAACCTATCCCATAAAACAAAAGTTTTCTCAGACATTAACCACTCAGAGTAATCTGGTTCTCTCTGCCATAACTCTTCTATTTTCATGAGCAATTTAAAAATCACTTACAAGTTAGGAAATAGCTCACCTCTTAATTAGTTCTTTATAACAGCTGTAAGCAGATTCTAGGCTATGTCAAAAACCACTACACTTCTTTTCATTAGTCTCAGGTTTCCAGTGGTTCTCTGGAACATAAAGATCAAAGCGAACTGGTATAAGAGGATAGTTAATATCTAGAACTAGATTGTTTTCTTCTTCTTGTTGTTGTTGTTATGTGCCATCGAGCCGGACCCGACTCATAGAGACCCCTCCTTGGGTTTCTGAGGCCGTATCATTACGGAAGTAGATTGCCCCATCTTCCTTCCGAGGAGTGGCTAGTGGGTTGAACCGCCAGCCTTCTGGTTAGCAGTCAAGTGCCTTAGCCACTATGCTACCAGAGCTAATGGCTAGAAACTAAATAGAATAAGTAAAACTTGAAAAAAAAAAAAAAAAAAACCAGAATGGAAAGCAATTAATTAAGAAATGATTAATATGCATGTAAACTATATTTTGAGTGGTACTGGAATTCCACTTTCAACTCAGACTTTTTTTTCGTGGGCATTGATAATATACTAAATGAAAGCAAAACTCTGCAAACAGTAATGGCTGTTTCCCATAGGCCTCCTGATGGACTAGATCCTGTGTTAGGGAATGAGGTCAAAGATGACAGGACACAGTCCTCACTCATAGCCTAATGGTGGAGACAGATACGTATACAGCACAATACTACAGAAATCCAAATGCCAAAACTTCTCAAATTGAGGAAATAGAAGTATTTTTTAAGAGTACAATCACAGTATAAAGGTGGAAATAATTAATTAAAACTAAGGAGACCAGGAAAATCATCACAAAATTTGAGCCATGAAGTGAGTAGGAATTCATTTGGTAGAAAAAGGAGGAAAACTCTACCACAGTCTGAGCACGAAAGAACAAAGATGAATGTTGACATTCAGGAAGTGGTGAATAGTTCCATGTGGCTAGAGAAGAGGTGGGAAAAGATACTGATAAGTATGTTGGGACTCTATTGAACCAACAAAGGTTTTGCACAGATGGTGACATGACCATACTTGTAATCTAGAAAAGCCCCATCTGGCAGCATTATCAAGAAATTACTGGAAAAGAAAGATTCTAATGAAGAGCTTAGAGCTATTGCAGTATTCTAGGAATGAGAGAACAAAGGGTATAGGATCTAGCAGTGACATTGGGACATAAGAAGGCAATGAAAAAAAAAGACCTTAGGAGATAAATTCAATTAGACTCAGTAATTCCTGGCCTATAGAAGATAAAAACAAAACAAAAGAACAAAACTCAACTGCTGCCGAGTTGGATCTGACTCATAGCAACCCCTCCTTGGGTTTCTGAGGCGGTATCACTACAGAAGTAGATTGCCCAACCTTCCTTCTGAGGAGTGGCTGGTGGGTTTGAACCTCCAGCCTTCTGGTTAGCAGTCAAATGCCTTAAGCATTAGGCCACCAGAGCTCCTATAGAAGATAAAGAGGAAGAAAAAGTTGAAGCTAGGAAGGTGGCTTATTATTTTCTGGGCCTGGATGGATGATGGGGTAGTTTTGGGGTACATTCATTAATAGATAAATGGAAAAATAGAAAGAAAAGAATGTCTTGAGAAGAAGAGAAGAAATAGATGGAGGTGATCAGCACTTAGTTGAAAAGTTTACATCATCAGCTTGAAGGAAAAAATTGAAACCGTTGGAGTGGCTTTAATGTATTAGAATGAGTAGCATTTTAAAAACTTTGTGGACACATTATACTATTTGACAGAGTGATTTATTAAGAGAATAAATGAGAGTAATTTATTAAGTACATAATTAACCTCAGAGGCATTGAGATGTGAGATATAATGGATAGGTATTTCTTGGTTTACCAGGTAGGGCACAGAAAACTGTGGCCAAGCTGGTAAATATACAAAATAATATGGCAGATCATCTCCTCATCTTCCTTAGCACAAGAATCTCTTTCTTTCCTCTTTACCCTAGAGACTTGGCCTTACTAGGTTTTACCAAGAGAAAATAAAAACATTTCATTATCTACCAGAGAAGACCTTCTCTGTGTCACTCTAGAAGATGGATATTTCTGTAGCCCCAGACAGGCCTCCACAACAGTGAGAGAAGCCCACTTTCAGAATCCTACCTACTTGAAACTAACCAAGAAGAAGTTTTAGGGCCCCTCACTTGTGTGCGCCCTTCCATGGCTGTGGAAGGGGCTTCAGGGTTTTTAGTAATTTTGTATTCTTTTATTCTTATAAAGTAAACCCCAAATTTTCTATATGCAGATCCAATAAGACCTGGATTGGCCCTTGCCCACACCACCACTGCTGCTCTGAAAGTGGGTTCTCAGCACTGGGGAAAGAAAAAAGAAGCCTCTTAACTCTCTGTCCAGTTTATGGTTGTGTCACACTATGGCAGACCTGGGCTTCTCAGTTGCAACTCTTTAGTGAGAGTGAACCCAAAAAACCAAGCCCATTGACGTCAAGTCAATTTCAACTCATGGCAATCCCATGTTTTACAGAGAAGGGAGCTCCACGGGGTTTTCTTGGCTGTACTCTTTGAGAAAGAAGATCACAGACATTTCTTCCAAACTGCTGCTGGGTGGGCTAAACCTCCAACCTTTCAAGTAATTGCTGAGAGCAAACCATCTGTACCACCCAGGGGCTCCATTTAGTGACAGCAGTGAAGTTCAATTGTGGACAAATGCAGAGTACACACTGGACTAAAGATGTTTACCTCTTCACATACTAGTTGTGACCCAATGCAGTGGTTCCCGTCAACCCAAGGTCTAGTATGATATGGCAATACCAGTTCCAGTCTTTTCCTTTCCAAAAGGTCATCTCTCAGAGTCTTCTGAGGTTCTTACTGCCAACTGGCCCTAGACTAGAGTACTTCAGTAATTAGACACGTAGTGACAATGAAACTCAAAGCAACATGATCTCCTTCCTATTTCTCCCAAAGGCTCACTGGCCTCTATGCAAATTTGACCAACTTCTTTTTCCTTATCAACCTTCAAATTTAATCATTTTGAAGGGCAGAGAGCCAGATCCCATCTGTCTTCAGAGCTAAAGTTCCATGGCTTATAAGCCTAAGTAGCGGAAAATTGTCTCTTTACACTTTTGTGTCAGAAAAAAATTGATGCCATTTATCTTGTATCAATATAAATAAAATAGGTCAGTTAAGTGGTTTGTTTTGTTTTTTCCCCTGGAACAAAGAAAGTCAGTTTCAATAAAAAATATATCTTTCTAAATATAAATACATATGGCTTACAACTTTTAAGTAGCTCTATCCCATTCTCTCTCTCTTAAACACACACACATACACACACAATCCGTTCACAGCTTACATATTTAATCCAGAAAATAAAAATGACAATATATGAATAAATAACTTTAATTTGAAACTTTACCTGATACACGCTAGGGTTACCCACAACCCAGGGCAAGCCTATGTGATCCCAAGACTTGTAAGATTACTTTGAACTACCAAAATACCGTGTTGATTTTATTAAACACACATGGAAATCTTTGGTTGTGAGTATGCTGGACACAGCCTTTTTGTTTCTGCTGTGGATCTAACTGAACCTAAACTAGAACCTAAACTGAAGTAGCAGCCTTGATTGGTAAGTAATTAATGTAAGTAATTTTGTAAGTAATTATGGAGGCATATTTGGGATTTACCTGATTTTCAGAAGGATAAATGTCTCACATATTAACCTTGTCTCTTTATTCAATTAATTTAAATGGTATAATCATTCTTTTTCATTGAAATATGATATTTTTACCCTTTATGTTCTGATAAAAAATCCAAAACCTTACCATATTTGAATTTTTAAAAACTTATCCAGAGGAAATTTTATCTTCTCTTTGTCAATCTTTAAAAAGCCAAATTGGAGATAATTTTATGTACTATGCTTAAAATTTGGACATAATTACACTTCTAAATAGGAGGTCCTGTAGCGTATTGTCTAAGGCATTTAACTGCTAACCAGAAGGCTGGTGGTTCAAACTCACCAGCCACTCCTTGGAAGGAAGGCTGGGCAATCTACTTCCGTAGTGATATGCAAAAGACAAACAGCAAAAATATCTAAGAAAGCTGCTAGAAAACTCATGTAAGGAAGAAATTTAAAAGCAAATTCATAGATTAAGAAAGCTAAATAATCTCGGAGGAGAGGTGGAGTTAGAAATATGTAAAATAATACCTCATTATTTTTTAAATTTTTCATAACCAACCATAGATGTTTCATAAATATATAAAACTGTAACTGTTTTAATGCAGCAATTGGAAATGGAAAAAAAAATCTAAGGTATTACATCCTAATATTTAATAATAACTGCTTCTAGATGATGAGATTATAGGCAATTTTAAAACCTTCCTTCTTCTTTTTGATATTTTCTGATTTTGTCTTTAAAGAATATATAAAATTAGTGGAATGAAAAAAGGTATTTTTAAAAGCAAAGTTCAAATTGTATGAATAATGTGCCCTCAACTTGTCAGAAAATGCACAGGAAAAAAAAAAAAAGAGAGAAACGATACTATGATATGAACACTGAGTGCTTTGGTAAGATTGTGGGCAATTATTTTTTTACCCTTTATCTTTCTTGACTATTCATAGTTTCCATTTTATGCCTGTATTTCTATTATAATGCAGGAATAAAATGAAACAGATTTCCATATTAGTTGGGCTCAGCTGTTTTCGATCCTAGTGCTAATGAAGCTAGATTTGGGGGGTTGATTTTTGTATCAGGTCATATTCCCCAGAGAACACTCTGTTCCATATATATTGACTAAATCTCATCTGTGAGCAACTACCTAGAATGTGTATGTCTATGATCCCAGAGGAAACTTTGTGAGACAACAAAAATGTGTTAGTAGAAATCTCACATCCCCTTAAAAGACATCTCAAATATATGATTCACTCATTTTGAATCATCTTTCTACACTCAGGACAGATTACTATCACTGCAATCACCTCTTCTTAGTATTAAAGAATAAGTGATACCTCAAAAAAGCATCTAATAATATCCATTCTGGCTTCTGAATTTATGTATAAATCATGACTAAGGTATTCTGTAAAAAATTTATGGTGATATAAAGAAGGTCCAGAATAGTGACCACAAAATACCAGAACAGAGAGAAGCTTGTTTGGATTATTTTTTTTAATAATAGACTATAATATTGTTGTATTTCACACAGAAAAAAGAACAATTAAAGTTACACTCAACAGGCTAGTGATGTCCAGACATTGCTGTTAAACTAGTTATAAAGATCTTTCCCACTGGTCCTTGGGAGGTCAATCCATGTCTCATAGTAGGTAAGATAAATAAATAAACTATTGGAGATTCCCTTTGCCCTTAGATAACTGACCTGTATACCTGAAGATAATAAATTAGAGGTGATATCTTGGACATCAGTAGAACTAAATTTAGAATCTGCAAGGGACGCACCCTTCAGATTGGATATACTCTATACTGATTCTACCTAGGAGATGGAAGTATCTCCAATGATCCCTAACACCCACACTGCACATTCACAACATTGGCTCATTACAGAAAACAACGAGAATATTTAAAATGCATAGGGAGGAACAATAGCATCACTCAGAATTATTCATTCTTCAGCACCTTTTATCCCCGGAATTTAAGGTAATTTTAAGTTTAGTAATTATGGTTATTTTGAAAAATATGTTTCCCATTTTTAAATACAAGTAATTCATAAATATGAATATATATAAATATACATAATTGATGCATTGAACAATACAGTATTATAAAGATGAAAAGTGTAAGTGTTTCTTTACCATCTCCATGCCCAATACTCTTTCTTCTGGGAAGAACTATGGTCAACAGTTTGGTGAATATCTTTGGACACTTTCTGTGTTCTTAAACAAACTCATTGTTTTTGTTGTTGGTTATTTTTTTAAGTTAATATTTTTAAAGTTAACTCACTCAGCAATAAATTCTTGGAATATTTATGTCAGTACATATAAATATACCCCATTCTCTAAGATTGCTGCAGATATTTCTTAGCATGCTTGTACCATCAATTATTTGCAAATTCCTCCTGATGGACTTCAAGACAATAATGATCATATGTGTCTCATCCTTTTTGTGGATACCTGAATGTGGAATTATTATGTCAGGAGAAGATAGACTATCAAAAAGAAAAAAAAAGAATAAAGAAACTGCCAAATTTCCCTCAAATAAATTTTGTGCCAATTGATAAACCCACCAATAATATATGATTTTCTCAGCCCACTGCTTCACCAATATTATTATTCAGCTTTTGTTTTTGTTTGTATTTATCATTTTAATTAGTCAAAAATAGTATTTTGTCATTTTAATGTATACTTTTTTGATTACTAGTAAAGTTAAGCATTTTTAGTATATTGTTCATTTATATATCTTTTTCTACGAATTATCTGCTTATATCATCTTTATCAGTTGGGTTAAAGGAATGCTTTTAATAAGAACATAACTCCTTATCAATCATATTTTCTTTGCTTTGAAATTTATTTATGGGCTCTATGGGTCATGGAAATGGTAAAGAAGAACTTGAACATTTAGCATGTTTTTGTTGTTGCTATTTGCTGCTGACTTAGCTCTGACTCATAGTGACCCTATGCATAACAGAACAAGATGCTGCCTGGTCCAGCACCATCTTCACAATCTTTGATATGTTTGAGCCCATTGTTACAGCCACTGTGTCAATCCATCTCACTGAGAGCCTCCCTCTTTTCTGCTGACCCTCTACTTTACCAAGCATGAAGTCTCATCATCCTTGCTTCTAGGGAGCATTCTGGCTGTGCTTCCCTCAAGATAGATTTGTTCATTCTTCTGGCAATCCATGTTTTGTTGTTAGGTGCCGTCGAGTCATCTCTGACTCATAGTGACCCTATGTACAGCAGAACGAAACACTGCCCAGTCCTGTGCCAGCTCCACTATCCTTGCTATACCTGAGCCCATCATTGCAGCCTTTGTGTCAATCCATCTTGTTGAGGGCCTTCCCCTTTTTCATTAACCTTCCACTTTATACACAATCTTCTGTGGCAATATCACAATTCAACTGTGTCAATTCTTCTTCTTCGGTCTTCCTTTTTTATTGCCCAACTTTTACATGCATATGAGATTGCTGAATATACTCACGGCTGGGGTCAGGCACAGACGAGTCATCAAAGTGACATCTTTGCTTTTTAAAACTTTTTAAAAGAGGTCTTTTTGCAGCAGATTTGCACAATACGTCATTTGATTTCTTGAGTGTTGCTTCCATGGGCATTGAATGTTGATCCAAGAAAATCGTGTCTCTTAATCTTTTTCTCATCTTCTGTATTTCTTTGAGACAGAAGATCACAGGCCTTTGTGGAGAAATTTTTTATTGATAATGATGGTAGAACATGGACATGGTAACAAATGAAATAGTACAGGAAAAGCAATAATCTCTAGTATCATCGCTTCTCACTTATAGACTTTCTCTTCACTTTTGCCATGTCTCTTTTTAATTTTCTGCTGATTAACTCAATAGATTATTTGGTAGCTCCCACGAATAGTAGAGAAAGATTGCAAGGCGTATAACTGGGGGCAGTCTGTCCAGTGGGAGGCTTCACTTTAGGGTTTCTGTGTAGGCAGGCAGGCAAGCTGGAGTTCCCAGTTGCTAAATAAGAGGCTTTTTTGGGTAGTGGTAGTCTTAAATGTTTCTCCCTCCTGCACAGAGCTGCCTTATCCTCTTACTTTGGCTCCATTCTCAGACGTGATGACCTCTCCAGGAGCTCCTCCCTAGATGGACAACATTTATTGTGGGATGCATCAGATTGGTACTGCTTTTCAAATTCAACTGTCATGGCTACTGTTCCAATTAAATTATTTATTACCTTCTCTATGTCCCAGTATTATCCCCAGTTCTTTGTGTGCTACTCTTATTTCTTTGTATTTGTTCACTCTGTCTTTGAAGTTTCATTGGTTGTCATCTTATGTTCTCAGTAGTTTTCTCATACATATTTTGGGTTTCCTCAACTCAATCCAAGCCCATCAATGATTTCTCTCTTCTAGCTGACTAGACGGCACCTAACAACAACAACGAAAACAAAAACGTGCTCCTCATCATTTCTGATCTGGCGATGGTGACCTTTTTTACTTGCCAGTGCTGATGTAGCTATGTTGTTGTTAGGTATAGTTGATTCAATTTTGACTCATGGTGACAGAGTAGAACCAACAGGGTTAGCTGGCTATAATTTTCACTGGAGCAAGATCACCAGGTCTTCTCCCAAGGAGTCACTGGGTGATTTAGAATCACCAATTTTTCAGTTTGTAGTTGATAGAGCACTTAACCATCTTGCCACCAAGGATCCTCAATATGGTTATACACATGCATATTCTGTAAATTTATGAGATTTAGGGTAGGTGTTTAGACTGATATTGAGTTCTGTCCCTAATTTATTTTTTCTTCCTGAGGCCATTTAAAGGAGTTCTGGTGGTACAGTAGGAGCTCTGGTAGTGTAATGCCTAAGCCATTTGACTGCTAACCAGAAGGCTGGCAGTTCAAACCCACCAGCCACTCCTCGGAAGGAAGGTTGAGCAATCTACCGCAGAAGCCCAAGGAGGGGTTGCTATGAGTCAGATCCAGCTCAACGGCAGTGAGTTTGGTTTTGTTTTGGTGCTACAAGGGTTAAGGAATTTGGCTGCAAACCAAAAGGTCAGCGGTTCAAACCTACCAGCCACTCTGCAGATGAGGCAGTCTGCTTCTGTAAAGATTTACAGCCTTGGAAACCCAATAGGGGTCACTACAAGTCAGAATCAACTCAAAGGCAATGAATTTGGTATTTGATGAGAGATCATTTAAGTTACTCATTTGCTGGGATTGTTTTAATATCTTGTTTCGATCCACACTATTATTGGTCTGCCTGTTAATAAGTTACATTGATTTTTTTATATATTCAATTTCTATTTACATTTTTAATTACTAAATAGGTGAACAGCTTCCTGTAAAAATTCAAATAATACAGGTAAAGCAAAAGCTCTTCTTGACCTCTCGAACCCTTCTCAGAGATAATCGTTGTTATCAGCTTTCAATGTATTCTTCCAAACGCCATTTATAATCCTATATAAGATCACATGAAATATGTAATTTTAAAACATAAAGGGCATCAAATGTTAATTTTGCTTTGCAATAGCTTTCTATCTCTAACAGTGTGTGCTAGAGATTTTCCTATCATCAGTAAAAATACATCTACCTCATTCCTTTTCAATTACTGCATGGTATGGATTATAGTTTATTTAGCCAAAAGTTACAGGTTTTACTTTTATAACAATGCTCCAGTAAATACCTCTGTACATTTCTACTTGTTTATGTATATATACATAAATATACATATACATATTTAGCTAGTCAAGAACTGCCATTAATGAACTGCCTTTTCTTCAAAAAATATACTTAATTTTTTTTTTCTTAATCTTGCAGCACTCCAAACAAGAATATTGAAATACCAGTAATAAATTCTCTTTAGGGGAGAAATAGTTATAGAATGATTATAGTATCACATAGATAAAAGTCTCCCAGGAAGATACATGAATATGACACCATGTTTATATAGTACAGTGAAGCTTCAAAAGCCAGAAACTATGTAAGCTGGAAACCTGTCAGAAAAAGAAAAATGAAATATTTTCCACTAACAGAAAGCAATAAAAAAGTGGTAAGACTGCCCCCTGTTAAAAGTGGAAAACTTGTGAGACCTGAAAAAATAAGGCAGTCCTGTTGAGTTATGGCTCTCACAGGTTTTACTGTATAAAAATATGAAAAAATGCTATGATGTTTTGAGAGACTATGTTTAATATTATATTAAAAATCAGAACAATAATTACCTGTGGGGAGGGGACTAGGATGGGAAGAGGTATACAGGAGCTATGATTGGGTCTATAATGTTTAATTCTTAAGTTGGTTGGTAGGTTCATGGGTTTTCTCTATACTTTTCATTATTAAAATAAATAAATATAAGCACATCAAGGATTATACTTGCTAAACCTAATTCCAAGGTTCAAAGATTAGAGATTCCCTATTTGCAGGGAGAAGAGAATGCCTACAAAAAAAAAAAAAAAAAACCAGAAGTCTATACCTCTGAAGCTAAGAAACAGGCATCAAGATAGAAAATACCCAGTGAGAGTGGAACACTCAGGTAGAGAAACAAAGGTTCACCAGGAACAGGAAGCCTGTGACATGTACCATTCTGAAGCTCCTGAGAGATCAGTAGGTCATTCCTACTTTCCAGAAATTTTGAGTGTCTAAACCTTTATTTTTGCACTTAATCTGACTATTGCTCAGATTGAAGCTATATTTTATGTGCCAACAGTGATGCTAATGATGTCCACCTTATTATTTCTAAGAGCAAAGATGTTCTTTAAATGAGACTAGATATTTTGGCTTTCCTTTGTAACATTTTTGGTTCTCATAGACTTGAGTCAGCAATTGTTGTTTCCTCATTAACACAACCTTCAACAAACTAAACACCTGACATCTACTGACCACATTTTTTTTTTTTTTAATTAGGATTTGGGTGAAGATTTACAGAGTAAATTCACTTTTCATACAGCAGTTCACATATACTTTGTCTCATGTCCTTGACCAAAATTTACAATGCAACAGCTCCCCTCCCACTTCCTCCCAGTGTCCATGACCACATTTTTTTTAAAATTATTTTTTGAACGTATTATGCTGGTAGATGAGGGTCTTTTTCTTAACAGAGTTGCCAAGCAGAGCCTAATCTTCTAAGATCAAAATTCACTACCATCGAGTCGGATCCAACTCATAGCAACCCCTCCTTGGGTTTCCGAGGCGGTATCACTACAGAAGTAGATTGCCCAATCTTCCTTCTGAGGAGTGGCTGCTGGGTTTGAACCACCAGCCTTCTGGTTAGCAGTCAAATGCTTTAGGCACTATGCCACAAGAGCTCCCAATCTTCTAGAATGGAACAGTAATAACAATTCTCAAATGCCTACATGCCCTCCTGAGCAGAGAGAAGACTGACCTCATTCCTTGATCACTTTCTGACATACATTTCTCAGTCACAGGATTATTTGCAGAGAATTTTACATGAAACACTAGATATAAAGCATCATTCCACTGTGTCTGGTTTCTACAGAGGCTCAACTTGTGACATATTACATAAACTTTTTCAGTATATCTACTAAAAATGAAAAACTCAAAATGCAAAATTGGGAAATCACTGGGTTTACCAAACTAGAAAATATTAACTGTGGCTGGATTCTGGTAGAATTAAATGACAAAGAAAGGATGCTTTACAAGTTTCAGAAGAGAGATGGCATTTTTATGTGGATAGCCACTAAGAACCAGCAAATCAGTATCTTTGAAGACTGGACACCTAAATTCCCAGCCCAAAGAATATATCAGGAACATAATTTTAAGATTAAAATGCAAGTCCACAAATATGTAGCTAAGAACATAAGCTTCTAAGAGGAGCCAAGAAAAAAATTACTGATGTTTGACTCAGTTAGCTATTCTTTCTGTCAGGAAATTAAAGCTGCCTGTGAGATTTCTTTGACTCGTGACTCATTTAATTCATTTAGACATTGCCAGCAGAGCAAGCCACGACATAGCAGACCTATCTTAACAAGCTCATTCCTGGCTGTTCTATTAAGAAAATAAGTGAATTGCTGATTTTGATTTTTTTTCAAATGCACTCAGCATTTGAGCATTTGGCTGCACGCACCAAAAAAACACAGAAATATTTATTACATCACCTTCTCTCTCAGAGTGAGTAGAGAAAACCCCCACAGCATTAGCTCCAGGTGCAAGAGTAGCATTGAAGTGTCTTCCTTATGTTGAGTTTATTATAATCAAATTTTCAAATTAAAATCTCAGTGCTGTATTTGAAGCAAGCAGCAGTTCTAAGCACGTAGATCAATATCAGTAAGGGGGTATGCTGATGTTGAGCACATCTACAGTCAATGCATTTCTCATGAGGCTTCTGCTGCAGCAAAGAAGAACCAATCTCTGTAAAAGTGGGTGGCATGTAGCGCTGTGACCACAGACATGTTTCATACAGTCTGAATTCTATTTTTTTTTAAAGAAATTGAACTACCATTTAGAAATCAGCAGATTCCATGTACAAATTCAGACTTGCAGTTTCCTTGAAAACTTAAAAAGGCTAGCAACAGGGAGCTTCACTCCTAATGGCGGAAACCTACAGCAGCTGAGTACAGTAGCTTCCTCCATTGCTCACTCTATATATGCATGTGGACATCTACTAAGTCTGCCAAGTTTGTTTTCTTTTCCTAACCTATGGAAAATTTGGGTTTGGGATTACTGCTACAGAGAATGAAACAGGCAAATTAGAATTAAAAGACGTATATACTCAGTCTGCTGTTAGCATCAAGACAATCTCCGTTTAGCTGGATTCCCACCAAATCTACTGATAGGTCTGGTTGTAAACTGTCCATAAAATGGCAGCTCTACTACAGCTATGTCCAATGCACAGCAAACTTGTTCAAGTAATAAAATTTATTCTGCTGAAGAGCTGATGGTCCCTGTGTTTTGACTAGGTTTGGAGGGATTGGGAGTTTCATTTATTTTGTACCTATGACTTGGAACTTTAGAAATTGTATCATTTATACATCACAATAAGGTCAGGAGGTAGAAATTTTACACTTTAATAGACAGTTACTAAGTGGTAGGGCCACTATTCAAAGCCAAGCCACTGTGATTAAAATTCCAGTAATTCATCAATTTCACCATATTTATTTGAAGAAATACTCCTTCTCTATAAAATGAGGAGGATATTATTAATCATTAGACTCTCAAATGTAAGCACCAACTAATGATATCATTTTTATAATGTTTATGGTTTTATAAGGAATATTGGCTCATAAGTACAAACATTTCAATATTAAAAAAAAAAAAAAAGCGCTACCTAAAAAGAACCATCTTTATCAGCTTCCCAGTGAGTAATTATCCTCCCTTGTATTAGTTTGACGGCTATACCAAAAAGCCCACTGCCAGCAAGCAGATTACAACTCCTAGTAACACCACAGAACAGAGTAGAATTGCCCTATAGGTTGCCAAGGCTGTAACTCTTTCTGGAAGCAGACTACCTCATTATTCTCCTGAAGAGTGGTTGGTGAGCTTGAACCGCAGCCAAATGCCTTAACCACCACAACACCAGAGCTCCTTTTAGACAGCTATAACAGAAAATTTACAGTGGTTCAAACACATTATTGTTGTTAGGTGCCCTCCAGTCGTCTCTGACTAATAACAACCCTATGCACAGCAGAAAGAAACACCGCCTGGTCCTGTACCAGCTCCACAATCCTTGCTATACTTGAGCCCATCGCCACAGCCACTGTGTCAATCCATCTCCTTGAGGGCCTTCCCCTCTTTTGTTGACCCTCCACCTTACCAAGCATGACATGAGAATGGTCCCTTCTGACAACATGAACAAAATAGGTGAGACAAAGTCTGGCCATTCT
>NW_006921598.1:22888029-22888774 GCF_000298275.1 Orycteropus afer afer
GGAGGGAACACGGTTAGATAGGTAGAGATAAGTATTGATTTGGGTGAAGAGAAGGGCAATGTACCAAATGTGAATTATCAGAATGGTGACATTGAAAAAGAGGAAAACATAAGAGAGGTACATGGGAGGTACAGATAACAAAGAAGAACCCTTTTGCACATACAGTACTGCATTGTCAGCGAAGGCAAACATAGGTATATGGGTGGATAGATGGGTAGACAGGCTGAAGTATTAGGTATGTCTATGCAGGGGGGAGTGTGCCCAAGGCCATGTATAAGGTTGGCAGACAATGGTTCTATAAGTGTATTTGTATGTTTGTAAGAATTCCCAGGAGTACAGTGAGCTGACAAGGGACAAGGTTGTAGTCACTTCTTGGTCACAGCTAGCTACCCAGAGGGAGTGAATAGGTGAACCTGTGGGCTCGGGACCATAGTCACAGGGCATATCAAGCTCAACTGGCATAACATACTACACAAAACATTGTTCCACCTCCTACTTTGGCAAGTAGTGACTGGGATCTTAAAAGCTTGCAAACAGCCACCTAGATGTAATAATGGGTCTCTCCTCATCCAGAGCAAAGAAGAATGAAGAAAACCAAAGATTCATGGAAAAATTAGTCCTCATGACCAGGATACCATGCGATCCTCAGCCTATATGATTATGAGACCAGAAGAACTAGATGGTGCCTGGCTACCACTGTCAACCACTAGGAGCGGGATCTATGCAGGAGAGCCTGGATAGAGAG
>NW_006921598.1:22889426-22913085 GCF_000298275.1 Orycteropus afer afer
GAAACCCAAGGAGGGGTCGCTATGAGTCGGGGCCAACTCGACGGCACATAACAACAACAACAATATATTGAATAGACTATGGACTTCGAGAAAAATGAACAAATCTGTCTTGGAAGAAGTACAGCCAGAATTCTTCCTAGAAATGAAGATGATGAGACTTATCTCACATACTTTGGACATGTTATGAGGAGGGACCAGTCACTGGAGAAGAACATATTGCTTGGTAAATTAAAGGGTCAGCAAAAAAGAGGAAGTCTTCAATGAGATGGATTGACACAGTGGCTGCCACAATGGGCTCAAACATAGCAACAGTTGTGAGGATTGTACGGGACCAGGCAGTATTTCGTGCTGTCGTCACTATGAGTCAGAGCAAACACAATGGCATCAAACAACCATAAAGCAGATAAACTCCGTGGGAACTTGATTAAAGTAGAGAGTGCACATGGAAAACACATACAGGAGAAGTCACTTGCAGAAATATGCAAGATTAAAAATGAGAAGGAGACAAAATCACAGATATAGGCATAATTAAGAGAATTATGAGATTTCTGCTTGCAATTCTATAGCTACACATTTGAAAACACAGAGGAAATGAAAGATTTCCTAACAAAATATGAATTACTTAAATTGTCAATCACGGTAGAAGATGTTGGGCTAGTTATTTACAATATATCATTGAAAAAGGCACAAAGACCAGATGGGTTTAATCTTTCAGGAACAGATGATTACAATGTGATTTAAATTACATCTTCTGGTTTCCAGGCCATGGAGGAAAAAAAGGAGACTATCTCCACAGTTCATTTTAAGAAGCTAGATAGATTAATTTTAACTCCAAAACTTGATATAATATAAAAAAGAAAATGATAGGCCCATCTCACTTAGAAATGCAGGTACAAAAATTTTAACTAAAATATTAGCAAAGAAAATGCAAATATGCTTCCCTGATTGGCTTTAGGAGCAACCATGATATTCCACCAACTCAAAAAAACCAAACTCACTGCCATTGAGTTGATTCTGACTCATAGCGACCCCTTTTGGGTTTCTGAGGCAGTAAATCTTTACAGAATTCTATTGCCCTGTCTTCCTTCTGAGGAGTGGCTGGTGGGTTTGAACCACCAGCCTTCTGGTTAGCACTCAAATGACTTAGGCACTATGCCACCAGAGCGCCTTTCATATAGGCATCTATTAAAGCAGTTTTAATTTAGTTGAGCACACTTATCTCGCTTACAGCCATTTCTAGCTTACTTCTGAACATACCACCAATATTCTTTGGTAATAATTAACTATTACAGGATATAATCAACAAATAAAAGCTAAAAGTTCATGAAAATGTGATTATATGTTCAAAAGCATCTTGGTAGGACACTATAAGTGTAGAGATAAATCACCACCTATCTGTCAGGAAATTAAATCAGATCCATTCAGAAGTTTCCAGCCAACCCAGCTTTATTAATATTAAATGTCTCCCCAACAAACCTCCCCTCTGCTCACAATAAGAGAGAGAAAGAAAGAGAGAGACAGAGAGAGAGAGAGAGAGAAGGTGTAAAATATTAAAAATGAGGGGGAAAAAAAAGATAAAATGCAGGTCTCTTGGAGACAGTCAACACCTATCAGGACTTAGTCTGCATTCTTACCTTTGTAGATCCCATCTGATGGCTGTATGGATAGAGAATCCCAATCACTGGGAAGACTTGGTGCTTCTAGACTGAGCTGCACATCTGGCTGGAACCATGGCTCCTCATCTATAGGATTCACCAACAATTCTAGGCAGTCACCTACATCAGGGGCATCTCAGAGTCACCCTGATGGTGACTCTGAACGACTGGGGCAGAGTTTAGTGTTTAGCTTCCCAACGTTCATTTGTGCATGACCTAGCCCAGGCGTACAGTTAGGGAGCAGGAAAGGTTTTACTTATTTCCTATGCACAAATCATGCTAACATTAAGCTGAAAGAGTTTCTAGAGACTGCTCTCCTCCAGAACAATGCTCTAAATGGGACCCTAACTCAGTATTTTATGGTCTATCCAGGGTAAAGTTCATTTTATCTTGGTGGGCAGATCATCTAACAAATGATAATATAAGTTTTCTTGGTAAGTATTGAATCACATCAGGGAGTCAAGTGAATTACAAATTTAATGGCCATAAGCTAAAACATCCTGAGATGATGATCTCAAAATAGACATGAGATGCTCAGGTCTGGTAACCAAACCTCCTTTTTCCATTTGACAACTACTGAATGAGCACTGATATTTTCTTGTATGATTCTCCTTTTTCTTCAGTTCTTAATAACCCCCTGCCTTCTAATGCACCCATTCATTTTTACATATGTTAAGCTAAATTAATATACGCTGAAAAATAACCCATTATGGTATCTTTTTTCATATAAACACTGTGTGAAATAAAATAAATGCTCTGACATAATAATATTTGGAATAAATTATCAGTGAAGTCTAAAGCTCAAAAGGAGAAACAGATCTTTACTTTGTGTTTGTTGTTTGTTTTTACATAAAAGAAAGTGCAAGCAAAAATGGACAAGAACCACTTATTCCAAGCAATTTACAACTAAACTCAGAGAACTGGACCAGAATACTACACCGCTCATGTGCCAAAAGATATTCTTCACATGGTATTCTTCCACTGACAGAATATTTTTGGAAAAATGTAAATAATCTGAACTTCAACAGATCTCCAACTCTTTATAAGAAACAGACTTTTTTTTTTGGATCTTGAGATAATTAATTTCATATTTTCCATCCATTTGAAGCTATGTTCCCAAGCCTTTATTTCTTTTCATTTTAATTCTCCATGAATTCTTTGCTGGAAAACTGCAATTATATTTAACTACAGAAAGGTAGTTACATGGTGCATGCATAAATTTTATGTTTTAATGGTTCTTTCATTTTTTTGTAAATCAGAGTAATAGGTCTCTGTTCAACTGGTCTAATAACCAACGTCAGTTTAGTTAAATTGTAATGTTAAAACAACCAAAAGCACATTATATTGAATATTTATTGCTAATAGCATGATTGCCTTTTGTCTTTAATTCACCTTCTTCTTTTAAAACCACACATGCCCAATGAGAATAATTTTAAACAGCACTAAATTAAGAAAGAAGAATCTAGATTGCGGTTTAGCAATCGTGATCTGCAAGCTTCCAAAATGTTGATGGGATGGCAGTTTGGCCCAAAAGAAGTTACTTACTAAATGTTCTGGTTTCAACCTGCAGTCCTGCCCTGGGAGTGATTCTGTGGCTATGCCACAGTGGCCTAGTCATGAATGAGAATTTTACCAGTCCTGATAACTCAAGATTCATCAATGGTTGGGTTTTATTTATTTGTTTGACTATTCTTCTCTGCACTTGTGCAGATGCTTATTTTATATGCCTCTCATTCAACATCCTTTCAATTCATCTACCCCATAAATATAAGGGATTTCTTCTCCTTGACAGATGTAGAATTTTATATAGGAAGAATTTAGGGACAGCAGTGTTTATTGAACTAAGGATGGGGAGAAAACCATTCTGTTTCACTTGGTTTCCAGGTTCATTCCCCGGCATCTCCAAACAGCCTGTTTGTTTGGGAGCTCTGGTAGCATAGTGCCTAAGGCACCTGACTGCTAACCAGAAGGCTGGCGGTTCAAACCCACCAGCCACTCCTTGGAAGGAAGATGGGGCAATCTACTTCCATAGTGATACTGCCTCGGAAACCCAAGGAGGGGTCGCTATGATTCAGGTCCAACTTGACGGCACATAACAACAACAACATGCTTATTGAAAGCAGCCCTGGTAATGGTCTGCTGCTAACCAGAAGTTGGTGGTTCAAACCCACTTAGTAGCTCTATAGGAGAAAGATCTGGAAATCTTCTGTAATGATTACAGCAAAGAAAATCCTATGGGTAAGTTCTACTCACACAGCGTCACTATGAATCAAAGTCAATTTGATGGCATCATATAACAATATGCTTATTGAAGGTGGCTTTGTGGGGTGATTGAGGTTATGTTGGAAGGTGAAAATGAGAGACCCTACCTGTTCTAATAGATGAGCTAGAAATCAAAATTCATAGGGAGGAATCATGTCACATCTTGAGATGAGGCGACTAAGTAGAATATAATTAAAGCTGACGACCACAGACAGGTCAAGGTAAGAGGAGGGCATGGGATATAGTTGATGAGGACCATGGAGTTCCACTGAATACCTCTCAGTAAGGGGCAATCTTTTGACAAATATTCACTTCCCATTAATGTTATAACTGAACACTAGCAAAGGATGATGCCATAAAAAAAAGGACTCCTAAGCTATTGCATTAGGCAACTCTGCTGCAAAAGTCCTCTTTAAAAAACCAAAGATGTCACTTTGAGAACTAAGGAATGCCTGACTCAAGTCATGGTATTTTCAATTATCTCATATTCATACAAAAGCTAGACAATGAATAATGAAGACTTAAGAAGAACAGATGTCTTTGAATTATGGTGTTGGTGAATACTGAATATACCATGGGGTGCCATGAACAAAGCTGTCTGGGAGAAGTACACCCAGAATGTTGTTTAAAGGGGAGGATGATGACACTTCATCTTACATAATTTTGACATGTTATCATGAGGGACCAGTTCCTGGAAATGGACATCATGCTTAGTAAAGTAGATGGTCAGTGAAAAAAAGGAAGGCCCTCAATGAGGTGGACTGCAATGAGTGGCTGCAACAAGGGACTCAAACACAGCCATGACTGTGAGGACAACGCAGGACCAGGCAGCGTTTTGTTTTGTTGACCATGAGATTGCTATGGGTTGGAACTGACTCAACAACACCTAACAATAAGAAGTTACTGTACTGAGGAATACCCTCACTCACTTAAGTTTCTCTGTAACATTATCCTGAGGATCTTCCATAAAACAAAAGTGTTACAAGGTCCATCATCCATTTCTAGGTATGACATACAAATATTTGTATGGTTTCCAAAGCATCTTAAGTAGCAATACAATTGAAATCTTTCAATATTATAGAAAAATAAAGAGAAAATTTGGCCTTTCTGTCATTCTTCTTTTTATATATTGTTTCTTTCAGGGTGATAGCTCCACCATTAAGATGCTGATATGTTGCTGCTTTCCTTTACTTTGGTTGAAGATGTTCTCTTGCAGTGTGTTCAGAGTCATGACCTTGAAAGTATGTTTTGATCCTACCTTCCTCTCTCTCTCTCTCTCTCTCTTTTCTTTGCCTTTCCTACTTTTTAAGAGTCAACATGATGTAGAGGACCATGTCCCTGGAATGCGAATCACCTACTTGCATAAGTTATTTTACCATTCTAAGCTCCATTTATAAAATGGAAAGGTTAAACTTATCTTCTGACTTCCTAACCTTTTCTAAGTATGAGAATCCTTACCTGCAAGTGGAGTTATATTAAAAAATCTCAATATGTTAAACAGATCAAAGTGGACCACCTTAGGAGACAGAAACAAGATGGTGTCCTGCTAACACACTCTGCCTAACCCTCTACAACAGAGACCTGAAAAACTGAGTGAAACAGGAACAAATAATGATCCTGGAACTCTGAACAACAAGTGAAAAGATAAAGAATTAGATTGAGCACTGACGGGAAAGGGAGATGGAGCAAGATCAGTGAACGGGGAGAGAAAAGGAGCCAAGACCAGCCCAAGTGTCACCATGTTAATCACAAAGTCAACAGATGTGGATGAGGAGAAAACTTAAGGGAATCCATACAGTGATAAAGACACAGTGTAGACAGGGAGGAATGCAAGGTGAGCAGAAGACATGTGGGAGCTGGAAGAGGACTGTGCAGGGAAATGGGTCAGACTTACACTGGCACAGGTGGCCGCAGAACAAGGAGGGAGCCAGAGAAAGGGAATGGAATAACTCATCACTAGGATCTCTGGTAGCGTAGTGCCTAAGGCACTTGACTACTAACCAGAAGGCTGGTGGTTCAAACCCACCAGCCACTCCTCGAAAGGAAGGTTGAGCAATCTACTTCTGTAGTGATACTGCCTCGGAAACCCAAGGAGGGGTTGCTATGAGTCGTGTCCGACTCAACGGCACGTAACAACAACATCAGTAGACAGTAGTCATTTGGGCTGAGGATCTATGTGAGGGGCCTCTCACTTCATTAAATGTAGGCAAAATCTGGATAAATGGCTGAGTGCACCCAGAAGGATGCCAGTGAATCATGACTGGAGAACTACATTCTCCAAACTAACAAACACACACCTTCTGGCACCAAGAAGTAAGTACTATCTCTACCCCCATCAATCCAGTGGCTAGGTGGGCCCCACCCTCACACACCCAGATCCTAGCCACCTCCATGGCAGCTCAGCCACCCCCAACAATTTGCCTCTAGCAGACATAACCAGGGGCTGAAGCTTGCCTGTCAGGTGCCTGAGTCACTGACAGATCTTTTTCACACTGAAGAGGCATACCTCCTCTCTCAGAGGTGCCCACTTCCACCAGGCACCTCCCACCTCTGCAAGGGAAAAGGCCTGTGTTGGGGTGGTTGGAGAAGCAAGTCTCCGGGCAGCCTTTCACTTGGGTCTGGCAGGATCTGGATAAATGCTGTGTGTGCCCAGAAGAGTGCCAGACAAAGCCATGACCCAAGTCATGACTGAGAGCTGCATTTGCTGCTTCTACAAGCATAGCTTCCCTAAGACTAGGGGTGAAACTTCATCCCTACCAAGCCAGTGGCTAGTGAAGTCTCTCAAACACCTCCTCTTCAGCCTAGCCACCCTCAGCAACCGACTCCAAACAGACAGACCCAGACCTGCATCAGTGGGTGATCTTTCCCACACTGAATACAAGAGGTACACACCTGCAGCTTTCTCTCTTGGAGGTGCCTACTCATGTCAGTCTTCTTCCACCTCCATGAACACATGTCCTGGCAGATCAGCGGTTTGCACCACAACCACCTGTTCCCAGGGCTTCCAGCTGGCCATAACTACAAAAGTCTCTCCTCTTCAACTTGCTTATTTTTCCATTATTTTTCTCACTTTTTCCCCCCAAGTTTTGTTCCTTTTTATTCCTTCATTTTTCTCTCCTCTTCTTCTTCTTTCATTTTTTACCAAACTTTCTTCTCATTCATCCCTCCTTTTCTTTTTCTTCTTTGTCTCTATTTTTTATCTTTTTTCTATCTTTTTTTCTTTTGCTCCTCTTCCTTCTCTCCTTATATTGTTGTTGGGTTGTCCCCCCCTTTCTTTCCTGCACTATCCAGTGAGAGGAGGACATTAATTCTCCACTAGCCAGCCACATCAACTGCACCAACTGCCTCACACAATGAGTGAGCACCACCACCAGCTCCTGCACCATGGGATCAACTGCAGATGGCAGATTACACCTGCTAATCCCACTAAAAGTTCCTCTTCGCAACACAGACCCATGCCCACATTCTCACCAGTTGTTCCAACAAGCCAGACACAGCTGGGTATGCCCCCTGCTGCCAAGCTAATAACCAAAGAAGCATTCCTGGTCCACCCATCTGGACATATTCAAACAAAACAAAGCAAAAAACTAAGGTGAAACAAACCAACACATAAACAGCAAATAAAAACAACAACTTCAAAATGTCTCAGAGACAAAAGACAACTTCAAATCAAAGAAACAGGATATAGTAGTGGAAGTAAATGGAGCTCTGGTAGCATAGTGGCTAAGACACTTGCCTGCTAACCAGACGGCTGGTGGTTCAAACCCACCAGCCACTCCTCGGAAGGAAGGTTGGGCAATCCTACTTCCGTAGTGATACTGCCTCAGAAACCCAAGGAGGGGTCGCTATGAGTCGGGTTTGACTCGACGGCACATAACAACAACAACAACAACATATATATATATATACACACACACATACATACATACATACATGACATTCCAAGGGTTCAAGAAAACCATAAACAAAAGGAAGGAAATGACAAATAATACCCTTGAAGAATTCAAGAAAATAAAGCAAGAGCAAAATGATAACATAAATAGACAATTAGAAATCATACAAAAACAGCCATCAGAAATCCAGGAAATTAACACTAAAATTACAGAGATAGATAACACATTGGAAGAATAAAAGAGTAGAATCAAATTGGTTGCATTAGTCAGCTGGAAGGCAAATCTCTTGACACCAACTTGTTTAAGGAAAAATCAGAAAAAAAAAATTGAAGAAAACGTAGGGGGTTATACAGGATGAGAAAAATAACATATGTGTGACTGCAATTCCAGAACAACAGGCAGCAAAAAAAAAGCACAGAGAAAATTGTTGAAGACCTGCTAAACGAAACGTCCCCAATATTATGAAAGGTAAAAAGATATCCATCCAAGAAGCTCAATAAACTCCATACAAGATAGATCCCAAGAGAAAGTGACCAAGACATATCATAATCAAGCTTTCCAAAATCAAAGGCAAAGAAAGAATCTTGAGGCAGCTTGGGAACAAACTAATTGTTACCTGCAAAGGGCAAGCAATAAGACTAAGCTCTGGTTTCTCAGCAGAAACCACGCAGACAAGAAGGAAATGGGTGACATGCACAAAACCTTAAAGAGACAAATTGCCAAACAAGAATTATCAATACAATAAAACTGTCCTGGAATATGATGATGAAATTTGGACATCCCCAAACAAACAGAAATTAAAGGAATTTGTAAAAACCAGAGCAAATTACTAGAAATGCTAAATGGAGTCCTCTGGACTCATATCTTTATGCAAGGATGGTTCACATTAGAAAAACAATCAATGTAATCCATCACATAAATAGAACTAAGGAGAAAACACACATGATCATATTAGTCAATGAAGAAAAGGTATTTAATAAAATCTAACACCCATTCCTGATTTTTAAAATCTCAGACAAATAGGAATGGAAGGAAAATTCCTCAACATAATAAAAGGCATGTATGCAAAACCAATAACCAATGTTATTGTCATTGGAGAGAGACTCAAAGCGTTCTCTCTGTGAACGGGAACCAGACAAGGATGCCCCCTATTACTACTTCTATTCAACATTCTATTGGAAGTCCCAGGCAGGACTAAGGCAAGATAGAGAAATAAAGGTGTCCAAATTGGCAAAGAAGAAGTAAAACTATCTCTATTTTCAGATGACATGATCCTATACACAGAAAAACCAAGAGACCCAGAACAAGAAAATTACTGGAACTAATTGAAAGATCCAGCAAAGTGGCAGGATACAAGATCAACATATAAAAAATCAGTTGGATTCCTCCACATCAACAAAGAGACCCATGCCACTTTAGTTTTGTGTATTTCACTATACATAAATTGTATTTCATAAAATGTATTAAAAAAGAAGAAGAAGAAGAGTGAAGAAATCAAAGATGCATGGAGACAATTAGTCCAAGGGACTAATGGACACCAGGAACCTCAGCTTTCATGACCCCAAGACCAGAAGAACTAGATGGGTCTGGCTATCAATCCCAGCTACTCAGAAATAGATAAAAATTGGTGATCCTGGAAAGAGTGGGAGAAAAATGTGTAACCAAATTCTAACACACACACACACAAAAAATGACCAGGACTACTGGTCAGATAGAGCTTGGTGAAATCTCTATTGGTGAATATGTCCCATAGTCACCCTTCAGGCCTGGAATTGAACTCATTCTCATGAATTAACTCTCAGCCACACGACAGACAAGCCTATAAGATGAACAACTACAACAGGGAAATGCACTCCTTAGAACAGCCAACCATGGGAGATCAGAAGGGCAGAATTTGCACATGGGTGAAGAAAGGGCAGCAGGAATGCATAAGAAAGAAGGACAAAGGGAAAAAGGTAATCACAAGCAGGAAGTAGGAAGAGAGCTCTTACACTGTGGGATTGTAATCAATGTCACAAAACAAAATGTATAGGAACCATTGAATAGAAAATGAATCTGCTCTGTAAAATTTCACCCAAGTCACAGTAAACAGTTTGGTGAAAAAAAAAAAAAAATGGACTACCTGAATTTGAAGAAGAGATAAGACGGGTGGTACATAGAATGCCTTTGATCCCACACTCTTCCACTTCTGCTGTGCTAGCCCACAAGTCACTTCAACATAATCAGGAGTCTGAGACGCCATTTTAAAAACCTAGATGAGCCTTGCCAGTCCTAAATTCTGTGATTCATGAATGTGTCATCTCACTCTTTATGGCTTGCATACAGTCTCTGACTAAATTACAATTAATGTAATTAATTGTTGTTGTTATGTGCTGTGGAGTTGGACCTGACTCATAGCGACCCCTCCTTGGGTTTCCGAGGCAGTATCACTACGGAAGTAGATTGCCCAACCTTCCTTCCGAGGTGAAAGAGAAGCAGAAAGTCAGGAAGTGACAACTTTGCAAAAATAAAAATACTTTACCCTAACAGCCAGCAGAAATTAGACTTCACATCTATGTAGGAATATTTATAAAATTGGTTTAATCCCACCGTCACATCTGAAGGCATCATTTTTCAGGTTTGGATCTGTAAGGCTAGCTTTATGGAGTCACATCGCTCCCTCACTGCTATGACCTCTCCCTATGCAAGCCTACTCCAGTTCCCAAGTCATGCTTAATGGAGGTGGGAACCATACGAATAATAAACCATACTATAAATAAATAAATAATTTAGCCCCATTCCCACTTGTCATTCTATCTTAATGCTTTGGGAACCATCCTCCAGAATCCAGTGACCTACTCAATTCTTCTGTATCCTGGCTCTGTAGGTCCCCAAATAAAGGGCCAGAAGTTATATAGAAAACCTCTGACTAAAAGAAAAAAAACTATTGCAATTTCTTGAGCACGTACTAGGTATTATGCTAAGAGCTTTATGACTATACATATCCTGGCAACAATCCCACAAGATAAGTATTATTATCCCTTCTCCACACATGAGGAAACTGAAACACAGAGAGTTCTTTTAGACACAAAAACAATATCCAACACACCAACAATGAGCCTCAGCCACGTGCCATGTCTCCTTTCCTCACCTCCACTGGGGTTATGCTTGCCACCTCAACCTGTTCAACTGAGACCTAGAAATCTTTACAGACCCTAGAGGCTCTTGGTGACAGTTCTCCTGTTCTCTTCCGTAGTGCACCTGACAAATTGGTCACAGGAAGTCCATCAAGCAAATGTAGACCATTTACATATAAAATTATCTAATGTTTAAAATACCACTAAATATATAGTAAATATTTTAGATCACTGATGATGGTGGAAAGTAATTTACATTATGGAAGCAATCATTTAATCACTGCAATTAGTCAAATTATTACTTATTCATCTAATTATCCTTTAATCATGTAATTTTAAAAATTAAATATTATTTTATCCAATGCCAAATTTTTATTTCATAATTTCCCAACTATGAGAAGTGCAATTTATGATATGGTACAATGTAATTTCCTACAGAAATTAAGTTTCATTTTTTTCTTAATTACAGGATAAATCTTCCCATAACCTCCATGACCTGTACCAACCAAGAAGAGAACTTGGGCTTTCAGGAAAGTGTAATTGTAGAGGCCAAAACAAAAGCAGGCTGTTAGGTTTTTCTAGATATGTTAAGAAAGTGCTGAGTTACCATAAAAAAGAAGACACCACAAACATAGCAGTGGTTTTCAACTAGCTTCTTATTAGAATTCCTTGGGAGCTTGAAACACTTATACCCAAGCACCACCCCTAGAGATTCTGATTTCATGGTCTGTGGCCATCCCCCAACCCTTATGTTTTTAAAATCTCTCCAGGTGATCCTTAGGTACAGCCAGAATTGAAAAATATTGAGAAGGTAATTTTAGCCTGTACTGCTGTTGACTCAAAGAAGCGCTGGTGGTGTTGCAGTTAAAACACTGGGCTGCTAACCACAAAATTTGCCATTTGAACCCACCGGCCTGTCCACAGGAGATGAGGCAGTTGGCTCCGTAAAGATTTACAGGCTTGGAAACCCTATGGGGCCTACTCTGCCCTACATGGTCTCTATGAACAGAATAGACTTGGTGGTGGTGAGTTTCATTTAGTTTAGCATTTGATTTTTACCCCTCCCTGAAGGAGTTGCTGGTAGACCCTGAGTTGAGAAGTATAATGTTGGGCCTGTTGGGTGCAGTACCATAGGATCACAAGGATGGACACAAGAAGATCCAGCCAATCATCCTGATAAAATGGAGGGAAAGGAATTTGCAGTGTTAAAAGGTAAGACATAAGCTACAGACCAGGATTCTGGGTAATCAAGTTAAGTTGCCAAAACATACAGCATTATTTGTCAAGGACTTACAATAGGTCAGGAATTTGAATAGACATCTGCTCTGAGACTGTGTTATGCATTGAATTGTGTCCTCCAAAAAGCTATGTTGAAGTTCTAACCCCTGTACATGTGAATGACTCTGGAAATAGGGTGTTTCTTTATGCTAATAAGATCATACTAGAGTTGGTAGGTCCCAATTATAATCCCTTCTGAGTGGTAGCTTATAAAAAGAACAGAACAGACACAGACACACATTAAAAAAAAAACACCTCACTGCCATCGAGTTGGATCCGACTCATACTCCCTTCTTGGGTTTCCAAGGTGGTATCACTACGGAAGTAGATCACCCAATCTTCCTTCCGAGGAGTGGCTGGTGGGTTTGAAGACACATAGAGGTACACCTATAAGCAGGGAAGGAATGCCAAGAAATGTTCAAGGTTATAAAAGCAGAAAGAAACAAAGATCTTCCCCCATAGCTTAGAGAGAGAGAGAGCACCTCGCCCTGCCAACACCCTGAATTCAGACTCCTAGCCTCCAAAACTGAGACAACTCTTTTCTGTTCTTTAAGGCTACACATTTTGAGTATTTTTGTTAGGGCACTATTAAATAATTAATTAATTAGATCACTAAGACATCATGAAGGAGCTCTGGTAGCACAGTGCCTAAGGCATCTGACCAGAGGTTAGTGGTTCAAACCCACCAGCCACTCCATGGAAGCAAGACTGGGCAATCTACTTCTGTAAAGATTTACCACCGCCTCAGAAACCCAATGGGAATCACTATGAGTCAGAATCAAGTTGAAGGCTGTGGGTTAGGTCTTTTTGAAGACACCATGGGACTGTGTGCCTCAAATTCAAAAGCAAAAGTTACTTGAGCTAGTGAGTCCTTATAAACTTCTGGGCCAAAGCAAGCCAGTATTGTATGAGTAGATACAATAGCCATATTTAAGGCCACTATGATTCCAGTCAATTCATTTTAGTATACAGATATATACTAAACCAACCAAACACCAAAAAAAAAAACACACCCATTGCTGGATAGTAGTTTCTGACTCATAGCCACACTATAGGGCAGAGTAGAACTGCCCCATAGTGTTTCCAAGGCTGTAACGAGCACCTAATGGGTTCAAACCTTAAGATATTTTGGTTAGCAGTCAAGCACTCAACCACTCAGCTACTAGAATTCCCTTTGACACTTAACAGGCCCTAGACAAAATGCTTCCAGGACCACAAAAGTGAGTAATAGATGGTTTCTGTCCCAGAAGGCTCCATATCTGGTGGTTTCATATACTTTCTGATATTGTTGGATGAAGGAAACTTGACTACAGGTGAGTTCAGTCCAGAATGTGAGGGCAAGCATGCGTGCGGAGGCTCTTTGACCATCAAAGGTGTTTCCATGAGGGAAGGTCAATGGTTATGTGTTCCATATACTAAACATTTAATCAACTTTGGCAGTCCAAAAAGCATGGGTGTGTAATGCCTGAACACAGAGCTTAAAAGAAGGCATGTATGCATTTGTTGTTTCTAAAAACAGCTTCATTGAGGCATAATTGACACAAAATCAACTGTGAGCATTTAAAGCATAAAATTTGATGTTCAATACTCCAGTGAAACCATCACTACATTCAAGACGATGAACTTATCCACTACCCTAAAAAATCTCCTCTCGAGCCTTTGTAGTCCCTCCATCCCACCTTTGCTCTTATTCAGAAGCAGCCACTGATCTGCTTTCTCTCACTATAGATTAGTTTACACTTTATACAATTTTATGTAAATGTAATCATATAGTATGTACCCATAGGAGCTCTGGTAGCACAGTGCCTAAGGCATCTGACTGCTAACCAGAGGTTGGTGGTTCCAAGCCACCGGCCACTCCTTGGAAGGAAGATGGGGCAATATACTTCCGTAGTGATACTGCCTCAGAAACCCAAGGAGGGGTCGCTATGAGTCGGGTCCGATTCAACGGCACATAACAACAACAACAACAACATAATATGTACCCTTCTTTAGTCCTGGCTTTTCAATCACCTTAATTATTTGAGACTATTATGTTGATGCGTGGATCAATAATTCATTCCTTTATATTGTTGGGTAGTATTTCTTTGTATGTGTATACCACAATTTGTATATCCATTCAGCTGTTGATGGATATTTGGGCTACTGCAAATAAAGTTACTATAAACATCATGTAGAAGTATTTCTTTCACCTTGTGTAAAAAAGGAGGGAATAGATGGATCTATGGTTGGTGTAGATTTAACTTAAAAAAAAAAAAAACTTGGCAAACTGCTCTTCAAACTGGTTGCAGCATTTCACATTCCTATCATTCTCTGAGAATTCCAGTTTCTCCACATTCTTGACAACACCCAAAATGGTCAGTCTTCTTCATTTTAAGAGCCCCTGAGTAGTACCTGCCAGCCACTCCTCGGAAGGAAGATTGGGCAATCCTACTTCTGTAGTGACACTGCCTCGGAAACCCAAGGAGGGGTCGCTATGAGTCAGGGCTGACTTGACGGCACATAACAACAACAACAAGTAGTACAAATGGTTAATGCGTTTGGATGCTAACTGAAAGATTGGAGGCCTGAGTCCACTCAGAGGTACCTTGGAAGGAAGGCCTGGAGATCTACCTCCCCAAAAATCAGCCACTGAAAACCCTATGGAGCACAGCTCTACTCTGACACAGATGGTGTCACCATTAGTTGGAAGTGACTCAAGGGCAACTTTTTTTTTTTAAACCATTCAATTACTTGGAATTGACTCAACAGCAACTAACAACAATAGGTGTATAGCGGTGTCTTACTGTGGTTTTAACATGTTTTTCCTGAATGGTGAATAATGTTCAATGTCTTTTAATGTGCGTATTGGCCATCATATATCTTTTTTTTATTTTTTTATTTTTTATTATTAGGATTTGGGTGAACATTTACAGAGTAAATTCACTTTTCATACAGCAGTTCACATATACTTTGTCTCATGTCATTGACCAAAATTTACAATGCAGCAGCTCCCCTCCCACTTCCTCCCCATAGTTACCTCCTCCCAGTGTTCATCCCTTCATACTCTTCTGCACCCTGAGCTATCTCCCTGTGCATAAGCAGCCCTTCCTTCTCCCATGATTGTTCTCTCCAGGGCGTGTGTCTACTTGAGGTAAATGTTTAACTCACATGCCTGTACTTTGTTTGGCTGGAAACCACAGTTGTGGGTTCAATTCCAGACCTGAAGGGCAACTAGGGGCCATAGTCTCAGTGGTTACCCCAGGCTCCATTGGACCAGCAAACCTGGTCCCCACCTTCATATATCTTTTTTAGTGATGTGTCTATTCAAATCGTTCACCTATTTTTTCTTGGGTTATGATTTCCTTATTATTGAGTTTTGAGAATTCTTTGTACATGTTAAGGATATATGTCCTCTATTAGGTATCTGATTTTCAAATATATTCTCCTAGTCTCTGACTCATCTTTTCATTTTCTTAATGGTGTCCTTTGAAGAGCCAATTTTTTTTTTTTTTTTTAATTGTGATTTGGGTGAAAGTTTGCAGAGCAAATTCACTTTCCAGACAGCAGTTCACATACACTTTTTCTCATGACATTGACTACAATTTACCCCAATGCAACAGCTCCCCTCCCACTTTCCTCCCAATAGTTACCTCTTTCCTGTGTCCATCCCTCCATGCATTCCTGCCCCCTGAGCTGTCTCCCTGTGCATAAACAGCCCCTCTTTTCTCCCATGATTGTTCTCTCCAAGGAGTGTATCTACCTAGTGTAAATGTTCACCTAATATGCCACAGGTGTGAGTTCAATTCCAGACCTGATGGGCAGCTAGGGGCCATAGTCTCAGTGGTTCCACCAGGCTCTCTTAGTGAAGGACCAAAGTTTTAAACTTTGATGAAGTCTTATTTATCAATTGTTTTTCTTTTATGGATCATGATTTTAGTGTCATACCACAGTGTTGACTACTGTAGCTTTATAATAAATCTTCAAATTAGGGAGTGTTAGCCCTCTAATTTTGTTCTTTTTTAAAATTATTTTGGTAATTTTAGATTCTTTGCATTGATTTGAGATTTCTTTCTTTTTCTAGTATGAGCATTTAGTGCCATAAATTTCCTCATAAGTATTGCTTTAGAAGTGTTCTATAAATTTTGATATGTTAGGTTTTCTTTTCCAATCACTTTAAAATACTTTCTCTTTTCCTTTTGATTTCTTCAACCTATCCAAAAACCAAAAAAAAAGCAAACTCACTGCCGTTGGGTTGATTGCGACTCATAGCAACCCCTCCTTGGGTTTCTGAGGCGGTATCACCACAGAAGTAGATTACCCAGTCTTCCTTCCAAGAAGTGGCTGGTTAGCAGTCAAGTGCCTTAGGCACTACACTACCATTATTTACTTTCCAAATATTTGCAGTACCCCCCACCACACACAGAGCTTTCTATTATTGATTTTTAATTTAATTCCATCATGGTGAAAGAACATACTTTGTGTGACCTGAATACATGTAAATTTACTGAGGCTGCTTTATGTCCCAAAATATGGTCTATCTTGGTAAATGTTCTGAGCACAATTTAAAAGGAACGTATATTCTGCTTTTGTTGGGTGCAGCAGTCTTTATGTGTCCCTGCATGAGTTGTAATCGTGCATTTATTACCAGGTTTTTAGACCACTTATAAAAATTGCTAAAGATTTTTCTGCCATCTCTTTTAGAAAAAATAATTTAACAGTTTTCTTTTCTGAAATGCTTGTTTTGTGAATTTCTCATGCTGGAAAAGTACAAAACATTATTCTTAGCTTCTAAATAACATGTCAAACCAATGGGTTGGCATCAGAGAGCTAGACCACTAAACAATGCAGAGGAAGGGGATTCCAGATTACTTGTCCCTTTAATCTGAAAAGAATATTACTAATTCTGTGTTCTTATTGATGTGACTTTTAGGTAATTTTTGTTGGCATATTAAAAAAAAAATCAAGCTTGTGATAACAACTAACATTGGAGACAATGTAAATATCCAATAATAGAGAATTACTTCAACATATTATGATGTATCTACATAATTCTATAAATATAGCAAATACTAAATTTATATGTTTAAGGTCACTTAATCCTCAAACCCTATCTTATCAGATAGTATAATTATTTTCCTTATATCACAGATGGGAAAAATACAAAGCACAGAGAAGTCAAATTGTGGACTCAAGGCTCAAGTCATCTAACTCCAGAGCACATACTCTTTTCCACCATTCCACATGCCTCCCATATTTAATTATGTAGGCAAAGTTAGAAAGGAGCCCAAGTGGTGCAATCTGTTAGCTACTAACTGAAAGATCAGCAATTCAGACCCACCAGCGTCTCCACAGGAGAAAAGACCTGGTGATCTGCCCCCATAAAGAATATAGCCTTGAAAATCTTATGGGACAGTTCTATTCTAGCCTCTAGGGTCACTATGAGTGAACAGGCAAAGTTAGACATATTTTAAATAAAAAAAGAAGTTATAAAACACTTGATATAATATTATTCTGCATTTAATGAAAAACACTAGGAAAGACAAAACAGTGGAAGAGTACAATGCAGATTATATAGCATGGTTATCTCTGGGTAATACAATTGTGGGTGATTTAAATTTTTTTCTTGGTGCTTTTCTTTCTTTGTTTTTTCTATTTTTATTTATTTTACAAAATGCATGTTTCCTTTTACAATCAGAAAATTTTTCATAGTATTTTAAAGAAAAAAAGCCCTACATCACAGGAATACAGGTTCATCAATTTTGAAATAGTTATTAGCAGATGCCAACATCATTCCTAAACTTATCGCTTCATATAATTCCAAAAGAATACAAATGTCTGAAGATAGCTAAACACTCTAACTTTACCCAAACATAAAGTTTCTAACAAGAAAAATGAGGATTTATGCAAATTATTCTTGGCTCTCAAGTATGGTGATTTTAAAACTAGAATAAGAGCCAAGCAGGTCTGGGAAAGGTCATTAAAAGACACCTAGAGTATTCCCATGGAGTCCCTGGGTGGTTCAAACGGTTAACACGTTGGGTTGCTAACTGAAACATTGGGAATTTGAGTCCATGCAGAGATGCCTCAGAAGAAAGGCCTGGTGACCTGCTTCTGTACAGTCAGCCATTGAAAACGCTGTGGAGAACAGTTCCACTCTGACACACATGGGTTGCCATGAGTTGGAATCACCTTGATTGCAACTTGGCCACAGGCTTTATTTGTAATTCCTAACTCAATGAGAGAATAAACAAACAAATGAAATAACAGCCAGTTAAACTAATTTCACCTTATTTTGTTTATTTCCATTTTGTGTGTGTGTCAGAATTGATGATTTTAATGTATCTCAAGGTCTTAATTGAGAGTTATCTCAGTGCTCATTTGAGTTAAAGAGGCAATAATTGGAGCAGTCCCTACCTAAAGTACAGCAGAATGCTATGAAAAGCAGCAGACACAAGTGAGACACCCTGACAACTTACAATCATTTTTTCTGTTATATTTAGAAAAGCCTTTGAGCAAGATTCTTGAAAGAGCTCTTATAAAATGCTGTATCACATACCAATCATATGATAGTTGAGGTACTTCCAGGGTACAAAAATAATGAAAAGACAAAATAACAAAAAGCTAGTATAAGTTCTATAATAGTTTATATCTATTTATAGCTTCTTAACCAAAAGCACAAATATTTGTGAAAAAGTAATATATATATATATATATGTGAGAGACATACTTATGTCATGGTGAAGATGGTAGATTTTCAGATTAAATGATCTGGGTTTGAAACTAGTTTATCCATTTGCTAGCTTTGAGGTCTTGAGCAATTTGCTTAACTTCTAGGAGGCCAAATTTCCTTGCCTTTAAAATGAGGTGGCATTTATATCGATCTTAAGCACTGTGGTGAGGATTAAATGAGATGATGTATGCAAAGGGCTTGGCACAGTGCAGAATATAGAGCACAATAAATATTGTTGTTGTTAGAATGCCATTAAGTTGGCCCTGACTCATGGAAACACCACCTGTTACAAAATAGAACTGCTCCACGCAGTTTTTTTGGCTGTTACATTTACTGAAACATTCTGTCAGGCATTTATTCCATGAAGCCACTGGGTAGGTTTGAACTGCCAACCTTCAGGTTAGCAGCTGGTCACAAAGCACTTGTCTCCTACAATAAATATTAATTAATAGTATTTATTCATTTCACTCAATGTAGATATTGATTCACATGTTCTTGCAGTAATTCAATAGCTTCCCAGGGATCCTATGCCCAGAGACTGGAAAACACTGCTAGATTCAACAGGGACTGTAACACAGATGCCTTCAGAAAGAATAACAGAGACCTATCTTGCTGCTGAAGAAGCTAGAGTTTAGGACTTAGAAGAGTCAGACAGAGCTGCCTCCCCTTGGGAGCTATGCCCGGAGCAGCTCCTGGAAGCCGCAGTCACCAATAACTGGCAGGAACCACCTCTAACTGAATCACTGAGAGCCCTATACCACTGTTGACAAGAATGCTGTCAAGACATTTGGCCATGGTCTAGCCCAAGGACCTTGCTAACTACACACAGCAGTGGGGATTGTTTTCAGAAGGAGGGTTAGGGAAATGCAAGGATTTAGATTTCTTTTCACAATGGCCTCTCATTTCAGACTTGATTCTCTGTGCAATATCTGATTTGTTGTTGTTGTTGTTGTGTGCCGTCGAGTCGGCCCTGACTCATAGCGACCCCTCCTTGGGTTTCTGAGGCAGTATCACTACGGAAGTAGGATTGCCCAACCTTCCTTCCGAGGAGTGGCTGGTGAGTTTGAACTGCCAGCCTTCTGGTTAGCAGTCAAGTGCTTTAGCCACTATGCTACCAGAGCAATATCTGATAGAGGAGTTAAATACATACACACACATATATGTATATATGATCTGTCAATACAGCTCTCTATGGTCAATAATGGGAGCTCTGGTGGCATAGTGCCTAAGGTATTTGACTGCTGACCAGCAGGCTGCAGTTCAAACCCACCAGCCACTCCTCAGAAGGAAGACTGGTCAATCTATTTCCATAGTGGTACTGCCTCAGAAATCCAAGGAGGGGTCACTATGAGTCAGATCTGACTTGACAGCATTGAGTTTGTTTTTCTTTTTTTTAGAGGGGGGGGTGATGATAAATAATAGAGAGTTTTGGCCAAAATGGCAACTTAGTCAGATATACCATGCCACACTTCTATAACAAAGACCTGAGAAACTATGTGAAACAGATAAAGAAGACAGTTCTGTAACCTCGAACATCAGATAAAAGGATAAAGAAATAGATCAAACACTGATTAGAAGAAGAAATTAACTGAAAATAGTGAATGAGGAGAGTTGGAGCAGAGGGCCCCTGCCAGCTGGCCCAGCATAGTGTGCCCATTTTGAGACTAAAACAGCAGCATCCCAGGAGCACAGCAGGCAATGTCACAGAATTCTCGACAAGATATAGAGTAACTGTGTAGACATACCCCCAGAAGAAAGGTTGGGCAATCTATTTCCATAGTGATATGGCCTCGGAAACCCAAGGAGGAGGGTCACTATGAGTTGGACCTGACTCGATGTCAGTGAGAGTTGAGTAGACATACCTGGAGTGAAATAAAATCCAAACTGCTGGCTGAAGCCAAAAGGAAGAGCCCAAGTACCCTCACCTGGTGACCAGAGGAGCATGCTACCTGCCACTTGCCTCTTCTTCTTCTTCCCCTGCTGAGCAAGGGGCAGTGAGCTTGCAACTGCATGCATGCTGGCCTGCCACTCTCATACACTCATTAGTACCATGCAAAAGGCAGCAGAAGTGTGATCACACACAAATCTGCCCACCACTCACATCCCATCTAGTAAATGGTATCAACCATGCCATCACTCACCAGCTACACCTGCCACACCTGCTGCCCCACCCATTCAGCCAGTGCCACCGCCTGCTCCTGTGCCACTGGACTGACAACAGACAACGGCCAACACCCACCCAACCTGCCCTCACCTGCCCCTTAAGACAGCAAACTGAGACCTGCACTCACACATCCAGTCAGTACCCCTATCCAGAGACAGATGGTGGGGACTCCAGTGCAGCCATACTGGTGACCAGAGTAGTAAGCCTGCCTGCCTGCCCAGATAGATCAAAACAAAACATAACAAAAAATAAGTACACAGCAAAAAAAAAAAAAAAATGCACACACACACACATATAATTAATAAATAAATATGATAATACCTTGTTGTTGTTTTTTTTTGTTGTTAGGTTCCATTGAGTCATCTCCGACACATAAGTGACCCTATGTACAACAGAACGAAACATTGTCTGGTCCTGTGCCAGCCTCACAATCCCTGCCATACCTGAACCCATCGTTGCAGCCACAGTGTCAATCCATCTTGCTGAGGGCCTTTCCCTTTTTCACTGACCCTCCACTTACCAAGCATGATCTCCTTCTCCAAGGAATGGTCCCTTCTGACAACACAACCAAAGTAAATGAGACGAAGTCTGGCCATTCTTCTTCCAAGGAGTATTCTGGCTGTAGTTCTTCTAGGACAGATTTGTTCATTCTTTGGCAGTCCATGGTACTTTCAGTATTCTGCACCAACACCACAACTCAAAAAGCATCAACTCTTCTTCGGTCTTCCTTGTTCATTGTCCACCTCTCAAATGCATATGAGGCAAGTGAAAATACCATGGCTTGGGTTAGGCTCAAGTTAGTCTTTGAGGAGACATCTTTGCTTTTCAGAACTTTAAAGAGGTCTTTTGTGGCAGATTTGCCAGTGCAATATGCTGTCTAATGGCTTGACTGCTGCTTTCATTGGTGTTGACTGTGGAACCAAGTAATATGAAATCTTTAACAACTTCAATTTTTTCTCCATTTATTGTGATGCTGTTTATTGGTCCAGTTGTGAGGATTTTCATTTTCTTTATGTTGAGATGTAATCCATACTGCAGACTGAAGACTTTAATCTTCATCAGTAAGTGCTTCAAATCATCCTCACTTTTAGCAAGCAAAGTTGTATCATTTGTGTATCTCAGGTTGTTAATGAGTCTTCCTCCAATCCTGAGGCCACGTTCTTCTTCATATAGTCCAGCTTCTCAGATTATTTGTTTAGCATAAGAGTGAATAAATATGGTGAAAGGATACAATCCTGATACACCCCCTTCCTGATTCTAAACCATGTAGTATTGCCTTATTCTGTTTGAATGGCAGCTTCCCCATCTATGTACAGGTTCCCGATTAGCACAGTCAAGTGTTCTGGAATTTCCATTCTTCTCAATGTTATCCATAATTTGTTATGATTCACACAATCAAATGCTTTTGCATAGTCAATAAAACACAACTAACACCTTTCTGGGATTCTTTGTTTTCAGCCAAGATCCATCTGACATTAGCAGTGATATCCCTCATTCCACATCATCTTCTAAATCCAGTTTGCATTTCCGGAAGTTCTCTGTCAATATACTGCTGCAACCTTTTTTGAATTCAAATAATTAAAAAACAACACCTTATTGTCTTAGAAACAATAGACTATATCAAATCACTTAAAGAAGCAGGACAAAATGGCTTCAGCAAGTGACCAAAATAAAGAACCAGAAAACTAACTTGAGGAAAATATGTTAATGGGACTACCTGATAAAGAATTTTATATATAGGGCCCTCCAGGAGAACAAGGAAAATATAGACAAAATCATGGAAAACACAGACAAAACTCTAGAAGAATTATATATATATATTATATGAAGAAAATGACAAGATAAATAGACAATTGGAAACCATACAAAAACAGCAACTAGAAATGCAGAATATCAACACTAAAATTTCAGAAATGGATAACTTATTGGAAAGACAAAGAAGTAGAGTTGATCAATGGAATCAGCAAACTAAAGGACAAATTCACTGATACTAATCTGTTACAGGAACAATCAGGAAAAAAAATGAAGAAAAACAAAACAAAAAGTGTAAGAGATATATGAGTTACCATCAAAAGGAATAATTTATATGTGATTGCAATTCCAGAATAAGAAGAGACCAAGAAAAAACACAGAGAAAATTTTCCAAGATTGCCAGTAGAAAACTTCTCTAATATCATGAAAGAAGAGAAGATATCCATCCAAGAAGCTCAATGAATGCCAAATAGGGTAGACCCCAAAAGAAAATCCCCAAGACATATCATAATCAAACTTTCCAAAGACAAAGAAAGAGTCATGAGTGCAGCTTGGGAAAAACAAAATGTTACCTACAAAGGGGAATGAATAAGACTAATCTCTGATTTCTCAGCAGAAACCATGCAGGCAAGAAGGAAATGGGATGACATACATAAAACCCTGAAAGAAAAAAAATGCCAAATGAAAATTCAGTATCCAGCAAAACTGTCCCTGCAGTGTAGTAAATTACTTAGTGTGGCTTTTCTACCCATAAGTCTTTGTAAACTCCAAGGTGGGATTTTCTATGAGCAACTGAGGAGCTATCCACCTGGGTTATTTCTGTTGGG
>NW_006921598.1:22913640-22928275 GCF_000298275.1 Orycteropus afer afer
AACATGTGGCCTCCTCGCCGTTTTTGCAGTCCCTCAAATATGATGGTGAAATTAGGACATTTCCAGACAAACACAAATTAAGGGAATTTGTAAAAGTTGGACCAACCTTACAAGAAATATTAAATAGAGTCCTTTGGACAGAGAATCAACAATGTCAGACACCAACCTGAGATTAAGACATATGACAATATCACCCAGACAACAACCCAGATAAATAATTTTCAAAAATAAAATCAAACTACAAGACTAAAACTAGGGAACCAGAGATGTCAATGTGTAAAGAACAACTTCAAAACAAAAAGAGGGAATAAATGTTGTAGTTACAGAACTTCCATATGGAGATGAAGTTAAGGTGTTATCAAGATAGGACAGACTATTTTAAACTTAGGAAGATAAAAGTAATTTCAGGATAACCACAAAGAAAATTAAAAAAAAAAACAAACCTTGTTACCAAAGTAAAAAAGAAGAAAATCATAAAGACTCATTGTTGTTGTTGTTAGATGCCATTGAGTCGTCTCTGACTCATAGCGACCCTATTATGCACAGCAGAATGAAACACTGCCTGGTCCTATGCCAGCCTCACAATCCCTGCCATACCTGAGCCCATCAATGCAGCCACTGTGTCTATCCATCCTGTTGAGGGGCTTCTCCTTTTTCACTGACCTTCCATTTTAGCAAGCATGATATCTTTCTCCAGGGAATGGTTTCTTCTGACAACATGACCAAAGTAGGTGAGATGAAGTCTGGCCACAAAATCAATAGCAACAAAGGAAATGAAAAGTCACAGAGTCAATAATAATTTCACACCACGAAACCTGGTAGTGTTGGAGGCTAGAAATAAATCAAGCCAGTTTAGAAGTCTGATCTAGGATCTTGTCCTCAGACTCCGAGGGCTTATTCGTGACTTTTAACTGGGCTGGATGCTAGAGTTTCCTTTTCATATATGGACTAAATATAGTAATGATGATGATGCTTAATTTTGTGTATGTACATGCACCCACATCATCATTTTTATTACAATAATGCCTTAGAATTACTAATGAGAACACATTAGATGATTTTACAAAATATAAATTTTTCTCATCAAATTCCAATTCTACCACTTTTCTCTGTGACTCAACGTTGTCATCTGAAAATGGGGCAGCAGAAGTTCTCAAGGCACTTCCAGCTTTAACACTCTCAAAGTAGACCACTCTACAATAAAGTCATAGATATAAAAGTCAAGACTTACCCTCCCAGCCCCCCTCTTATGCCTTTGGAATCTTTTTTTACTCTATTGTGTTTCCTCTATGACATATTGTCAACTAACAGTGCTCTTCACCAATGCTTCTCTACCCCTCAATATTGATTGTTTGCTAAGGATTTTAAAGCAAGACACAAAAGGGAGGGCTTTGACTTAGACTCTGAATGCCACCTCAGAAGCAGAAGCTGTCATATTCCCCTTCTATCACTTCTGTTGTTACTAATAAAGACTATTTGGGCCATAAATTTTAAAAAGAAAATAAATATATGGTACAAAACTCTTCCCCCGAACCATTAAAAACCCACTGCTATCAGTCAATTCCGACTCATAGCAACCCCCATCAGTTTTCCAAGGCTGTAAATCTTTACAGAGGTAGACTGCCTTATCTACCTCCCCACGGAGCAGCTGGGGAGTTCGAACCGCCTGCCTTTTGGTTAGCAGCCTGATGCCTTAACCACAGCACTGCTACAGCTCCTTCCCAAACCATTAGCTAGACCATATTATCTGTGATATCTTGGAATTTATTAGCCTTTACTTAGCCCATTACTTTCTAGATAAAAAACAGATACACACCTTGCACATTCCTGTTCTTATAATACTTGTAAGTTTTCCTGTACAACTATTAGTTCTTATTCAACCATTTCCTTCCTCTAGTTTGTCTTATTTTAAAAAATGACCATTTCCACTGACAATTATAAATTATAAATTCCTTCTTCCAATTCAATTTAGTTTTTCATCTGAAATTCCCAATAAGAGAGTATTTCTTATCTACCTTTAATTTGAAATCTTTGGCAACTGTTTCAATCTTCTCATTTCTTTCCTTCTAGATTCAGTAGCATTTTGCCCCCATAAAGATATTAGTGACTAGATGAATCAATTTTTATACACATTGTTGTTATGTGCCATTGAGTTGGACCCGACTCACAGTGACCCTTCCTTGGGTTTCCAAGGCAGTAACACTACGGAAGTAGATTGTCCCATCTTCCTTTCAAGGAGTAGCTGGTGGGTTTGAACCTCAACCCTCTGGTTAGCAGTCAAGTGCCTTAGGCACTATGCTACCAGAGCTCTCTTATACACATTACTTTACATAAAATAATTGTTTTATGTTAACGCATACTTCCATTTTTAAACATCACAAATCAAACTTGAAATTTTTTCAGCACACAAATATCACTAACACATGGCAAGCTAGAATTTACAACTGGAAAAAATTGTAAATGGAAGGACATTGCTTATTCCCAAGAAATAGATCTACACATCAAAATCTTCCAGTGAAGTTGACCTTAGAAGATATATCATAGTTTTCTTACAAAATCTCAAGAATTGTTAATTGCAAAGGAGTTAGATGTGTTCACAGTGGAACGAGATTTTAGACCTAGGACAAATGGATTGAAGTCAAGTCAGCTATTTTTTTAAGTATAAGAAGTTCTTATATTAATCAGTAGATGGAAGCTGCTTTATAGGCTCTTCAAATATGAGATAGGATTTGAATTCTATGACCTTCCAGCCTGACGCCCTTTTATTCTACTCCTGACTAATATGAAGGTGGTGTTAGCATTCTGTTAGTATTTGGTGAACTTTTAAAAATCTAATAGTTTGATTTTAGAGTGTAACAGAGAATAGCCTTTCTTGATCAAAGAGGCCAAGCCTCTAGGAAATAAGTTAGTATTTAAATGAATTCTTAAACCACATAAAAAGCAGGTATTCTGCCTATGAGATTTAATCTTAATATTTTTTGTCAACATGAACACACAGCTTGTGATATTTAAAGTAAATATGGCTTTTGTTCACACCGTGCTTGAGAAATTGAATATGTGTTGAGTTTTAACCCCAGATCAGAATGTATATAAGGTTTATTATTCAGCAATACAGAGACCTGATTAAAGTGTCTGGAGGTATTCACATATGGGCTATAAAAACCAATTTTTGATAATCATTTCAAGGACTGTACTTTTAATGCTCAGCTTCTTAGAGTCTGAGATCTAGCTTAGTTGTAGCTGTATATTCTGAAAGAGATAAAATCTTAAACAGGTCCTTCAGTTAATATATACCATTTTGGGGTTCTCTTTTAAAAAATTAATACATTCCCTAGACATTAAAATGATAAACTGACCTTACTGATATTTAAATAACATGAATTTGAAAATGTAACTAAAAATACACAAAAACTATGAAACCATTGAAACACTGAATCAAAGAAATGTACCAAAAGTCAATATCCCAATCATTTCTTTCATGAAGTTCAAGTGACCACCAAAAGCTACATGAAATTGGTGACATTCAGTTGGCAGTTTTATACACCAACCTGATATAAAATGGGAACAGGTACATTATGTGAATGAATAAAATTAATTGCTCAAGGTACATTTCTCCAGTTGGAAGAAAATCATCATAGAAGTGGACACAGCTTCTCATGTTGAAAAGATACAACACGATTTTTTAAATTTCTGAGCACAAGGGGTAAAAAATAGATATTGATGAGAGCTTAGTAGCAAATAGCAGGCAGCTGTGACATGGGTGGTTATCCTGTGACACAGATTGCAATAGAAGGCAAGATAAACTCTTTTACCCAATGCTAAAAGCAGTATTAAAGTAGATCATAGCCAGTCCATGGCCCAAGGCTTTTCCAAGACTGGAAGGAAGACCTATAAGCAAGAGAAAGGTCTTTCGAGGCTATTAAACCAAAACAAAGTGATAACAGTCATGGTTAGTAGACAATGCTACTTAACTTAGACCTCACTTTTACTATTCCTTTGAATATTAAGCTAAAAATGATAACTTCATAAATATGTCTTTGTGGGAATTAAAAGTAATCATGTGTATGAAAGACCTGGCACCTGATACCTGCTTGAAAATGTCTTCACATTCTCTCTTCTGGATCATCAGGATTTCATCACAGATCTTGCTAAGTGATGGGAAAACGGGTCAGAGACTTGAAATAAAACCTAGAATGTTTAGTGGATAGCTGCTTGCAAGTTTGTGTCAAAGTGTGCCATTTGACAATAGAGGTTGCTGGATTTTTCTTTGCAGTACCATGAAAATATTTACATTTAATCTCCCGCCTTCCTCAAAACTAAAAGCCTATTGTCATTGAATTGATTTCAACTCACAGCAACCCCATAGGATAGAGCAGAACCATTTACAGGGTTTCCAAGACTATAATCTTTATGGCCAATGAATAAGCTGGACAATTAATAAGGAAGACCACAGAAGTGACGTATTTAAATTGTGGTGTTGACAAAAGATATTGAATGTACCATGGACTGGTAGAAGAATAAATAGATCTGTCTTGGAGGAAGTACAACCAGAATGCTCCTTAGGAGTGAAGACAGTAAGATTTCACCTCTCGGACTTTGGCACATTATCAGGAAGGACCAGTCCCTGAGGAAGAACATCATGCTTGGTGAAGCAGATGGTCAATGAAAAAGAGGAAGATCTTCAACCAAATGAGTTGACACAGTGGCTGCAACAATGGGCTTAAGCATAGCAACGATTGTGAGGATGGCATGGAACCAAGCCATTTCATTCTGTTGCACGTGAAATAGCTATGAATCAAAATTGACTTGACGGCACAACAATAACAATAAGCAGACTGCCACATTTTTCTCCTGTGAAGTGGCTGGTGGGTTCCAACAGCCAGCTTCTTAGTAAGCAGCTAAACACTTAACCACTGCACCACCAGGGCTCCTCTCCTTCCTCAACCCATGGCAATTTGGTTCCATCCTACCACTGCTCTAAGCTGGTCAGGTGAATCCCACCAATGACCGCCTTGCTTTCAAATTCAATGTGTACTTAAGAATGCTGTGAATCATTGCCTATTTCTAAATGCTTTCTTCTTCTTCTATTTCTGATATTTCTCTCTTCTAGTGTACCCCTAGGAGCTTTGGTAGCATAATGCCTAAGGCACTTGACTGCTAACCAGAAGGCTGGCAGTTCAAACCCACAAGCCACTCCTCAGAAGGAAAGTTGGGCAATCTATCTCTATAGTGATACTGCCTTGAAAACCCAAGGAGGGGTCGTTATGAGTTGGGTCCGACTCCATGACACAGAACAACAACAACAGTGTACGTCTATAGAGTGCTGTGGTGTAATGCCTAAGGCATTTGACTGCTCACCAGAAGGCTGATGGTTCAAACCCACCAACCGCTCCTCAGAAGGAAGGTTGGGCAATCTACTTCTGTAGTGATATCGCCTCAGAAACCCAAGGAGGGGTTGTTATGAGTCAGATCCGACTCAATGGCAGTGGGTTAGTGTACCTACTTCCAACTTCATCTTCTCTGATTTTCTTTTAAATGTCAATTCTCTCCAGAGCTCTGTACTCAGCCTCTGCTCTTTTCATTCTAATAATATCTTCATGACTTCCTCCAAAATCATGACTTTAATTACTATTTGTACACATTCATAAACATACGTACGTATGTACACACACATACACACATAACATACTCAGATTGTCTCCGCCAGTGTGTGGTCTGTAAATCTGATTGCCAATTAAATAGTTGTCCTGGAATATCCCAAAGACATCTCAAATTAAATCCCCCACCCCAAACTCCCCAACTCTTCTGTGCTCATATGGCATTTAGCAGATGCATTTATCACAGTGTAAACAAACTCAATGTCATAGCTACCCCCATTGGGTTTCCAAGGCTGTAAATCTTTATGAAAGCAGATTGTCTCATCTTTCTGCTGGTGAGTTTGAACCACTGACCTTTTGATTAGCAGCCAAATAACCACTGTATCACCAGAGCTCCTTTATCACACTGTATGCCTGGGTTTTTGTTTGTTTGTTTTTTTAAAATATATTATTATTTCATTGAAGACAGGGACTACGTCTTACTCAACTTAGAATCCCTAGCTCCTAGCAAAGCAGTGGTACATAGCAGGCATTCATTAAATATGAGTGAGCAAGTCCAAGTCTTATGCCACTGCTAAGCTGGACCTGACGTTAAGCATTTCCACTCTGCCTGGAGTGTTTCCTTCTTTCCTTGGCTCCCAAGCACGTCTGGATTATGTTTTGGTTACTAGGTTGCTTTGTTTTTATCTTTTCTGATTGTTGCTGGGTGATTTCCTTGGGACTCTTCTGGTTGCTATGTTTCACATACTCTTGAGATTTTTCCCATTTGCAGCTATATGGTCTCATTTTTTTTTTTTTTTTTTTTAATCAGCCTCTGGAATGGAAGAGGGCCTGAGAAGCTCAAATACAACCACACACATATTTGTGGACTATAACCAGCAGGGAAGGAGTTTGGCAAGAGTTCCATTATCTCTGCCCAGAGTTATCCCTTATGTCTTGTTTCACTGTCTACTCCCTCAAAAAGGATCATGCTTTCTCAGTATTTAACATCTGAGTCTGAATGTTTATTCCACGGGTAATGGATCTATAAACTTTAAAAATGAGGAAATTTATTAACCTAAATATAAAAAAAACTAGAGGGTTAGGAAGCTTTTCTTCCAAGCTTTGTGGAATGAGAACTTTTAATTGTTGTTGGGTTTTTCTGCCCCCCCCCCCACCTGCAACTTTAAAACAGATACTCTTGTATCTGACCCATTTTCTTGTAAATGAAAGACTTCTACTAAAATCAGGATTTATAGAAGGTACCTAGTTTACTTTTTGAAATACGTTATAATAAGCTACTTTTATCTAGCAGTTTTAGGAACTGGGATAGTCTAATTAATTAAACAGTCTGGATAATCCAAAAATATTTCTTAAAGGCTTCCTCAGACATAGAGAAGAAATCAGAAGAAGAATTCTACAATGCAGTGGGAGGTGAGGAGAATTCTATAGTTGTTAGGTGCCATTGAATCAGTTCCAATTCATTGCAGCCCTATGTACAACAGAATGAAACACTGCCTGGCCCTGCACCATCATCGTAATCATTACTGTGTTGGAGCCCATTGTGACAGCCACCACGTCAATCCATCTCATCGTGGGCACTCCTCTTTTTTGCTGACCCTCTACCAAACATGTTGCCCTTACTGAAGGAAACATGTTGTCCAAAGTACGTGAGATGAAGTCTTACCATCCTTGCTTCCATGAAACATTCTGGCTGTACTTCTTCCAAGGCAGAACTGTTCATTCTTCTGGCAATCCATGTGCAGTGTAGTGAATTACATGGTAGGGCTCTTCTAGCCATAGCCTTTGTAACTCCCACTTTGCCATGAGCAACTGAGTAGCTGCTTCTTAAGGGCATTCACTTGGGGCAGCTCAAAGGAATCTTCTGGGAAAATTCATTCCCTCTCAGGTATGCAGAACTCTTGATGTTGGGATTGGTTGGTTTTGCCACTCTGCCAGGTTCAAAATGAGCCCTCCTAGAGGCAGAAAGAATTTCTCTGACAACCAGCTGAGAGAGACACGCTGCTGAGAGAGAGAGAGATGCACAACTGAGAGAGAGAGATGTGCAGCTGAGAGACAGCAGCAGTGGAACCAAGGGGCATGAGACAGAGCGGCAGGCTTACTTGGCCCACAGAGGCAGAGGCCAGGCTGAGAAGCCAAGGGCCAGAGAGGCATGTCCAAGGACACAGCAGAGGGGAGACTGTCCTGACTGAAGAACTGTATCCTGAGCATGTTCCTGAATTTGAGTTGTAGCCTGTTGCTTCCCTAATAAACTCCGTAATCTGTGAGTTCTGTGTGGCCACTGCAGGGAATTATCGAACCCAGCAGAGAGGTGGTGGGTGCCACAAGAGGGACAGTTGATATCAAGGTTGGTAAGAGGGGTAGAGGGTGGTGGCATGTCTGGCCTCATAAGAACAGGCCTTGGGCTGCTGATGGTGATTCTGTCTTTCTCTTGTGTAGTTAGAGGAGATGAAGATGCTGCCTCCCTGCCCCTTTAGCACCATGGAATATTCAATATTCTTTGCCAAAACCATAATTAAAAGGCATAAATTCTTCTTTGGTCTTCCTAATTCATTATCCAGCTTTCCCATGCATATGAGGTGACTGAAAATACCATGGCTTGGGTCAGGCTCACCTTAATCTTCAAGGGAACATCTTTGCCTTTCAACACTTTAAAGAGGTCTTTTGCAGCAGATATGCCCAATACAATACGTTGTTTGATTTCCTGACTGCTGCCTCCATGGATGCTGATTGGGATCTAAGTAAAATGAAATCTCTGTTTATCATGGTGCTGCTTATTGGTCCATCTGTGAAGAAATAATAAAGTAAAAGATCTGAACAGAAGATTTTAAAGAACAGTTCAAGAAGATAAAGTATTATAATGAAATGTGCAAAGACCTGGAATTGGAAAACCAAAAGAGAAGACGACACTCATGATTTCTCAAGCTGAAAGAACTGAAGAAAATATTCAAGCTCGAATTACAATATTGATACTGCTTTGGGAGCTCTGTTGACGTGCCTAAGACATTTGACTGCTAACCAGAAGGCTGGTGGTTCAAACCCACCAGCCACTCCTCAGAAGGAAGACTGGGCAATCTACTTCTGTAGTGAAACTGCCTCAGAAACCCAAGGAGGGGTTGCTTTGAGTTGGGTCCAACTCAACGGCACATAACAACATCATATGATTTATACATAAAAACAGTAAGAATTAAGCTTCTTTTTCTCATTTTATTTTGTTGTTGTTGAGTGTAAACTCCACTCCCTCACCCCACCCCCAAAAACACTTGCCATCTGGTTGATTCCAACTCATTGTGACCTTATAGGACAAAGTAGAACTGCCCTATAGGGTTTCTAAGACTGTAAATCTTTACAGAAGCAGAATGCCACATCTTTCTCCCACAGAGCAGCTGGTGGGTTAGAACCACTTTCCATTAGCAGCAGAGTGCTTCAGTGTAAAGCTTATTCTTTTTATTGAATTTAGAATTAACAAAGACTAAATAAAATTTTCAAGTTAAAATGCAAAAGTTAAAACTATCAGCATTTACCTTAACTTTATAACTATATTTGCTGAGTAACTTTTAATGTAATTTATATGCCTAAGGCACTTGACTGCTAACCAGAAGGCTGGTGGTTCACACCCACCTGCCACTCCTTGGAAGGAAGGTTGGGCAATCTTCTTCCATAGTGATACTGCCTTGGAAACCCAAGGAGGAGTCATTATGAGTTGGGTCCGAGTAGATGGCACATAACAACAACAATAACATATACCTATATAAATTGTAGTATATCTAATAATATATGCAATTTAAAAATTTATACAAATGCATAATGATAGCAATATAATCCAATTTTTAAAAAATCACTCTGAAGTGTTATTTTTTCAGCAAAAGTAAAGAAGCTATTGAAAAATTAATTTCTTAAAAATTATTTTTAGTGAACTTAAGTTTTTTTGACTTTTACTTGATATGAGAATGTAACTTTTAATTTAGCTGCTAGATATTCATTCAGCTATTGTTGACATTTTTCTTTTCAATCCTAACAATGGACTGACTAATTTTTGTAGAATCATATAACAAAATATAAACAATTTTTATTTAATTCTTAAAGCCCAACTCATAGACAAAATCATGAGCAGCAAACACAAACAACATCCACAAGGTGGTCAAACAGCAGCCCATAGCCAGCCCATAGCCATACTCAAGGCACCTCTCACAAAATAAGACTTTAAAACTGAGCAATCAAGTCAGAGAAAGTTCTCCAGTCACAGCCATCTATTTGCCATAGTTTTGCTGCACTCTTCTTGTATACATTTTGTATATCTGCCATGAATTCAATGTCAGTGCTACTTGTATGATAATCACCTCCCTCCACAGAAGAAGAAAAAATCAGTGACAGAAATTAAATACACTAAGGGGATGTTGCATGGTTTAAAACCAGGAAGGGAGTGCATCAGGTTGTATTCTTTCACTATACTTGTTCAATCTGTATGTTGAGCAAATAATCTGAGAGGCTGGACTATATGAAGAAGAATGCAGCATCAGGATTAGAGGAAGACTCATTAACAACCTTCAATATGCAGATGACACAAGCTTGCTTGCTGACAGTGAAGAAGACTTGAAGCACTTACTGATGAAGATTAAAGATTACAGTCTGAATTATGGATTATACCTCAATGTAAGAAAATGAAAATCCTCACAACTGGACTAGTAAGAGGCATCATGATAAATGGAGAAAAGATTGACATGAAAGATTTCATTATTACTTGGATCCACAAGCAACACCAATGGAAGGAGCAGTCAAGAAATCAGATGTCGTATCACACTGGGCAAATCTGTTGCAAATGACCTCTCTAAAGTGCTGAAGAGCAAAGAAGTCTCTTTGAAGACTAAGGTGTCCCTAACCCAACTCATGGTATTTTCAATCACCTCATATGCATGTGAAAGCTGGACAATGAATAAGGAAGACCGAAGAAGAGTTGATGCTTTTGAGTTGTGGTGTTAGCAAAGAATGCTGAAAGTACCATGGACTGCCAGAAGAACAAACAAATCTGTCCTGGAAGAAGTGCAGCCAGAATGCTCCCTGGAAGCGAGACTGGCCAGACTTCGTCTCACCTACTTTGGTCATGTTGTCAGAAGGACCATTCCCTGGAGAAGGATATCATGCTTGGCAAAGTGGAAGGTCAGCCCAAAAGGGGAAGACCCTCAACAAGGTGGATTGCCACAGGGGCTGCAACAATGGAGTCAGGTATAGCAAGGGTTGTGAGCCTGGCACAGGACCAGGCAGTGTCTCTTTTTTGTTGTACACAGGGGAACTATGACTCAGAGCCTACTCAATGGCACTTAACAACAACAATGAATGAGATTTTATCAGGTAGAACTGAGCACTCAGAGGGCCACAGATCATTTTAATATCTAAGGTGTGTTTTTTCTCCCCCCCCCCCACGAACCATTTTTTGCCCTGTGGAGAACATAATATGTAAACAATCACCATCTACCACTTATACACTAAAACAAACATCTACCGGATCTCAACGCCTTCTTGTGTCTCTGATCTGTTCTTCACAATGCAGTCAGAATGATTTTCCAAAATGTAAATATGATTATACCAATTCTTTCACTGCTTTCATCTACTGTCAGAATAACGTAAAAATATCTACAAATCATGTATATACTGGTCCTAACTCTGTTATCGTCTCAACTTCCAACTCTTTCTACACTCCAGAAACACTGGCCTTCCTCCAATTCACTGAACCACCCTTGTGCCACAGGGACTTTGCGCATGCTGTTCTTCCACCTGGAAGCCCTTCTATGCTTGTTCCGCTTATTTAAATTCTGTCTCTTCAGTCCTTTCTTAATCATTCCTCCTTCAAGGGAGCTTTTCCTGTTATCCCCAACTGTGTCAAATCTATCTTTAATAAACTGTCATACCTACATACCCTTCCCTCAATAGTACTTATCACAGTTGTAATTTTATATATAGTTATGCTGTAAGTTCTATAGTCTATAAGTTTTATGTTTGCTTTTTCATCAATATCTCCCCAGTATATAGCATGTGTTTGGCACATAGTAGGTGTTCAATGAATTTACTGAGTGAATTCATAAGTGATTAATTAATTATGTTTTAAAGAACTCAGAGGGCTAAAAGTTCAAAAAACTGAAAAAATGAATCATAGCCATATTATAGTAGTAAAGTCTTGATGAGAGAAAAGTAAAACTAATATAACAAGTATAAACTGTAAACAAGTAATATGACACTAGACCTTGAGTCTTCTATTAAACTGTGTTCCACAAATCTTAAAGTCCAATTAAACAAATTGTGTTTGACTGGGAGATGCCATACTGTCACCTTAGAAAGCTATCATATGTAGTAAATGCTGAAACAGTTCTAAATATAATTTACTCTTTGATACTTCAGAGCACATCCTAGAAAGTTGCAGTGCCTTAGGGACATCGTTGCAAACTACAATTATCACAGCACAACTCAACAGTCACAGACAACACTGCTTGCTTTCAGAGTCTGTCAAAAATGCTGTACCAGCATTTTGCTTCCTAGCCTTGTGCTATGCCCCAGGCTGAAGAGAGCACCCTGGTACACAAGCAGGCAGGCAAAAGTAGCTCCCACAAGCTCTCGGCAGGCAAAGGAAGCCACTAGCCTTCATGCCACTGACCTTGGTGCCACTTACAGTACGAGTGTTTAAAACTGTCCATGCTGCAGACAGCATTAATGTAATCAAAAGAATGGCAGGTTTCAGTCAGAAATTTGGGACTTAATCCTGCCTCCATCATTAACAAGCTGCATGTCTTGGAAAATTCATTTGATCTCTTTAGACCTCTATAGGGCATTAAACTACATAAACAGTTCAGATATTTCTCCTACTAAGCTCTCCTGTTAATAGTTTTTCACCATGGACCTTATGCTTCAAAATTCTGTCTGGAAAAATTCACTTACTGAAAGATAATTGTTTTATTTTTTTGCTTTGTTAATAATTTCAATTGACCTCCAAGGGGGTTTAGTTGTGGCAGTAACAAAAACAAGGGAAACTGTGGAAGGCCGAGGGCATGGTAGGAGACTGGGCAAGAAGGAGACGTCAAGCAATTAAGAAGCAATTTGACGTCGTGTTTTTACAAAGCAAAGACGGATATAACATAACATTAGGGGAGAAAAACAACTAGAGTGTGACTTCCTCTAGCCATTCCGAAATATTGAAAGTCACTTGTGACATCCTATTACTACCTTCATAATTATTCAAAGATCTTAGGCTGGACAGCACTATACAAGATGATCCCTGAAGTCCCTAGAAGTGTGATCCAAAATGAATTTCTATTAAATGAGCTTTAGATCACTGGCTTCTGCAATCAAATTTTTCTGGAGTAAACCAAAAATTATCCCTAGTACATAATAAAATTACATGTAAGAAGATTTTTAAAAATATAGATTTAAATTATATATTTTAAGAGAAGATATATCTTTCTTGCATATATTCAAAAATTAATTTTATAAGTATTTTATATCTGTGGTTTAAATTCATTTACATTATGCATTCTCAATGGGGGCAATCTTGCACTGAATGGGGCAAAACTTGGTTCTTGGGGAGGAGTAAAAAAATCTTAAATATGAAAATGGTTTGTGGCCCTCCAAAGCTCAGCTCTACCTGGGTAAGAACTCATTATATTAAATATTCTATTTAAACATTTAATTTTTCCCATTAGGTTTGAGTTTTATTTTTTATTTCATTTTATTTTTTTGGTATTACATGAGTAGCACTGACATGAATTCATGTCACAAAATATATGCAAGATGGCTGTGATTTTCTTAGTTTATCAAGTTTTTTTTCTAGTTGTTAAGAGTGAGAATCACAACTTCATTTATCCTAACTGAAGCAGAATGCCAGTTTTGAAAAAAATTTTGCCATTTTGATAGAGGGAAAATATCATCAGGATACAGGGATTTTCTATGTTTGACTTAAAGCTCTATGGAAGGAGGTACATGTCAGTAATTGAGATAAGGATTACTTCTCCAAGCTAAAAATACTGACACACTAAGCAGTTTACTCTGAAGGGAGTCTCAGTGCAGCAGAAGTAGCCAAAATAAATTTTTTAGAAATGGGCCACAATAGTGGGGATGATGCTGTATCTCAGATTATGGGGCTAAAACTTTTGAAATCCTTCTTATGTAAAGTCATTTGATCTTCTTTGCCTTTGAACTAAAATTTCTTAGTTTTCCTTTAGGCTCAAAAGCACATGTGAAGCCTCCTTTATAGCCTTTTCTCTTTGGCCCAGCAAACAGAGGTTGGTCAAATTAGTGCAAAATGCCAGCCTAGATCAAAGGTCTAGAGAGGCGCTCCGGTATCGAACATCCCTCTAGCGTGACCAGTACCAGATTACCAAATGAGCACGGTAAGCATGGGTTTACCTGTGCTCATGTACTAATCTGTAGTGAACAATTTCATGTTTGTTCGTTTGTTTTTCTCACCAGAACAAACACTCTGCTTCTAGGTATGGCTGGCATCTGTCTCTCAAGCCCACAGCACCTTCCGACAAAATCAAAGTTTCTTTTCAAATTTATAATCGTAGACAGGGATGGAATACCCATAAGCAAGGTAAACCTGTGCTTATCTTGCTTATTTGGTAGTCACTCTGAGAGTGACTCTGCGAGGAGCACAGGCTATAGAGGCTGGAGCTAAGCAGAAGATGTATCTTTCTTAAATTATGTATTCTGATGAGTGAATTCCCCTCACTTGAGTTCTTGTACACAAGGGGGTTCTTGTACACCAAGTAAACAAAGTGATAAGTTACCTGAAGACTAGGTGTTAAAAACAACTATCTCTAGTTCTCCTTAAATAGGTACCCTGAGCCTAGCATTGAGAGGTGAATTTTCCCTGAATCATCTAATTCAATATGAGTCATTTGGTCTAGTTGTAAGGAATTACAAGGCAAGGAGCTTATGGTGGCATAGTGGCTAAGGCACTTGACTGCTAACCAGAAGGCTGGTGGTTCAAACCCACCAGCCACTCCTCGGAAGGAAGATAGGGCAATCTACTTCCGTAGTGATACTGCCTC
>NW_006921598.1:22933221-22935274 GCF_000298275.1 Orycteropus afer afer
ACGAGATGGATTGACACAGTGGCTGTGACAATGAGCTCAAGTATAGGAAGGATCATGGAGCTGGCGTGGGATCGGGCGGTGTTTTGTTCTGCTGTGCATGGGGTTGCTCTGAGTCGGAAGCGACTTGATGGCACCTAACAGCAACACAATAACACTCTTTCAGTGCCTCCTTGCACACCAGCCAATTCTTCTCCTTGCTGCTTACAGTAAAATTCAAGAGGAAAGAGATGGACTTAAGAATGACCTGTGCAAAATGACAACAAAAGTTAAAGATTTGGAAAATTTTATTGTGCAAACTAAAGATATGTGTCCTAGAATTTTCAACAAGGATGTGGCTACACACGTTTTGTTAAAGAGATTAGGCCAGTGACTATTGGAGCTAACCAACTACCACAGAAAAAACTCATCAGTTAGAATGAAGAGGCTAAAGAAAGAACAAAAGGAAAGAATGCTGTCTGTCTCTTAGAATTCTACAGGCAGGAAACAGGCCAAAGTAGCTACATCCGTTGTCCTCCAAAAAAGGAAAAGGATCATCCCTGAAGCAGCTCAGATATCAGCGGAACTGTTGAGAGAAGCACAGGAAGCAGAGCTGCGTGAGTTTCAAAGGACAGCGTCATGGCCTCTTTAAAAAGAGTTTAAACGAGGTTTAGAAGAGTCAGATCTTCACAAATTTGGTTTGGAGTGAGAGGCTGCCATTAAGGTGTGCCAGGGGGATGTAGCTGCTGTTCCTAAGAGACAGAAGAATAGGGTCTGCCGAGGCTGAAGAGGAAGGGTCGCCACTCAGATGGACTAATAGAATGAAGCTGCCCAAAGCTGAGGGAGCAAAGTAGCCATCCCAGAGACCTGGAAAGTGGAGCTGAAGCACAAGGCTGAGAGTCCTCCATGCAAAATCCACAGGGTATGGCCAACACCCAGAGTCTGGGAGAGCAGGGCAATTGCCCAGATGGTCCCAAATGACGAAGGATTATTTTTAAGCCTTGAGAGTTAATGTAAATTGTTCCCCTGGGTTTTGGGCTTGCTTGGTGTCTGTTACCGCATTTGTAATGTTGTTGTTGTTATGTACCGTCAAGTCGGCCCCGACTCATAGCGACCACTCCTTGGGTTTCCCAGGCAGCATCACTAAAGAAGTAGGATTGCCCAACCTTCCTTCTGAGGAGTGGCTGGTGGGTTTGAACCACCAGCCTTCTGGTTAGCAGTCAAGTGCCTTAGGCACTATGCTACCAGAGCTCCTGATGGAAATGTCTATTTTGTGCCTGTTGTACCAAGTACTCTGGAAGTCAAAAACAAAAACAAAAAAAAAGTTTTTGTTTTTGCCTTCCAGAGTACTTGGTGGAAAAGACACAAGGTAGACATTTCCATCAGACAGCTTATATTCTGCACAGCTTCACAAATGAAGAGGAATTTTGTCCCAGGATGGAATACATCTGAAGATCTTGGACGTGGAGTTGATTAAAGATTTTTGGGATATGATGGGGTAACTGTTTTGCATGTGGCAAGGACATGAATTTTGGGGGCCAAAGGGTGGAATGTCATGGATTGAACAGAGTCCTAAAAAAATATGTGTTGGAAATCCTAATTAATATGCCTGTGGTTATAATCCCACTTAGCAATGAGTTGTCTCTGTCGTGTTAATGAGGCAGGATTAGCGCAGGGCATGTTTTGAGTCAACATCTTACAAAACAAAAAGCAGATGAGGACAAACAAGCAAGCAAAGATGAGGGAAGATAGATGCCAAAGAAGTTCTCCAAGAGATCAAGGAGATCTCCAAGAAGCCAGGAAACAGAAGCGAGAGAGACAAAGACCTTCTTCCAGAGCTAACAGAGAAAGAAAGCCTTCCCCTAGAGCTAGTGCCTTCATCCAGGTTTCTAGGCTCCTGAACCGTAGGAAAATAAATTTCTGTTTTTTAAAGCCATCCACCTGTGCTATTTCTGCTATAGCTGCACTAGATAACTAAGACAAGAAAGAACAAAGAAAAAAGCATCTGAAAGAGCTCAGTCTGGTCCCTAATAAAAAAAACTTTGGTGGAAGCTCCATTTTGTGATTCTGCATACAT
>NW_006921598.1:22935754-22941103 GCF_000298275.1 Orycteropus afer afer
AAAAAAAAAAAAAAAGAAAACCAAAAACTTTATACATAAAAGCAGATTTGGATATTATGGAACATTGTCAGGATGGTTTTCCACTGCTAGGTAAAAATTTATTGCCTGTGGCTAAAATTCATTGTCAGGTAGCAAAACTCATTTTATTGCCTCTCTTAATCCTTACCTGGTGCTTAAAAATTGTAACTGCTATTCATCAAGCTAACCAAGAAATCATCTTTAATGGCTACATGGCACTTTCCAGAATGATTCATTTGATTCTATTTTCCTAAATTTGAAAGTTTTGCTTTTATTGAGAAAAGAATAATGGTATGATCTGCCCTAAAAGAGACCATTGTCACTGGAAGGGAAGTGAAAAGTGACTGGGATGGGACCAAGGATTTAGAAATTAGAAAGAAATACAGAAGACATTAGAAATGAGTAGCCAAGATTGTCAGTTTACAGGACAAGGCAGGTCCTGTTTGAGAGGGTACTTGAAATGACAGGAGTCCACAGAAATGTGTAACTCACCTCTGCAACAATCCTTGACTGGTCTTTGGCACCTTGCAGCTGTGGCTTCTCCCCTAGGGGCATGGGATGAGCCCTGACTGTGCTATGCCCTTGCCATGAACCTTGGGGACTTCCCTCCCTTAACTTTCCCTGCCTTGAACCTAGCTAGCTCTTGGCACCAGACATGTAAGGAGCCTGGCAGAATGAGACGGCTGAACCTAACACAGGCCAATCCCTGGTTCTAGCTATTGAGCATACCTAATTCATCTCCAAATAGTCCTTTGGGAGCTTCAAAGGGCTAATTAATTACACTCCTGTGAATTTAAGCAGCAGAAGAAGAGAGATAAATAGCACCTACTGAACCTAAAAAGGACTGGGGGTGGGGAAACTGTGTAAAACATACTTGAAGTAAAGAATCTACACACAGATTAAATTTGATTGAATTCTGGGAAAACAAAAAGTAGGCTCCTGTTGGAAGATCACAGAAGGCCCAGCACACACCGCCACCTCCCGCTGTTAATGCAGTTAGGAGTTATGCTTGTATAATCACTTAAGTAATAAAGCCATGAAAGGGTGGAGCCTGTGGGATCTGCCTCAGGTTAGGCTCCCTTTGAGGATGGGGCCAGGGAATTAAATCTTGCCAGGGGCTCCAGGAGCTGTCTAGAGCACAGCCTGGGAAAATGGGAGAAGGTTCCTTTTGAGGGATTTAGATTCCAGCAGAAGGAAGTCCTTGGTGGTGCAGTGGTTAAGCACTCAGCTGCTAACAAAAAGGTTAGCAGTTCCAACCCACCAGCTGCTCAGTGGAAGAAAGACATGGCCATCCACTTTCTTAAAGATTATAGCTGTGGAAACCCTGTGGGGCATTTCTACTGTGTCCTATAGGGTCACCGTGAATTGACATTGACTCAAGGGCAATGAGTTTGGTTTTGGTTTGGATTACTTACTCTTTAGGATCTTTGCAACTAGTGAGATTGTTGTGGTTGTTAGCTCCCCGTGATTTAGGACCTGACCCATGGCCTCATGCACAGTGCTGCCTAGTCCTGAGGATCAGACCATTGTGATCCATAGGGTTTTCACTGGATGATTTTTGAGAAGTAGATTGCCAGGCCTTTATTCCTAGCCTGTCTTAGTTCGGAAGCTCTCCTGAAATCTGCTGAGCACCACAGCAATACAAAGTCCCTCACTAACAGACGGGTGGTGGCTGTGCATGAGGTGACTGGCCAGAAACTGAACCTGGGTCTCCCATAGGGATGGGAGAATTGTACCACTGACCCACCAATGCCTCAAAGTAGAGAAAAGGAAGAAGAATTTGAAATACAAAGGTAGTGCCAGGTAAAAGTAGAAGTGAGGACAGGTGGGACACACATCTATATGCAAGCAGATCTACACAGGAAGTTTCTTCCACAGAATTTTGCTTATGCTTTGGAATTGTGTTAAGACATCAACAGGCTTTGGGCATGTGAACCCCAGCCTCCACAGCCCAGAGACCAGAATAACTAGATGGTACCCAGCTAGTACTGCTGACCATTCTGGAAGGGATTATAATAGAAGGTCCTGGATAGAGTGGGAGAAAAATGTGGAACAAAACTCAAAATCAAAACAGACTTACTGTTAAAGACTAGTGGGACACCCTCAGACTATGGCCCTTTGACACCCTTTAAGCTTGGAAATGAACTTACCCCGGTGGCTCAACTTTAAATAAGATGAACAGTAACACAAGTGTGCATACCTTAGAACAATTAACCATATGAGATCAAAAAGATAGCATTTGCCCAAGAATAAAGCTCAGAAGGCAGGAAGAATAGGAAAGAAGGATGAATGAGAACAGTAAACACAGGGAGAAGGGAGAAGTGTCCTGTTACATTGAGGGAACTGTAATCAATGTCACAAAAGAAAATGTGTATGAACTGTTGAAAAGAACACCAATTTGCACTGTAAACTTTCACCTAGATCACACGAAAACGTTAAAAAAAAAAAAATCCAACAACAACAAAAAAAGAAGGCAGCAGGCTTTTATAGTTATGCATAATTAGAACCTGAGTTGTTGCTAGATGCCATGAGTCAGCACAGACTACTAGTGACCCTATGTAAAACAGAACAAAACATTGCCCAGTCCTGGGCACCCTCATAATCTTTGCTATGTTTGAGCCCCTCCTTGCAGCCACTGGGTCAGTCCATCTTGTTGAGGGTCTTCCTCTTCACTGATCCTCTGCTTTACCAAGCATGATATCCTTCTCCATAGAATAATCCCCTCTGACAGACCAAAGTAGGTGAGACAAAGTCAGGCTATTCTCGCTTTCAAGGAGCATTCTGGCTGCACTTTTTTCAGGATAGATTTGTTTGTTCTTCTGGCAGTCTTTGGTATTTTTCAGTATTCTTTGTCAACACAATTCAAAGGCACCAACTGTTCTTTGGCCTTCCTTATTCATTGTCCAGCATTCACATGCATATGAGGCTATTGAAAATACTATGACTTAGGTTAGGCACACTTTAGTCTTCAAAGCAGTATCTTTGCTTCATAACTCTTTAAAGAGGTCTTTTCCAGTGGATTTGCCCAGTGCAATATGACATCTGAATTCTTGCTGCTGCTTTCACGGGCATTGACTATGGATTCAAGTAAAATGAAATCCCTTACAAACTTAATCTTTTCTCCATTTATTGTGATGTTGCTTATTGGCTCAGTTGTGAGGATTTTTGTTTTCTTCATGTTGAGGTACAATCTATACTGAAGATTATAGTCTTTGATCTTCATCAGTAAGTGCTTCAGGTCATCTTCACTTTCAGCAAGCAAGGCTGGGTCATCTGCATATCGTAGATTGTTAAATCTTCAATCCTGATGCTGTGTTCTTCATATAGTCCAATTTCTCAGATTAACTGCTCAGCATACGTATTGAATAAGCATAGTGAAAGGATACTACCCTGGCACATACCCTTCCTCATGCAATATCTCCTTGTTCTGTCTGAACGGCAGCTTCTTGGTCTATGTACAGGATCCTCATAAGCATAATTAAGTGTTCTGGAATTCCCATTCTTCACAATGTTATCCATAATTTGTTACGATCCACACAGTCAAATGCTTTTGCATAGTTAATAAAACACAAGTAAACATCTGTCTGTTATTCTTTCCTTTCAGCCAAGCTCCATCTAACATCAGCAATGATATCCCTCATTCCATGTCCTCATCTGAATCCAGCTTGAATTTCTTGAAGTTCCCTCTCAATATACAGAATCTGAGTACCAGCATTCAAATACTCAGCAAAAACTTGAGAGGTAAGTAGTGCCTAAGGCATTTTATTGCTAACTAGAAAGTCAGCATTTCAAACCCACCAGCCACTCCTTGGAAGGAAGGTTGGGCAATCTACTTCCGTAGAGATGTTGTTGTTGTTGTTGTGTCGTCAAGTTGGACCAACTCACAGAGACCCCTCGTTGGGTTTCTGAGGCAGTATCACTAAGGAAGTAGATTGCCCCACAGATACTGCCTCAGAAACCCAACGAGGGGTCACTATGAGTCACAAACGACTCAATGGCAGTGAGTTTGATTTTTTTGTTTTTAAGGCTTAGTCTGGAATTCTCAGATTCTAAAGTAAGAACCACATGAGACGCTTACATAAAATGCAGGTTCCTAGGCCCAACCAAGATTCTGATTTAGCAGGTTGGATTGTAAAAACTAAACACAGCCTCTATAAAAGTTAGCATCCAATCAAGTAAGAGTTTTGAGTCATGAAAACACAAACAAAATAGAGTTATTTATTCTTTTGCTACTTCTTGCTTGTTGTTTTTGATACTAATTTGTTAAACTCCTGACTTCATTCATCTTTAGAATTCTTTGGCCTATTTACTGAGGAACAGTGACTTACCCAGATCTATAGATTTATCAGAAGCAACAATTTATAGATTCTAAACTTCTAAACAATCATCTATTACTTAGAGCAAAAGCCTAAAGGAACCCATCTATCTGTGACTGCCTAGAAGATAGGAAGTAAGAACACGTGAAAAAAAAAGGGAGGTGATTTGCAAGTGATCCTTTCTCTTCAAAATTTAGATTTGATGATTAAGCGCCTTTCGTCCAGGGGAAGGAACTGCACGGGAACCAAAGATCAACAAGATTCTTAGGGTTGTACAATAGCTTTAAATTTTGGGGACCAGGACCCATTCTGTGAAATATATTTCACATTAAAACTCAAACTCAAACACACACACACAAGCTTGTGTGTATTTGTAGGTCTACAGAAATGTAAACAATTGTTCTATAAAACACCACTTTTAGTGAAATGCACTCCACTTTCTATGTCCTTTCCTTTCTTTTGCCCTTCCTCTCTCCTTCTCTTCCTTCCTTCTTTCCTTCCCTCTCTCCTTTTTTTCTTTCTTTCCTTTGGTGTTGAATTGGAAGTTTATTTACCATTTTTACCTCCTTTGTTTTTCAGGCAGTAATGTCCTGAATTTATCCATTCCCTATCCTGATCTATCAGTTCATTTCCTGCAGAGAAGGCTATGCTGTCTTTGAGGTTGTTTCAGAGCAGAAAGAAAGTAAATAGCTAGAGAAATGCTCAATGGAATATACTTTTAAACAAACGAGTCTTTGCTTCTTACCAGGTTGGCCTCCTGCCTGCATGTGGCATGCTCATTTCTGCTCAGGTGTCTTTATCCCCTACCCTGGAATTCTATCTGCCCACCAAATCATTCTCTTTGCCTTCTCCACTTACCTCCAGGGCTGCCAGGGGAAGTACGCACTGATTTTCTCAGACTTTCAAGGCTACTGAAGGCACAAGTTGTTGTTGTTGTTGTTAAGTGCCGTCGAGTCGTTTCCGACTCATAGCGACCCCATGCACAGCAGAATGAAACACTGCCCGATCCCGCACC
>NW_006921598.1:22943403-22948692 GCF_000298275.1 Orycteropus afer afer
TTGTGATGATGAATGCCACACCATTCCTTTTCAAACTGTCATTCCCGGCATAGTAGATCATATGGTTGTCTGATTCAAAATGGCCAAAACCAGTTAGAAGGATCTATTTCTTAATGTCCTGCTCAGTCAGTTGCAATCCGCTTCAAAGTAAAGATAACCAATGCTGCTATTTATTATGCAACTAAAGCTATTATTTTCATCACTTATACATGAAGTAAGACACCCAAATAACTCAATGTCTTGACAATCAACTTTCTTTGACAAGCAAGCTTCATTTTCATTGCAGCCATTTTATCATGTGCAGTAAAAATATTCACAATTTTGTTTGCTGTTATTGATTGAGAATGTTTAGCCTTGGAAAATACCAACTAAAGAAGCCAACTGTGTGAATCACTTTTCATCATGGAAAGGAACATTCACTTTAGCTCCACCTTTGTTGTGACATCTTCTCCATAAAGAAAAACAGCAATGCAACCCTGAAGTCAAATGCTACTCAGCATCCTTCTCACAGATCTTAATAAAAGTGTCATGACTGGATTTTTTTTTTTTTTTTTTAATCATCAAGCACTTTGAAAATGAACTATCTTCCCAGGTATCTTCATTATAAATATGATTTTTGAGGGTCAAATTACTGATCTTTGTGTTTTTTATGCAGCTTTGAAGCAGAGAGCTGGTTTTTTCAGTTCTTTATAGTACATTGTGATCTATTAAATGTTTGAAAGCAAGGAATTTATCAAAGACAATTGGGGTCATATCACAAGGACACAGGATCCAACCTGAAAAGGTTTTCAAAGTCTAAAGATGGGCCAATTTGAGCAGCTAAATAAATAAATTAAATAATGGAATGCATTGAAACACATCAAGTATATAAAAACTCATGAGTTCATAAAGATGTTCCAGTAAAGAAAGTCATTCACCACTTCTGGAGATCGCTAGTCTATCAATTCATTATAGTGAAAATTAATCAAGGAAAATGTCAGGCATTAAAAATAATTGCTTAACCTAAATGCCCATCAATGGAGGAATGGATCAGCAAACTATGGAACATACACATAATGAAATACCATGCAATGTTAAAGAACAATAATGAATCTGCAAAACATAATATAGATGAATTTAGAGGACATTATGCTGAGCAAAATTAGTCAAATACAAAAGGTCAAACATGTGAGACCCCTGTTGTAAAAAAAAAAAAAAAAGGTCAAGAAAAAGGTTTCACCAAAAAGAAATATTCTTTGATGGATACCAGGGGTGAGTGGGGAAGGTAGGGTAAGCTACTAACTAGAGGGTAGACATATATTAACTTGGATGAAAGGAATAAATAACAATAAAGGGCAAATATTGTATCACCTCACTTACATAAAAAGACAAGGCAAACTTACAGAGGAAAAAAGTTTTTTAGGGGCTACCAGGAGTGGGAGAAGGGGGAGGAGGGGGTTAACAATGACGGAAATATCACATTGATTAAAGGTAAGATTGCACAATTGATTGTTGTAATTGCTGTCAGTAAGATGTATACCTATAAAAAGCTGAATTGACAAAAGAGTTATGCTTTTAAAACAAGAAACAAATTGCTTGATGATCTTGTTTATTAACAGCCTCTGTGTGACCAGAGTAGAAGTGTCCATATTTATAGGTGTAAGGCTAATTAACAACCTGAGAAATGCAGATGACACAACTTTGCTTGCTGAAAGTGAAGAGTACTTAAAGAACTAACTGATGAAGAGCGAAGTCTACAGCCTTCAGTATGGATTACACTTCAACATAAAGAAAACAAATATCCTCACAACTGGACCGATAAGCAACATGATGATAAACAGAGAAAAGACTGACGTTGCCAAGCATATCATTTTACTTGGACCCACAATCTATGCCAATGCAAAGAGCAGTCAAGAAATCAAAGGAGCTTTGCCTGAGGCAAATCTGCTGCAAAAGACCTCTCTAAAGGGTAAAAAAGCAAAGATGTCAATTTGAGGACTAAGGTGCACCTGAGGATTGACACAGTGATTGCAAAAATGGGCTTAAACCGAGCAACCATTGTGATGATGGCACAGGATTGAGTGTTTCGTTCTGTTGTACATAGGGTCAGTGTAAGTCAAAACTGACTCAACTGCACCTACTAACAACCTATGAAGGAGCTCTGGTAGCATAGTGCCTAAGGCACTTGACTGCTAACCACAAGGCTGGAGGTTCAAATCCAAGGAGGGGTCGCTATGAGTCAGGTGCGACTCGATGGCACATAACAACCACCACCACCTATGATGTGAACATAGACTTCTAAGATGATTCTGAAACTAACTTTGCCTAGTTTTGCCTTTTCTATGATTTCATATAAATGAAGTTAGTTATATTCTTTCATATTTAACTTCTTTGAGGTAGCATTTTTTTATATTCATCCATGTTGTTGCATATAACCCCCAAAACCCACTGCTGTCATGTCGATTCTCACTCATAGTGACCCTAAAGGACAGAGTAAAACCCTGCTCCGTAGGGCTTCCAAAGCTATAAATCTTTGTGGAAGCAGACTGCTGCATTGTTCTCCCACTAGCATTTTTTTTTTTTTCCTTTTTATTGTTAAGTAGAATGCCATTGTTTGGGTTCATCACAATTTGTTTAGCCATTCACCAGTACTTTTCTTGAATCTACTGAAATGATCATATCGGTTTTCTCTTTTATTCTGTTAATATGGTGAAATGCATTAATTGATTTTCAGAATTTAAACTACTTTGCATTCCTGGGATAAATTCTACTTGGTCACAATGTAGTTTTCTTCTTATATGTTGTTGGGTTTGATTTACTTCTATTCAGGAATTCTGTCTATGTTTATGAGAGATAGTTGTCTGCATTTCTTTTCTTTTCTTTTTTTGAGGGCTTTGACTGATTTAATACCAGAGCAAAACTAGCCTTTAAAATAATTTGGAAGTGTTTCTGCCATGACTATAAAAATGCATTGCAGAACTTTGAGAAACAAATTAAGCATAAAATGTGGAAAGATGGGTGTTCTTTAAATATCTTTGAAATATAATCTGTTCATTCTTTTCTTAATTTCCCATAACAAATGTATCCTCTTCATCTTCACGTCTAGCTTGAAGTTCGCTGAACTGCAAACTAACTTGCAATTACAGATTTTGAAAAATTAAGAGTTAAGCATTTAGTCACTAGCTACCCAGAGGAGGAAATGGAAACCCTTAGAAATTGCCAGACTCTTCCAGAACTGAGGACCTTCCCACCACTTACAGGCCTCATCATGCAACATTACAAGCCTTTAAGGGTAGCACAAGTATAAAGTGCCTCCGTGTACATACTTACAATATAAAGTTAATGTGTCCATCCTTAATCTTTTTTTTTTCCTATGAAGGCCCACGCTGTTCTCATCGACCCAACCCAGAGGTGCAGCAGCAAAACAATGAAACTCCAGGTTAGTGTGGCCTGGGGGTTACTAGTTGAACCGGGCATGCTCAGTCGCCGGGCAGATTTTTCCGTGAAGTGGAAACTACAACAGCGCGTACAGTGCGCGCGGAGGTGGGCGTGTCCTCGTGGAATTTAGAACGTTACCGCAGCCAATGGGGCCTCGCTGCCGGCTGGCCGGGCTGCTTATTGGAGGAGCGGGGAGGCAAGCGAGTGGAGGGCCCCACAGGGAGCCGAGGAGGTGCGGGTCGGAGAGGCCGGGCTACACCGTGCCCCTGCGCGTGAGCAGCTGCTGCGGTGGTGGTAGCATCCAGCGGCGGCAGTAGCAGTTTCAGACCGTCGCTTTACTTTTTGCTGCAGGAACACAGTCATTATGCCGAAGAGAAAGGTAAGACTTACCAAAAAAGATTTCAAAGGCCTTCAAATTGTGCTTGTAGCAAATCCTGTCATTGCAATGGATTGCACGGAATGCGCGTGGTAGTAAATTGAACACTGCGAACCTCTTTGCTTCTCCACGCTTGTTTTCAGACGCCTGTTGCAGGCATTTCTTCCTTCCCTACCCTCCTCCGTCCCCTTCGATCTCTAAATCTTACTTTCTCTCCAGAGACGCAGCTTCCCCTTTTTATGAACTAATTCTCTTTAGCATGATTTCTACCTCCAACAAAAAAAAAGCAAAAGCGGCTTTCCATTACCCCTTCTAGGGGGGGAGTTTCTCATTTCATACTGCTAGGTTGTGATAAGTAGAAGGAAAACACTGAGGGGTTGAAAACAAGTAAAAGCATAAGGAGATCCGGGGTAAAATTAAGTCGGGAAGATGTTGGGGTTATTCCCATGTGCGCTGTGCCCTTGGCTTGGTGCGCCGCGATGGCTCTGAGGCTGAGAGAGAGGGAAAGCCATGTTTAAAACAGCGCTCACCCTTCTGCTCGCCTCCGCAGCAGACCCGTATGTACCAACTCCAGTGTCAATCAGGGCTGAGGACGGCGCAGGCGGGGCCCGGGCGGCCGGGACCTGCTCGCCGTTCGCAGTGGGAGCGTCGGAGTTGGCAACATGGAAGACGGGACGGCGCCTGCGGCTCCCACTGTGGCGGGTTCATAAGCAGGGGTTGCCAGCTCCGCCCTGGCGGCTTGAATCCACACTCGCGTCAGGAAGGCGGGGTCCGCGCGCTCCCGCGCCCCTCTGCACGTAGAGGGGACTAGGGTCATTTTAGTCTCTTCTTCCGCCCTTTGCAGCTCTTGTCCCCTTCCGCGCGGGCTCCGCACACTAAAGTACCATGCATCAGGATGTATTCCTCGTTTAGGCTCGACTGCGACTTCTTGTTGTCCCAGGGAAGGCAGGGAAGGAGGCACTCCACCTCCCTGAGAAAAGAAAACCGATGTGTGGCGGCTGGTTCCTAAGAAAATGTTTTGCACCTTTCTACTGCCTGCCCCAATGTTTCCAACAATGTCAATCAGTTTGGGTATTAAATTTAAAGCGTACTTAAAAATAATATCCTGTTTTATCATATAAAGTTTGGACTGATTTGTGTGTGTGAGTGAATGCATTATTGGGAAATATTTAAGTTCTAAAAATCCAGAAGATTTGCCCACTTACCTGTCATTGTTAAGAATTTGGTAGAAACCTGTCTCCTCCATTTTCTGAAAAGCATAATAATTAGAACAGTTTTTAAAAATCTTATAGTTTATGGATTCCTGGGTGGCACAAACAGCACTGGACCACGGGCCTAAACGTTGGCAGCTTGAATGCACCCAGAGGCACCTGGGGTTCGGGAGGGGGCAGTGGAAAGGCCTGACAATCTACTTCTGAAATAATCAGCTATGGAAAACCCTGTGGAGCGAAGTTCTACTCTTGTACACATGGGGTCGCCATGAGTCAGAATGGACT
>NW_006921598.1:22948831-22955441 GCF_000298275.1 Orycteropus afer afer
TCCTCAGAATACCTTGAGAAGTTACCACCATTTAAATGGGACAGGAATCGCTCAATATGTTAGCAACCAAATACTAGTAACAAAGATTTAATCACATGCTGGAAATCCCAAAGTCATTACTCTCAACCATTATTTATTCATTCTCTTCACTGAGTAATGGTGGGTCAAGAGGAATTTAAGAAATTCGAAGAGACTCCAGCCTAAGAAGATGGATGGTATATTAAGAGTACTAAAACTTTAAATTTGTTATTTAAACTTAATTTCCATGAAAGAATTGTAGTAGAGTGAGGATGGTGAAAGACAGGCATACTGTGTGTTGTGCTTTGCATTATTGCACTTATCAGATACTGCATTTTTTACAAATTGAAGCTTTGTGTCAACCCTACTTTAAGTAAATCTATTAGTGCCGTTTTTCCAGCAGCATGTGCTTACTCATGTCCTATGTCACATTTTGGTAATTCTCACAATATTTCCAACTTTCCGTAATGCTGTTGCACACTTGCTAGACTGCAGTATAGCATAAACATAACTTTTATATGCACTGGAAAACTAAAAAAATCTGTGTGAGTTGCTTTATTGTGGTGTTTGCTTTATTGGGGGATCTAGAACTGAACCAGCAGTATTTCTGAGTTATGCTTGTAATGCCGTCATTTTCAGTATTCTACCTGAGAATTAATGACTGGTAGAGTCAAAAGACCTGAACGACAAGAAATAGGCTATAGAGTAAGTGACATGGTGCTATCTCCTTTCCTGGGAATTAACAAAAGTTTAGATGGACAGTAGGTTAAATGTGCACTCTTTATATGTAATGCTTTCTGAGGTGGTAGAATCAACTCTTCCTTGTTTGTTGTTCATGGGCCAGAGTTGGTAAGTGATGACTTTTAATTTCTCCTACTGTCCACCACTCTAAAGGAGACGGAAAGAGACAGTAGAGGAACTGGATTTTGATTATGGATTCTTTTCCCCAGAAGACAGGAAGTCCCCATGAATAAGCTTGCCAGGCATCATGAGCCTAGAAGGAAATCTGTGTACTACACCTGCGTGTTATCCCTCAGGATATCAGAGCGTTCTTCCTATGTGAAAGCATCTCCATAATAATAGGAAGGCATTTCCTTTATACCTGGAGCCCCAAGTTCTGAGTTGACACATGGACAGGAGTAGCCACAGAAGGCTGTCATGGCCATCCCATTTTTCAGTCAAGCCTTCGAAATCCCTGATGGAATCCTGTGGTTTACTGGAATTGTGTTGGAAACCATTGTCTTTAGGTAAGGCCTACTGCAGAGAAAAGAACCTGACACAATTCTCCAAACATAGCTCTTCAAGATCAGTAATGCTGGGGGAACTGCCAAACCATTATACGTACTTTTCATGACTAAAGAACTGATCAGTCTGCATTTTAAGAAGTTATAAAAGTGCCCCCATGATATTTTTTGCCATTTTAGCCTCTTTTTGCATCTTTTCACAAAAAATCAAGAACAGTTATTTGATGAGTATCTGAGTAGGTTGTTCTGTAGAGCAGGAAGAGGTATTAATAAAGTCAGGAAAAACACCTGGAGTCCTAGCACTTTATTAATGCTGTCAGGATGCACAGCTTGCTCTCATGGAGTTTCTGTTCAATTTACTGCTCTTATAGAACTTGTATGTCATTCAATGAGGTGACACAAATGAATAACATTACGGCTGTATATCTATTCCAGAATGTATAGTATAGATTCTAAAATCTTCTGTTTTCCTAATCTGTACTGTGGGATGAGGTCCGTAAGTGGTACAGTTTGTACTCGACTTCCTATTAAAATGTTGGCTGTTCAGATCCACTCTGCGGTACAACAGAAGTATGGCATAGTGATCTGCTTCCATTAAGATCACAGCCAAGAATACCCTATGAGGCAATTCTACTCTGTATCACATGGGGTTGCCATGAGTTGGAGCTGACAGCAACAGGTTTTTTATACTCTAGGTTACATATGAGAAGATTGAATTGGGGCTGGTTCTGAAAATGTGGGTTGTTGTTGTTAGTTGCCATCAAGTTGATTCTGACTCATGGCAAACCTATGTATGCAGAATTGAACTGCTCCAGCACTTGACTACTAACCAGAAGGCTGGCAGTTCAAACCCACCAGCCACGCCTCGGAAGGAAGGTTGGGCAATCTACTTCCATAGTGATACTGCCTCAGAAACCCAAGGAGGGGTCGCTATGAGTCAGGTCTGACTCGATGGCACATAACAACAGCAACATAGGATTTTCAAGGCTGTGACCTTTCAGAAGCAGATTGGCATGCCTGTCTTTGGAGGTGCCTCTTTGGAGGTGCCTCTGGGTGGGTTCGAACTGCTAACCTTTCAGCTAGTAGTTGAGCACTTAACTGTTCATTCTACCCAGGGACCTGATAATGTAGGTAAGACTCCAATACAATAGAGAGAGAGAGATGGACTCCTTTCTGTTTGTTGTCAGGCATTTGAGTGCCTCTTCTGTTTTCGTCATAACTAAGCCTCAGTTATACAACTTCAAGGCCGTAGTAGCATCCATTTTTTATATTAACATATTTACTAATATAAAATACTCATGACATTTTTAATCATATCTTTGTGGATTTTATCTAGATGTTTCTATGCGTTAATCATAGCTATATGAAACCAAATATTTGTTAGTTTGTTTTTAACTGCTGTAGTATTTTTTGAGCAGTACAGCACTTGACAGTGAGGAGTTCTTCAGTTCCTGTTGATCTCTTCCTGAGTTAGTGAGATTTAAATAATGTTGAATGTCCTATATTTATTACCTAATGGGTGCTAGGTCACTACCCATTGATAATGAGTAATATAGCTGGGAAGATAATAACATTCATGGACTCAGGTGATGGTAGGACAAGGAGTGACTGAATTCTAGACTGTTCTGGTCCGACACCACAAGTGCTTGCAGTGGTCACGTTGCTATGTAATAATCTGATGGTCTACAAAGGAGCATCAGCCAGTGAGGCCTAGAATCACTTTTCTGGAATGATTAGCAACAGCAAACACATTTTCACATCCTTTTTATTATTATTATTTTTCCAGTTCCTCATCACTGAAACAATTAGAAATGCCTAGTGTATCACATCAGAAGTTCTCTAATGAGGCGATTCTCCATGAATTCGGTATATAGACAGCAGTATCTCTTTACACTTAAAACAAAAGTTTAAGGAAGAAAAGGCTATTCTTCTACTTTGAAATTAGGTTGTTATCTGCGTTCTTAAAATTTCAAGGCCCAGTAGTGTTGGGCTAGGCACGAAGGATACTTAATTAAGAATGGTCAAGTTCTCTGATTAATCTTTCAAAAGAATATTATTTGTCATAACAGCAGTGATAAAAACTAAATTAAGATATAGATAAATTTGACTACACGAAAATGGATATTTTCCACATAGACATAAAAAAATCCACTATTAACAAAATTTTAAAACTTTAGAAAAACTAGCAAAAGATATTTGTACCATGATGTATCACTGAAAATGGTTTGCTGTTTTAAAAAGATAAAGAGCTCTCACATACCCTTATGAAAAAGATATCTATGCTTACAAGAATATAAAAAATGACTCAAGTAGAAAATCCATGAAAAAAAAATGTTTAGCATTACAGGAAATTAAAGAAATACAGATTATTAAAACTAAAGAAAAATAACCTTTTAACCAATCTGATTGGCAAAGATTGAAAGAATCACTGCCCAGTGATTTTTTTGAAAAAATCCTTTATTTAGGTATGATTTATGTACCATAAACTCCATATAACCACTCAAAGTGTACAATTCAATGATTTCTTAGTAAATCATTTATAGAATTGTGAATGATTTAGTAAATGACTTACACAGTTGTATAACCATTTGCATAATTCCATCACTTCAGAAGTTCCCTCGTGTTGTTTGTAGTCAGTCCCTACACCCACCCACAGCCCTAGAAAAGATCCATCCATGTTGTACTTTATATCAGTACTTCATTACTTTTTAATTGCCCAATAATACTCTACTGTATGGATACGCCACTGTTTAAAATTTTTCTAACTTCTTATTGTGATGGTGAAGTTTTATAAAGCAGGTTTGTTTTACATTGAACAGTTCATACACATTTTGTCTTGTGGCAATGGTTTCATTCCCACAGTGTAACAGCTCTCCCCCTGCTTCCTCCCTTTGGTTATCCTTTCCTTGTGTCCTTTTTCCCTATGCATTTCTGCCTCCCTACCTTTCTCCTGGGAACTCTGATGGCACAGTACCTAAGACATTTGACTGCTAACCAGACCAGGGAGGGGTCACTATGAGCTGGATCCAACTCCACGGCAGTACGTTGCATTGGGTTACCTTTCTCCTAGGAGGTCTGGTGGCGTAGTGCCTAAGGCATTTGACTGCTAACCAGAAGGCTGGCGGTTCAAACCCACCAGCCACTCCTCAGAAGGAAGGTTGGGCAATCTACTTCCGTAGTGATACCGCCTCCAAAACCCAAGGAAGGGTCACTATGATTTGGATCCAACTCCACGGCAGTGAGTTTGTTTTGGTATAAATGCCTCCCTTCTGATCTCTCATGGTAGATTTTTCTAAGAAGTGCATCTCCCTGGTGTAGGTGTTCAGCTTGTAGGCCTGTCCATTGTTCGGCGAAGAGTTAAGCCACAAGAGTAAGTTCAGCTGCAGGCCCTAAGGGTAAGTCGGGGTCGTAATCTTGGGGGTTTCACTAGTCTCTATCAGACAAGTAAGCTTGGTCATTTTTATGGTTCCAAGTTTTGTTCCACATTTTCTCCCACTCTGTCCAGGATCTCTGATTTTGATCCTTTTCTGAGTGGTTGGTAACTGGGCACCATCTAGTTCTTGGTGGCATTGGTAACTGGGCACCATCTAGTTCTTCTGATCTCAGGGTCATAAAGGCTTAGGTTTTCATGGTCCATTAGTCCTTTGGACCAGCTGTTTCCATGTGTCTTTGATTTTCTTCATTCTTCATTGCTCTGGACTAGGAGAGGCCAATAGTTGCATCTTAGTTGCATCTTAAGATACAGAACAATAGTTTTGTATACCAGGCTGTGCCATTTGAGCTTGATACCCTCTGTGACCATGGTCCCCAACCCAGAGCCCCAGCGACTTACTCCTTCAATGTGCTTGGTTGTGGCTAAGAAGTTATCTTACCTTTGCCTCTTGTTGTGTTTAAGCTGCGTATGGGCATTTTTATAGCATGTACAAATACTTATACCACTTTTTATTTATTCTTTCACAAGTTCATGGATATGTTTTGTTCTAGTTTCAAGTTATTATAAATAATGCTGCCATTAATAAATGCATGTACGTCTTTATGTGGATATACCTTTCATTTCTTTTGAGAAGATTCCTAGGAGTGGAATTGATGGGTCATATGAAAGTCTATGTAAAACTACCAAACTCTTCCAAAGTGTTTGTACCAACAGTGCACCAGGGTTCCAGTTTCTTCACATCCTCACTCAGACCTGGTATTATCAGTCTTTGTGCATATAGCCATTATGGTAAGTTTTAATTTGTTGTTGTTACTGTTAGGTACTGAGACAATTCTGACTCATAGTGACTCCATGCAACAGACTCAGAGTAGAACTGCCCCGTGAGTTTTTTTTTTTTTTTTATTTTTATGAGGGTAGATCACCAAGTCTCTCTTCCTTGGAGCTTCAGGGTGAGTTCAAACTCTTAACCTTTCAGTTAACTGCTGAGCACTTAACCCTTGTATCACCAAGGCTTCTTGAATTTTAATTTTGATGTTTCCGTAATAACTAATGATGATGAGTATCTTTTCATGTGCTCACTAGGGAAAAATAAGTTCCCACCCCTTTAATCAGAGTTCTTTATATATTTTAAATACAGGTCCTTTATCAGATACATGATTTGCAGCTATTTTCTTCTAGTCTTTACCTTGTTTGTTTGAAAATTTTTCTTAGTGGTATCTTTTGAAGAACAAAAGTTTTTAATTTTGATGAACTTTAATTTATTACTATTTTTCTTTTTCAGCATCATGCTTTTAGTGTCATATCTAATAAATCTTAGCTTAATCCAAGGTCACAGAAATTACCTGGTATTTTATTTATTTATTTATTTATTTTGGAAGATATCTCACATTTAAGTTTATGAGCCCTTTTGAGTTAGTTTTGTATGGCATGAGATAAGGGTCTCACTTTTTTTTGCATGTAGATACCCAGTTGTCGTAGCATCAGTTGTTGAAAAGACCAGCCATTCTCCACTGAATTGCCCAGGCATCTCTGTCAAAAACCAGTTCACCATAAATGAAAAGGTTTTTTTCTAGAGTTTTAATTACATTACATTGAGCTATATGTCTATCCTTAGGCCAATACCACAACATCTTCATTAGTATAGTTTTATAGTAAGATTTGAAATTAGGTAGTATCATTCCTCCAACTTTGTGCTTTTTAACATTGTTTTGTCTATTCTAGGTCTTTTGTGTTTCCATTATAAATTTTAGAATCACTTTGTAAATTTTTTTTTTTTTTTTTTTCCCACAAAGAAAGAAAGCTTGCAGGAATTTTGATAGAGATTAAGTTCAATCTGTGGATCAATTTGAGGAGAATTACCATCTTAAAAATATTGAGTTTGTCATTAAAGCTGATGATTCATAGGTTTTTCTCT
>NW_006921598.1:22955541-22956613 GCF_000298275.1 Orycteropus afer afer
AGAACTCCTTTCTTTGGAGTATGAGGAAGTTAAATTCAAGGCATATTACAACAATGAGATTAGGTTACCAGCAGTAACTGCCCTCCTCTGGTAACAGAGATCAAGTTGCTTCTTGATTCCTATGCCTTTCTTTTAATCACCCTCTTGTTTTAAAGGTTATTACATGGCAATATGTTTCTAAATGAGCACAAGTTATTTGATTGATTACCTATTTACAGTTAACATAGTTTTCAATCCTTCTAATTGCACTTGACTGTGAAGTCTTTGATGGCTCCAATCTTTTATTCCCTATAACATTTAGCATAGGGAATATTTGATGAATGAGTAGATGAACGCATTGTTTTAAAGGGATGAAAATCCTAAATTTAATTATTTCATATTCTTATGGGAGAGGTAGTCCAGTATAGTTCTAGTACTCACTATCTATATGATTTGGGGCAAGTTACTTAACCTCTTTCTAAGCTTTTAAATTCCTAATTCTCTTAAGACTCAGTTTCCTCATCTATAAAACTGGGATGATAATATGCTCTACCTCTTTGGATTGTTGTGGAAATTAAATGAGGTGGTGAATGCAGTGTACTTAGCACAGTGCCTGGGATGTGTAAAACATGCCAGTGGATGTTCATTATTGTGCTGATGATGTTTTAGATTATTAAGAGAACTACAATGAAATAATAGGCTTGTAACAAGCACTAAAGTTCTATTTGTAGGAGGACAAATGGCACGTGTAGTGGATAGGGAGCAAGCGGATCTCACCCTGGATGGCTAATTAACTGCAATGTAAAGGAGTAGACTTTCAACAACGAAACAACAAATGTAATGATTTTAAAAGAGCATAAGCTTTAATCTGGTGGGGGTTTTTTTACATGGTTGATTTTTCTCACTGAAAAAAAAAAGTTTAAAAATATCTCCATATAACATTAAAATTCCCTTGGCAAATCAGTTATCAAGTAATCCTCTTTTCCTATTTCTCCCCCTAAAACACTACTTTTGTTTACAACCAGAGTTAAATATGTTCTACTTTCCTGTAGGGTGCAATTTGGAAATAGTGACTGAAATAAACACCATTTAA
>NW_006921598.1:22961138-22977578 GCF_000298275.1 Orycteropus afer afer
AAAATCCTCACAACTGGACCAATAAGCAGCATCGTGATAAATGGAGAAAAGATTCAAGTTGTTAAAGATTTCATACTACTTAGTTCCACAATCAGCACCAATGAAAGCAGCAGTCAGGACATCAGACAGCATATTGCAGACATCTGATGGCATATTGCACTGGGCAAATCTGCTGCAAAAGGCCTCTTTCAAGTGCTGAAGAGCAAAGATGTCTCCTTGAAGACTAAAGTGAGCCTAACCCAAGCCATAGTATTTTCATTCACCTCATATGCATGTGAGAGCTGCACAATGAACAAGGAAGACTGAAGAAGAGTTGATGCTTTTGAGTTGTGGTGTTGGCAAAGAATTCTCAAAGTACCATGGACTGACTGCCAAAAGAACTAACAAATCTGTCCTGTAAGAAGTGCAGCAGGTTCTCCTTGGAAGCTAGAATGGCCAGACTTCATCTCACTTAGTTTAGTCATGTTGTCAGAAGGGACTGTTCCCTGGAGAAGGATATCATAGTTGGTAAAGTGGAGGGTCAGTGAAAAAGGGGAAGGCTTTCAACAAGATGGTTTGACACAGAGGCTACAAGGACTGTGAGGCTGGCACAGCACCAGGCAGTGTTTTGTTCTGTTGCACATAGCGTCGCTATCAGTTAGAGCTAACTCAATGACACCTAACAACTACAGTAACATTACTTATGCTTTGGATTTTCCTCATTTATAAAATGGGCATGATATTATTTACCAACCTGATAGGGTTGTGGTGAGGATTAGATGTGCTGCTATGTGTAAGGCTCATACTTAGATCATTGCCCTGCACATAACTGTGACGTACATGTTTATTATTGTTATTCCTCAAGAACCTTCCCTTATCCTTTCTAAGACCCCACTTTCAGGAATTGCTATAATATACACAAGACACTTCTGTAGTGTGGTAAATGAGTACACAAGCAACTAAGTAAGTCAGACAAGTGATCTTTGGGTCCATCTTCTTCATTTTACTCAAGAAACTCAGGCTTAGGGAAATCATGTGGGAGCCAGACTGGAATTCAGACTTCTGGCCTCAGCAGGTGCTTTCTCCATGATCCCATCCATACAAAACTACAGCATATTACCCAAGTGAAAGAGGCAACTCAGACCAACAAGATGTGTAAAATTATTTATTATTAAAAATATACTCCAATTATTGAATATATGTATTTACCCCAAGAAAGTTTCATTGAACATACTTGAACATGGATTTTTCTTTATTGTCAATTATCTTTTTTTTTATTTTTTTGTTGTGGTAACTATATAGGTAACGAAACATTTCTCATGTCTGCTATATTTTTCACATGGACAGTTCAATGATGTTAATTACATTCATCATGATGTAATTTCCATTAGCCATTCCTGAATTTTTCCACCACCCATAAAAGACCCTCAGTGTCCCCTAAGCATTGTGTCTTTCTTGCCACCCTCCCTCTCATGCACCCCTGACAATCACTAATAAATTTTGATCCCTACACCCAAAACCAAAAACCAAGATCACTTTTATCGAGTCGGACCCGATTCATAGAGACCCCTTCTTGGGTTTCCGAGGCAGATTCTCTTTGGAAGATTGCCCAGCCTTCCTTTCGAGGAGTGGCTGGTAGGTTTGAACTGCCAGCCTTCTGGTTAGTAGTCATATGCCTTAGGCACTGCACCACCAGAGCTCCCTTGATCTCTATATGCTTGCCTATTCTAGCTGTTTCATGTAAGTGAGTTCATACAATATTTGTCCTTTTGATTTCTCCCAGCATAATGTCTTAAAGATCAGTTTTCTTTTATACATGAGTAAGATGTGGTACATTTTCCTGTTAAAGTATGCCTTAGGAAAGACAGCATTGCTGTTTATTTCAGTTCATCCAGCGTCTTTGAAAGTAGAATGCTCACTCAGTTACTTTATTTTGAATAACAAAACATTGTTTGGAGAAGACATACTGGCCTGCAAAAACCTTAATCCATATGATTTGGATTTATGGAAGTCACCTGATAAAATTAATAAGACTAAGCAGAGAAAGAAGTGGTAAAAATAAAGTAATATATGAGTGATTATTAATCTCTGGATGTGCTCTCAACTCCAGTATCAGGTTTTAAAAAATTACTTTAAAAAGCAGTGCAGTATTGAGGAATCCCAACTATAAGCTACAGGAGGAATGGAAAACAGCCATCCTAATGTTATGTGTATGGTCTTTGTGAATTTAGGTCAGATTTTCATTGTCTATTTCCTGTGTCACATATTTGAAGTTAAGTAGTACTTGTTATTTTGAAAAATAATGCAATTTTATGGACAAGTTATTTGTGTGGGAAATTAACCTTGTGTTAATCAAGTTGGTGAGTTATGTGTGATTTTTAACAGGAGAGTGACAGTGGTATAAGCATATTTTAGTCTTTCATTTTATGGGCTATTTGAATTTTTGGCCCAGAATGTTTTTCTTCCCCTAACAAGCTGACTGTGTTTGCTTTCTTTTTTCCAGCTTTGGCCTTGTAACAGAAAATGCAAATTAATTTTAAAATTAGTGTAATGTGCAGCAAATTACAGAAAAATCACTCCAAAGTCATACATTTCCCAGGATAAATAATTTGTTAGTTTATTTGCATTTATGTCTAATCCTGGCTTTTCCACATTAGCATGGATGACCCAGGAATTAGGATTGTATTTGTTTTGTGGCTGCTGGCAGATGGTTACTTAAGTTTATTAAGTTTTTAGGCCCTCAAATAATTCACTTAAATTATAGCCATTATTAGCACTTACCACTTTTTAGATCTTAGAAGTAAAACTCCAAGAACCTATGCTTACCAATAAAGACTTTTTTGGAACTTAATGTAAGAATAATGCAGCTCAAGAGCCCTGAGCCTCCTTTTTCCTTCTCATGTGGCTGAAGGAGGAGTATGGCACCAGGAATGCGGAGGCTTCCCTTCTCGGCTTCCTGCCATGCCCTCAACATATGTTCCTATCAGTGACAGATCAATAGGCCTATACCTTCTAGGAGCCCTGGTGGCACAGTCATTAAGCTGTTGGCTGCTAACCCACCAGCCGCTCCACGGGGAGAAAAGACCTAGTGATCTATTCCCATAATTACAGTTTGGGAAACCCTTTGGGGCAGTTCTCTTCTGTCCTATAGATGTATTATGAGTCAGAATCAACTTGATGGCAATGGGATGTCATCTAGAGCTGTTCCCAAGCTGCTCTTGGGCTGGCGTAACTCTTGAGGGACGTAAGGATTTTCCTGTCTTCTCTAATCCCTTCCTGAGTTTGGAGGGAAAGAATTGGGCTTGTTTCTTACCCCCACGTTGTTGTTGTTGTTATGTGCCATTGAGTCAAACCCGACTCATAGCGACCCCTCCTGGGTTTCCGAGGCAGTATCACTATGGAAGTAGGATTGCCCAAGCTTCCTTCCGAGGAGTGACTGGTGGGTTTGAACCGCCAGCCGTCTGGTTAGCAAGCAAGCGTCTTAGCCATTATGCTACCAGAGCTCCCTACAGTGCCCCTCTATAACGTGTGATAACCATGTTTCCTGGAAGTAAAGTTAAGCAATTGGGTGATTTTTCCTTTTGATTCCTTGTAGATTATCAATGAAATTAAAATTGGAAGTTTCTTTTCTTGGTTTCCTGATAATGGCTGTTTAGTCCTGATTTAGTCTTAAGGAAAATGTAGGTGTGTCTGCTTTAGTACACTTTATGTCCTGCAGATTCAGGACCCAAACGTTCTTTGTGTTAAGAATGGAGATAAAACAGTTAGACGGCTGCTGAAGGAATCCTTGCTCCTTTCCAGCTCTCCTAGAAGTTCTGAATCAGTGTTTGTAGTACTCTTGGCTTCCTGTCTTGGCCAACTCCAGGTCCTTCACATCAGCATAAGTGAAGCCATTATGAATTATATATCTTGGACAGAAAAGGAGGAGGCAGTATAGTAACAAGATTCACAGGACATTTAAGAAATAAATCAAATGCTATGAGTAAACCTTGTCATAGAGTTTGTATTAAGGAACAGATAATGGCATTGTTAAAATGGATTTCGATAACATTGATAATGTTTTTTTATTTGGAAAAACACTTAATACAGGAAATAATGTACTTACTTACCCACCATTCAGAGTTAACATTAAAAATTGGACATTTCATCATATTTGCTTCAGATTTTTTTTTAAACATTAAAATCAAGTTTCCTTCAAAACATCTCCTTAGCCCCCTTTGTCAACCTCTCAAGAGGTAACCATTATCATGAATTTGGTATGTATCCTTCCAATACATGTTTTTTTTGGTGGTTATAGCCCTAATCTGTGCTGTCCACTTTGGTAGTCACTAGCTGCACTTACAAAGACTAAGGAATTAAATTTTTTATTTTATTATAATCAATTTAAACTTTAAAATTGATATTAGATCTAGTTTAAAATTTTTAAATATGTTTGCAACAACCTAGATATGTAGGACTTCTGTAAATTTTATGAAATATAGGAGCTCTGGTAGCATAGTGCCTAAAGCACTTGACTGCTAACCAGAAGGCTGGAAGTTCAAACCCACCAGCCACTCCTCAGAAGGAAGGTTGGACAATCTACTTCCGTAGTGATACCGCCTTGGAAACCCAAGGAGGGGTCGCTATGAGTCAGGTCTGACAGGATGGCACACAACAACAACAACAAATACAAATCTGGTTATTGCCAGTGTAAATTTAGCATTTGAATGGAGATGTGCTGTAAGTGAAAACACATGCTAGATTTTGAAGATTTAGTACAAAAAAGCCTGTAGAATATATCACTAATAATTTTCATGTTAAATGATGTATTCTTTTGTAATTAAAAATTTCACTTTTTCTCATGGTTAGTGGTCCAATAATTTGTCTACTGTTCTGGTTACCTAGTGCTGCTCTGACAAGAATATACCACAAATGGGATGTCCTTAACAAACAGGAATTTATTCTCTTACAGTTTGGCGGCTTTAAATTCAAGTTCAAAGTGCCAAGCTCTAGGGGCTTAGTGAAAGCCCCTCAGCCTTGGGCTTCAGCTCTGCCTCCAGCTCCCAGCCCACTGAAGCTAGAGGCTTTTCTTCACTACTGGCTGCTGAGGCTGCCAAGCCCAAGGTTGATAAATAAAAAGGCACAGTCCCAATATTACCAAATCACATGGTTCAAGTCTAAGTCTAAGTCCCAAGGTCAGCAGAGCATGGCAGGCTGCTGAACAAATACACGGCTACATGCAAGGTTCAAGGTGCTATAAGCCAGAGACCATTCCCAAAGCTGCTTCTTATGTCTGGGAAGCAGACCACACACCCAAAGCAGCTACTCAGCTGCTTTTGGTAGTTCCCACCATGGAGCTGATTGCCAGTCTCATCATGGGGAATAACTACCACCAGCTGCCCAGCCACTCACCCAGGCCCAGCCAAGTTGACACAAAAACATAACTACCACATCTACTTAATATTTTATGACAAAAAAAAACCTCTGTTGTACTCAGATTTCATATTTATTTCCTTGCACCTGTGCATAGAGTTTTCAAAACTTTTAAATTTCATGTAATCTATTCCAACTTCTTTTCTTGAATCCAGATGCTTGTCTATGAGAATTTTTAAAGTCCATTTTATGAATTAATTAGGCAATTGGTATATTTTCATATTTCTCAGTTTCTTTACTTCAGGTATTATCATCACATTTTTCTTAACTTTGTTTGGTTTTTTTTTGAAATTTTAATTTGAAAGTTGGTATGTTTTACTATTTCTTTTTAGGGCACATTGTTTTCACAATAAACACATTTACCGAACCAAACCAAACCTGTGGTATTTTCATCAAGTCAGTTCTGATTCAACCCCTATTGGGTTTAACCAAAAGAAAAACAAACTTACTGTTGTCAAGTCGATCCAACTCATAGTGACCCCTCCTTGGGTTTCCAAGGCAGTATCACTACAGAAGTAGATTGCCCAGCCTTCCTTCCAAGGAGTGGTTGGTGGGTTTGAACCACCAATCGTTTGATGTCTTAATCATGGCACCACTAGAGTGCCTTAAACACATTTACAGTATTATAAAATTTTCCTATTGAGCACATTTTAGATATATTCAATTAAATAAAATGTATTATTAAAATTAATTCCACCTGTTTCTGTTTACTTTTTTTAATGTGGCTATTAGAAAATTTTAAATTACATATGTGGCTTGCATTATATTTTTATAGGGCATTGATATATATTGAGTTTTTTTTTAATATACACAAAAAATAGGTAGAATTATTTATAGCCACCTTTCATCTCTGAGTTTGCCTTACAGTGGTGCTTGCATGTTGCTGTAATGGAGGCTATGCTACCAGTGTTTCAAATACTACTAGCAGGGTCACCCATGGTGGACATGTTTAATAGAGCTTCCAGACTAAGACAGACTAGGAAGGAGGACCTGGAGATCTACTTCTGAAATTTAGCCAGTGTTAATCTTATGAATAGCATCAGGATGACTAAAATTTATCTGACCCAAGCCGTGGTATTTTTAGTTGCCTCATATGCATGCAAAAGTAGATGGTTATAATAAGGAAAAACAAAGAAGAATTGATACCTTTGCATTATGGTGTGTGTGAAAAATATTGAATGAACTGCCAGAGGAATGAACAAATCTGTCTTGGAAGAAATACAGCCAGAATGTTCCTTAGATGTGAGGATGGTGAGACATCGTCTCATGTGCTTTGGACATGTTATGAAGAGGAAGCAATTCCTGGAGAAGGACATCGTGCTTGATAAAGTAAAGATCAGCAAACAGCAAGGTTGACATAGTGGTTACAACAGTGAGCTCAAAGGTAGCAGCAATTGTGAGGATGGCACAGGACAAAGCAGTGTTTCAATCTGTTTTACATAGGGTCCCTATGAATCAAAAGTGACTCTGTGGTACCTAACAACAATAACAATTATTTATAGTTCATTGTGTTGTTGTTGTTAAATGCTGCCAAGTCATCTTCGACTCATAGTGACCCTATGTAAAACAGAATGACACACTACCTGGTCCTGCCTCGGCCTCACAATCCTTGCTATGCTTGAGTCCATCATTGTAGCCACTGTGTCAATCTTGTTGAGGGTCACCCCTGTTCACTGACCCGCCAGTTTACCAAGCATGATATCTTTCTCCAGTGAATGATCCCTTCTGACAACGTGACCAAAATTGATGAGACGAAGTCTAGCCATTCTCGCTTCCAAGGAGTATTCTGATTGCACTTCTTCCAGGACAGATTTGTTCATTCTTCTGGAATTCCATGGTATTTTCAGTGTTCTTTGACAACACCACAATTCAGAAACATCAGCTCTTCTTTGATCTTCCTTCTTTATTATTGCCCAACTGTCACGTGCATATAAGGTTATTGAAAATACCATGGCTTGGGTTAGGTGCACCTTAGTTTTCAAAGTGGCATCTTTGCTCTTCATCACTTTAAACACGTGTTTTTCAGCAGTTTTGCCTAGTGCAGTACAATGTCTGATTTCTTGACTGCTGCTTCCATGGATGTTGATTGTGGATCCAAGTAAAATGAAATCTTTGACAACTTCAATCTTTTCTCCATTTATCATGATGCTGCTTATTGGTCCACTTGTGAGGATTTTCTTTTTTTTTTTATGTTGAGGTGTAATCCATACTGCAGACTGTAATCTTTAATCTTCATCAGTAAGTGCTTCAAGTCATCTTCACTTTCAGCAAGCAAGGTTGTGTCATCTGCGTATTGCAGGTTGTTAATGAGTCTTCTTTCAGTCTTGATGCCATGTTCTTCTTCATATTGCCCAGCTTCTCGTAGTATTTGCTTAGCATGCAGATTTAATAAGTATGGTAAAAGGATACAACTCTGACACACACCCTTCCTGATTTTAAACCAAGCTGTATCCTCCTGTTTTTACCAATATATTTAATACATTCTTATATCCATTCCTTCAGCTAGATTCATTTTTCTTATTGCTGAATTTCTACTAGGTCTTTGTTGAAAGAACGAGTCTGTTGGTGGTAAACTTTCTTAGTATTTATGTTATAAAATGTCTTTCTTTTTTCCCCTCACTTTTGAATGATAGTTTAGTTAGGTATATAATTCTAGGTTGACAGTTACTTTTTCCTGCTTCTTGAACATTACTTTGTATTTCCTTATATGTTAAACTGCTGGCATGAAGTAATTCTTTGTAAATAATCTTTCATCTTTAATAACTTCAGATTTTTCTAATTTTCCTTGATATTCTATAGTTTTATTACAGTATATCTCTTTGTGTTTTTGTTTGTTTTGTTTTCTAATTTATTAGTTAGTATGAGCGTGCAATTTGGAGACTTATGACTTCAACTTGGGAAAAAATCCAGACATTATATCTTTGCCTTTCTTTCTACTCGTACCTCTGTTCTCTTTCTGGGATGTCTGCTGTATATATGTGGAATTTTTCAATTTATCCCCCATAGATCCTGACTTCTTATTACATTATTTATCTCTTGATTTTCTGTTTCCTTCTGGGCTAATTTTTAAGCAATCTTTGATAATTCTTTGTTTCCTTATTTTACTCTCTCTTGTCAAGAATTTATCAACATTTTGAATTTTCGTATTTCAAAGAGCCTACTTCATTTTCAGCATTTATAATTAACAACAACAGCAACTACCTGTTCAAAGCCTCTTACATTTTTTTATAAAATTAAAGACATTTTAATGTAAGATATACCATTCATTCACATATAGTATCTATATATGACATACACAGACACATATATATTTGATGTTGTTCTTATTTGCCATTGAGTTGGACCCAACTCAGCGACCCATCCTTGGGTTTCTGAGGCAGTATCACTACGGAAGTAGATTGCCCAACCATATATATATATACAGTTTAAATAACAATAATAAATAAACATACTCACTATTTTGCTTAAGCATAAAAAATAACGAATGCCTTTCTCTTACCTAGTCAAATAACTGTAGCATAGTGGCTAAGGAACTTGACTGCTAACCAGAAGGCTGGCGGTTCAAACCCACCAGCCACTCCTCGGAAGGAAGATGGGGCAATCTATTTCCATAGTGATACTGCCTCAGAAACCCAAGGAGGGGTCGCTATGAGTCGGGCCGGACTCGACGGCACATAACAACAACAACAACTGCTCATCTAGAGAACCTGTAATTTGATTTTGTTTATATTATTCTTTTGCTTCTCTTTATATGTTTACCACATATCTTTGTTTTTCAAGTTTAATTAGAATCATGCCATGATTTGCATTTTTTGTCTAATTGTTTTGTGTATCCAGCGTTCATCTGTTTGCACTGCTGTATATTGTTTATTATATAAGTTATAAAAATTATATAAATACACCGAATGTATTTAACTAGTCTCCTGATGACAAAGACAAAAAGGTACGTGGGTTGTATATAGTTTTTAGTTAATTTTAACTAAACTGTATATTTTTTAAGGGAGCTCTCATGGCATAGCACCTAAGGCATTTGACTTCTAACCAGAAGGCTGGCCGTTCAAACTCACCAGCCACTCCTCAGAGGGAATATTGGGCAGTCTACTTCCGTAGTGATACTACCTCGGAAACCCAAGGAGGGAGGGGTCACTGCAAGTCGGATCTGGCTCAAGGGCAGTGAGTTTGGTTTTTTTAATACATTTTGAACATCTTTTTGCTCTCAAACTTTCTGTGTCCTTAGATTTTTGGTGTGTCTTTTTTAAGTATCATACTGCTTTCTAAGTGTTAGCTACTTGTGTTGCTTATTTTATTATTTTTAAATTTTGAATCTGATTGGGCAGATTTTTTTTTTTTTTTTTTTTTGTCTTTTTCATAAGTGATGGAAGGGACAGGGAACAAAGCATAGGGCCAATGCACAGTGGTGAACAGACAGGACGCTCTATCTTCATATAATCAACACCTTAAAAGGCATGAGAAACTAACAGATAAACCAAAAATAAAAGTACCTCTTAGAGGGAAAAGCTAACAAAGTTGCAAGGAATCTGGATGTAAAAAAATGTGTCCAACTTTAGGCTCTGTTGAATATATCTGACTCATTAAGATCTTGTGCCATTTTATTGCTAAAAAAAAAAACTCACTGCCGTCAAGTTGACAGCATAGCGACTCATAGCAACCCCTCCTTGGGTTTCCAAGGCAGTGTCTTTACAGAAGTAGATTGCCCAACCTTCCTTCTGAGGAGTGGCTTAACATTTTTATAATAATTCACAGTCTGCAAATGAATCCACTTGATCATAAGCGAGATGTTTCCTGTGATCATAAGCATGACCTTTTGAGTTAGAAATTATTATTATCTATCATTTATGGGTGAAGAGACTGTGCCCCTGTGATCAAGTCATCACCCAAATCACGTAGCCCCCCTAAGTGCAGAGCTGATAGTCAAACCTGATGTCCTGACCCCATGTCCTGCATTCATGCCACAGTACTGCACTGATGCCAGGCTAAAGATAAGTTCTTCGTAAGTGCAAATTTGTTATGCACTTGCTAATAGAAAGCATTTGTGGAAAGATTGCCACAGAAACCAGCTTTGCCCTGAGTTGTACCTCTTCACATTAGAGTCTTACGTTCATTTGTCTAAAAGCATTAATGTTTTTAGTATACCTTCTTTTTTTATGCAGTGTCATTCTATTTTTTCTTTTCCAGTAATTTGTATCCAGTATAAACATTATTAGGAGCCATAGTGGTGCAGTGCTTAAAGTGCTCGAGTGCTAACAGAAAGGTCGACAGTTTGAACCAACAAGCTGCTCCATGGGAAAAAGATGTGGCAGTCTGCTTCCATAAAGATTACAGCCTTAGAAATCCTATGGGGCAGTTATACTCAGTCCTGTAGGGTCACTGTGAGTTGGAACTGATTGGATGGCAGTGGGATGGGTTTTACAAACATGATTAGGTCAGTGTTTAAAGAATGATCTCTTGGTCTTACTGCCTATCACTATCCACTGCATGAAGAATATTGAAAGTGATGTCATTAACATCAATCAGTATCATTATAGCTATTTAACACTGCTTTAAATATGTATCGATTACAGGCAGAGGATAACCTGGAGTGAAATCTGTGAGTAGCCTGACAGGTATGAGGGAAAGCCTAGCACTCCTAGACAACAGAGTTTGTGACCAGAAAGATCAAATTTGTTGCCATGGAAGGGAGTGAGGCTGAATGGCCCACATGAGGACTGTCCTTATATGCTTAAACTTTCTAAGGTTTTTCTTTCTTCTAACTCATCTTAACACAAGCTCTGTGAACCAGACATTCCTGTGCAAGAGAGTGGGGAACATAAAAGAGAAAGCTCTGTTTCCCTTCATGATTGAGAAGGTTCACTGGAGGAGGGAAGAGAAGGTTGATCTTGGAAATGAAACATCTTGGGCATGGAGTTCCTGCAGAGAGGTGAATTGATATGACGCATTGTGAACACGGGCAGCCCCAGGGGAGTAGAGAAGGAGCATTCTGTCCTTTGCTTTGAAAGATAACTTTTGTGATTCACATACTCTTTATGTATTTATGACCTGTGTTTTACATACTGCGGTGTAGTAAATTACTTAGTGTGGCTTTTCTACCCATAAGCCTTTGTAAACTCCAAGGTGGGATTTTGTATGAGCAACTGAGCAGCCCCTGATTGCTGAGGCTATCCACCTGGGTTATTTCTGTTGGGAGTGGCACAATACAATGTTCTGGGAGGTGCCCACTCTCTCTCACGTGCTTAGAGTTCTGATGCTGTGATTGGCTAGTTTGACCACCCTTCCGGGCTCAAAAGGAGGCCTCCTGGAGGCAGAACTCTCTCTCTGACTGCTGGTGGAGGAAGATGTGCTGCTGAAAGAGACACGCGCCCCTGAAAGAGACACGTGCTGCTGGGAAAGAGACGCGAGAGACACGCATTGCTGAGTGAGACACCGAGGGACCAGCACTGCTGGGAAAGAGACTGTGAGAGACTTTTGGCTGAGGGACGTTGGGCTGGGAGAGAGACTGAGCGTTCTTCCTGAACTTGAGTTGTAGCCTGGTGCTTCCCTAATAAACCCTGTAATCTGTGAGTTCTGTGTGGCCACTGCAGCGAATTATCGAACCCAGGAGAGAGGTGGTGGGTGCTTTGGGAGGAACGATTGGTGAAAGGGCTGGAGGGAGGCAGCATGTTTGGTCTTGCAGTAATAGGCCTTGGGTTACTCCTGGTAATCCTGCCTTCCCCTTGTAGGGTTAGAGGAGGTCAGAACATGTGGCCTCCTTGTCGTTTTAGCACATACTATTTTATGATCTAAATTTTTTTATTTAGCATTATTTTATGTACATTTTCCTTGTAAGGAGCTCACAGTGGTTAAAGCATTTGGCTACTAACCAAAAGGTGATTGGTTTGAATTACACCAGCTGCGCCATGGATAAAAGATGTGGCTGTAAAGATTTACAGCCTTAGAAACCTATGGGCAGTTCTGTTCTGTCACAGGGTCATTATGAGTCAGAATCAACTCAGTGGCAGGGAGTTTGTTTTTGGTTTGGTTTTCCATATTATTCACATAGCCCAATAACTTTGCCATCCATTGCATTAACTTATGCATATTTTATTTAAACATTTCTCTTATTTACTGCTTAAAGGAGCTTTTGTGAACTATAAATGTTGTTAGATGCTGTTGAATCAGCTGCACTGCAGCTCATGGTGACTCCACGTACAACAGAACGAAACGGCACCTCTTCCTGCACCATCTTCGCTGTCATTGGTAGGCTCAAATCCATTGTTCAGCAGCTATGTGAGTGCCTTCCAGTCTAGGAGGCTCATCTTCCATCACTATATTGGGCAGTACTCTGTTGTGATCCATAAGGTTTTCAGTGGCTAATTTTCAGAAGTAGATCACGAGGCTATTCTTCCTACTTTTAGTCTAGAAGCTCTAATGAAACCTATCCACTGTGGATGATCTTGCTGGTATTTGAAATACTGGTAGCATAGCTCCTAGCATCATAGTAACATACAAGCCACTACAGTATCACAAATGGACAGCCAGGTGGTGGATATTATAAATAGGACAAATAAAACCTTATTTGTACAGAGTTTCTTTAAGTCCGGCTTAAAAGAAACCAGCTTTGCCCTGAGTTGTACCTCTTCATATCTAGGGTCTTACGTTCATTTGTCTAAAAGCATAAATGTTTTTAGTATACCTTCTTTTTTTATACAGTGTCTTTCCTATTTTTTTCTTTTCCAGTAATTTGTATCCAGTATAAACATTATTGGAAGCCATAGTCGTGCATGCTTAAAGTGCTCAAGTGTTAAAGAAAGGTTGACAGCCTTCCAAATTTGAAATTGTGGGTCATTACATGAGTAGTCCTGTATGTATTTTTCACATTGCCAAATTGTTCTTTGGAAAGAGTGTATTAATCAACAGTGTCACCAGCCTCACCAACAGGGGGTTTTATGTTTTGTTTTTTGTTAATTTTTTCACATTTTATCAGTATGAGGTATTACCTCATAGCTGTTTAATTTTACTAAGCTAAAAAATGTACCAAATCTCTGATTGCTATTTGTGTGTGTTCTTTTTCCTTATAGGAACTTTATGTTTATCTTTGCCCATTTGTGCCATAGAGATTTGAGTATTCACTTTCCAGCTATATGCAGTTTTAAAATGTGTTTACAAGTTTAAATTTTTCACTTGTTTGTCTTATTAACACTTTAGTCAGTAAAAATAAATTGGGATATGCCATATAAATCTAAGTGTCTTTTCCTTGTCATTATATGCAGCTGGTAAAGGAGTAAGGTTAGGGCTGTCCCGGGCATGGGTATAGATGCTGCCTCAGGGGATACATCACCATTGAGAAACAAATCAGGGAAGTGGCAGGGCACCTGGCTGTCGGGCCCAGGCTTGGAGTAGAGTAGAGATGCTTGAGTTGATAATGGAAAAATAATAAACCATGATAAATTTGTCATTATACCAGGAAATGGGCTAGAAACCAAAAGTAGGTAAGTAGAGGATAAAATTATCCATTTCCTGGTTGACCTGGCCTCATCTAGCTTCCTGCCCTCGTCTTCAAGGAAAAAAAGTGACAAGCATGTGGTAGATTCCAGATTATCTCTCACACTGACTCTGGTTCTCTCTTCTTCAACCATGGGTGGAGTCGTGGGAGATAGATGAAAATTGTTTCGGGTGAATGCACACTGAGAATAGGACCTCATACCCACTTTTCACCTCTCGTTTTAAAAGTAGAGAGCTATTGATTATGGGGATTGCAGTCAAACTCATGAAACAAAATGTGTATGAACTGTTATACGGAAAATGAATTTGCTCTGTAAACTTTCACCCAAATCACAATTTAAAAAAAAAAAAAAAAGAGAGCAGTTATGCAGATAAAAAAATACTCTGTGTGTAAAACATATTTTAAAACCTACTTTCTCCCTACAAAAAAAATCTATTGCCTTATGTGGCCTAGGGAATTGAAACAGCCTTTTTTGTTTTTGTTTTTGTTTACAACTCCCTGTAATGTGTGTTTTCCAATTCAAAATCAATTAACTGCCATATTTTCTTTCTAGTCTCCAGAGAATTCAGAGGGCAAAGAGGGATCCAAAGTAACTGAAAAAGAGGTAAGTATATATTTGACATCCTGTATTTAATTATTTTTATTAAAAATTTAAATATGGTTATGACTGTCTGGATGTAAATGAGCACTATTCTAAACAAGGTTGTTGAGACTCCATAAACCAGAGGAAAAAGTGATGCTGCATAACCTTGCTTCTAGGTATCTTTCAGTTGGGTACACTGATAAGGCATTTTCCACTGACTCTATGTTTCTGTTTCTACCTGTCAGTCCTTGTGACTGTCTGTTAAAGCAGATGCTGAGAATTCTTCTGGGCAGAGAGTGAGATAATAGGTAAATTCATCAAGGAGAACAAAGTCTGTCTTTCACAGCAAGAAAATGAAAGTCTGTCGATTTCATAAATTCACTGCTCCAGTGAGCAAACTATAAATTGCTTTTTGGGCTCTGCATATTTTTGTGAAAGAAGTCATTTCTGAAGTCAAAAACTGTGGAAGGCTGCAAAAATGTTAAAATATTAATTTTTTCAATCAGGAAAACTCTTAGGTCTTAGGATAACTACTTAAACGATAATTTAAAGAAGATCTATATTAAAATGCAGAAACAACAACAAAAAAAATGTGAACATGGAAAAGATGCTTGTGTTCGACACTCCGTGGTCATATTCATGAACTTCTAAAAGATGGACTAAAAGCAGCAAAATGAGGTGGTAACTGTGATGACTGTCATTCATTTTTGCACAGAACTTTACAGCATGTGGAAAAACTATAGATCTTACCCTTGAACTTTTAAACTAAAACAAATCTCATTATAGATTCTCATTACAGATTCTTTGGATGATGCATATTGTAGTTAATAATTTAGAGAGGTTTGTCATGATACCAAAACCTTCACACATGATTTGTTCAAGGATATTTACTCTGCCAAATGTAAAATCTTTAACAGGAGCTACAAAGAAATAATTTCAAAGCAAAATAAACAAACTACCAGTAACCAAGTCCTCTGTTCCCATTTAGCCAATGTTCAGAGTCTGATAGTTCAGGAGGTAAAGTTTGTGATCCTACCCTTAAGCCAACAAAACAAATGCTAGAACCAAGCAAAATAATAATAAATGAATTATTTTGGAAAACAGCAAAATATAATTTGTAGGACCATTGGATAAAGTATAATTTACCTTAGTTTTCTTTTTTTTTTTTTGGTTTGGGCACAGAAAAGCATTTGGGAGACATCCTTAGGGACTGACTGGCATTTAAATTAATCTGTCCATCAGAATATCTAGAAACTCTTGAAAACACAGTAGATACCGGATGGTACAGGCAACCTTCCCAGTATCTCTGTAGTAAAAGGAAATCAATCTGGCTAAAATATATGTAGAAGATGTGTGTGTGTTTTTGCTGATAAGGCTGTCTTACATGTATTATTTAAATCACAGGATTCTTAATAAAAATCTTCCCTAGAAAAGACTCTTTACCTGTCATCTAAACCAAGACCTAATTAAAACTAAAACTCATGTCTTCAGAACATCAGCAGTTATTTGAAAAGTGAAAAGGTCAGTCACTTAGCTGGTAGTGGAGGGTAAAAATTGTCACAAAGTATATTGAACTGACTGAATTTGCCAAATATATCATAGAGCATGCACAGCCTTGACTTTAGTTAATAGATAGCACTTACAAAGGGGGAATACTCCTTCGAAAATCCCCTGCTATAAATATATTTGAAGGGCCTTGTGCAGAGTACAGTTCTTAAGAAAATTTGGACAGTAAATAATCAAAATAGTAGATTACATTCATTACACTTGGCATTTTACAAAGCTTTTTCACGTCCATTATTTTATCTGAGCCTTTCAATAACCTTAAAATAAGGGTAGGGCAGACGCACTCCTCAAAGAAAGCGTTTTGTATGCTGAGCGAAATAAGTCAGTCACAAAAGGACAAATATTGTATTAGTCCGTTATTGTAAAAGTTAAGGAAAGGTTTATATATTGGAGGACATTT
>NW_006921598.1:22978639-22990372 GCF_000298275.1 Orycteropus afer afer
TAGATATTCAGTAGTGCTGTGCACTCTATTAAAGTATATGTGAACTGCTGTATGAAAAGTGAATTTACTCTGTAAATCTTCACCCAAATCCTAAAAAAAAAAAAGCGTTTTGAACACCTACAGCATGCCAGGTACTGTTCTGGGCTCTGCAGACTTCGTGGAAATAGAACAGACATAAATTTCTGTCTCTGTGGAGCCTCCACTTTAATGGAAAGAGAGTGTGTAAAATAAAGTAATTGAATACTTGCTATGAAGAAAAATAAAGCAAGGAAGGGGGATAGGGAACTTCAGAGAAGTGCTATTTTAAATAGCAGATAGGCAAGTAGTAGTATTGTTAACTTTACATCAGCAAACAAGGTTCTCAGGGAAATGTATGTTTGGCCCCAGGTGTTGCACTTGTAAGTACAGAACCAGGAAAGGTATCTAGATCTCCTGAATCAAACTCCTCTGTCCTCAAACCTCTTTTGTGATGGTCATAAATATCTGAGAATCTAGTACTTCCTTCTGTTTCTTCCATTCTCTAGCCAGGGTTCTCTGTGCATCTTTCCCCATTTCCCAGTTTTATAAAGGTCATTTCTATTTCACTCTTCGTTTGTTTTTGAGAATTAAAAACAACTTCTCGTAGTTATCTAGCTAGTGCTGCTGTAACAGAGATAGCACAAGTAGATGGTTTTCACAAACAAATGTATTTTCTCACAGTTCGTTGTTGTTGTTATTGTTGTGGTTGTTATGTGGCGTTGAATCGGACCCAACTCATAGCGACCCCTCCTTGGGTTTCCGAGGCAGTATCACTACAGAAGTAGATTGCCCAACCTTCCTTCCGAGGAGTGGCTGGTGGGTTTGAACCGCCAGCCTTCTGGTTAGCAGTCAAGTGCCTTAGCCACTATGCTACCAGAGCTCCCCCACCTAGTAGGGCACAAAACACCTTATATTTGCATAGTTCCACCCAGTCATCTGTTGGTAGTCAAGAAGACCATGGCTAGAAGAGCAGTAATTCACTGCACCACAAGGAGGCTACAAGTCCACACTCTCAGTTCTGGCTCTAGGGGAAGCCTTTCTTTCTCTGTTGGCTCTGGAGGAAGTCCTGGTCTCTTCACCTTCTGCTTCCTTGTTCCTAGGATATCTCCATGTGTATTGGCGTCTATCTTACTCCATCTCTGCTTCTTTCTCTTGCTTGTTTAATCTCTTTTATGTCTCAAAAGAGATTGACTCAAAATATACCTTACACTAACCCTGTCTCTTTAACATGACAAAGGCAACCCATTCCCAAATGGGCTTATAACCATGGGCATAGACATTAGGATTTACAACCCATATTTTGGGGGGACATAATTCAGTCCATAGCACAACTTGATTTGGGGGGATTTCAGCAAGGTCCAGTGACTCTACTTGAATCTAACTGTCCCTGTGAACTTTATCATAACGAGATTAGATTTCCATGCAGCTTTTGTAATCATAACAATGAAGTAGAAGAATCTGTGTCTTTCAGAACAGCTTCCACCAGGATTTTCTCCAACCCAGAGAATGATCAAAAACCAGTTACTGAATCCTTCCATGGTGCCCTGCACTTATGTACGACAGTGACAAAACCCCCATGTTAATGATCTCCAACTTTCCTGGTGACCCTTCATTCTAAAAGCTTTCCTTCTTTCCCTGAGATCTACTCTTTGGACCACTTTTCCTGTGTATTCACATTTAATCAGCAAATTAAGAGAAATTTTTTTTTTTTTTTTTTTTGGTAATCCTGTCCAACAGCCTGAGTCACAAATGTGTACTTTATATCTTAGTGTTTTAAGTAGTGAAAATAGCAGTCATATCCAGTAGCTAGCCCAATCATTTATAGATTTGTAAAGCTGTGAAAACTGATGGGACTTTCTAGGAAAGTGTACACAGTTGCATGCGTAATCAGTACTGCTAACTGGGAGTGAACGCTGTTTGCAGTGAATAACAGAATCTCTTATGGTGGTTATCAGGAGGGAAAATTTAGGGAAAAAAAGTCTTTTTTTTTTTTTTTTTCAAATAATGTAGAAAGAGGGAACTCTGGTGGCATAGCGCCTAAGGCATTTGACTGCTAACCAGAGGTCTGGCAGTTCAAACTCACCAGCCACTCCTCAGAAGGAAGATTGGGCAATCTACTTCTCTAGAGATACTGCCTTGGAAACCCACGGAAGGGTCGCTATGAGTCAAAATCGACTTGATGGCAGTGAGTTTGATGTTGAAAGAAGAGCTGATAAGTGTTAGGCAGGAAGTCATAAGGTGATTTTAGAGTGAAAAATACACTATTTAGAGACTGGTTGGTTTAGACAGCTTAGAAAGACAACTTAGTTTTTGTATTTATTTTGTAGGCTTCATGTTTTAAAACTCTTACACTGGACCTGAATTATATGACATTAGTAGTATAAGTCCTTTGGCTCAGAACAGCTTGGAGGCCCTGCAAAGCAGTGCTTTGATTAGAATGTCTCTCTGGAGATCTTCACTGAAGGGCTTTTTCACATAGCTTTGCCTCAGTATTTTCGTGGGAGAGGAGAAGAGTAAGAGTGTTGGACTTGGTGACTTTTTTGCATGCCTTTGCCTCACTTCAGTGAGATTTTACTAAGAACAAGTAGTTGGCAGATGCAGAAGCAATTATCAGTCATGATGAACATTTCTAGCCTCTTTTCTGGTCCCAAGCTGGATAGTAACTGAGTACTGACCTGAGGACCCTCCCAAGGTTACAGTTGCTGAACATTTCTGGTGGTTACCATTCCATCCACCTCAACATTTATTTAGTGCCCCTGCAAGGCACTGGGGCTAGAGAGAAGTAAGAGGAGATGGCCCTGTACAGTAGGGAACACAGACATGAAAGAGATGAGGTAAACCATGAGGTAAGGCCCACAGGGTGCATGTAGTTGACACCAGACAGGGAGGAATAATTCTTCACATGAGGTCCATTCGCCCTCTTTACCAGGAAGCTGCCACTTCTCAGATGGTGTCTTTCCAAGCAGTCTTCTGTCCCTGTACTTTACTTAGTGAGGTGGTGTGAATGTTCTTGAGACCACACAGAAGCTGCTGCACCAGTCTCTGTTTGGTAACCGTTGAGTGTTCCTCTCAGAAAGAATATTTAAGCAGCCCAGGGTACCCACTTGCCAACCTCTTTAATTGATAATATTACCTTTCTTCGAAGGTACCTAATTAATGCAATGTCGCTTTTACATCGGAGGGCCTGAGTGGTGTGAACGATTAAGCGCTTCACTGCTAGCCAGAAGGTTGGAGTTGAACTCAAGTCCACCAAAAGATTCTTCAGAAGAGAGGACTTGTGATCTACTTCAAAAAACAATCATTGAAAACTCAAAGTAGCACAGTTCTACTCTGACACACATACAGCTTTTAAATTAAACTTTTTGGAAAAGGCATCACAGGAGTTGGGTTCTGACTCTCAGTGGCTCATGGGTGCTTCCTCATGAAAGCAGATATCCGCATGGTAATCATAGTAGGTGGTATGTTTCGTTTCCTATGGAGAATCTGCCTCTGACACATGCGCTCCTCTCATACTAATCCACAGGCTGTGGGCCAAGCTGCGTGCTGAGCTCAGCATCCGCATATACTGTACTGTGAATTGATCACAGCCAACCACTTAACCTGCAGTCTCCTGTTCTCAGCACATTCTACTAGCTGGCCTTAAGTCTGCCTCTGATCTTTCCTCAAGACCCCAGGGTTAAAATTATTCATGGAAGCTCTAGCCCTTTTTTCCCCTCCCTCTGTAATTTGAAGAAAGATGAGTGTAGCTTCCTCTGGTATTTTCAGCAGGAAAGTTCTTAGATGTGGAGATGGCAAGGAATGCTTTTTCCAGTTTGGCCTGACCTAGACTGACATAAGCCCAGCTTCAAGAATTCCATGATGACCCCCAATCATAGAGTGGGATCCTTCTGACTGTATTTACTGACCCCCTGAAGAAAAATGATTTGAATCATTTAAGCTGTGGTAATGAGGCAGAGTCTCTGCATAAGGCAGCAAGATTAGGGAAGAGCTTGAATTCATGTATTCAGCAAATGTTTCTTGACAGTCTCCTAATGTGCTTGGTAATGCTTTATTCTAGTGGAGAAAGAGCAGTGGAATAAACAGACAAAAGTGTGGAGTACTTATTTCTGGAACACTTAAAGAAAGGCAATCATACTTTTAGTATGTGCAATCCTTTGAGGAGCCAGCATTTCCTGTATACTAAGTAGAATGCCAATTCTGTATGCTTATTTATAAATGCCTGAAACGTTTTTGTTACTTTAAATTTTGTTGCAGTCTCATTTGCTGTTAATTTGCACTGTCCTTGAAGAAGAAAAGATTTCCTGAAAAATGCCAATCTCAACACAGTACCTTATAAATTTTCTAAAATTCCTAATTAAAAGACTAGTGAAGTTTTACTCTGTTTAAGTCTTGAGCATATACCTTTAATAGGTTAAAAAATATATTTGTTACTCATGAAGTTTTTTTTTCTTTTTCTATAACTACCTACAATTTTTAGCCATTCACTTTTTAACATAGTAAAAAGATGGAGTTGTTGTTGTTTGCCATTGAGTCGGACCCAACTCATGGTGACCCCTCCTTGGGTTTCCAAGGCAGTATCACTATGGAAGTAGATTGCCCCATCTTCCTTCTGAGCAGTGGCTGGTGTGTTTGAACTGCCAGCCTTCTGGTTAGTAGTCAAGTGCCTTAGGCACTATGCTACCAGAGCTCCTAAAAAGATGGAGAGCTCCCACTATTTTGGTTTCTCCACAATTATATAAGTCTCTTCATGTATAACTTACAACAGTTAGTTCCATTTTTAAGAAATAAGAGTCAGACTGAAGATTACTTCTTAAGTTGTTGTTGTTGTTGTTATGTGCCATCCAGTCGGCCCCGACTCATAGCGACCCCTCCTTGGGTTTCCGAGGCAGTATCACTACGGAAGTAGGATTGCCCAACCTTCCTTCCGAGGAGTGGCTGGTGGGTTTGAACCGCCAGCCCTCTGGTTAGCAGTCAAGTGCTTTAGCCACTATGCTACCAGAGCTCCTACTTCTTAAGTAGCACCTCCATATTCCTACTGTCAGCTGTATCACAAACACATAGTATGGTTTGGATTGTAGCCTAAATTTATCTTCCTTTCCTTTTCTTACTTGCCACACTCTTAATGGAGAGAGGCCATTTCTTTGAACAGTGTGCTATATACCTCTTTAGATATGTCTTTCTGAGTATTTCGTTGGCCAGAGGATCCTGAGGTAGGTTTCACCGTATTCACCTCAAGAGGATGGTAGTCATATATAATATTCTTTAAACAATGTAACATATCAAGGATGATTTTTTAAAAATACCAACTTGATTGTATATGATCACCAAAAAAACAATTATTTTTCCTTTCTGTTTGAAAAACAATTAATTTTCCTTTCTGTTTGTAGCCCACAAGGCGGTCTGCCAGATTGTCAGCGGTAAGTACTTTAGAAACTTCTAATGTTAGCTCTTGTGAGTACCTGTTCCCTCTGTCCAGAGCAAAGCAGCAAGAGGAAGATTAAGGTGTTGTTTCCCTTGAGTGTTTTGTTTGTTTTGTTAACAGTTACCTGTGTCATACTAATTTCTAGCATATCTGACCAATGGTGCCAAACGGTCACTTGGTCAGGTATTTTCCGTGAAAAACATTGACCAGCCCCATAACCAAGAATATAAAGCCCAGGAAGCTGTTTATTGCTGAATCTCTGAAGCCAAAGAAGTACATTAAGTAAACTCCTAGCCTTCAGATTCTACTTATAATGTACTTAAGGGAACAAGAATTCTGTTTTTTCTGTCCCACACTCATGCATTAGAACGTTTGTCAGTCCAGTATCAGAATGTTCTGAAAGTTGGCTGAATACATACTGCTTTAGTGTCATTTCAGAACTAGAGAATCTTTGGGGGAAAAAAAAAAAAAAAAGATTCTACTTTGCCACTTGGAGCCTCCTTCTGTGCCAGACCCAGGGAAGAGGCAAGGGGAGGCAAGGTATGGCCGAGCTCAGAGAGGAGCATGCTGCAGCTCTTGTTCACCCCTCGGGAGCACAAGGCTGGCTCTTCATTCATACCAGTCTTCGTTCTGCCAGCAAACCATCTGCCTGATCTTCTGGTAGGGGAATGAAGTGGGCTGCACATAAAGACTTTAGTTAAAATACCTACAACTCACGTGGCCCACTGAGATGTAGGGGAAAAGGCATTGACATCTTGACTGACAGCAAATATCCCCACACAAGAGCTGTAAGCCAGTTTGTCCTGCAAGGTAACATGGATTTCACCCTCAGTCCATATAGTGCTTGGCTCAGAGTAGCGCTTCAAAGCAGAAATGGATATTAGGAGAATATCACAAGTTCAGAAGTACAGCTGATTTTGGGTTGAGTGGGCCAGATGTTGAACATGAGTCCTTGACCCTAAGGAAGCGGTATCAGAATCATCAGGAAGGTAGAAGGAGCTGGATGCTGTCTTGTGTGTGTACAGTTGACTCAGACTCTGTCCATACCTTTCAGAGATGGTGTACTCTGTCCAATAGTACTCCCCTGGGGATGGTTCAGAAGTTATGTTTTAACTCCTTTTGGGTTTAAGTATCTGCCAACCTTTGTATTAGTAGCGACACACAAACAAGGACTTGGGTTTAACTATGAGTTACATTAAAAGCCATTGTACTTTATAAGTTTCCAGTAAGTGAAAGGAATACCATCTGTAAGTCACATAAAAAACAAAGTTTAAAACGAGGCTCTTCCCAAGCACCAGCAATATAAGCACCTTCCACTGGGAGAGACCCTTCCCCCTGGTGCTGAAGCAGAGCCCCACTGTGGCCAGCAGGACTGCAGATTGCAGATCCTCCAGCCCCCTGGTCCCATCAAAACACTGGCGTGCTCAGTCAGGGAGGAGGGCCGGACTTACAGAAAATAATGTAAAGTGATGTGGATTGAGAAAACAAGTACATGTCACTAATACAACATATCAAAGCCTGGAATAACAAAATTTAAAACTCCTGAAAATTTAGAGGCTGTGAGAGCTACCCTATTTGGAAATGGACTGCAGATTTTAGGTGGTAAGAAAATTAATAAAAACATTCCTTGCTTTTCAAACACATTTTTTTTATATTTGAACATATTCTTAACAGCCAATCTTCAGGAATTGAACTGTCTACAATTTCATTTTGTGCCCTTGATGGAAAAGGCCAGATTCAGTGTGAACCTGAACCATCTCCACATTGGAGAGGATCATGTATTTTTCTCCACAGGAGGAAACCCTGACCAGTGTTTTCTATTTTAAAATCATTCTTCCTAGTGCCAGGAGAGATGTATACTTGTTTTTTTCTGGGTCTATGAGAGAAATATTTGCCTTAAAATACCTACAGAAAACCAGTGGCTTAAACCAATTATCTTTCCCCAGTCTCCTTGTGTGTTGCCTGGTCTCAGGCCCCTGGTAAAATTGGCTGGGACTGAAGCCATATGTGGAGGGGTGATCATAGCCACAGGGCAGGCAGATACCGCTTGTGGAACAAGAAGGACAGCCTTCACGAGGAGGCAGGAGAGAAACAGTTGCCTGCTGGGCTCTTTAGAGTCCCTGGGTAGTACCAACAATTAACACATTTGGCTGCTAACCCAAAGGTTGGAGGTTCAAGTCCACCCAGACATGCCTTGGAAGAAAGGCCTGGTTCCCTACTTCCAAAAAATCAGCCATGGAAAATCCTATGGAACACAGTTCTGTTCTGACACACACAGAATCACCCCGAGTCAAAATCAACTTGATGGCAAATAGCTTTAGTGGGCTGTTTGGGTAATAAAATCTGTGAACATCCATAGACATTTTCTCATTATAACAATATTCTTAATAAAAAGCTCTAGAAACAAGTGGACCTGTTGTCTGGGTTGGTGAGAGATTCTTCTCACCTTGAGTTGGCATTGGAGAGGATGAAAGTAGGAATAAGCTTGGCTGTGGAACTTGAAATCTACATCAGAGTTGGAAAGATTTAGAAATCATATGAAATACTTCACAGACAGCAGTCTGCATTACAGGATGGGGTTTACCTGTGATTTCTAGATTGTTGGGAAGGCCACTGTGACCGAATTCACTGAGTTACTTGGCCGAGAGACTGAGTCATTCCTCTTGCTGGTATGCTATGATAAAAAGCAAGTACAGAGACATTGAAGACAGAAGCTTAAGCCTGTTCTCGGAGAGCTATCCTGGATTGGGAAATAATGAGTTGGCTTTTAAATCTCACCGCCAGTTCACTTGAGAAAATAGTTATGAAATGCAGAGAGGTTTTTGGGCTGTTACCTTACACTGAAAATAGGATCTTCTTTTTCTTATTTTTTTTAATGAACAAAGCCATAGTCAAAATTGATTGTCTTTTGCAGTCTCTTTGTGTTTGTTTCAGCTACGGGTTGTCTTTTCCAGTATTTATATAATTTGAATTATCTTTACAGAAACCTACTCCACCAAAACCTGAACCTAAACCAAGAAAAACATCTGCTAAGGTAAGAGGTGCTTTATTCTCCCTCTTTGGCTTTTTAAACAATAAAGAAATTATGATTCCACATGCAAAAAGTCCTTCAATCAAAGGTCACGTTTAATGATTCAGACTAAGTGTGCTGACCAGAAGACCGTTACCACCATTACAGGCATTCTCAAAAAGCATAAAGCACAGTTTTACGCTTTAACAGGAATGTGTTTTCCATTTGGTCACTAAAGCACAAGAAATCAGTTTTAGGCTCTTGGGCATGTTGCTCCGAGAAGCTCCATGTCCAAAGGGGGTTTGGCAGCTGCCTTGTGAATATATGGTTGTATGGTATCCAGAGAGGTGAAGTTGGCCCCTGATGATTCTGCTGCCTGCCCCTCAAGGAACTAGGGAGGACACTTTCCAATTCATATATAACTGGTCTTAGTAGGCCAGTGTGATAACTAATAATAATAGTAATAATTATTAGCAGCAAACACTTACAATATTCTTATTGTATGCCAGACCCCATTTCAGTTGGTTTAATCATGTAATCTTCACATTGGCCCTATTGAAGTAGGTACAAATATTCCATTCTGCAGATAAGGAAACTGAAACACAGAATTATTAAGAAACTTGTCTAAAAAAGCTTATCAGTACTCTGCCCTTCATAGGAAGTACTGTCCCCTGTTCTTGTAAGTGAATTGAAACTATGTTTATGGTTGGTTGGTTGGTTTTCTAGAGTGGTGGGAAAAGGGGATTTCTGAAGCAGAACTCACTTCTGTGCCTTAGTCTTAAAATTAGGAACTTTTCTTTATATGAGCCATCATTTCTGAGCACTTTCTCTCAGCTTTCTAGTAGTCACAAACCGTATGTCTCCATGTGATGTGTTTCTTTGGAAAATGGCAGCAAATCCTCTCCCTTGCTGAGTTCTCCTCAGCTTTTGCCCCCTCCTTTCACCAAGTGCTGCCACTCTCTCCGTGACAGACTTCTCCCTTTGGTGGGAGAGGAGGTCCACTGAGAATAACCAGTATATGAGTAGAATCATCATGTTTTCTATAGAAGGGAAGGAGCTCTGGTAGCACAGTGCCTAAGGCACTTGACTGCTAACCAGAAAGGTAGTGGTTCAAACCTACCAGCGACTCCTCGGAAGGAAGGTTGGGCAACCTACTTCCATAGTGATACCACCTCAGAAACCCAAGGAGGGGTCACTGTGAGTCAGGTCTGACTCAATGGCACATAACAACAACAAGAACATAGAAGGGAAAGTCCAATGGACTTTGAAAGCAGCCTGTTACATTTTCATAGAAACTAGGTGTAACTCAGTTGAAGCCCAAGGAAGTTGAGTTTCTCTTTCCCCCTCAAGGCCACTGTGTTAGCTGCAGTTACATTTCACCTTGTGTTCAGATAGAAGCTGATTGGTTTTAGGTAATACCCCCACCTTGTCTAACATACTCTCTTTCCCTATACTTTCCTAGAAAGAACCTGGAGCAAAGATTAACAAAGGTGCTAAGGGGAAGAAGGAAGAAAAGCAGGAAGCTGGAAAGGAAGGTACTGCACCATCTGAAAATGGTGAAACTAAAGCTGAAGAGGTACTTTCCATAAATGCCTCCCACTGATTGAATCAGTGTCAACGAAATGGCTCAATCCTTCAGCTGGTGATAGCACATTCATAATGTTTCTTTTTATTGCCTGTAATATTATTGCAGATCCACATCTCTCGCTCAACTGTTAATGTCTCAACTTCCAGAGGTACCCTACCCAGCACACTGTCAGTAAAGGGGCAGATTGAAACAGTGAGAGTTAAGGGTACAGTAGAAAACTGTGCATGTTTGCAGTGACTAGAATCAGGTAGTAGTGTGGTGTTTTTCAGTTTTATTTTGTTTTTATGAACATTGGAAGTTTTCAGGTAAGGCTTCTCTGATTGTTTGAAAAGCAGAAAGCAATACATAGAGAGGAATGTTTTTGTAATATATTCCTGGCTTGTCTGTTTTAAACCCAGAGTGAAAATAGGCTTTATAGTAGAACTACTAAAAAACAAATGTGCAAACAAGTGTGTTGGTGGGTGGGCTTTTCTTTCTGGCTTATAGTAAGTAGTTTTAGTAGTAACTTGTCTTTTTCTCTTTTCCTTTATTTTTCACAGGCACAGAAAACTGAATCTGTAGATAACGAGGGAGAATGAATTGTCATGAAAAATTGGGGTTGGTTTTATGTACCTCCTGGGACAACTTTTAAAAGCTATTTTTACCAGTATTTTGTAAATGCTAATTTTTTAGGATTCTACTAGTCGGCATAAAAAAATAAATAAGAATGGACATTTTACCTTCTCATAGGAATGCTTTTTGGAAATTTCCATCATCCTCAAGTAAAATAAATACTAATTTAATATTGGGAAGCTGTGTGTAAAATTGATTCAGCGTTCTATGTGCTTGCTTTAAAAACGTAGTCCTGTGCATACTGTGGTGCTTTTACTGTGTATATTTGAATTTTTCATGCAGTTTTTCTAGAGCAATAATCAGTGGTGCTTTTGTACTTAGGTTTTATGTGATTTTAATGAAACATGGATAGTTGTGGCCACCTGCTGACTACTTGTGGTTTAAAATAAAAGGTTTTATTGCCTGCAAAATACCTGCCTCTTAGTGTCCTTTCTAAATTTAAGTGTGTTTTGTTTTATTCCGGTTCAACCCCTTGCTGAGAATTTGTATTTCCACCCCAGTTATACTGACTCAGAATCTACATTTTAATAAAAGCCTCAGGTTATTCTTATAGATAACCCAGGTACTTCTTATGTATACATAAGAATATACACAAGATTCATACGTATACATAAGAATCGTCTGGGGTCTTGTTAAACTAGATTCTGATTCAGTCTGTCTGGGATGGAATGCAGCTTCTCAACAGGGGTCAAGCCAGAATGCACCCACTTGAATCCCTGGTTTTATTGCAGAAGATATAAGGAATTGCTACAGTCTGTGCTCTGATGTGATCTCTAATAAATCAAATAAATGTTCCTTAATTTTCTGCCTTTTAAAAATAATTAACAAAATCACCTAAAAGTGACAGTGTAAAAGAATTATATCTAATATACTTTATACTAGAAGGTGGCCAGCAGTCATCACCAGATAGTAAAACACTAATTTAAAAAAAAAAAAAGAAAACGGGATACCAAAAACCAAACCAGTTGCTGTCAATTCCAACTCATGACTATCCCACGTGTATCAGAGCAAAACTTGCTCCATGCGTTTTCAATGGCTGTGCTGTGATGTTACAGAAGTAGATTGCTAGGCCTTTCTTCTACA
>NW_006921598.1:22990472-22993963 GCF_000298275.1 Orycteropus afer afer
CCCTACCTGGGTTTCTGAGGCAGTATTACTACGGAAAGTAGATTGCCAAATCTTCTTCCAAGGCATGGCTGGTGGATTTGAACCTCTGGCCTTCTGGTTAGCAGTCACATGCCTTAGGCACTATGCCACTAGAGCTCCCTTTCAGTTAGTAGCCAAAAGCAAACTGTTTGCCAGGAGAGAGCTCTGCTAATAAAGAGCTAATAAAAACCATTAACTAGGGCTTAGCCTAGAAAATCATCCTCTTTCAGAATACTACTAAATCACATTTGTATCAAAACACTTCCCTAGGCATTAAGGATTTTGCAGCTTTGAAAGCTCCTTAACCAACATGGCCACATTTCAGCCTGCATCAATGTGATAAGGGAATTGGCATCCGTATTTTCAGAGCTCTTTTCTAGGCTAAGAAATGGGGAAGTGTGGAGATAGGTGACTTCATGCCCCACCGGAAGGAGAAGAACCCAGAATCTAACCTAGTCTTCTGGATTTCAAACTGTCCTTTCCTCTGTGGAAGAGCCAAACAGTACCTGGAACAGAAGAGCTATTTTACAATTGTTAATTTTGTTTGTTTGCATTACCAAGGAATTTGGTAACTGCATGAGACCCCTACCCCAACCCAAGGAAGCTGAATTCTAGGGATTCAGCTGAGATGAAGACTTGATTCTGATAAGATCATTTAAATCACTGGCTGCACTCCTCAGGGGCTCTTGCCTTAGGAACCATTATATTGTAGTTATCAACAAATTCCCTTCACTTACTTATACTTTGAGGCTCAGAACTTATGTCATTATCCCATTCTGTTATTAATCTATTGCAGATATCAAACAGAGTGATCTCATCTACAGTTTCCTTGGCTTCTGATTACAAATTAGAATGTACCATAATTCATGAGCGATAGTGTTGGATATACTAAAAATATCCTTTTATCCTAAAGAAAAAAAGGGTATCCTGTGATCATTTTCAAAAGTATTTTCAATATACATTTAGTACCTAGTTGAAGTACATTGCTGGCCAGCTTCCAATTCAGAGTCACATGAAGGTTTTTCCCTCCACTGGTTTACTTCTTTCAAAATTATAAGAGTGATCAAGGTAATTTTTGAAAATATTTAATACTATATGAAGCAAAAAATCAAAGCCCTCCTTGTCCCCATTCTCTAATACTACATGTAAAACATGTATAATTTTTAAGCAGAAGAGGGAATTCTACATTTTATTTTGAATTTTTTAAAAAAATAGACTAGTTGGAGACAAAAGTCATTAGTAGAAATCTGTTCAACAGCACGTAACAACAACATTGTGGTAAATATTCTTGTATACATAGCTTTGCCTGTGTATGTATTTCTGTCCAACTAAGTAATTTCCTACTGAAATGACCTCCTGAGTCAAAGGGGGTGCACATTTGACATTTTGACCACTGCCAAAAGTGTTGTACCAATTTCCACTCCCATCAGTATCATGTGAATACCATCTCTTCCTACCTTTATCGGTGCTCTTATTTTGTTCAGTCTAATAAATGAAAAACAATACCTCACTGTCTTAATTTGCAATTATTTTATTACAGTAAAATTGAGCTCCTTTTCATAAGTTTAATAATAGTCATTAGAACTACTGTGAATTATCATTTTATCTTTTTTTTTATTGGGGAGTCAATGTGTTTTAAACCATTACTACTTGTTATGACCATTGATTGGTGCTGTTACTTTTATTTCTCAGATAAACAAGGATCACATATTCTGTATGCCATTGGCTTAATTCCCATTGCAAAGCAACTTCCTTTCTAAAGATATAAGTGTACATGGCTCTATTAAAATACATGAATATTATCACTGCCACATTGACCAAGTGAGAGAATACTATAGAGCTGATAACCAAAACCAAACTCACTGCCTTCCAGTCGATTCTGACTCATAGCGACCCCTCATTGGGTTTCCGAGGCAGTATCTCTATGGAAGTTGATTGCCCAGTCTTCCTTCCAAGGAGTGGCTGGTGGGTTTGAGCCACCAGCCTTCTGGTTAGCAGTCAAATGCCTTAGGCACTACAGCATCAGATAGATACCCAAATAACCCAAGAATCCCAAATTTTTTCACCAGAACTTGAAGACCGTATAGATACATACAACTACATGTGCGGCGGGGGAAACACCACGCACTGCCCCACTGCTACTCTTTTGGTGAATTTATACACATGAGAAAAAGGTCCTTCTACAAGACAACTGTCAGCTCATCTGCCAGAAAATTATAACCCAGTGAATCTACAATGACAGAGTAAAATGGACTCATTTAACATTGCACAATCATAAGTAGTGGCCCACAAAACAAACCTGTTGCCCTTGCATCAGTTCTGACTTGGTGACCCCCATAAAGTGTAGAAGTGCTCCATAGGGTTTTCTTGGGTTGAATCTTTATAGAAGCAGATTGCCAGGCCTACCTTCTGTGGCACCATTGGGTGGGTTCTGACTGCCAACCTTTAAGCATTTTAGCAATTGAGTGCAAGTCATTTGTGCCACCCTAAAATCCTCCCTGGAGTATGCCCCCATGGATTCTGGTGAAGTGAGAATGGGCATTGAGAGGCAAGTAGCTCTACAATTCCTAATTACAAAATAGGTGAAAAGATTTTCCAAAAACAAAAATCAAGATACACTGGTCCAAAAATAGGTGAACTGTTCCATAAAATCTTGACTTACATTTACATAAAGAGATTAAAACAAGATTCTGAAGCTAAGGTTTTTTTCTGTCCCCAAATTCCAGGGGATTTCACTTTAGCTAGAGGTACAACTGCCATCTCCAAGAGTGCTAGTCATGACAAAGCCATCTCAACTTTTGCCTGTCACGTATACAGGCATACGTACCTTGCGTTATTGCAGGCTGCGTTCCAAAGCAAATATTGCAATAAAGTGAGTCACACATGTTTTGATTTCCCAGTGCAAATAAAGATTATGTTTACACTGTATTGTAGTATTGTAAGTGTGCAGTGTTAGGTGCCATCAAGTCAGTTCCAAGTCATATCAACCCTTTGTACAACAGAATGAAACACTGCCTGGCCCCACGTCATTCTCAAAATCATTATGCTTGAGCCCGTAGTTATAATCACAGTGTCTGACCACATCGTTGAGGATCTTCCCCTTTTACACAGACCCTCTACTTTACCAAGCATGATGGCCTTCTTCCTTCCATTTGACAATATGGCAAAATGTAAGATACGAAGTCTGGCCATTCTGGCTGTACTTCCTCCAAGATAGATTTGTTCCTTCTTCTGTCAGTCCGTGGTATTTTTTTCTTTCCCAACACCACAATTCAAAGGCATCAACTCTTCTGCAGTCTTCCTTATTGTCCAGCTTTCACATGCATATGAAGCGATTGAAAATATCATGGCTTGGGTTAGGCTTACCTTAGTCTTCAAAGTGACAACTTTGCTTCTTAACACTTTAAAGAAGTCTTTTGCAGCAGTTTTGCCCAGTGTGATATGATGACTGATTTTTTTTTTTTTTTTTTTTT
>NW_006921598.1:23017472-23034720 GCF_000298275.1 Orycteropus afer afer
GTCTTCCATTGCATCAATTCTACTCCTTTGCCCTTTCAATGTGTTATATAATTCTTACAATTTAGTATTAATCTTCTGGATTTCTATCTGGATATTTAGAACCATTTCTATTTGTCATTTTGTTTTTGTGGTTTCTTCCAAAATTCTTCTAGGGTTTTGTCTGTGTTTTACTTAATCTGTCTCTCAGTCCTCTGAGAATACCTAAATATCATTCATTTGAATTCCTTATCAGGGAGTTCAATGCTGCTTTTTCCTCAGGGATGTGTTCTGGGTCTGTATCCTGCTCCCTGGTTTCTACCACTTTATCTTACTTCTTTGTGTGGGTTGTGATAGTCTGTTGTCTCCATGACATTGTGACATTGTTATATTTAGATCTCTGTTAACTGTTTGTGAAGAACAGCTAAGGGTGTGTCAGGCTCTTCTTGGTGGCTGTTTATCATTGGCCCGTTGGTGGAGAAGGAAGTGGTGGCTCTCACTCAGTAAGTGAAGCTGCAGGCGGTGTGGGTGTAGTTGTGTCGCATGGGGACTGTTGCTGTCTCCTACTCAGTTAGACAAAAATAACAATTGAATAACCATCAAAAAAGTAAAAGCAAAAGGATAAAAATCACACCATGTAATCACACAGGAACAATAACCAAAGAAAGAAGAAAAAAAAAACAAAAAAAAAAACACTGCAATATCTGGGGAGAGGGCAATAAGAGAAAAAAGGTAAAGAAGGAGAACAATGGAGAAAAAATGGGAAAAACACAAAAAGAAAACAAGGATCGGGGTTAACCATAAGAAAGAAAAAAAAAAATGAAACCAGGAACAAGGAAAAGTAGAACCTGGGAAGGGAAGAACAAAGAATAATAATAAAAGGGACAAAAGTAATAATAATAGTAGTAGTTTTAAAATGACAAAAACAAAGAAACTACAAAAAAGAAAAAAAAAAATCAGGGCATGGTGGGCCAGGGCACCCAGGCTCCCTCTGAGCACACAGACTGAGATGGAATTCCTGCCATCCTAGAAGGTGGGTGGGAATGAAAGATGGCTGCACCTCCATTCACCAAGAGGGTGTGGGATATAAGAGTAACAAGGGGAATGTCACACCTTTCCAGTCATCGGCGTCCGGAATGTCCTTGTGGTTTCCAGCAAGTGGAGGCTGTTCTTAAGTCCCTGGAATCTGGGAGAAGGCTGTTGCTTTAAATATCCAAAAAATGGTCCAACCACTTGTAAATTCAAAATGGCTGCACCCTCTGGACATGCAAAAGTCCACAGCTTAGCCTGCCTTCCTCTTTGCTGCTTCCCCTTTTATTCACCAGCCACCAGAGCAGTCCTCCATCAGCAGGGCTGATTTTTAGGTTAATTCTTAAGTCCTAACACCACTTGGCAATATCCAAGCTGTCTGTGCCATCAGGACCCCTGCCAGACCACAGCTCCATATGTCTCCTTTTTTGGTGTTTTCATGTGAGTTCTTCTGCTAGTTGGAGTTTAGTCCACTTCTATATCCTTCCCTTCAAAGCTTAGGGGTCCAGAATTATCTCTGTGTCTGTGTTAATTGGTTCCCTTTTTCTTTGTTGAAGAGTGTCTGGCAGTCTTTCTGCCTATTCCACCATCTTACCAGAACTCTATAAAACCATTTTTTAAAAGCATTAGAACATAGCTCTAAATGAGAAGATACAGCTGCAAATACCAATTAATAATCAGAATGTGGAATGTCCGAATTGTAAGTGTAGGAAAATTGGAAGTTATCAAAAAAGAAGTGGAACACATAAAGATCAATATCCTCAGCATTAGTGAGCTTTGGTGAGCTGAAGTGTACTGGTATTAGCCATTTTGAATTGAACAATCATGTGGTCTACAATGCCAGGAGTGAAAATGGAAGAGGAATGGTGCCTCATTCATTTTCAAAATGAACATTTCCTGAAATGTTTCAAAATGAACCTATCCTGAATTACAAGATTGTTCATGATAGGATCATATCCATAGACCTACAGTTAATATGACTTGTTCAAGTTTATGCACCAACCACTAATGTTAAAGATGAAGAAATTGAAGATTTTTACCAACCTCTGCAAGCTGAAATTGATCAAACATGCAATCAAGATGCGTTGATAATTACTGGTGATTGGAATGTGGAAGAAAGAAGGATTGGTAGCTGGAAAATATGGCCTTCATAATAGAAACTATACTGGAGATCACATGATAGAATTTTGCATGACCAATGACTTATTTATTGCAAACACCTCTTTTCGACAACATAAACTGGCAACTATAAATGTGAACCTCACTGGATGGAATAAACAGAAATCAAATCTTCTACATCTATAGAAAGAGACCATGGAGAAATTCATTATGATCAGTCACAAAAAGGCCAGGGGCTGATTGTGAAACAGATTATCACTTGCTGCTATGCAAGTTCAAGTTGAAGCTGAAGAATCCACATGATCCGAAGTACAACCCTGAGTATATCCTATCTGGATTTAGAGACTATCTCAAGAATAAATTTGATGCAGAGAACACCAACAACCGAACACCAAACAAGATGTGGGATAAGATCAAGGCCATCATACATGAAGAAATCAGAAGTCACTAAAAAGACTGAGAAGAAAGAAAAACCAAAGTGAATGTCTAAAGAGACTCTGAAGCTTGCTCTTGAAAGGAGAGTAACTAAGGAGAATGGGAGAAATGATGAAATAAAGGAGCTGAACAGAAGAGTTCAAAGGGCAACTTGAGAAGACAAAGTATTATAATGAAAGGTGCAAAGACCTAGAGATGCAAAACCAAAGGGGAGAATATACTCAGCATTTCTCAAGCTGAAAGAACTGAAGAAAAAAATCATGACTCAAATTGCAATATTGAAGGATTCTATGGGTAAAATATTGAACCATAATAGGAAGCATCAAAAGAAGATGGAAGGAATACACAGAGTGACTGTACCAAAAAAAAATTGGTTGACTTTCAACCATTTCAGGAGGCAACATATGATCCAGAACAGACAATATTGAAGGAAGAAGTCCAAGCTGTACTGGAGGCATTGATGAAAAACAGGTCTCTGGGAATTGACAGAATATCTATTGAGATGTTTTACAAACAGATACAATGCTGGAAGCACTCTTGCCTTTGACAAGAAATTGTGAAGACAGCTACTTGGCCAATTGACTGGAAGAGATCCATATTAGTGCCCATTCCAAAAAAAGGAGATCAACAGGATGCAGAAATTATCAAATAATATCATTTAATATCACATGCAAGTAAAATTTTGCTGAAAATAATTCAAAAATGGTTGCAGCAGTATATTCACAAGGAACGGCGAGAAATCCAAGCCAGATTCAGAGGGAGGCATGGAATGAAGAATATTATTGCTGATGTCAGATGGATCTTGGCTGAAAGGAGAGAATACAAGAAAGATGTTTACCTGTGTTTTTTTGCCTACGCAAAGATATTTGACTTTGTGGATCATAACATATCATGAATAACGTTGGTGAGAATGAGAACTGCACAACACTAAATTGTGCTCATGAGGAACTTGTACATAGACTAAGAGGCAGTCATCTGAGCAAAACAAGGGGATACTATGTGTTTTAAAATTGAAACAGGTATGCATCAAGGTTGCATCCTTTCACCATATTTACTCAATCTGTATTCTGAGCAAATAATCTGAGAAGTTGGACTATATGAATAAGAATGCAGCATCATTATTGGAGGAAAACTCATTAACAACTTACAATATGCAGATGACACAACCTTGCTTTCTGAAAGCAAAGAGGACTTGAAACACTTACTGATGACAATCAAAGACTACAGACTTCAGTATGGATTACACCTTAACATAAAGAAAACAAAAATCCTAACAACTGGACCAATAAGCAACATACTGATAAATGGAGAAAAGATAGAAGTTGTGAAGGATTTCATTTTACTTGGATCCACAATCAATGCCTATGAAAGCAACAGTCAAGAAATCAAATGACACAGTGGGTAAATCTGCTACAAAAGACTTCTTAAAATGTTAAAAAAAAAAAAAAAAATGACACTTTGAGGACTAAGGTGCACCTGATCTCAGTCATGGTATTTTCAATCTCCACATGTGAAAGCATGTAAAAGCTGTACAATGAATAAGGAAGTCTGAAGAAAAAAATGATGCATTTGAATTATGGTGTTGGCAAAGAATACACAATATGTCACGGGCTGCTGGAAGAACGAATAAATCTGTGTTGGAAGAAGTATAGCCAGAATCCTCCTTAGAAACCAGGATGGCAAGACTTGATCTCATGTACTTTGGACATGTTATCAAGAGTGACATCATACTTGTTAGCGAGTCATCAAAAATAGGAAGGTCCCACAATGGGCTCAAACATAGCAAAGATTGTAAGGATGGTTCAGGACCAGGCAGTGGTTCATTCTGATGTACATAGAAGTAGCTATGAGTCGGAACCAACTCATTGGCACCTAATAACAACAGAACACCAAGGATTTCTTTTTGATGGTTATGGGGGAACTGCAAGGACCCTATGACCCACCATCTTGGCCATCCCTTCACCCCTTGAGGCAGCCCCTAAGCTCATTGGCTGAACCCATGGGATACAATTTGAAGACTACTGGACTAGGGGACCTCAAAAGGCCTGGGTGACAGAATGACTCCTCCCACCTATCAACATACAGTTTATGCATGAAGACATAGAAACACCATGACTGAAGTTCATGGTGGGAAGGAGTGAGAACTTAAAACTGTGAACATAAGAGCACACAGCACTCTGCCTGGACAGACTAAGCACTCATGAAATGTAACCTAAATGTAGATGGGGAAAGTGATAAGGTAGGCTAGATACCAGATGCACTCAATCATAGAAAGCCTGGAACACTGGTCACCAGTGCATGGTCTTGATTCAGCAAGAAACACAGAACCACTGTAGATTCTTCTGCAGGCTGGGGAGAGACAGAATTAAAACAATATCTGGGGAAACGGAGTCTGGTAACTAACTAAATCCTTCAATTAATTCTATTATCTCTTTAATTAGAATATATTAGATATTAGGGAATCATTGAGAGTTTTCTGGTGTAATAATGGTATTATAGTTATTCTTAGGAAATGCATGCTGGAGTTTTTAGAGATGAATAGTTGTGACGGTTGCAACTTACGTCCAATGATTCAGCAAAAAATGTTATACAGGTGAATATGCACTCTTATGTAAACATATATCCATCTAGATAGATACAATAAATATGAAAAATCACTGATTGTTGATCTAATGGTGAGTATACAAGTTGTTCCCTATACTATTATTTTCTGTATTCTTGCACTTTCTCATAATTAACTTGAAAAGTAGTGGGGAAAATGTGGCGTAGTGCCTAGGGCATTTGACTGCTAACCAGAAGGCTGGCAGTTCAAACCCACAAGCCAGTCCTGGAAAGGAAGACTGGGCAATCTACTTCCATAGAGATATCACCTTGGAAACCCAGGGAGGGGTTGCTATGAGTCAGATTAGACTCCATGGCACTGAGCTTGATTTTTTTTGGTATGATCTTATGGGGAGCTCTGGTGGCGTAGTACCTAAGGCATTTAACTGTTAACCAGAAGGCTGGCCATTCAAATCCTCCAACCACTCCTTGGAAGGAAGATTGGGCAATCTGCTTCCGTAGAGAAATCCAAGGAGGGGTCCCTATGAATTGATTCCATGATATTGAGTTTGGTTTTTAGTTTTTATGATCCTCTTATAGGAGAAAGAGGACAATTAATAATAATAATAACATAATAAATATTAGGTGAGCATTTACTCTGTGTCAGGCATTCTCCTTGGTACTTTTGTGTGAATGTTTAATATTCACATGAGAATTACAATAAACCAAACAGTCAAACCCACTACCATTGAGTTGATTCAACTCATAGCAACACTAGAGGACAGAGTAGAACAGCCCCATAGGGTTTCCAAGGCTATAAATTTTTATATAGAAGCAGACTGTCTCATCTTTCTCACAGAGAAGCTGATGGGTTCCATCCCTTGAACTTTTAGTTAGCAGCTGATAGGTTCTACTATTTTACCCGCTTTACAGATGTGGAAGCTAGGAAGACAGAAGTAACTTGCACAGGCCATACAGTGAAAAAATGGTAGAACCAGAATAAACCCTAGCAGGGTACTCCAGAGTCTATGGTTCTATAAAAACCAAAAACTCACTGCTATCCAGTCAAATCCAACTCACAGCAACCCCTCCTTGGGTTTCTGAGGCAGTATTTCTACAGAACTATATTGCCCAATCTTCCTTCTGAGGAGTGGCTGGTGGGTTTGAACAGCCAGCCTTCTGGTTAGCAGTCAAATGCCTTAGGCACTATACCACCAGAGCTTCCTGTGCTCCTATAGGCAATTTTATATTGTATCTTGCTAATAAGGAAATAAGCTTGTATCAGAGATGTAAGTAAAATGAACTCCAGAGTAGGTGACTTCATGGACCAATGTAGGTTGAATTCTGTCTCCTTCATTCTCTAACTGCAATTCTGTATAATAAAAAAAAAAAAAAAATGGGGCTTCAGAATAAGGACTCTAAGGTATAGCAAGACTGCACCCAAAAAGAAAGATTCACTGATGTTTAATACTACAAACTTTGTTTTTCAGGGCTGTTAATGGATGAGTTCATTTTATAAAGAATTCCAAGAATTCTAATATAATGAGTTTTCTCATTAACTCTTCCCTCATCCACGTAACCAGACCCGCATTCTCTGACCATTCCAGATAATAGCAGGCTTGTGGTAAAATTTCAGTGGCATGGAAAAACCCTTAAAAGGGGAGAGCAATCCCACACCTCTCTCCACTAATTGATAGTTGACTATAATCCAAATCTAAATAGCATGTGCTTCAGAATCCAAAAATTAAGGTGGCAAAATATTCAATACCCTAAAGGAATTTTATGAGGAAAAATCTATCTAACAAGCAAATTCCTTGTGCACTCTTCTTTGGTGAAATTCAAAATACTTCAAAAGGAAAGTTCTCATTTTAACAGGCCTCAAGTTTCAAGGCTTTGCAAGCACTTTGGTAATTTTGTAAAACCACTAGCTGAATATGCATTAAATTTTAATCAAATTGTGACAAAAGCTTCCAGATAAATGGTAGCACATAGGTGCAAAGGAAAAGTGTGAATGACCCTCTGCAGTAGTCACTGTAGTTGGGCATTTGCTTTTTGAATATGTGCATTGATGTGTGAGCAATGCCCTTACACAGGTTGTGAGGATGCTATTATTCTCTTGCCACCCCCAAAAAGCCTGGAGGTAAGCAATTCATTGGTAGGGAAAAAAAAAATTACGCAATGCCAAGAGCTCATAAAAACAAGAGAAACTCAAGCGATTAAACCTCTAGTAATGTTTTATTCTGCTAAATTGAGCCTAATGGTCAACGAATCTCTAAGATGTTTTAAATTGTGCCCTTCATGAGTGGCTTATATTTCACCGATAACAAAAACCCACAACTCCAAGTATTGTGTTTGAAGATTATTATGCTTTGCTCTGATCTCTCCTATAATCATTTTCTGATTTTTAATTTCAATCATTAGAAAAAAGAGGGGGTTTTAAAACATAATTATGCATTGTCTTAACATCTTGATGGGGGCGGAGAAACAAAACAAAAACAAAAAAACCACCACCAAAGGAAAATAGAAAATGATGTTTACCTGTTTCCTCATCTGTGACATGTTGTTGCCATCAAATCAATTCTACTTCTGGTGACCCCATGTGGGCAGAGTAGAATTGCTCCATAGGGCTTTCAAGACTGTGACCTGTAACACAGGAATAAAAAGAGTGCTAATCTCATAGGGTTTCTATGAAGAGTAAATAAGTTAATATGTTTTTTCAAAGGCTTAGAACAGTGGTTGGCACACAACAGGCTCTGTAACTGCCTAATAAAAAATTTAAAAACAAGTAAAAGGAACTTTGCAGGCACAAGTGGAATAAAGCGAGTGAACATCAGAAAGCCTGCCTCTGCCCTCCTCAGTAACTAAGTACCATGAAGCTGTTCTGGAGGCAGAGAAAATGGAGGTACTGCAGGAGCGATGTGTTTCCACCAAGTCTCCGCTAAGGGTGTTATCCCTTGGTTTATTTTCATTATATGAGTTTTTGATTCCTGCATACTTTGAAGTTTGCCTCAAGAGAAAAAGTTGAATTGGGACTCTTTGTGACTAAAATCTTTGGCCTGGAAGGTTGGCGCCTTCAGCTGCTTCTCATGCCAAGCCTTTAAGATTCTGTTCCCATTCCAAAAGCTGACAGGAGCTTCCATGCAAGTTCTCCTGAAAGAAATGAATGAGACTAAACTCCAACAGATTTCTGCCTTTTTAGACCCTTAACTAGCCTAATTAGCTTGGTGAATTAGCAGTGTGAAGGCCAGAATGCAGAGTGCAGCAGGCCTTAGCTTTGGGGGTGGAGACACAGGAGCCCCAGAGATCCTGAAACAGGGCCAGTTCTGCAGCTGGTCGAGGACAGTCAAGAAAGGTTGCGGTAAAAAGACACCAGAAAAGCTGCTGGCATCCTTTAGCTGGTTCCACAAGGAAGTGGATTTTGAACTTTGAGCCATGCAGAATTATATTTATACCCACAAAAGACCTCACAATGCCAAACATAGTAGACATAAGCTATTAGTTCATTTACACCTTTGGATTTAAAAAAAGAAAGAAAAATTTTGAGTGGTTCTAAGTAGCTTATTCCCATCTTCCAGAACCAAAACCAAAACCCACTACCATAAGTCGATTCTGACTCATAGAGCAGAGTAGAACTATCCCATAGGATTTCCAACACTTAAAATTTTTACAGAAGCAGACTGCCTCATCTTTTTCCCACAGAGTGGCTGATGGGTTTGAATTGCCAACCTTTTGGTTAGCAGCCCAAAGCTTTAACTACAGTGCCACCAGAGCTCCTATCTTCCAGAAAGGGAGGAGAAAAGCAAGACTGAAAAATGGAAAATACCATTAAGCAATGACAGAAAGGATCCATGTCAAATACAAAAAAGAATATCCAGGCATTCTTAAACCAATAGTTCTCACCCCTATCAGTTCTCAGCCATTCTTTTTGTATAAAATAATTTGTTAACACTTTCTTTGCTATCCTGATCTAAAGATATTACTTAGATAATATAACCTAATTACAGGCATAATTTCAAAAACCCAACATACCGCTTAGCTCTAATGTGAAGAATTTAAAAGGAAAGTAATTTATAATCAACTATTTTCTTAGTTACCTAGGGCTGCCATACCAAATATATAGATGTGTGTGTGTGTGTGTGTGTGTATAAACCAAAAAAAAAGAAAAAAACCCAAACTCACTGCCATTGAGTCAATTCTGACTCATAGCAACCTCTCTTTGGGTTTCTGAGGCGGTATCTCTATGGAAGCAGAGCGCCCAGTCTTCCTTCTGGGGAGCCTTCTTGTAGTCAAATGCCTTAGGTACTACACCAACAGAGATCCCATACACATACATACATACATATTACAATTGGGTAACTTTGAAGAACAAAAATTCATTTTCTTATAGTTCTGAATTCAGAGTGTGGCTCTAGGGAAAAGGTCCTTGTCTATTTCAGACTCTAGTAGCTGCCAGCAATCCTTGGTATTCCTAGGCTTGTAGATGCGTCTGTCTCCATCACCTATTTTCTTCTCTCTGTGTGTGTCTCTGTGTCTATTTGGCTTTCTTATAACTAAAAAGTGATTAAGATAATGACCCACTCTACTCCGATATGGCTTTTTTAACATAAAAAAAGAAAAATGCTATATTCAAACAAGATTATATCCATAGGTATGGGGGCCAGGAATACATATTTTGGGAGACCACACTTTAATTCATAACCACTACGCATTTCAATATGTAAATATTAAGACATGACCTCATTAGAGGACATAATGAAGTAAACATGCTTGCAGAAAATAAGTAAGTTTGGATTTAAGAAAAATAAGACATATTCAATGGATTATTGCCATATTTTCTTCATACGTGAAACTTTGAAATAAGGGATAAGTAAGTTTACAAGCATTCATGAATCACTGTGATGCAAAGCTGAAGTCATATCACAGACTTAAATACTACAAATGGCATTGCTATTGGCAATGTGATTTTCTTAAATGCTGCATTAATTTGTTAAAGTTCCAAATCAAAAACATTATGTTGAAAACTCTACAAAAATTACTTGATATTTATATATTAAAATAGAGTTAGGTTCTAGGCTTAACCCACTGCCTTTGAATCAATTCTGACTTATAATGATCCTACAAGACAGAGTTGAACTGCCCCATAGGGTTTCCAAGTCTACAGTCTTTACAGAAGCAGACTACCACATCTTTCTCCCATGGAGCAGCTGGTGGGTTCAAACTGCCTACCTTTCGGTTAGTAGCTTAATCACTACTCCAACAGGGCTCCTGTTTCTATACCTAGATATTTATAAACAAGATTTTTAAAAATGACTTGACTGTCCAGTGGGACATAAGAAGGTCATGCAAAATGTAGGACTATCCTGGTGTATGACTCTTACCACATTGCAGGATGTCTAATATCTCTGGTTCCTAACTAGGAAATGCCAGTAATCTCCTCCATTTCCCACCTCCAGCCCCATTCTTGCCCTTGGCCATTGTGACAACTAGTAACGACTCCACAAAAGTCCAAAACACCCTCTAAGGGCATAGCACAGCCTCATTAAGAAATAGGTGCCCTGGTGGTGCAATGGTTAAGGGCTTGGCTGCTCACCAAAAGGTCAATCATTTGAACCCACCAGTCACTTCATGAGAGAAAGATGTGGCAGTCTGCTTCCATAAATATCTACAGCTTTGAAAACTCTATGAGCCAGTTCACTGTCCTATAGAATTGTTATGAGTTGAAATCATCTTGACAGCACACAACAAAAACATTAAGAATTACTGTTCTAGAACCTTAGCAATTTCTCATCCTGAATTTGGGGATTGGAGTCTAGCGTGAGATTAGGTCCTGAGAAACAGAGTCTATGTTTTTGTTTTTGGAAGATATGATGGAGCAAAAGTTTTAAGGTCATAAATAAACTATCTTTTCTATATTTTGTCACCCTTACTTTTTTTTCCCTCCATTTGTCATTTAATTTTATTCTTTTTAAAAATAATCAAATGTAAAAATCAAATAATATGTACCAGCATGCTTCTCCACCAAGTCCACTCCCCAGAAGTATCTACTTTCAGGTATTTCCTGTGGTATTTTATTTCCATAATTCTAAATAATGTGCTTTTCTCCCCCTATGGCTTGGTTTTCTAAATCATAAGTATTATCCATTGACTTCCAAATAAGGAATATAAACTTTCATACCACACATACTAGCATATATTCAAATTATGCTATTTTCATATAATGTTTTAGAATTTGCAAGTGAGTTTGCTCATGCATCATTTCATGTAATCTTCACAGAAGGTTTGAGATGGATATTATTAGAGTCATTCTTATTTTAAAGGTGAGGAAATGGGAACACAGATAAGTGATATGCCTAGATCACATAACTAGAAAATAGCAAAGGCAGGACTTTGCTGCCAGAATGTTTGCTATTAACATACTGTTATTTTCAACCTTGCTCCAATAGCTAAAGTGCCTGTAAGATTATTCTACTTAAAGTTCTGTCACGAATTAAATTGTATCATTCAAAAATATGCATTGTAAATCCTAAATCCTATACCTGTGGATGTACTTCCATTTGGGAGTAGAATATTCTTTGTTATCTTAATGAGGCCCTATCAGTGAAAGGTCTATCCAAATCTAATTAATTTATTTATTTATTGACTTTGTATTGTGATTTGGGTGAAATTTTACAAAGCAGATTCATTTTACATTCAACAATTCATACACATTTTGTTTTTTGATACTGGTTATATTCCCCACATTGTAACAGCTCATCTCTCACTTCCTCCCTATGGCTACATTTTCCCTGTGTCCTACTTGCTTATGCATTCCTGTCCTCTGAGCTGTCTCTGTGCAAATGCTTCTGGTTGATTGTTCTAAGGAGTGCATCTCCCTAGTGTAGGTGTTCAGCTCCTAAGCCTATCTACTCTTTGACTGAGAGTTAAGCCACTGGAATGAGTTTAATTCCATGCCTGCAGCATGACTAGGGGTCATAGTCTCAGGGGTTTCACCAGTCTCTATCAGACCAGTAAGCCTGGTATTTTTTATGATTTTGAGTTTTGTTCCACATTTTTCTCCCACTCTACACATGATTTCCAATTTTGATCCATTTCCAAGTGGCTGGCATTGGTAGCGGGGTACTATCTAGTTCTTCTGGTCTCAGGATCATATAGGTTGAGGTTCTCATGGTCCATTAGTCTTTCAGACTAACTGAAATCTAACTTTAGAGATATAGAAGGGGCAGATTAGACCCAGAAGCAAAAGCATAGACAGATGTGACCATCTCCAAGGAATGCAGAAACTAATGCTACAGAAGCTGAGACACGGATTTCCCCTAGAGTGGAAAGAGCCTTCATCTAGAGGCAGCACACTAAAGTTAGACTGCTAGCCTGCTAAACTCTGAGAAGATAAATGTCTGCTCCTTAAAGCCACCCACTTGTGGTATTTCAGCTATAGCAGCATTAAGTAACTAAGACTGTTTCCTCTTGGCAAAAACTCCTTTATGATCCCTTTCAAACTTCTCCCTCTGTCTGAAAATTTCCTTGAGCTTCCTCAGGCAGATTTTCCCTATTTCCTTAGCAGTTTTTCCATGCTTCCACCATAGCATTCATCAGAATGAATCATATATTTTCCTTTTCATGCTGCCCACATCTGTGCAGTGAGAAAAACCGAGGGAATGTGAAGAAGGCTCTTTGTGCCTGGCCTGGTGCTGAGTCTTGGGGGTACTTTTTTTTTTTTAACTAGTTGATGTGGCATGACTCCAACTTAGGCAGCCCCATGTGTATCAGTGCCAGGACTTTGAACTCATTCATTCTGGTTTGACACCCCCCCACCCTGAGAATTTGCTTTTCTACCTCAGATATACTGAATCAGAATCTATATTTTAACAAGACTGCAGGTGATTCTTAAGTATACATAAAATTATATCTTTCAAAAAATATGTATTGTGAATACTAAACCTATATCTGTGAATAAAATCCCACATAAGTATACATAAGAATCACCTAGGGATCTTGTTAAAATGTAGATTCTGATTCAGTATGTTGGGGGTGAAAAGCAAATTCTCCACAGGGAATCAAACCACAATGAATGAGTTTGAAGCCCTGGTCAGTGTAAAACTATGCTGCATAGAGTTTTCAATGGCTAATTTCTTGGGCAGAGATCACCAGGCCTTTCTTCCAGCAGGATACATAGATGACTACTGTTAAAAATAAAACTTGGTGGAATTTGGACACATAGTTTATTCTGAGCAGTTATTCTATATGCATACGGGAGACCCACAACTTGTCTGTCAGTTTGTCATACTGTAGTGGCTTGCATGTTGCTGTGATGATAAACTCAAAAGGGAAATCCATGCCTGGCATTTCTCAAGCTGAAAGAACTGAGGAAAAATTCAAGCCTTGAATTGAAAATTGTACTATTCTATAGGTAAAATATTGAACAAGGCAGTAATCATCAAAAGAAGGTAGAAAGAATACACAGAGTCACTGTACAAAAAATAATTGGTTGATGTTCAACCATTTCAGGAAGTAACATATGATCAAGAACAGATGGAAGGAAGAAGTCCAACAATTCCCACTGAAGGAATTGGTGAAAAACAAGGCTCCAGAAATTAACAGAATACTCATTGAGATGTTTCAACAAATCAATGCAACATTGGAAGCCTTCACTTGTTTATCCCAAGAAATTTGAAAGATGGCTACCTGGCCAGCCCACTAGAAGAGATTCATATTTGTGCCCATTCCAAAGAAGGGAGATGCAACAGAATGCAGAGATTATTAAAGAATATCATTCACATGCAAGTAAAATTTGGCTAAAGATAATTAAAAAATGGTTACAACAGTATATAGACAGGGAACTGCCAGAAATTCAGGAAGGATTTAGAAGAAGATGTGGAATAAGGAATATCATTGCTGGTGTCAGATGGATCTTGGCTAAAAGTGAAAAATACTAGAAAGATGTTTAACTGTGCTTTATTGACTATGCGAAAGCATTCGGCTGTATGGTTAAGAACACATTATAGATAACTTTGCGAAGAATGAGAATGCCAGAACCCTTAATTATGCTTATGAGGAATCTGTACATTGACCAAGAGGCAGTCATTCAAACAGAACTGTGTGGTTCAAAATCAGGAAAGGTGTACATCAGGGTCCTATCCTTTGACTACACTTACTCAGTTTATATGCTGAGCAAATAATCTAAAAAGCTGGACTATGTGAAGAAGAATGCACCATCAGAATTGGAGGAAGACTCATTAACAACCTGTGATATGCATATGACATAACATTGCTTGCTGAAAGCAAAGACGACTTGAAGCACTTACTGATGAAGATCAAGGAGTACAACCTTCAGTATGGATTACACCTCAACATAAAGAACATAAAAATCCTCACAGATGGACTAGTAAGCAATGTTGTGATAAATGAAGAAAATACTTATATTGTCAAAGATTTTATTTTACTTGGATCTACAATCAATGCCCATGGAAGTAGCAATCAAGAAATCAAATAACGTATTGCTTGGACAAATTTGCTGCAAAAAGACTTTTTTAAAGTGTTCAAAAGTAAACTTGTCACTTTGAGGAATAAAATGCACCACACCTAAGGCATGTATTTTCAACCACGTGCCTTAGGTGTGGTGCACTTTCACCATGCATGTGAAAGCTGGACAATGAATAAGGAAGACCAAGAAGAATTGATGCATTTGAATTATGATGTTGACAAAGAATACTGAATGTACTATGGACAGCCAGGAGAACAAACAAATCTGTCTTGGAAGAAGTACAGCCAGAATGGTCCTTAGAAATGAGGGTGGTGAAATTCCGGTAAGATACTGGAAGAGGCAGACAAGCTACACAGACCCTTTTCAACAAAGAAAAGAGAACCCAATTGAGAGAGATACAGAAGATAATCCTGGAGCCCCGAGCTTTGAAAGGAAGTATACAGAAGTGGATTCAGCACCAACTAGTGGAAAAACCTGAATGAAAACACTGAGGACAGAGATGCTCAGAGCAGCAGAGTGTCAGCTACGCTGATGGAACCAACAGTCTGAATGGTGTTGGGACCTGAGAATTGACCTAAAGATCAGCCCTGGTCACCAAGGGCTGCAGGGACAACTGCACTGGTGGCCTATAACTGGGAAGGGAAGCACCAAGGAGGGAAACAACCTGACTTGTGGACTTTCCACTGTCTGGAGGGCCCACCTATTTTGATTGTTTATAAGTGGTGGCCATTTTGGATATTTAAAGTGACCAAGGGCACAGCCATTTTGAATGTTTACAAGAGGTGACCATATTGGATTTTAAAGAGACAGAATTTTCATTTACATTCCAGGAACCTAAGGATAGGCTCAGGAGTTCTGGTGGCATAGTGCCTAAGGGATTTGACTGTTAACCAGAAGGCTGGTGGTTCAAACCCACCAGCCACTCCTCAGAAGGAAGGTTGGGCAATCTACTTCCATAGTGACACTACCTCAGAAACCCAAGGGAGGTGTTGCTATGAGTCAGATCCAAGTCAAAGGCAGTGAGTTTGGTTTTGGAAGAATAAGCTCCATTTGTGAAGGACAGCAGGGAAATACAGGAGGCTGACAATGGGAAAGGAGACAGGTGGTGAGTGTATAAGTACTGCCAACTAGTGAATAGAGGAGCATAGTACCCTGCTTACTTAGATAAAATGCAAATAAAAAAAATTATGGACAAGTCACTCCAACAAGCACTCACCAATTAAATATAAACGCAAAAATGTCACAATGCCTCAGAGAAAACTTAGCATCACAGTTCACACAAAGAAGCAAGATAAAGCAGGCGAAACAAGGGACCAGGATATAGACCCAGAACATATCCTTTAGGAAGAAGCAGCATTGGAACTCCCTAATAAGGAACTCAAAAGAATTGTATTTAGGTACATTCAGTGGATTGAGAGACAGATCAAGGAAAACACTGACAAAATTGAGGAAAAAATAGACAATAACCTAGAACAATTTTGAGAGACAACACAAGAACAAAACAACAAAAAAAAAGGGGGAAAAATTAGAAGTGCTACAATATTGACACATAGAAATCCAGAAGATGAATACTAAATTTTCAGAAATGGATAACACATTGAAAGGGCAAAAGAGTATAAGTGAATCAATGGAACACAGAATTAGTGAGATTGAAGACAAATACCTCACTACTTCCTTGGAAATGGATCAATCAGAAAAAAGATCAAAACAAAATGAAGAAAGCCTAAGGTTCAGGTGGTATGCCATCAAAAGGAATAACATATGTGTAATCAGAATTCCAGAACAGGAAGAGACAAATAAAACCATAGAGAAAATTGTCAAAGACTTGGAGGAGAATTTCCCTGCTACAATGAAAGATGAGAATATATCCATTCAAGAAGTCCAATGAACCCCAAACAGGATAGACCCCAAAAGAAAATCACCATGACATATCATCATCAAACTCAACAAAACCAAAGACAAAGAAAGAATCCTGAAAGCAGCATGGGAAAAACAAAAAGTTACCTACAAGGGGCAAACAATAAGACTAAGTTTGAATTTCTCAGCAGAAATCAGACAGGTGTAAAGACAATGGGGTGGTATATATAAAACCCTGAAAGAAAAAAATTTCCAACCAAGAATTATATACCCAGCAAAATTGTCCCTCAAATATGCTGGTGAAATGAGGACATTTTCAGATAAGCAGAAATTAAGGGAATTTGTTAAAACCAGCCAAACAAGAGATACTAAAGGCATTCTGTTGGGCAAAGAAGCAACAACAGCAAACAACAACCAAACATTAGTACACATGATGACATAACCCAGAAACCAACTCAGTTATAGAAGTATCCAAAGTACATAAGCCTACAAGATTATAAACAGGCAACCAGAGACATCAATTGACAGATGAGGACAACTACAAACCAAAAAGGGGGAAAACACTGTGTACTTACAGAACTTCTAAATGTTAGGAAGGTCAAGACAACTGCAAGAGAACCGGAGACATGAATTGGCAAGTGAGGACAACTACAAACCAAAAAGAAGGAAAATACTGTGTAGTTACAGAACTTCTAAATGGTGAGGAAGTCAAGAGAGTTGCAAGATAGACTGGACTGTTCTAAACTCAGGGAGAAAATTATAAATCATAGGGTCACTTCAAAGAAAAATGATAAACCTTCACATCACAAT
>NW_006921598.1:23035459-23063514 GCF_000298275.1 Orycteropus afer afer
ACAGCACAATATACATTCTTTTCCAGTGCAAATGGAACATTTTCCATGATAGTCCATATGTTAGGCCATAAAGCAAGCCTTCATAAATTTAAAAACATTGAAATACTGCAAAACATCTTCTCAGATCACAATGCTATCAAATTAGAAATCAACAATAGGAAGATCAACGGAAAAAGAGTAAGCACATGGAAACTGAACAACACCCTGCTTAAGAAAGACTGGGCAAGAGAAGAAATAAAAATTGAAATCCAAAAATTCCTCGAATTAAACAAGAGTGAAAACACAACACACCAAAATCTTTGGGATACAGAAAAAGCAGTGATCAGAAGCCAAATTATAGCAATCAATGCACACATCAAAAAAGAAGAAAGAGCCAAAACCAACATCTCCAACAATTAGAAAAAGAACAGCAAGAAAAGACTACAGTCACCAGAAGAAAGGAAATAATAAAGATTTGAGCAGAAATCAATGAAACAGAAAATAGAAAGACAATAGAAACAATCAACAAGACCAGAAGTTAGGTATTTTTAAAGATTAATAAAACTGACAAACCACTGACAAATTTAACAAAGGAAAAGAAGGAAAGAGTACAAATAACACAAATAAGAAACGAAATGGATGACATCACAACAAAACTAACAGATAAAAAGGATAATATCAGGATACTACAAAGAACTGTACTCCAACAAAGTTGAAAATCTGGAAGAAGTGGACAGATTTCTAGAAACACCACTTACCTAAACTAACACAGACTGATGTGGAAAAGTTGAACAGATCCATAACAAAAAAAGAAATTGAACAGGTCATCAAAAAATTAGCAACAAAAAAAAAAGTCCTGGTCCAGACGGTTTCACTGGAGAATTCTACCAAACATTCAGAGAACTGACACCAATCCTTCTTAACCTATTGCAATACATAAAAAGGATAGAATCCTCCCTAACTCATTTTATGAAGCAAGCATAACCTTGATACCAAAACCAGGCAAAGACATCACTCAAAAGGAAAACTACAGATCAATATCCCTCATGAATATACATGCAAAAATCTTCAACAAAATCTTAGCCAGTAGACTCCAACGACATATCATGAAAATCATTCATTGTGACCAAGTGGGGTCCATATCAGGTATGCACTGATGGTTCAAAACTAGAAAAACAATCAACGTTATCCAACACATAAATAAAACAAACAGAAGGAACCACATGACCATATCAATTGATGCAGAAAAGGCATTTGATAAAATCCAGTACCCATTCCTGATCAAAACTCTCAGCAAAATAGAAATAGAAGGGATATTCCTCGACATAATAAACAGCATCTGTGCAAAACCAACAGCCAACATTATACTCAATGGAAAGAGACTGAAATCATTCCTCTTGAGAACAGGAACCAGATATGGATGCCCTCTATCACCACTTCTACTCAACATTGTACTGGAAGTCCTAGCCAGGGCTAAAGGCAAGCAAGGGAAATCAAAGGCATCCAAATTGGTAAGGAAGAAGTCAAACTATCCCTATTTGCTGGTGATATGATCCTCTACCTAGAAAATCCAAGAGACTCAAAAATCTACTAATTGAGAGATTTAGCATCGTGGCAGGATACAAGATCAACATCCAAAAATCAGTTGGATTCCTCTACACCAGCAAAGAAATTGGTGAAAAGGAAATAAGGAAATCAATACCATTTACAATATCAACCAACAAAATAAAATACTTGGGAATAAATCTTATCAGGGACACAAAAGACCTGTACAAAGAAAACTATTAAAAAAAACTACTAAAAGAAACCATAAGAGATCTACATAAATTGAAGAACATACCATGCTCATCGATAGGAAGATTGAACATTGTGAAAATGTCATTTCCACCCAAAGCAATGTATACATTCAATGAAATCCCAATCCAGATCCCATCAACATTTTTTAAGGATATGGAAAAACCAATCTCTAACTTCATATGGAAAAGAAAGAAACCACTAAGTACTATTGAAGAAGAAGAACAAAGTGGGAGGTCTCACACTGCCGGATCTCAAAACCTACTATACAGCCACAGTAGTCAAAACTGCCTGGCATTGGTACAATGACAGACACATAGACCAATGGAATATAATTGAGAACTCAGAAATAGATCCATTGACCTATGGTCTGATGATCTTTGACAAAGGGCTAAAATCTGTTCAATGGGGAAGACATTGTCTCTTTCACAAATGGTGCTGGCAAAACTGGAGATCCATTTGCAGAAAAAGGAAACAAGACCTGTACCTCACACCATGCACAAAAACAAACTCCAGATGGATCAAAGACTTAAATGTGAAACCTAAAACTGTAAAGTTCCTCAAGGAAAAACTAGGTGCAAATTTAGGGGCCCTAATATACATGGCATAAATAGACTATCAAGCATAACCCAAAGTGCACAAACAGCAGAAGAGAAACTAGATGAATGGGACCTTCTAAAAATGAAATTTTTATGTGCTTCCAAAGACTTCTCCAAAAGAGTCAAAAGAGAATATACAGATTAGGAAAAAATATTTGACAATGACATATCTGACAAGGGACTTATCTCTAGAATTTATACAAAACTCCAACACCTTGATAACAAAAAGACAAACAATCCAATTAAAAAATGGGCAGAAGACATGAAGAGATACTTCACCAAGGAGGATATTCAGGTGGCCAACAAACACATGAAGAAATGCTCACGATCATTAGCCATTAGAGAGATGCAAATCAAAACAACAATTGGATACTATCTTGCCCCAGCACTAGTAGCAAAGTTCAATAAGATAGAGAATAACAAATGCTGGGAAGGATATGGAGAGATTGGAACTCTCATACACTGCTGGTGGGACTGTAAAATGGTACAACCACTGTGGAAAGTAGTGTGGCAATTCCTTAAAAAGTTAGAATTAGAAATACCATTTGACCCAGCCATTCCATTACCAGATATATATCCTAAAGAAGTGAGAGCCATGATAAGAACAGATATATACACACCCATGTTCATCACAGCACTATTTACAATAGTCAAAAGATGGAAACAACCCAGGTGTCCATCAACTGAGGAATGGACAACCAAACTATGGTACATGCACACAATGGAATACTATGCAACCCTAAAGAATAACATAGAATCTGCAAAGCACCACTTAAAGTGGATGAACTTAGAGGACATTATGCTGGGTGAAATAAGTCAATCACAGAAGGACAAATATTGTATTAGTCTGTTATTGTAAAAGTCAAGGAAAGGTTTAGATATGGAAGGAAATTTCCTTTATTGGTTACCAGAGGTGGGAGGAGAGGGTAGAGAACACTGTTAGATAGGTAGAAACAAGTATTGATTTGGGTGAAGAGAAGGGCAATGTACCAAATGTGAACGATCAACATGGTGGCATTGAGGAAAGGGAAGACATAGTGAGCTACATGGGAGGTACAGATAACAAAGATGAACCCTTTTGCACATACAGTACTGTGTTGTCAGTGAAGGCAATGAATGGGTGTATGGGTGGATAGATGGGTGGACAGGCTGAACTATTAGGTATGTCTGTGAAGCAGGGAGTGTACCCAAGACCATGTATAGGATCGGCAGAAAATGGTCCTGTAAGTGTATTTGTATGATCTGAATTCCCAGGTGAATAGTAGAGCTGACAAGGGACAAGTTTGTAGTCATTTCTTAGTCACAGCCAGCTACCCAGAAGAACTGAGTAGTTGAACCAGGACCATAATCACAGGGGACATCGAGCTCAATTCACATAACATAGCACACAAAACATTGTTCCACCTCCTAGTTTGGCAAATAGCGACTGGGACCTTAAAAGCTTGCAAGCAGCCATCTAGAGGCAATGATGGGTCTCTCCTCATCCAGAGCAAAGAAGAATGAAGAAAACCAAAGGTTCATAGAAACAATTAGTCCTAGCAAGTGATACACATGTGTTCCACAGCCTATACAACTATGAGACCAGAAGAACTAGATGGTGCCTGGTTACCACTGTCAACCACTCAGAGGGGGATCTATGCAGGATATCCTGGATAGAGAGGGAGAACAATGTGAAACAAAATTCAAAATCATTTGGGGAAAAAAAGGGGGGCCAGTTTTGCTGGTCTGATAGAGCCTGGTGGAACCACTGAGACTATGGCCCCTAGCTGACCTTCAGATCTGGAATTAAACACACCCGTGGCTTCCAGCCAAACAAAAGACAGGCATATGAGATGAATATGTACCTGAGGTAGATACATTCCTTGGAGAGAACAATCATGGGAGAAAGAAGGGTTACTTATGCACAGGGAGACAGCTCAGAGGGCAGGAGTGTATGGAGGGATGGACACAGGGAAGAGGTAACTATGGGGAAGAAGTGGCAGGGGAGCTGTTGCATTGGAATAAATTGTAGTCAATGTCATGAGATAAAGTGTATGTGAACTGCTGTATGGAAAGTGAATTTACTCTGGAAATTTTCACCCAAATCATAATTAAAAAAGAAAAAAAATGACTACATTAAATAGAACACCAGAACAGAATCAAAGAGAATGCTGACGCACTGGAAAATTTAATGAACGTCATTAAACAATTTAAAAAAAAGACAACTGCAAGATAAAAGGGACTGCTCAAAACTTGGGAAGAAAGTTATAAATCACAGGGTAACCTGAAAGAAAAATGATAAACCTTCACATCAAAGTGAAAAAGAGCACCAGCACAAATATTTAGCAAATACTGGTAGCATAGTGACTAAGACACTTGCCTGCTAACCAGACGGCTGGTGGTTCAAATCCACCAGCCACTCCTTGAAAGGAAGGTTGGGCAATCCTACTTCCATAGTGATACTGCCTTGGAAACCCAAGGAGGGGTCGCTATGAGTCGGGTTTGACTCGACGGCACATAACAACAACAACAAAACAATAGCAACGAAGGAAGTAATAACATGATTCATTAACAAAACGAGCTCAGCACAGAAAATTATATGGAACAAAGAAATCAGAAACACCACAAAAATGCACATAACAAAATGACAGCAACAAATTCATACTTGTCAATAATTACATATCTGACAAGGGAATTATCTCTAAAATTTATAGAAAACTCCAACCCCTCAACAACAAAAAGATTAATGATCAAATTTAAAAATGGTCTGAAGACATGAATAGACACTTCACCAAAGAGGATACTCAGGCAGACAACAAATACATGAAGAAATGTTCACTATCATTAGCCTTCCAAAACCAAATCAAACTCATTGCCATTGAGTTGGATCCGACTCACAGCGACCTCTCCTTGGGTTTCCAAAGCAGTATCACTATGGAGGTAGATTGCTCAATCTCCCTTCTGATGAGTGGCTGGTGCGTTTGAACTGCCAGCCTTCCGGTTAGCAATGAGAGAGATGCAAATCAGAACAATAATAAGATATCACCTTACTCTAGCACTAATGGCAAAGTTCAACAAGACAGAAAATAGCAAATGCTGGCAAGAATGTAGAGAGATTGGGACTCTCATACACTGCTGGTGGGACAGTAAAATGATAAAACCACTGTGGAAAACAGTATGGTGATTCCTTAAAAAGGAGGAACTAAAAATAGCATTAGACTCAACAATCCCATGACTAGGTATATATACTAAAGAAGTGAGATCCAGGACAAGAACAGATATATGCATACCCATGTTTATTGGTGTTCATTGGTACTATTCATAATAGCAAATAGATGGAAACAATCTAAGTGTCCACAACAGAAGAATAGATAATCAAACATACACTGAATGGAATACTTTGCAACACTAAAGAATAATGTAGAATCTGCAAGACCCTGCATAAAATGGATGAACTCAGAGGACTTTATGCTGAGTGATGTAAGTCAATCACAGAAGGACAAATATAGTATTAGTTCATTATTGAAAGAAGTCAAGGAAAGGTTTATATATGGAAGGAAACTTTCGTTGTTGGTTACCAGGGGAGGGAACAGAACACTGCAAAAAAAAAAAAAAAAAAAAAAGCATTGACCCATGTCACTTTAGTTTTGTGTATTTCACTGTACATAAATTATACTTCAGTAAAATGTATTTAAAAAAAAAGAAGTGAGGATGGTAAGATTTTGTATCATGTACTTTGAACATGTTATCAGGAAGGACCAATCCCTGGAGAAGGACACCATGCACAGTACAGTAGAGAGTTAGCAAAAAGAAGAAATAGCTCAACAAGATGGATTAACACAATGGCTACAACAATGGGCTCAAGGTAGCAATGACTGTGTGAATGGCACAAGACTGGGCAGTGTTTCATTCTGTTATACATAGGATTACAATGAGTTGGAAGGGACTCAAAGGCGCCTAACCACCTCCACCACAACATATCAGGCACCGGTGCTTTATATATATTATAATTCATTTTCACAATATCCCTGTTAGTTCATCAGGTTTCATCAGAGAATAAAAGAACCACTACATATTTTAAGTAGCCAAGGGTTAATACAAGTAATTGGGTGTTTACAAAATTGTTGGAAAGGCCCAAGTATTAAGTTCAGTCTGGGCCTGCAGAAATAATTTCCAGAGATTTATAGAATGAACCTACAAGGAAAGGAAAGCTTCTATCCCCAAGGATGCTGGACCTGGAAATTCAAGAATAAGTCCTAGAGCAAAATCCAGATTCAAGAAGCCACCACTGCCACTCCTTTTGTTACTCTGGTTGAAACAGAACACTGGACCCCTACTGCAGATGAAGCCTCATGTCTCCAGGATCTTGCTTGCCAGTAAAATAATAGCCAAATGAGGTGAGAGGATGGCCTCTTTATGTCTACCTTCCAATTAAAAAAAAAAAAAAATCATGTAAATGCCAGAAGCTAAATCACATCCAGAACTCCTGGTATAAAACAGTTTAAGAAATGAAGATTTTAACTTTCCAACATCTGCAGTAGAAGAAAGATCTTGGAAGGTGGTAGAATGTAGAATAAGCAAGCCAATCCGTATTATCCCACATAGTCACTATTATTTTCATTCTCATACCCCCATTTGGTAGACATGAAAACTGAGGCAAAAGAATTATGCAAATGGCCCAATGTCACGCCAAGTCACCCTGCTCTAGAACCTGCACTCTTAGCCACTGGGCTTAAGTGCCTGTCTATAGGCAGGATCTGGTTCTTAATGCACATAGATTAAATACAAATCCCAGCAGTAATGTTTGCCAAGATGAGTTTTTTTCAATGACAAAAATTCCAGCAAGATAAATCAGGAAAGTACCAAAGCTCTAGTATGCTATTGAATTCTTGCTGACCTTCACAATATTGTTGTTGTTAGGTATCATCAAGTTGGTTTTGACTCATACCAATCCCATGTGCAGTGGAATGAAATACTGCCTGGTCCTGTGCAATATAACAATCTTTGCCATGTTGTTTGCCCATTGTTGCAGCCATTGTGCCAATTTACCTCATTGGGGGTCTTCTTCTTTTTAGCTGATCCTGTACTTTACCATGATGTCCTTCTCCAGGAACTGATGCCCCTGATACCATGTCCAAAGTATGTGAGACAAAGTCTCACCATCCTCACTTCTAAGGAGGATTCTGGCTGCACTTCTTTCAAGACAGATTCGTTTGTTCTTCTGACAGCCCATGGTATATTCAACATTCTTTGCCAATACCATAATTCAAATGCACCAATCCTTCAGCCTTCCTTATTCATTGTACAGCTTTTGCATCCATGTGAAGTGATGAAAATGCCATCACTTTGGCCAGGTGCACCTTAATCCTCAAAGTGATATCTTTGCTTTTTTCTTTTTCTTTCTTTCTTTTTCTTTTTTTTTTTAACTTTAAAGAGCTCTTTTGCAGTATATTGCCTAATGCAGTAAATCATTTGATTTCTTGACTACTTCTTCTGTAGGCATTGTCTTTCCACGTCAAATGAAGTCCTTGCTTATTGATCTATTTGTGAGGATTTTTGTTTTCTTTATGTTGAGTTGTAATTCATACTGAAGGCTATATAATACTAAACAAAAATCCACTTAATCACATAGACCCAGCAACCTCTTGAATTGAACTTTTTCAGAATTTATACTCAATGATAGGGTACCATTGCTGTTGTTGTTGTTTGCCATCGAGTCAGCCCCGACTCATAGTAACCCCTCCTTAGGTTTCCGAGGCAGTATCACTACGGAAGTAGGATTTCCCAACCTTCCTTCTGAGGAGTGGCTAGTGGGTTTGAGCCGCCTGCCTTCTGGTTAGCAGTCAAGTGCCTTAGCCACTATGCTACCATTAGATGTGTTCAAATGGTGATCTGGACTGCAGAATCAGTAATATCCAGGTATCCAGTACTAGATAAATCCTTATTAATCACTAAATTAAAACCCATACCTCAGAATTTGCTACTGAAATGTGATGAAAGATTTCCTTACAAAGACAATGGAATCAGGCTTCTTGGGAGCAACAGAAAACATCTCTCAATTTCTAGCCAGAGCTTGTTGGGAGAGACAGTGCTATTTGTTTACAAAGCCCAGTTTACTCTCTTCCTGAGTACAAAAGAAGATTGGATTTGCCAATTGCCTTTGTATTTAGGCTGAGGTCATGTAAGTTCTGGCCAATGGAAGTTGGGTAGCAGTGATGTACATCACTTCCAACCTTTGTCATTGTTATGTGATGACCTTGGAGGCTATGTGTTGACAATGGTGATAACATAAGATGGAAGGAGCCTGAGCTCCTCCTGAATGAGCACCAATCTCATTATACTATGATGTGAGCAAGTAGATACATTTTCATAGAATGAAGCTACTGAAGTCTGGGGTTGTTTGTTATAGCAGTTAAACTGACTAATACAATTGACCTAGACTTTCTGTTACAGATGTTAGCAGAAGTAAAGTCAAGTCAGGAAAATCTAATCTATGGTCATAAGGAGGCCAACTGGATTTTGGAGGAAACATTAAAAAAAATTACTCTTTGGATATCCCTGATTTCATGGCACTTTACCTACCTTCTTCTCATCAACATCAGAACCATTTTTCAAAAATTCATTCTAGGGCCTCCATTTCCTTTGCTTTGCTTCTGCTTTTCAGGCATGAACTCGGACATTGTGTTGAAGAAGAAAAAAAAAAAAAAAAAAAGGAGCTAAATGGAATCAGAGTAAAGGGACTCAACATTTGACAGATGTTAAATTTTATTGATATTACCAGCACTGGAAAAAGTGTCCTCTCCAGTTTCCTGAAATCAGACCACTTGGACTAATCTTCCACCTTCTGAGGCAGGAGCAAGTAGTATAGATGGACAGCAGGGAGAGAGGGGACTTCCACTCACTCTTCTGAAGACAACTGGTTATCACTGGGACAGTCTGCATCAATGAGGCTCTCATCCTGTCCACCAAAAGCAAATGAACAGGCAAAACCATGTTTCACTTTCTTAAGAAAACGCTCATAACGAATATCACTGAATTGTACATGTGAAGAATGTTGATAAAGCAAACGATTTGTTACATATATATTTACCACAATAAAAAAAAGATAATTAAAAAAAAATTCTGAAGCTCTTTAGAAGCACTATTTATGTACAATAGCAAATATGTTCACTGTAGATCACTCTCAGCTGTTCATTAAACCAAATCCCCTGGGACATTTTCCTTGGAAATTAGTCCTTGCTGCTTTATGTAATTGAAAACAATAAAGCTAAGTGCCTCTTCTACTCTTCTGTAATTTGAAACAGGGACTCCCAATCCCAGGTCCTATCTCCAGACCCCTCAGTGGCCTCAGAGATAATGATAGGAGTCTGCACATTACTTTCCTATATCAGTAAACCTTACAGATTGGGATATTTGAAGCTGCACAAATTGAAATGTCAACTTTCTGTGATTTTGATTGAGATTACATCAGCTTAGTATGATAATTGATTGTTTTAGAGAATAATGGATCAAAAATTGATTTTCTTATGTTATTTGGAAACTCCAAATAACAGTTACTTAAATGTCCCTGTAGGAAGGTTATTGAAAGTTTAAGAATTTAGCCAAAAAGTGGAAACAATCCAAATGTTCATTAACTGATGAATAGATAAATAAAATATGCTATAACCATGTAGTAAAATATTACTCAGCAATAAAAAGGAGTGAAGTACTGATATAGGCTACAACATGGATGAATCTCAAAACATAATCCTTATTGAAAAAAGCCAGTTATAAAAGACAATGTATTATATGATTCCACCTATATTAAATGTCCATTATAGAGAATTCTATACCAACAGAAAGTATATTAGTGGTTGCCTAGGACTGGGAGTTGGAGTGGGAAATTGAGAGTCACTGCTAATTTGTATGAGGTTTCTTTCTCGGGCAATGAAAAATTAGTTTATGGTGATTAGTGTACAGTTCAGTAAAGAACTAAAAACTATTGAATTGTACACTTAAATAGGTGAATTTTATAAAATTCAGAAATTATATATAAAAATTATAATTCAATATAACTGTTTCCATGTGACTTCACCCAAAATTTGCCTGAACTTTACAGTTTGGAACAAAATTATGTTCTTGGGAAACAATAGCAAATAGTAACTATATGTCTCCCCGCAGGAGAGAATGCTACAAGTTGAATCCTCCATCCCTGCTTGCATTGAGTCTTCTCTTGCACCCTGTTTCTTATTATGGCAGGAAGCCCAGAGAGGTCAGACTGTTTCTCCCAGTGCTCTGACCCTATGATGGACCAAGGGACTTTCTGCATCTTCAAATCCAGGGAAAGATAAAGGCCTGTGTCCCTTCAACCTCACCTAGGCTAATCTCCTTGGTAGTTTTCCCTTTCCCCTCTGCAATCAATTTCATCTAGCATTACAGCTGCACATTTGACCTTTCCTTTTTTCCCCTTTGAGGCATTTAATAAATACATTTCTACCAAAGTTACCAGGATGTGTAAAACCATGACTTTAGAAAAATTCTCCTAATTATAAATCATTTGTCAGTTGTGAAAATTTCAGAAAATACATAAAAGTATAAAGAAGAAAACACCACCAGTGCTACCTGGTAATAACCTTTGTTAATATTTTGGCATATTTCTTTATATATATGTGTGTGTGTATATATATTTATGTCTTTCTAAGTATATATACATATTTCCTTATATATATGTGTGTGTATATATATTTATGTCTTTCTAAGTACATATATATACTTAGAAAGACATAAATATATATACACACACATATATATAAAGAAATATGCCAAAATATTAATGGACAGCATTATATATACACACACACTTTGGTTTAGACTTGGTTGAGAGCATACGCATACTGTAAAATCATTTTTATAGGTTTTAAGACTCATGTAACTGGTTTTCCTGTTGTCATCAATTGCTAAGAAGTCTAGTCAAAAGCTCAAAGTCTTATAACATTCATGTTGTACACAAAAAGTCACTCCTAGCTTAATTTTGCTCTGGTGGTATAATGCCTTGGGCATTTGATTGCTAACCAGAAGGCTGGTGGTTCAAACCCACCAGCCACTCCTCGGAAGGAAGGTTGGGCAATCTACTTCCGTAGTGATACTGCCTCGGAAACCCAAGGAGGGGTCGCTATGAGTCGGATCCAGCTGGATGTCAGTGAGCTTTTTTTTTTTTATTTAGATATCTTCTGTCCTACTTTCCTTGTTCTCTTATTTCTATATTTAATTTTATTTTGTCATGTGTATTTATATAAGCCACTTGAAAGGCTTTCTAAAATAAATAAATTTCTAAAATAGAATAATTTATGTATCACATTTTGCTCTCTGAAGATTTCAACTCCATTAAAAATTCTTTGTAAGCATAATTTTTAATTGCTGCATATTATTCTATCATACTTTTATTTTTTTAGTTGTCATTGAATTGATTTCAACTCAGAAACCTCATGTGACAGAGAATTATCCCACAAGGTTTTCCTGGCTGTAATCTTTATAGAAACAGAATGTCAGGTCTTTCTCCCATGGATTCCAGGATTCATTCAAACCACCAACCTTTGGGTTAGCAGCCGAGTGCTTAGCATTATGCAATGGAGGCTGCTTATTCTATCTTACAGTCATGCCATTATTTGCATGACCCTTTATCATTTCTTTATTGTTGGACATTTAAACCCACTGCCACTGAGTCAATTCTGACTCATAGTGACTCCCATTTGGTTTCCAAAGCTGTAACTCTTTATGGAAGGAGATTGCCTCATCTTCCTCCCACAGAGCAGCTGGTAGGTTTAAACTGCAGACCTGGTTAGCTACCAAATGTCTTACCCACTATGCCACCAGAGCTCCTGTTGGACATTTAGGTTGTTTTTTAATTATTATTACTGTAAGTAATATTATAAAGTATATCTTTGCTTATAGTTTTGAGTCATATTTAAGATTATTTTCCTACTATAGATTCCTAAAAATGGAAATACTGAATCAAAGATTTTGAATGTTTTAAGCCTTTTGATACAGTTTTCAAATTTGGAAAACCATAATTTAAAAAAGTATTATTTGAACATATATCTTTTGGAAATATCATGAACTTCCAGAAGAACAAAGAAATCTGTCTTGGAAAACGTGTAGTCCGAAAGCTCCTTAAAAGTGAGAATGGCCAGACTTTGTCTCTTGTACTTTGGTTGTGTTACCAGGAGGGACCTTCCCTGCAGAAAGATATCATACTTGGTAAGGGTCAGTGAAAAAGGGGAAGACCTCCGACAAGATGGATTGACACAGTAGCTGCAACGGTGGACTCAAGTATAGGCACAATAGTGAGGATGGTGCAAGACTGTGCACTGTTTTGACCTGTTGTATATAGGGTCTCTATGAGTCTAAACTGACTCAACAGCAACTAACAGAAACATATCTTTTGAGAATTTATCTTGTGTTTTAAGATGGCACAAAATGTACCACATTATGTAGCTTTAAATATACAAAAAAAAAAAAAAATTACATTTTTTGATAACTTTGAGCTCTTGTTAAGTTTCAAATTCCTTTCCAAATCCTGCCCATCTTTTCTATGTGCCAGGCAGCCAGTATGGAAGGGTAGATTCCTAGGGGTCGTGATGGGATGGAATAACTCACTCTGGCACAAAGTAAGAAGCAATGGAAAAGCTAATTTTAGGCAGTTATCGGGCTGAAAGCCATCCTTCTGAGGAGATATAAAACAAGCTTGAAGGGCCTGAGGTGGGTTGAACATAAAGTGCCCAGCTGTGGTCTCAATGAGAATGGTACAACACAAAAATGTCAACAGGAAAGTGTGGGAGAGAGGACTTTTGATTGTCACAATGATTGGGAGTGCATTGCTGGCATTTAGTTGGCAGAGTACAGAGGTGCTACAGACAATGCATTGTTTGAAACTGCCCTGTAAAATAATTTTCCTTTGGCATAGTGTGTAAGGTATTTGACTGCCCACCAGAAGCCTGGAGGTTCAAACCCATCAGCCACTCCTCGGAAGGTAGACTGTGCAATCTACTTTTGTAGAAATACTGCCTCGGAAACCCAAGGAGGGGTTGCTAGGAGTCAGAACCAACTTGACAGCTATGAGTTTCGTTTGGTTTGGTTTTTAATGTCAAAATAAGGGGGCAGTGGTAGTTCACTGTTAGAGTTTTCACAGTCATGTGGGAGATGCTGATTTGGTTCATGGTCAATGTACCTCATACACAGCCACCACCCATCTGTCAGCAAAGACTTGTGTGCTGCTAATATACTGTACAGGTTTCAGAGGAACTTCCAGACAAAAATAAACTAAGAAAGGCCTGGTGATCTATTTCCAAAAATAAATCCTTATAAAAATCCAGGGAACACCCTACTGTACCCGATCATGAGGATGGTGTGGCACTGGGAAGTATTTTGTTCTGTTGTGCATGGAGTCACCAAGAGTCAGCTCCAACTCAGTGGCAGCTAACAACAACAATACCAAAATAGACCCCACAGACACACACTGTGCTAGTTTTGTAGCATATCTACTCCCCAAGAGCTGCCTTGTATTCTGTTCCTTTAACCATTAAAGACAACAGAAATGTGAACATTTAAGGAATGAATAACTTCCAAGTCCCTAAATATGGACTATTGAATATTGGATACTTTTTTAAAAATGTGCACTCCAGTGAGAATAAAAGGAGAAAAATTGTGGCATAGTGCCTAAGGTATTTGACTGCTAACCAGAAGGCTGATGGTTCAAACCCACCAGCGGCTCCTCAGAAGGAAGACTGGGCAATCTACTTCCATGGTGATATCACCTTGGAAACCCAAGGAGGAGTCCCTGAGTAGAATTGACTAGACTGCAGTGAGTGTGATTTTTTTTTATTTTTTTGGAAGCATTTCCTATTCTCTGAAATAAAATATAATTCTTTAGCTTAGTTCAGTTTACTCTTTCAGCATTCATTGAGCACTTACTTTCTGGTAGAATCTCCCCTGAAGTTCATCTTCCCTATTCCAAAAGTTTTAATTTGAAAGTAAGGAGGATAAGTTTGAACTCGCAATAAAGGCATTGTCTACATTGTGCTTTTTCTTTTAAACCTAATTTAATGAATATTAGCTTTTTCTTTTGCTCTTTCCCTTTGTTTAAATTTAGAATGTTTTAAATAACATTTATATATATATATATATATATGTAATTTTATAACATTATATATATATATATATATATATGTTGTTGTTGTTGTTATGTGCCGTCGAGTCAAACCCGACTCATAGCGACCCCTCCTTGGGTTTCCAAGGCAGTATCACTACGGAAGTAGGATTGCCCAACCTTCCTTCTGAGGAGTGGCTGGTGGGTTTGAACCGCCAGCCGTCTGGTTAACAGGCAAGTGTCTTAGCCACTATGCTACCAGAGCTTCAGCTTGTTGCTTCTTAAAAGATTTTTTTTTTTAAATAAAACAATTTTTGACAATTCAGATTAAGGACTGGTTAAAAATAGACCCCATTCAGTCAGGTCTAACAAAGCAATTGTAAAATAAAGAGAATGTTACGATACTTTTCAAAGATAGCTAGTCCTTCTACCACAGGCAATTTTTTCAACGGGTATATATTATAATATCTTAAGGGTGATACATTTCACATGCGGAAAAAAGTTGATAGCTTAGATTTGCCCTAGAGTGAAATCTCAGAGTCTGGTTGAAATTAAAAGTAAAGAGCTTTTATTGAGGGGTAAGGCAATTTGCAAATTGGGAATCACAAAGTCCAGAAGATTCTGAACTAAGTGAGCCAGGAAGGAGACAGTTCAGAGTTTATATGAAAGAATACAAGGAAAGTCAGTAAAAATTCAGTGATTGGTTGACATTTAGGAAAGAGTTACACAAAAGTGGTGTTTGCGTATCTAATTGGTAGGATATTACATATGTTTCTAAAGTTGTTTTTTCACGTTACAAAGTAATCATTAAGTTAGATTGGATACACCTGGCCTCAAAACAATCTCAAGACCCTCTTTGCGTGTCTGTAGAGAGGACATGCATAATTCTGAAGTATGTTTTGAGTAAGAATCTGTTTTGAGAATTGTTTCGGGCCTGGCTTTCTAGGCAGTAAGCAAAACCTGTAAGCAAACAAAATTACATTATTTTCTAAAGTTGTTTACCAAGTAATTTTCTCTAGGTACAGTGGAGAGTTACAGAAATGACAGGCTGTATTCCTGATGCAGAGGTTCCTTTTGATTCAAAATGGAGGTTTAGCCTCAGACCTTAGCACAGCCACCATCTCATGTCAGGCAGGAGTCTGAATTAGTTTGGAATGCTCTTTCTCAGAATCATACTACCTTTTAGGGAAGGGATAGATTATTTGATAATCTTGTGTGTTTAAAGAAATAATGTGTTTAATGAGTACACACACAAAAATAACATCTGCTATGAGCAATTGGGGAAATTTAGTAGAAACGCAGAAATTGAAATGGCATTAATTTAGCCACACTGAAAGGATCAGCAGATAAAATGCCTGTTCAGATGCTTTAATATGTAAATAGTGCCCATCGGGGGACATGGCCTCACTTTAGGTAATGTGTTTTCAGATAAACTAGTGGGGGAAATTTGCACTAATTCTATAGGGGCATAATTAAAAGTAATTAGGGGGGAAAAACACTCCACATATTTTTTAAAATAAAGAAAACAGACAGAGATGGATTTTGCATTTGTAGAAAATGGTGAGCATGTAGCACAGTTTCAGGATCTGAAGTCCCCATGATGTAAGCTTCCTTCCTCAATATACCTGCCAATTTACCTTTTTTGTTTTGCTGGGGTGGGGGTGGGGGACTGTCTCCAGGGAGGTGAAGACATGTGTTTAATGACTCAGCTTTTGGCAAACATGAATAAGTATGCTAGTTAAATGCAACCAAAGAGTCTGTAATATACATACTGCAAAACTAAGAATACACACACACACATACACATATGGAGCTCTGGTGGCATAGTGCTTAAGGCATTTCACTGCTAACCAGAAAGTTGGAGGTTCACACCTACCAGCCACTCCTCAGAAGGAAGGTTGGGAAATGTACTTCCCAAAAGATTTACCCCCTCGGAAACCCAAAGGGGATCACTACGAATTGGAATCTACTCCATGACAGTGAGTTTGGTTTTGGTTTTATATATATTCTAAAAAAACCAAAGTCACTGCCGTGGAGTCAGATCCAACTCATAGCAACCGCTCCTTGGGTTTCCAAAGCAGTATCTCTATGGAAGTAGATTGCCCAATCTTCCTTCTGAGGAGTGGTTGGTAAGTTTGAACTGTCAGCTTTCTGGTTAGCAGTCAAATGCCTTAGGCACTATGCCACCAGAGCTCATTTTATATATGTGTGTGTGTGTGTATGTATGTATGCACACACGTATGTATGTTTTTATTAGATTTCTGGTTGGTTCCAACTCAAAGAGACTGCATGTACAACAGAACGAAACACCACCTGGGTCTTGTGCCATGTTTGAGCCCATTATTGAAATCACTTTGTCAATCCATCCTGTTGAGGGTCATCCCTCTTTCACTAACACTCTACTTTACCAAACATGATATCTTTCTCTAGGGACTGGTTCCTCCTGATAACATGTCCAAATTATGTGAGACGAAGTATCACCATCTTCATTTCTAATATACGTATGTATATACACAGACACATGCATATAATACCTTCTACTAGAATGGAAAAATGGGCAGAATGATGATTACCTTGACTTTTGCTGCAGTAAAAAATAATGTCCCCAACACAGGAAAAAGGTAACCACAGTGAGGAAGTGGGAAGAGAGCTGTTACATTATGGGACTGTAATCAACATCATGAAACAAAATGTGTATGAAGTGCTGTATGGAAAATGAATTTGCTCTCTAAACTTTCACCCAAATCACAATTAAAATAATAATAATAATAATAATAACAATGCCCAAATCTCAGTGCAACCACAAACATTTCTTTCTTGCTCACATTACATGAAGGTTGCAGGTCACCTGGGCTCATGCCAAACTTTGTTAGGCTCTGTGTGTCTCCTCATTCTGGGTTCCTGAGTGAAGCAGCAACCACTATTTTGAGTATGCAATACTCACAACAGAGGGGAGAAGTTGAGTGGGAACCAAACAAGGGCATTGCATCTTTTTGCTGTGACAAGGCATAGTTTTCATCTGCTCACGTTCCTTTGGCAAGTCACATGGCCAAAAAGTCAGTAGGATGAGGAAGTACATTGCACTACAAGGAAACATGGTAAAAGTGAAGAGGAAGGAAGAATTGTGAATAAATAAAATAGGCTGTTAAACCTAAGATGTACAAAATAGCATAATAATGTGACCAAATACACATTATTTTCAAGAAACTATGTGTGATGATTATTAAACATGTATATAATACAGAAAGAAACTCCTCCGGTAAGTGGTAGACTCAAGTTTTATGTAGTATGAAGCATGTTTCTTCAGGGGATTCTCTTTAAGAAGAAATAATCTAAGATTATTCTTACAAAACTAGAGACCTTGAAGCTTAAGTTTCACTAGCTTTGAGGTAAAATTGCTTTTTGCCTCCAGTTTGTGTTATGTAAGAGATCCAAACTCCATTCACACATAAAATCATATAAAAAATATATACCCTCTTCTTCAATACTTGTATTAATTTTTTTTAAAAAAAAACACTATAATTTTTAGAAGGCAGAGGATTAGTAATTCATTTGAACTTAAGTACATAAGATAGTGTTCTGGTTTGCTGCAGCCACCTATGTCACAAACCAAGAGGAAAGTCAGAATTCCTTAAAGGTCCTCCTCTGGAAAAAGTCATCTATTTGCATTTTCATTTATTCAAAGCATGAAATGGACTGCCATTGTTAAATACATTATGACTTACTTTATGGTGATGTTATAATGAGTATTTTTATAGTTTTAGAAAAAATGTCCCCCAAAAAAATGCACTAATTAATGCATATGTTTTTAGTTAACATAAAGGAAAGTACTTCTTAATAAATTTTTACACACTCCTAGGTATTACTGTTGATAATAATGAGGGCAAGAATAGATGGTGTGGCTTTCAAGCCAGATGAGCTAAAACTAAACAAGAAGAGTATAGGGTTAGAAAATGTTGAGGTGTCTGGTGGTAGGTTCAGATCCAGTCAATAGATTAAGACATTGAAAGATGGATTCCAGAAAGAGTGCTTACCCCCAAGTCTCTATCACTCTACTTTTTACTTGGTGTGGTAGGCAGAATAATGATTTTCAAAGAAATTCATGTCTTAATCATCAGAATTTGTGACTTATGTTACCTTACCCCTGCAAGAGAGATTAAGGTTATGGACTTTGAGATGGAGAAATTATCCTGAATTTTCACATGAGTCCTCAAAATCTAAGAATTGTCTCTGACTGTGATCAGAAGAAGGAGATGTGCTGACAGAAAGGTCAGAGAGACACAGTGAAAGAGGAACTCAACTCCGTGTGCTGGATTTGAAGATGGGAGAAGGAGGACATAAGCCAAGGAATGTGGCAGCCTCCAGAAGATGGGAACAACCTACAGATGACAACAAGACAACAGGCACCTCAGTCCTACAATCACAAGGAACTAAATTCTGCCAACAACCCACAGAAGGAGAGAACAGATTCTCAACTGGATTCTCCCGTACAAAATACAGCCTTGCTGACATACTGATTTTAATACAGTGAAACTCTTGGCTTCTGACACATAGAATTGTAAGGTAATACATATATGTTGTTTTAAAACACTAAAGTTGTGGCAACTTGTTACAGCAAAACAGGAAACTGATACACTTTTGTGAAGCAGAAAAATGAGTCTCCTGGCTGGCATATGCAGGTAGTGCCCTTGATTTCCTAGTGTGAATGTTCCAGGAAGACCAAGGTCCCCTGACCCTCAGCACCAAGCCCGCATCCCTGCCCACCAGGCATTTTTTTCCCCAACCCAGAAATCTCTTCCTCTCTCCTCAATTTGTGTTTGTGAAGTGACATTTTGATTATTCTGCATGAAGGAAGGTGGCAAAATACACTTTGGCAACCATGGGTCACGTTCTCCAGTATAATTGAGCTGTTGCAGTGGATTGGGGAAAGGATTTTTGAAAACATTTTTTTTTGACTGAACAAGGTTGACAATTTGGTTTTTCATATTACTAAAATATAGAGCATATAATATTGGGTTCTTCTGTGATCTTTGAAATATGAACATATTTGAACTGTTAAACTGCATTCTGATTAAATCCACTTAAACCTTGTTGCAATACACATCTCTATTACTGTTCTTGTCTGGACAGATTGCTTGGGAAAACAAATACCTGTCTAGTTCCAAAGGGGATACTCAGAAAGAAACCATAAGAGAAACCTTTAATTAAAAACAAAGGCAAAAAAATTGAATCATTTGGGGAAAGTTTTAAAAAAAGATATAGTGTATGTAAAAACAAGGAATGGACTAACTCCAAATTATTGTTTAAAATAGTTTGAATGGAAAGAGTTATTGCTTGGATGTGAGAAGCAGTCACATGTAAACTGCTATGAATGGTTTTCTTTGCACATGAAATAGCTGGAAAAAGGATAAAAGTGGTATTGAAGGCATGAAAAATAAATGGACTAAATGTACTCAGGAGGAATAGAAGTTTTCCTGGAGGAAATAATAAAGAATAAAATTATATGCCAAATAGTTGAGCCAAAATGGTGAGCTTTTTATTAATTGACATGACAGAGTTATTGTAGAATACACTTTAACACATGTTCTTTTTTCAACATCAAAGGACTTAATAATGTTGAAAAGAATGTTAGCATCCTCACAGGGGATGTAATACCAGTAGAGCATTACTTTGCCCAGAATATCAACTACTCATAATACACAGTCATTAAAATGAAGCATCAGTTTACATACACAATTTAAATACTTCAGATTGGCAAAAGAGGTTATTTGTGTTCCCAAACTAGAGATATTTCTTCATGCCAACTTTCTACTTTAACCCAAGTGAAGGCAACATGAATATATTATGTATTTCCCCTTGAGAGACAGGTTAAGTGTAACACAGATCACTGGACTTGGTGCCAGAACACCTGGGTTCCAATCCCCATTCAATCTCTTCCAGCGATGGGAACACTAGCAGGCCTCTTCGAGCTTGTTTCTTATCTGAAAAACAGAGATAATGTTACCTGTTTTTGTCTGATCTTCAAAATTAGGTAACACGATATACTGCAATATGAAAGTACTTCGTAAATGTTCAAGGGTTCTGTACAATAGTGTCCTTACATTAGTCTCTTTAAAAAAAAAAAAGTATGTACATCATTGAAACACCAGTTTAGCACACACAGAAATTTTTACAACTTTTGGTAGAATTTTAACAAAATTTAATCTAATGATAGTTTCAGGGTCTGATTCTTGTATCACCTTAGGTTGTGATGTCTGCGGCATGTAAATATTTGGAAAATAAATGTTATCTTCTTCACAGATTTGCCTAGAGTTAGCACTGATGACCTTTACCTTTGTTTCTGAGTTCTCTTCTTATATTTGTTGTTGACAGTCAAACTGTTTTTTTTTTAAGCTGCCAGAAGAAATATTCAATTCACTAATTTATTTGACAAGCAAATATTAATAACTTATTGTGTGTATGGCACTATATAAGGTACTTATTCAGTAAACTCAGAAAATGAGCAGTTTGATTTTTTTTTCCTCTTCTAAACTGACTAGCTCTTTGTCTGAATTAATCAAATCAACCAGTAGGTTTTTGGCTTCCTGTAGACACAGCTACACAGCTTAAATGTCACTTTCTATGCTCAAGCTGCTATTTTGAGAATTGGTGATGTGTAGGTGGAAAACACTTTACTATTTAGAAATAGAGTACTATACAGTGAAGCTTATTAGACAGTTATTTTCACTCTGTAGGCTTTCTTTCACTTAACTTTTCATCATGGAAATTTTTAAACATGTGCAAAAGTACCTGGAATAATATAATGATTCTCTATATATTCATAAACTAGCTTCAACAATTAACAACTCGTGGCCAATCTTGCTTCATCTATACTCCCACCCACACCTCCCCTACCCCACATTACTTTGGAGCAAATCTCAAATATCATATAATTTAATCCTTAATATTTCAATATGGATTTTTAAAAGAAAAGGATTCTTTGAAAGGGAAAGAAAAAACACAGACACAATAGCACGATCATATCCAAAATAAAATGAACAGTAATTCCTTAATATCACCAAATATTTAGTTTGTGTTCAAATTTTAAACTGTTTTATAAATCTGTAATATTTTTCAATTTGGTTCAATTGGTACGCAAATAACTTCTACACATTATAATTAGTTGATAGGTCTCTTAATATCATTTTAACCTCTGACTCTCTTTTCTTCCCCCTTGAGATTTATTTGTTTAAGACACTGGATTGCCCTGTGGTCTTTTCTACAACTTAGATTTTAATGATTACATCCTTGTATAATTTATTAACTTTTCCTATCCTATGTATTTCCCGAATAATACTAACTGGAGCTAGAACTGCAATGTCAAATATGGAATCCACATATGGCTTCTTTTTTTAAATGAGCACTTAAAAAAATTTAGAACAGTTTTAGATTTACAGAAACAAATGAGAAGACAGTACAGAGAGTTCACATCCATTTTCCTCTGCTATTCAATCCTAACATTAGTATGGTACATTTGTTGCAATTAATGAACCAATACTAATACCTTATTATTGACTAAAATCCATTCTTTATTCATAGTTTACTTGTTTTTCACTAATGTCCCTTTTCTGTTCCAGACTCTCACGCACAATACCACATTACATTGTCATTGTGTATGTTTCCTTAGGCTCCTTTTGACTGTAACACTTTCTCAGACTTTCCTTGTTTTTGATGACCTTTGAGAATTTTGAAGAGTATTGGACAGGTATTTTGTGGAATGTATCTCCATTGGGATTTGTCTGATGTTCTTCACATAATTAGACTGGGATTATTATTATTATTATTATTATTATTATTATTATTATTTTGGATGAAGACCACAGAGGTGAAGGGCCATTCCCATCATAACATATCACCTGACTGAAGTAGTGTTTATCAGCTTTCCTCAGTGTCAAGTTACTCTCTTTCACCTCTTTCCAATGCAGGAGGAAGGCACTATGTGCAGCCCACACTTTGTTTAAAATGGAATATCTATAGACATTATTCAGAATCCTACTGTATGGAGTATTTATCTATTCTTCCCATCTGTCTGTCTATCTTTATCTACCCAATCATTCATTTACATCAGATACTTACTTAATTCTTTGGGTTATAACCCAATACTGCTTTATTTTGTTGCTCAAATCATTTCAGATTTGGTCATTAGGAGCTCTTTCAGTTGGTTCCTGTGCCCCTTTTACACAGCCCTATCATTGTGTAGGAGCTCTGGTAGCATAGTACCTAAGGCACTTGACTGCTAACCAAAAGGCTGGCAGTTCAAACCCACCAGCCACTCCTCGGAAGGAAGGTTGGGCATTCCTACTTCCATAGTGATACTGCCTTGGAAACCCAAGGAGGGGTCGCTATGAGTCGGGACGACTCGATGGCAAATAACAACAACAACAACATCATTGTGTGTATCTGTGTGTGTGTGTGTTTGAGCATCTCCTTAATTTATGGCACTATAGGATGCTCCAGATTCATCTTGTGTATTCCTGCACCAGTACTGGAATCACTTATGCTCCAAGAAACCCTCGTTCCTTTGTTTGGAGAATTGGAAAATGGTATTAAAAACCAAGATCTGCACGCTAGGTTTAATAAAATATTTTTGCATCATCTTTTACAACCATTGTACCTATTTCAGAAATTTAAAATTATTTCTGTTATAGTCTTACCCACCTACTGCCATCAAGTCAATTCCAACTCATAGCGTCCCTATGTTGTTGTTGTTGTTGTTATGTGCCGTCGAGTCGGCCCCGACTCATAGCGACCCTTCCGTGGGTTGCCGAAGCAGTGTCACTACGAAAGTAGATTGTCCAACCTTCCCTCCGAGGAGTGGCTGGTGGGTTTGAACCACCAGCCTTCTGGTTAGCAGTCAAGTGCATTAGGCACTATGCTACCAGAGATCCCTAGCGACCCTATAGAACAGAGTAAAGCTGCCCCATAGTGTTTTAAAGGCCGTAAATCTTTACAGAAGCAGACTGACTCATCTTATTCCCAGAGAGTGGTTGGTTGGTTCAAACTGCAACATTTTGCTTAGCAACTGAATACTTTATCCACTATGCCACCAGAGCTCCTTCTATTACAATTATTGTAAAATGTTGATGTTTTTATAGTTACCATTTTTAAGTCACTTTTAGTCTGAGACTTCTGCCTATATTGAGTATAAACCTTTTATTTCAAGCAAACAATTTACACATACACACATACATATGTAAAAGCAGATTTTGTTTTTATGTATCTTACTATAAAACCTAAGGTCTGAAATTTTGTATTTTTCAATATTGTGTCACTTCAATCAGTACAAGTGGCTATTTGGATGAGTTCAGTGTCTGTGAGTTTGATTTTTTTATTTGTAGTGAATTGAGTAAATATTCTGACACCTTGTAATTATAAAATACCTGGAGAAAAATGGATAAAATGGCAACTATAATAAATAATATATTTAATTCTGTGGAAATCATACAATAAAAATTCATGAAGGAAAATCCTTCTAAGATGGACAATCTGAATATCTACCTAAATTAGTGGCTGACTTTTTTTCATTGTAAAGTTTTCAAACTGTTAGGAAAATAAGCAATGGAAAAATTTCATCTAAATGCTGGAAGAATAAAAAATAAACATTTTTAAGGATTTTCATTGCTATAACATATATTCCTATAATGTCCTAATTATATTATTTTTCATTTATTGGTTAAAAGTCTCTTGGAATTTACTTTTTAAAGATAGGTTTATGAAAGTTATCAATTGGGATTCCATAGTCAGGCAAGCCTAGCAAAACAATTTACCAAATTAATATTTCTGTGTTGATTCTTCCTCTGTAAAATCAGTTCAGATAAATTAGTTAAGATAGCTATGTAAAACACTCAATATACATATCTACATGCCTGTTATACACATATATACAATATGTAGAGTCCAGCCTTTCAAGTGTTCAATAACAGTTGTTCCTTTCTTCTTTTTAATAATATCTTATTTTCTCTCTAAATACTTTAATATTACTTTTCTTTAATAATGGGCAATAACTTATACTTTTTGTTAACTCAGATTGACTTCACCATTCAGTCCAAAAGAGTAGAATCTTGCTATAGTTAATATGTTTTTCCAAATATGTACTAAAATGGAAATATCTATATATGTATTCATGACTTTTTCTCTTTTCCATTTCTTGATGTGTGATCCTCATTCATTCTGCCCAAGGCAAGAGGATTATATTATATGTGGAATACAAAAATAAAAAGGTTTTAGTACTCAGATTTTGACATCCAAAGCAGACATTTTGAGTGTGCAGCAAGAAAATTCTTTTAAAAGCCAGGTTTTGTCAAAAGGTTCAGCAATTTTGTAAAAATTTTTTAGCTCCATGTTGACCTTGCCCTTGGAAGTTATTGTGTTACAGGGAAAGAATTCAGGATGACACCTGAGAAAAGACCATGAAACTTGGAAAAAGTTTGGAGAACAGGAAGGAGAGGCCAGGATACCTCTTTTGACATAGGGAAGATTTGCAGAAAAGAGAGACAGGAAATAAGACCCACTCCTAGCTATCCCGTTCCAAGCTGAAGTCTTGCTAGCAGAGGTGGTATGTTAGATATACTGGGGAACCTAAAAGCAAGGGAACTCTGCTCTCTTCCCTCTGTGGAAAAGTGGGAGAAGACGTGAGGTGAGTGGCTTAGCAATGGCACTTTGTGGAGGGAGTTGTCTAGACCGAAGAGTTTGTTCTCCTGGCTTTCCTGGCCTGTGTGTGGTAAGTAGGGGATTCAGAAGTTCCTGCTTGTCCTGGTGGGGAAGTAGAAATCCAGAAAGACCCAATGAACTAAGGAGGTCCATGGGTGAGGCGTAGGGGCAAACAGTCCAATGCTGGGTACCCATTCAACAACCTGCACAACAACTGGGATTATCAGTAACTAGCAATAACAAGTCCAGTGATTAGAACACCCACTCAATTACAGACTAGTGAGGGTCCACAGGGGATACCATCTGAATCCAAAGCTCCTCCTCACCACCACTCTTCTCAGCCCCCTTCACATGTCTTCATGACATTGTTTTGGAATTAAGACAAAGAAGAAAAAATCAAATAATTAGAATTTTTCCAAAAGAAATCAAGACACCCAAAAGATATTGTTTAAATTACAAACATTAGAGACACTGTGAATGCATAATCAGTTATGATAGAAAAAGTTCTTAAATTTACAATTCCATTACAAATATAAAAGGATTTAAAAATGATGAATGTTCTTGCCTTCTCTGGCTGCTGTGAGGATCAGCTGGGATAGTAGTTGGGAAGCAACTTTGGAAAGTAAAAGCACTGACTGCAGGTCATGATGATGGCAGCTGTAGGCCCTGCTCTGAGCGTGCCGGGATTGGTACCAGAGAAGCAGCAGGCACCTCTCAACTCCAGGCCAGGAGATGAGGGCACAGACGAGAAGCCAAGTCAAGGACAATTACGAGGAGTCAGGTTGAAGGAGCCAGGAGCCAGAGCAGCAGATTCAGATGAGAAGTGGTGGAAGAGGAGCCAAAAGGCAGCAGAGGACCAGGTCTGAGCACAACCTTCCACACATGGGGAAACAACGTGGAAGAACATTCTGCAGGAATGACACAGGGCCTAACACTATCTGATGTTTCCCTTAATTAATAGTATGATGCAGAGGCTGAATATCTAAGAACAGGTTGACTGAAGATATGCAAGAGAGTGTGGCCATTATTCCTCCAGAGGGAGCCTTGCATTAAAATTAAAAATAACCTTGTCAGGGTAGAGAAAGTTAAATCATAAAACTAAGTGAGATTACGATAATTAACTTGGGGAAATTTTTCTTAGAAGTTCAAATCAAGAAAAGAGAGTCTGCAAGAATGTTGGGGGGGGCGGGGCAGACCTCCAAGGATTCTATATGTTAATTCATTTTATTAACTATATGTTAATTCATTTTATTTATGGTACCTAATAGGTTCCAGGTTCTTTGATAAAGAGATCTTTGCTGGTGCTCCAGTAAGAATATAGACATATGCACAACAACGAAATAATGGGGGAGCCATTCACAGAGGAAGAATGGCTCAGTGGATGTGGGGGTACCAGAAGAGGATTTCTGAAGAAAAAAAAAGTAATCTCTTCAATTGAAACCTGAAGGAGGTATGGGCATTAGCTAAGTGAACAAATGGGAGAAGGTGCTCCAGGCTTAGAGAAGAGCAAGAGCAAAGACTGGAAACAGAAGAGAAATGCACCTGAGGGGAATAGAGCAAGGTTCAATGTGACCTGAGCACAGAAGGGAGGAGTGGAGGGGGGTAAAGCAGGAAAAGTGAGCAGAGGCCAGACTATGAAGAAGGAAAATGGGGCAGAGGGAATGGATGGATCCAAAAGTTATTTTGCATGAAGAAGTGACAGGGTTTGGAAACTGTGTGGACTTCAGCAGGAGATAAAGAGTGTAAAACCAGTCCATGTCTCTGGCTTGAACAGTTGATGGTGCCAGTCACCCAGAGAGGCTGCTCCAAAGGCACAATTAACAGGTGTGCAGGATGAAGGCAGGCAGAGTACAGTTGGGACATACTGAAATTGAAGTTCCTGTGAGAAATCCAAATGGAGCCCAGAAGAAGCAGTTGGCTATTTGTATCTGGAGCTCTAAAAAGAGGTTTGGGCTGAGGATACATATGAGAAAGTAGTGAACATAACTCAAGATGCCAGACTATTAAAAAATATAGTGTCCACAGTCTCCCCTTTGCTTCAACAGAGCTATGTAAAATGGTTTTTATTTTCAAATTTTACTACCACAAAAACAAAGTTTAAAAATATTTTTCAATCACTTAATTATTCCTGAGGTTATGGGTCAAAAATATCACTCCTAATATGAAAAAGTGTGTGGTAAATTAAAAAGAAATCATTTCACTGATTTAAAATGTTGGCATTTTTTGTGTGAATATATTTTCTAACAAAATCATAAAATGCAAATTTTATTTTACGTATTTTGTTCTTTTTACTTTTAAAAGAATTCAAATGCTTTAATATCAATAATTTTACATTGTTGTTAGTAGAGCATATTATAGTTTTTAAAAAGCCATGGATCAGCAAAACTGGAGATCCATTTGCAGAAAAATGAAACGAGCTGTACCTCACACCATACACAAAAACGAACTCCAGATGGATCAAAGACTTAAATGTGAAACCTAAAACTATACAGTTCCTCAAGGAAAATCTAGGGGCAAATTTAGGGGCCTTAATATATGGTATAAATAGAATATCAAGCATAACTCAACATGCACAAACAGCAGAAGAGAAACTAGATGATTGGAACATTCTAAAAATTAAATTTTTATGTGCTTCCAAAGACTTCTCCAAAAGAGTCAAAAGGGAACGTACAGATTGGGAAAAAATATTTGGTAATAACATATCTGACAAAGGATAATCTAGAATTTATAGAAAACTCCAACACCTCAAAAACAAAAAGACAAACAATCCAATTAAAAAATGGGCAGAACTGGAGGGAACAATCATGGGAGAAGGAAGGGCTGCTTATGCACAGGGAGATAGCTCAGGGTGCAGAAGAGTATGAAGGGATGGACACTGGGAGGAGGTAACT